>NC_092341.1:347830000-348532500 GCF_046630445.1 Rutidosis leptorrhynchoides
TGCGTATGATGGCACTGAACAAGTGCAGAGTTGATCTCGGCTCACGAACCTATATCAAGTGTATATATATTAACACATATACTCGTAATCGAATAAGTTTATATATATTATTTCAATTGTTATATATTTCTATACTTTTATATATATTCTATATATAAGTATTTATTTGATAAAATAATATTAATAATGATAATGAATAAATAGTTGTATTATTTTGTAATAATAATAATAATATTCATAATGATAATGGTAATATTCATAAAAATAATAATAACGATACTAAAAATAATGATAACTTTAATAAAAATGATAATTTTACTAAAAATGATGTTTTAAATAAAAATGTTAAAATGATAGTTTTTGATAATAATACTTCATACTTAATAATAATAATAATAATAATAAAAATCTTATTACTAATGATAATTTTTAATAACAATACTTATTCTATAAAAAAAATATTAATACTAAGATTAATGAAAATAATAATAACTTTTATTATTTTCATAATAATAATAATAATAATAATAATAATAATAATAATAATAATAATAATAATAATAATAATAATAATAATCATAATAATAATTAAATTAGGCTACCTTCAAAATAAGCTCCAAAATTATAAACGCCGCTGCCCGGGCTCGAACCCGAGACCTCTCGATTATCCCACTCATGTGTAACCATCTGATCTACTTCTGGTTTTCTGATTAATCTCTTAAACTAATTCTATTTATATTATGCTTTCAGTTTCCCTTCTCCTTCATCAATTTCAGTCAACCAGGGAGCAATCAATAAATACATAATTGGTTTTAGGCTTAATAATCAAAACATAAACGCTTTATTTAAGTTGATTGAATTCATCAGAGAAAGAAAAAAAAATAGAAACAGGAGCTGTATGCTCGACGAACACAAAATACCAAGTTTAAAAGTTGGATCATTTTAGGTAATGAACTCTACATGAAAAAGATTGTAAATGATTCCAAGAAACTAATGGATTCATCAATTTAACTTGAAACATCACAACGAATCTAAATTTCTCGATGAACACTCCGTTGACTTTTTAAAAATTAAACTTTGACTCTAAAATTTGACTTTGATTTTGAGAATTAAGAACTGAAACTTTGCAGATAGTTTGAGTAAACGATTCCTAACAAGACTGCATTTATAGATTTTTAAAATTGATTGGATTCGAGGTTTTGGTAAAAAAAAGAGTCAAGAACAGGGTACGAATTTTTATTATTATTTAAATTTCTGTTTTAATTCTCGAATAGCAGTGATTTATAATTGATAATTGGTAATGGGGGATGATTCAATTAACACTTGATTGATTAAACAATAACCGTGTGTGTCGGCTGGAAATTCAATCAAGCAGATAGAAACAGAAGCATTACCTGTAGAAATTAAAAAAATATATCATGAGATAAATAAAAATAAAGCTGGAGAATCACGATCAATAAAAAAAATAAAAGCAGATACCCTTTATTTGACTTTTTATTTTTTTTTATTTGATATTAATAATTAATATTAATAATAATAATAGTAATAATAACAATTATATTAATAATAATACTTTTAATATTATTAAGAGTAATAAAAAAATACTAATAATAATATAAATGATAATGATAATAATATTAATATGACAGTATTAATAATAGAAATGATAATTTTAATTATAATTAGTAATAATGATAATAATCATTATAAAATGTTAATAATACTATTAATAATAATAATATTATTATTATTAATATGTTGTATTAATAATAATGATATTTATAATAATCTTATCACTTTTAGTAAAAGTGATAATACTAATAATATTAAAAATAATAAAAATAATGATATTTCATTATTTTAATATTAATGTTAAGTATTAATACTAATACTAATACTAATAATATTAATAATATATTAGTAATTATATTAATGATAGTGATAATTATTATTAATAATAATTATAATACTGATAACAATAATGATAATGGTAATAATAAATGATAATATTGTTAAATATGATATTAATAATAATAATAATGGTATTATAATAAATTAATACTAATACATAATTATTCACAAATAATTGTTCGTGAACCGTCAGAATTTGTCGAAGTTTCATGAAATCATGAAAACAGTTTAAAAATTTTGTAATTCAGGATGAAAGGCTTTGCTTAACGTGTTTGAATTATGAAATCATTTATAGATTTAAGTTAAAAATAAGACGAAATTTTCCGGGTCATTACTGTACCTACCCGTTAAAAGAAATTTCGTCCCGAAATTTGATTGTGGTCATCATGGTTAACAATAAAAATGTTTTCATGACGAATATAAGTTGATAACTAGAGTTTTATCACCTTTGAATAATGATAATGCTAAAAACGAACATATATTTCATAGCAGTATCCTTCAATAAAGACAAGCTTTTGGTTGCAATTGTTCAATTTACAAGTGATATTCGTTTAAATATTAAAGGGTGAAGACAAAAGACAGATTCAACGAATTGAAGACGCAAACGACCAAAACGCTAAAAAGTACAAAGTACAATCCAAGTGGTTCAATTTATTGATAAGAAACATCTCAAAATTACAAGAGTACAAGCCGCAAAACGCAAAGTACAAGATATTAAATTGTACGCAAGGACGTTCGAAAATCCGGAACCGGGACATGAACCAACTATCAACGCACGATGCAACGGACCTAAAATTACAAGTCAATGATGCACAAGAATATAATATAATATATAATTAATTATATAAAATTATATATATTATATTATATATATTAGATAATCGAGCAGCCCACGTTATAATTGACAATGTGAGCTGGTACAGCTGGCCATGCGATCGCATAGCCAGGTAGTGTAAATGTCATGCGGTCGCATGAGCTCCTGTAGCTGGCCAAGTCCTATAAATTGCAACGTTTTCGGCCGATTTATGTACACCTTTTATCTATCTCTCACTCTTCTCAATTTATATTTATATTTATATTTTAATTATAATTTTAATTTTAAGTTAATAATAATAAGGTTATAGTGGCGAATGTTTTAAGTTTGTAAGTCGAAATTCTGTCCGTGTAACGCTACGCTATTAATACTCATTGTAAGTTATGTTCTACCTTTTTAAATTAATGTCTCGTAGCTAAGTTATTATTATGCTTATTTAAATTAAAGTAATCATGATGTTGGGCTAAATATTAAAGACGGGGTTATTGGGCTTTGTACCATAATTGGGGTTTGGACAAAAGACCGACACTTGTAGAAATTGGACTATGGACTATTAATGGGCTTTATATTTGTTTAACTGAATGATAGTTCGTTAATTTAATATAGAGATTTACAATTTGACGTATCTATAAATAACCATATACACTCGATCGGACACGATGGGCGGGATATTTATAAATACTAATAATCGTTCATTTAACCGGACACGGGAATGGATTAATAGACAATGGACTCATTAAAACAGGGGTGAATTATGTACAAGGACACTTGGCGTAATTGTTAACAAAGTATTAAAACCTTGGGTTACACGCAGTCGATATCCTGGTGTAATTATTAAACAAAGTATTAAGACCTTGTTACAGTTTAAGTCCCCAATTAGTTGGAATATTTGACTTCGGATATAAGGATAATTTGACGAGGACACTCGCACTTTATATTTATGACTGATGGACTGTAATGGACAAAAACCAGATGGACATATCGAATAATCCAGGACAAAGAACAATTAACCTATGGTAATAAATTAAAATCAACACGTCAAACATCATGATTATGGAAGTCTAAATAAGCATAATTCCCATATTTTATATCTAATCGCACTTTTATTTACTGTCATTTTATTTATCGCACTTTTAATTATCGTACTTTTTAATTATTGTAATTTTAATTACCGTCATTTAATTTATCGCACTTTAATTTATCGCACTTTTATTTATCGTTATTTACTTTACGCTTTAAATTAAGTTATATTTATTTTTAATATTTTACATTAGGTTTTAATTGCGACTAAAGTTTTAAAATCGACAAACCGGTCATTAAAAGGTAAAACCCCTTTTTTATAATAATAATAATATTACTTATATATATATATATATATATATATATATATATATATATATATATATATATATATATATATATATATGTATGTATGTATGTATGTATGTATATATATATATATATATATATATATATATATATATATATATATATGTATATATTTATTCAAATATAGTTTTAAAATATAGCGTTAAACTTGGCTAGTTCCCTGTGGACGAACCCGACTTACTAAAAACTACACTACTGTACGATTAGGTACACTGCCTATAGTGTTGTAGCAAGGTTTAGGTATATCCACTCTATAAATAAATAAATAACTTGTGTAAAATTGTATTGTATTTAATAGTATTTCGTACTAAAAATATAACTATTTCGTATACACCTCCCTTAACATCAAGTAATTTTTGGCGCCGCTGCCGGGGAACGCCGAAGCGAAACGCTATTTTTCTAAAAAAAAAAATAATATATTTATTTTTAATCTATTTTTGTAAAAAATATAGTAAGTTTTAAATATAAAAACATAAAAAAAAGAAAAGAAAAATAAATAAATAAATAAATATATATATATATAACTATATTTTTACGTTTTAAAATTAAAAAGTGTGTATTTTTTTTAGTTACAAAAACTAATAGGCAATTTTTTAAAATATAAATTTTTATAAATATTTTAAAAGTTAAAAACAGAAAAAAAAAATCAAAGTAAAACGTAAAAAAAAAAAAAAAAAAACTGAAGCTGCATCGTTTTTGGCCGGCACATAATTTGAATATGCATGCCATGCGATCGCATGGCTGCAGTGTTATAAACCCATGCGACCGCATGGAGGAAGCTGGCAGACCACAAACGTAGGACTGCATTTATTATGCTGTTCGGGTTAGAATTTTTAATAAATAGTTAGTTAGGGTTTAATTTAATATTAATTAGTTTAATTAGTTTTATTTTATATTTGTAATATTAAGTATTATTATTATTATTAATTATATATATTAATATTTCTATAAACCATTAATATAAAAATAATATTTTTATATAAATTTTATTTTTATCATTTTAGTTTATATTTTTTTTATAATTTTTATCGTTTTTATCGTTTAATTCGTAATTTGTATATTTGTCGTTCATAATTAGTTTTAAGTTTAGTATTTTGCCGTAGTATTTCTAGTTTTTAAGTTTTGCCGTAAAATCCCTTAAGTGCTTTTTCTTTAGACTAAGATTTAGGTGCTTTAGAATTTTGCGACGCCGTTTTACGATTCTAGTACTTTTTAAGTTATTGCCGTTATGGATTTAGAATTCCTTTAAGTTTTAATACCTTTAGATGTAAGTTTTAATTTTTAGTTTTTAGACTTTTAAGTTTCGACGCTGCAATTTTCTTATTTTTCGACGCTTATTTTTCGACTTTTATTTTTTGACATTTTTCGACGGACTCTTTTTCTTTCTTATTTCTCGACGCTCTAGTTTTTAGGACATAGAATTTTCTTTATCTTCTTTAAACTTCGGCGAAAAATTATTTTAAGTGGTTAAATTAATAGACATCCAAAATTTTCTGGTTCGTAGTAATAGTTGGATTTGTTAGTGGCGAGTTGTGGGCTTCCGATTTAAAGGGTCCTGGCTACCTGCTGCATCTATTGGCTATTCGAAACGTGGGCAAAATCAGAAAAGTCTATTAATTTGATAGCTTATATAATTTTTATCTTTTATAACTAATAGGATATTCTGTGAATGCACCGAGCAAAACGTTCACCACCTTTCATACGTTCACCACCTGTAACTCGATCAAGACATCTAGCCAACATTGTCGCTGTTGATTTTTCTTTAGAATCATCATCTAGTCGACCAAGTACTCCAATTCAAATTTTCGATAATCCATTTTTTGAACCCGACCTCACAATTGAGAATCCGGAGGATATTCAGGGACAATTCAGAGATCCTGAACCACTAATCATTCTTTCTGAACCACAAATTACTCATCCAGAGATTGTCGAGGAAGAAACCATTAAGTCAGAATCCTCCAGTGATTCAGATTCAACAAATTCAATCATGGAAAATCTGGAACCTCTAAGTATGGAAGACCGAATGAGAGCTAAACGCACTGGCCAAGGTCATGCCATTACTCAACCAGACATTAATGCACCAGATTATGAAATCAAAGGACAAATCCTACACATGGTAACTAATCAATGCCAATTTAGTGGTGTGCCGAAGGAAGATCCAAATGAATATCTTTGTACCTTTAATAGAATCTGTACTCTATTTAAAATCCGAGAAGTGGAGGATGAACAGATATATCTCATGTTATTTCCCTGGACTTTAAAGGGAGAAGCCAAAGATTGGTTAGAATCGTTACCTGAAGGGGCGATTGATACATGGGACGTTTTAGTTGAAAATTTTCTTAAACAATTCTTTCCGGCATCTAAAGCCGTAAGACTTTAAGGAGAAATTGTTACGTTCACGCAAAAGCCAAATGAAACTCTATATGAGGCATGGACAAGATTTGGAAAGTTGTTAAGAGAATGTCCGCAACATGGTTTAGACACATATCAAATAGTACAAATATTCTATCAAGGATGCGACATTACTACAAGAAAAGACATCGACATAGCAGCTGGTGGTTCCATTATGAAGAAAACCACAACTAAAGCTTACAAAATTATTGATAACACTGCTTCCCACTCACATGAGTGGCACCAAGAAAAAGACATCGTTAGATCATCTAAAGCGGCTAGAGCCGATTCTAGCCATGACTTTGATTCCATTTCCGCAAAGATAGATGCTTTCGAAAGACGAATGGAAAAGATGACTAAGGATATTCACGCAATACGAATTAGTTGTGAGCAGTGTGGAGGACCACATTTGACAAAAGATTGTCTCAGTATTGAACAAACAATGGAACAAAGAGAGAATGTTTCATACATGAACCAAAGGCCTGGAAATAATTATCAAAATAATTATCAACCGCTAAGACCAATCTACAATCAAAATCAGAATTATAACCGAAATGTTCCATACAACAACCAACAAGGTCCTAGTAATCAACAAGTATCTAATAATACTTACAACCAGCAAAGACCTATTTTTCCAATTAAACCACCACAAACCGATGATAAAAAGCCAAAGAAGATATGATGTCAAAGCTAGTTGAATCTCAAACGCATTTTTTCACATCTCAGAAACAAACTAATGAACAAAATGCTCAAGCATTTAGAAATCAACAAGCTTCTATTCAAAATCTGGAACAAGAAGTAAGCAACCTAGCAAGGTTGATAGGTGAAAGAAAACCGGGGAGTCTACCTAGCGATACAAATGCTAACCCCCGGAATGAAACAGCTAAAGCCATTACCACGAGAAGTGGTATTATACTTAAGCCACCTGAAATTCATGTAAATTCTGATGATTCTATTCCCACTCAACAGGCACCACAACCTGAGCAAGAGAAAGAAACAGAACCGGTAGTTGAAAAGGTTAATGAAGATAACACAGTTAAGGCAAAGCCTTATGTTAAACCATACCAACCACCACTTCCTTACCCGAGTAAAATGAGAAAAGAAAGACTTGAAGCCGAGCAATCCAAATTTTTGGATATGTTTAAACAAATAAATGTCAATCTTTCTTTCATTGATGTGATTTCAGGAATGCCTAGGTACGTTAAATTCCTGAAAGATCTAATCACAAATAGAAAGAAAATGAAAGAACTCTCAGCTGTTACTATGAATGCAAATTGTTCTGCAGTGCTATTGAATAAACTACCAGAAAAACTCTCAGATCCAGGAAGTTTCACAATTCCATGTTTTCTGGGTAGTCTTAGTTCAATAGAAGCATTGGCAGACTTAGGTGCTAGTATAAATTTAATGCCGTATTCACTATACGCTAAACTAGACCTTGGAGAATTAAAACCAACACGAATAAGTATACAACTAGCCGATCGATCAGTAAAATATCCTATAGGGATAATGGAGAACATGCTAGTTAAATTTGGTACTTTAGTATTTCCAGTAGATTTTGTTATACTGGACATGGAAGAAGATTCTCGAGTTCCTCTTATATTAGGATGACCATTCTTAAACACGGCTAAAGCAATAATAGACGTGTTTGGTAAGAAACTGACCCTAAGTATAGAGGACGAGAGTGTTACCTTTTCTGTTGATAGAGCCACGTAACAACCGCAATCTGCAGATGATACATGTTATTATATTCAAACTATATATTCACATGCAGAATTGTAAGAAGAATTTCCAGAATTACAAGGAACAGGAGAATGTTCTTTAGGAGAAGGAACTGAACTAATTGATGAAGCTGAAATGTTAGCTGCACTCATGGCTAATGAATATGAACCAACAACAGAAGAACTTCAAATGCTAAAAGAGGAAGACAGATATCGATACAAATCATCGATAGAAGAACCACCGACATTAGAGTTAAAGCTAAAGCGACCCGTCCTAATCCATCTGGTCGAAGTCCATATCGATTACAAACGACTCACAATAGTTGATTACATCGCGAGGTACTTGACCTCTATATGATACATTTTACAAACATTGCATTCGTTTTTAAAAGACAAACTTGCTTTACATCAAAAATTGACGGCATGCATATCATTTCATAATATATCCAACTATAATTGACTTAGTAATAATCTTGATGAACTCGACGACTCGAATGCAACGTCTTTTAAAATATGTCATGAATGACTCCAAGTAATATCTTTAAAATGAGCAAATGCACAGCGGAAGATTTCTTTCGTACCTGAGAATAAACATGCTTTCAAGTGTCAACCAAAAGGTTGGTGAGTTCATTAGTTTATCATAAACATTCATTTCCATCTTTTTAATAGACCACAAGATTTTCATTTCTCATAAATATACGTCCCATTCATAGAGACAAAAATATCATTCATATGGTGAACACCTGGTAACCGACATTAACAAGATGCATATAAGAATATCCCCTATCATTCCGGGAAATCCTTCGGACATGATAAAACAACATCGAAGTACTAAAGCATCCGGTACTTTGGATGGGGTTCGTTAGGCCCAATAGATTTATAAAACATTTTATAAAATTATTCTACATTGAGGTGTAACAAAAATATTTAAAGATACAACTCAGATTATAATTCGTAATTCGTAATCCATGCTAAACAGCATATAATAATCCATGCTAAACAGCATATAATAATCAATAGTTTTATTCCACAACCTGAGGTGTAACCAAAAATATTTGTTGATACAACTCAACATAGAATTTATTTTTTGACATAACTATTTTGTAAATCAAAAATTTCATTTATTTATCCCAAAAACATTTAAAGAGTTTTAAAAATGGGATCAAATGAAACTCACGCAAAATCAGTTTTAGTATTTGTATTCATTTCATAAAACAGTTATAAAACATCGCATGTATTCTCAGCCCAAAAATGTAAATTGCAAAGCAATTAAAAAGGGAGTAATGAAACTCACCATACTGTATTTTGTAGTAAAAATACATATGACGATATTTAACAACTGAATAATGCAGGGTTGGCCTCGGATTCATGAACATATACCATTAGTTTATATATATATTAAAACATATAATCGTAACTGAACAAATTTATTTATTATATCTTAATTTATATATTATATATATTTAATTTGTGTATATATTCAACATGATTAATATTTATATAGTTATATAAATATATCCATATTTATATATCTAATTGTTTAGTGTTATAATTAGAAATCAATAGTTTATTATATGCAATATTTATATAAATAATATTAATAGATTTGATATATATAGTTATGTAAATTATTAATACAATTATAATATATGTAATAAGTATCTTTTATACACAAAATATACATTTGTTTAAAAAGATAGTTTTGATAACAATAACGATTTACTAATAATAATAATAATTTTACTAATAATACTAATAATGATAATATTACTAATAATACTTATGTTAACAACAACAACAACAACAACAACAATAATAATAATAATAATAATAATAATAATAATAATAATAATAATAATAATAATAATAATAATAATACTTATAAAATACTACTAATACTAATATTAATGAAAATAATAATGATTTTGTTAATTCTGATACTTGTAATAATAGTAATAGAAATCTCATTAATAATGATAGTCATATTACTTAATAATAATACTTATTTTGATAATAATATTAGTAATAACAATAACCATAATAATAATTATAATTGTAACTAGGGTTATGATAACGATAGTAATAGTTGGTAACTACTTCTTATATTAGCGGTAATACAATAATAACTAATATTCATAATACTTATTAATAATACTAATAAGTTTTTATTACTTTCATAATACTAATAATAATCATAATCATAATGATAATACTTATGATAATAACTATAATGGTAATACTACTAATTATAAATATAATACTAATATTACTAGTAATACTTTTATTAATAATAAAACTAGTAACAACATTAATATTATCAATAATAATGATAGTAATAATCATAATAATAATAATAATGATAAAAGTGATAAGGAAGTTAAATAACTACCTTAAAAAAAATTGTCGCGCACAAGACTCGAACCCCCGATCCCTCGTTACACACAAACACATCCAACCATTACTCCATCCGTAATTTTTCTTATTTATATCCCAAACAAATAAATATACGCTATATCTATCTGTCATCTCCATTAGATTAATCGACTAGGAAAATCAAAATCATAATAGAGAGTTAGGATTTGAATTAGGAATTGTATTCGAATTAGGAACGTTCCATTGTGGTTAATTTGCCATAACAGAGAACAAACAAAAATAAAAATAAAAAACAAATATATGAACTGCAGAAGCAGCTCGCGAAATACACTCATGAACTCTAACTTCGATTTTGAATTTGGGAACGTTTTAGATCAAGTTTCCTACATGAAATAGGTCCTAAATGACTTCTAAAAACTTTATGGATCATCAATTGTACCAGAATCATTAAAACGAACATGAATTTTACAAAGAACAAGATTGTTGACTTTTAAATTCATAACTTTGACCCAAAAATTCGTCTTTGTTTCTAAAAATTGGAAGATGAGATTTTAAAGAAAGATTGACTTTTTAATTCTTAATCTAACTGCATTTGTACATTTTTAAATTCGTTTCGAAATCGTGATATTGCAGTTTGGGTTTTAAAATAGAGGTGTCGATTAGTTTTAAAAAAAATTACTTACATTGGTAGATAATAACAATCAATGGAAGTTTTTAATTGATATAAAGGGTGGAGATTTCGAATAATTTTTCAAAGAAAAGGAGCATCGATCGTTTTTTATAATTTGGAGAACAGATTGATAATCTAACAGGTAGTAAAAAAAATAATAAGAATAAAAAGGGGAAAACGATATATAACATAATCGTACACTTTGGTATCATTTTTCAACATTTAACAGTCCAAAACAAAAATTCTAAAAGTTGAAAGTGATTGAAAATTGAATTGGGAACCTGCCTCGTATGATTGATTTTATTTTATATTTCTTTTTTTTAGTAAAAAATACATGTATTAATAATACTCTTTATATTAATAATAATACTATAATACTAAAAATAATAGCACAAATATTAATATCAAGTACATTGTTAATTATTAATAATAATATTTGATAATGATATTAATAATAATATTAATAATAATAAATGACAATAATAATATTTTGTATTATTTTCTATTAATAATAACTATAAGAATAATAATGATATTAATAATACAAATAATATTTATAAGGATAATAATAATTGAGAATAATATTTATAATATTAATATAACAAATTATGCTTCTTAAATCTCATAATTATTTATTATATATTAAATTAAAAATACAAACATCATTATTAATAATGAAAGTATAACTATATGTTAACTTGTATATAAGAATATTACTTGTTTTTTTTTATTAAACATGTAATACTTATATCATATAATAACATATTTGAATATATATATATATATATATATATATATATATATATATATATATATATATATATATATATATATATATCATTTATATATTTTATATATATTTCAATATAATAATTATTAATAGAAATCATATATATTCAAATTCATTTAAAATTATACCTATTTGTTTTGTATTTTATTTTACATACTTATTTCTATTGTTTATTTTATATTTTATATTTTCAAATTATTATGTATATACTTACATTTATATATACATATATATATACATATTTTATTAACAACAATTGTTCGTGAATCGTCGGGATTAGTCAAGGTCAAATGTATGCATGAACACAGTTCAAAGTTTTTGAGACTCCAATATTACAGACTTTTCTTATCATGTCGGAATCATAATAATATTAAGTTTAAATTTGGTCGGAAATTTCCGGGTCGTCACAAAAGCCACTTCCAAACCATTTGGAATACGCTTATTTACATGGTGAATCTGAATTACCGGTAATAATATCGTCTTCTCTTATAGAAAATGTAAAATCTCAGCTCATTTCTGTGCTAAAAGCTCATAAACCAGCTATTGCATGGAAGATTCATGATATTAAAGGAATAAGTCCTTCGTATTGCACACATAAAATCCTTATGGAAGAAGGTCATAAAACCTATGTGCAACGCCAACGAAGACTAAATCCAAACATGCAAGATGTTGTTAAGAAAGAAATTATTAAACTGTTTGATGCAGGTTTAATTTATCAAATCTCTGATAGTCCATGGGTCAGCCCAGTTCAATGCGTACCTAAGAAGGGTGGCATGACTGTCATCACAAATGAAAAAAATGAGCTTATTCCCACTAGGACTGTAACAGGATGGCGAGTTTGTATTGATTATAGAAAATTAAATGATGCCACCAGAAAAGATCACTTTCCCTTACCTTTCATTGATCAAATATTGGAAAGGTTAGCCGGAAATAGTTACTATTGTTTTCTTGACGGTTTTTTCGGATATTTTCAAATTCCAATCGCACCCGAGGACCAAGACAAAACCACATTCACATGCCCTTATGGTACTTTTGCTTACAAATGCATGCCATTTGGACTTTGCAACGCCCCTGCAACCTTTCAAAGGTGCATGATGGCGATTTTTCACGACATGATAGAAGAATGCATGGAAGTTTTCATGGATGACTTTTCAGTTTTCGATGATACTTTTGAAACATGTCTAGTTAATCTTGAACGAATGCTTATTAGATGCGAGCAATCAAATCTAGTTCTTAATTGGGAAAAATGCCATTTCATGGTTAGAGAAGGCATCGTTCTTGGTCACAAAATTTCAAAGGAAGGAATTGAAGTGGATAGAGCTAAAGTAGATGTAATTGCTAAACTTCCACATCCGACCAATGTTAGAGGAGTTAGGAGTTTTCTAGGACATGCCGGTTTTGATCGACGTTTCATAAAAGATTTTTCTAAAATTGTCACTCCTATGAATAAACTCCTAGAAAAGGATGCTCCATTCATCTTTTCGGATGAATGCATCAAATCTTTTAATATTCTTAAAGAAAAACTCACTAATGCGCCGATCATGATAACTCCAAATTGGAATCTACCATTTGAACTCATGTGCGATGCAAGTAATTTTGCAATGGGAGCCGTTTTAGGACAAAGGACTGAAAAATGATTTTAACCTATTTATTACCCTAGTAAGACGTTACAAGGAGCACAAACGAATTACACAACTACTGAAAAAGAACTCCTTGCTATTGTCTTTGCTTTTGAAAAATTTCGTTCATATCTCGTTCTAGCTAAAACGGTGGTCTATACCGACCATTCTGATCTTAGATACCTATTTTCAAAACAAGATGCCAAACCACGATTAATCCGTTGGATCTTACTCTTACAAGAGTTCGATATTGAAATCCGAGACAAAAAGGGAGCAGAAAATCTCGTCGCTGATCATCTTTCTCGTCTTGAAAATCCTGAATTAGAAGTTATAAATGAATCGGCTATACAGGATAACTTTCCTGATGAATATCTTTTGAAGATCGATTATAATGAAATTCCATGGTTTGCAGACTATGCAAACTACTTAGTATGTGGATTCCTTGAAAAAGGGCTGTCGTACTAAAAACGAAAGAAATTCTTTAGTGATATAAAACACTATTTTTGGGAAGATCCACATTTGTTTAAAAGTTGTCCTGATGGAATAATTCGCCGATGTGTATTCGGGGATGAAGCTAGTCAAATCTTAAACCATTGTCACACAGGACCAACAGGAGGGAATTATGGGCCTCAACTCACAGCAAGAAAAGTTTACGACGCTAGATTCTATTGGCCTACAATTTTCAAAGACGCACACCTTCTTTGTAAATCCTGTGATGCTTGTCAAAGGACTGGAAAAATAAGTCAACGTGATAAAATGCTACAAAATATCATTCAAGTATGTGAAGTATTTGACGTTTGGGGTATTGACTTTATGGGTCCATTTCCAAAATCTCATAATAATCTCTACATTCTCGTTGCCATTGATTATGTATCTAAATGGGCAGAAGCATAAGCTCTCCCAACTAACGATGCACGAGTTGTAGTCAACTTCTTAAAACGTCTTTTTGCTAGGTTCGGAACACCGAAAGCTTTAATAAGTGATTGGGGTACTCATTTTTGTAATAATCAACTCGAGAAAGATCTCAAAAGATATGGAGTAACTCATAAAATCTCAACCGCTTATCATCCACAAACAAGTGAACAAGTTGAAAATATCAACCGAGCATTAAAACGTATTCTAAAGAAAACCGTAGGATCAAATCCGAAGGAATGGTCCATGAAATTGGAGGATGCACTCTGGGCTTTTAGAACAGCCTACAAAACTCCAATTGGAACCACACCTTTTAAACTTGTTTATGGAAAAGCATGTCACCTTCCAGTAGAAATTGAGCACAAAGCATTTTGGGCTTTGAAGACATGTAATCTTGATTTGCATGAAGCCTGACGTCTACGGTTAAGTCAACTAAACGAATTAGAAGAATTAAGACATGAAGCATACGAAAATTCATTAATCTATAAGGAAAGAACGAAGAAATGGCATGATAAAAGAATCAGAAGTTCAAAAGAATTTAAAGAAGGAGACAGAGTTCTTCTTTTCAATTCACGATTCAAGCTATTTCCTGGAAAATTGAAATCAAGATGGTCTGGACCATTCATAGTCAAAAGAGTTTTCCCATACGGAACAATAGAGTTAATAAATTCAAATAGGATTGAATTTAAGGTTAATGGTCACAGAGTTAAACATTACATAGATAATCCAATGGAAGTTGAAGATGAAGTTAATCACAATTTCGACACCACAGCTAACTAAGTGTGGGAAGATTCGAATCTTTTTAGGGTAATATGTATTTCTTTTAGAGTTAGATATTCTGTTTTCGTGTAGTTCTCGATTATGGAATCCGAATGGTCTTTCCCTAGCAGATTCTAAAGAACTAGTCTTCTCCCTCCATTCTGAATTTTTATTTCCTTTAGGTTTTACGAGATGAAGAATTCCTTTGATTTGAACCATGGTCTACTACTACACGCTATAATTACTAAACGTAATAATAACATCTTCCCGAGTGAACTGGTATCATTCATAAGAGGAAAAATGGACGAAGTAAGGAAAGAACTCAGGAAAGATCATCATAAGACACATTTTGGTAAAGGAAAATCAAAATCTGCAACAAAAAGAAGAGCACGACACCTTGAAAGATGTCATAAATGCGGAAAATGGTCACACGAAGGTAAATGTTCAAACAATCAAGCATATTCAAATACCGAATTTGTTACTCTATGCAGAGAAGGACCGTTCATATGTTTAGAAGAAAAATTATTGAAGAATCGAGGTTACGCTTATGTAGCTATGGAAAACCAAATCACACGAATCTCCTATGAGCCAGCTAAAGCAGGTCTCTGAGAATTCTTTCTCACAGGTAAGTATGTACAGTTTTTATTTTTATTTTTATTGCTTTTAACCTTTTGATAATAAATGCTGAATCGTTCGCTATAAAGTATTAAATTGATATTCAATAAAATTAGGTATGCGAAACTGAAATTATTGATATCATACAAAAATTTATAACATCACTGAGAAATTTACCGTTTATTCATAAGGTATAAATGTCTTTAATCAATCAATCCAAAAATATTTCAGAAATTCGTCAGGAGTAAAACTAGGTAAAATAGACGAAATTACTTTACCCAAAAGAGGGGCGTATATTTTTGATAATATTTGATTGATTAAAGTGGGATAAAAGACCAAAAAGATTTTTCATTTTAATTTTTACCTTGTTTTTAAATTAATATTAAATTATTATTGTAAATTTTTAAAATCAATATATTTAAGCTTTTAAATATTTTAAAAATTAATATTTTCAATATAAGTTTGTAAAATTAATGTATAAAAATATTAATAATATTAACATGAATTTTTAATTTTATGCATTTTAAATTTAAGTTTGGTGTGAATTTAAAAACAAAAATTTACTTTATTTCATTAAGTTAAAAATTTGAACCGAAATTGCTTTTAAAAATGTGAAGACTAGGTCGTTGAACCGAAATTGCTTTACCCAAGAGAGAGATGAGAAATTTTATTATCATTATTTTTAATCTCATTGATCTAAAGTACGCAAAAATATTAAAAAACCCAAAAATCTTTGCTTTTAAAACAATCGCTTTAAAATGACAAATTTTAAAATTTTGTCGAGGGACGAACTAGGAGAACGATCCGAAATGCCCTCATTCTTAAAAGAAACAAAATTTTAAATAATTTAATTATTTGTTTCATTAGTTAAAGGTTTTTATCTAAAAAAAAAAAAAGAATCAGACCCCATGCGATCGCATGGGGTTTCCTCTTCAAAACCATGCGGTCGCATGGGAGTAAAAAACTGGGTAGATTACAAGTTCCAATCGCCTGTTCTGTCTTCACAAACACACACATACACAAACGAAAACACATATAAACACTCTAATCATGCCTATATTCAGATGGGGAGGCAGGAAGGTAAAGATTTCACCCCTAAAACTCTTTAAATTCGAATTTTAGTATTCTTGAGCTAATTTTTACCTAGTTTGATTTTGTTAATTTCTAGTGTAATTAGAGTTAAATTGTTAGTATATTATGTGTGATGACTCGGAAATTTCTGACCAAATTTAAACTTAATCTTTAACGTTTCCGACACGATAAGCAAAGTCTATGAAGTTGAATCTCAAAATTCTTGAACTATTTAATTACCCTTCGATTGTTCTCAACGATTCACGAACAATTATATGTAAATATATACATATATATATATAAATATATATATATATATATATATATATATATATATATATATATATATATATATATATATATATATATATATATATATATATATTATAACTTGAAAACGTAACAAAGTGTTAAGTAAATGATACTGTGCATTAAACTTATTGGTTTGATTATCTGATTGATATATTCAACTACGGAATTAAAAGATTATACCAAACGGTTGAATTAAAAGATATTTAATGAGTCCCTTAAGGATTATGATATTATTACGGGTCTCTGTTGTGAGGTCCACGTTGATTTGGGAAATCATTCATTCTTAACGGTATTCGGAATAAATGGTAAAGTGTTTGTTTAAATAACGTAATTTGGACACATACAATAATAAGGAATATTAACTGTTGGAATTAGATATATGAATAACTTGCGATATGTATTTTAAAACGTGTTTATTAATATTGAAAATATATATTTAACAATACGATAAAATATAATATTAACTTGGTCATAAAAACGAATTGTTATTATATATATATATTAACAAATAGCGAGACGATGATTTATAGAAGTAAATGACCAAAATACTCGAAAGTTTAAGATATACTTTGAGTGGTATAGTTTAGGGATAATTTAAGGCTATATTTTGACAAAGGTACGTGACATGAAACGTAAAATGCAAGTTTTCTCAGCATACGAAAGGACATTTGAAAAACCAGAACTGGGACATAAGTCGAGTGATGACGTACGACTTATCAGAACAAAAATTACAAGTCAACTATGCATGTGAATTTAATATAATATATAATTAATTATATAAATTAAATATATTATATATATAATATAAAATTATGTCGACAAACAAGAAGTTAAAAATTTGTGAGTTGTCCCAGGGTGCCATGCGATCGCATGGCCTTGAAGCACAAATCCCATGCGATCGCATGGGGTACTTTTTCAGAAAAGGTTCTATAAATTGCTCAGTTTTCACACTTCTTTCTCTAATATTACTCCGTATTTATTTTATTTATTATTATTATTATTATTATACGTAAGCACTCATATCTTATCTTTTATATATTAATTATGTATCCATGTCTAGTGCTCGAGTATATATATTTATGCATGCTTGTATACTAAATTTTGTCGTTAAACAGTTTATAATGAATCACTAATTAAATACATATATTACTTATAAAAGGTATATGATATACATGTTTTTGGAAAGCTGGCGAAAAATCAATAACTTTTCATTTAGATATCGAATAGTTTCGATGAACGGATTAAAAGATATGATCAACTGAATTATGATTGACGTTAATTGAAATTGCTTTTGAATCTGCAATTAAGATTTAAACAACTTGTTTACGAGACTGATAAAGTGAACTTTTAAATATTACCAACTGAGTAAATGAATCCTTATATAATGCACGTCTCGTTTTGTTGAACTATTGTCAAAATTGACTTTTTGAAACAATATTGGATAACTTTTGTATGTCGATATTGAGCATTAGGATTGTGATACACTATGACCTGACCTAGCTTGATAGACATTTATTAACCAACATATGTTCTCTAGGTTGAGATCTACTATTATTTGATATTCTGAGTTTCGGTCACATTACGATGAACAACTTTATGTGCTGCTAAGGTGAGTTTCATTGCTCCCTTTTTAATTGCTTTTGCAATATATATTTTTGGGCTGAGAATACATGCAATTTATTTTAAACGCAATGGATACAAGTACATACTTAATTCTACACTGAGTTTGAACCGAAAATCCCTTAGCTTTGGTAACTAGTAGCTGCCAGTACATAGGATATGGACTGGTGGGCGCGAATAACAGTATATGGATCCATAGGGCTTGACATCCCCGTCCGAGCTAGAGCGCTAGCCTTTTAATGGATGTGTGTTATTTGAGTTTAGGACACGTTGGTTTACTTGTATTAAAACGAATGGGGTATTTATCATTATAACGTTAAAGCTTAGTTACCAGGGTGCTCTGTTACGTAGAATCTATTGACAAACTTTTGATAAACGTTTCTGGATGAAACAACTGAAATCTTGTGATCCACTTTTATATACAGATTATGCGAAACACTAAAACTATGAACTCACCAACCTTTGTGTTGACACTTGTTAGCATGTTTATTCTCAGATTTCCTAGAAGTCTTCCGCTGTTTGCTTATATGTTAGACAAGCTATGTGCATGGAGTCGTACATGGCATATTTTTCAAGGAAACGTTGCATTCACCAAATCCTCACCATGTATCTTATTTTGACTGCATTGTCAACGGAAGTACTATTGTAAACTATTATTTACGGTGATTGTCTATATGTAGAAATCATCAGATGTCGAAAACCTTTGATTTAAATATTCATTTATGGTGTGCCTTTTCAAAAGAATGCAATGTTTACAAAACGTATCATATAGAGGTCAAATACCTCGCAATGAAATCGATGAATGACGTGTTCGTCCATATGGATTTGGAGCGATCGTCACATTATGCATGTATAACCTAGATTGATGCTATTTGACATGATTTGAAGCCAAAAACTTTAAAAATTTTAGAAATCTAGGGTTTGTGTTCTTGAGCAATTTGGGACTTTTTGATATAAACAGGTTATGGCCGATTTTTGTCATTAATTATTGTTAAATTAAGTAGTGTAACATATTTAGGTTGTTAAATAATCCAAACTTTGATCCTAAACATGATTTTTGAGAATTAAAGTGGACTTTTTAAGTCTAAAATTCATGAACTTGATTAAATTGATGTAAATGCCATTTGAAACTTGTTTAATTGCTAGTAATGATTATTTTGACATGTTATTTAAGTTGAATGCTTATGAACTTTGTAAACATTTTCATATATGCTTATTTGAAAAAGTGTAGAATTTATAAAAATATGAAAATGAATATAAGTTTAATGTGGATTAAACATGTTATTGTAATTGTTTTAATTTGTTATTTTGCTAACACTAATGCATATTTGAATGTACAAATTTTGTGTTTAATGTGTTTTGCAGAGAAATACCGATACGGACGGTGCATCATCGTCTAGGCAACCTGATCCATACCCACAGCCAGAGATGCAATATCACGAACCGGAGCAACAACAGGAACAACAACAACAACCTGATCAACATGTGCCATACTATGAGCCGGATCCACAATTTTTTATTTCCTACGTAGTATTTCCAGCTCTCCATATAATAGAACATCCAACAATTCATGAAGAATAGTTGCATCCCAATTTAAGGATTGATAGAAGTTGGAGAGATTACCCGATGTACCAAAGTAACAAATTTAAGCTTTGAACCAAAAATGTAGAAGTACCAAGGGTAATAGATTGGGAGCCTTTGGAAAGGGTCCACCTAGCTAACCCAGTTAGGCAGCATCTAATCTAAAGGTATGGCAGCTCTTCTTTTACTGATTGAGAACGTTTATTTACCACTCGTAGGCCTGTATATAAAGAGTGGTGTGTTGAGCTTATGACTTCTATAGCTTTTAATAAGGATGTACATAGGTTAGACGATAAAAGTTTTCTTAGATTTTTACTTGGTCGTAGGATGTACAGAATGTCCATGCTGGACATTGCCAGGGCTTTACAGATTCACACTCCCGCTGAATTACTACTACCTGATTGTACAAATTTGATTTATCATGGTGAGAGGGTAGATAGAAATTTTGACGCTGACGCTGTCTGGAGGCGTATGTCAAATTTTAATGTGTTTACGCAGAGTGGAAGACACTCCTATTTAGATATTAACAAAGCCGAGCTTCGTATAATACATAGATTCTTAGCAAACTCGATTACACAAAGAGGTAACAACAAGGAGAAAATGACTCTACACGATTTATTTTACCTTAAGTGCATTCGAAACACTAGAAGCTTTGTTAATATCCCCTACTGTGTTGGTTTTTATTTGTCTAAGATGGTGGAAGGAATACAGGATGGGGGAATAATAGGAGGAGGTATTTTTGTTACTCTCATTGGAGAGTATTTAGGTGTAGATAGGGAACAAGGGGGTCCAATGATAGTATGTAGGGAACAAGACGAGACTTTAGGTTTGCAAGTCTATCAAGGTGCAAAGGTATTGACTAGGAGACACAATCAGGCATTCCCATATCAGGGTCGTCATCCACACGAAGAGAGGGGTTCGGATGAAGAGATGGAGGTAGCGGATGACATCAGGGATGTCATTAGGGATAGTTTTACTGACGTTTTTCAGCGTATAGATGAGGCAGAAATGACTAATGAGGAAAGGCATCATCGGTATGAGCAGTGGCAAGTGGCGAATGAGTATGAGACTTCCAGGCGACGCCAACACGATAGCTGGCAAGTTCATCAGCACCAAATCATGAGCCAGCTATCATATCAGGTACCAAATAACTACATCTCGACTCAGCCTGCTTACTATCAACCGCATCAGCCCGATATGCGACCACCCTTTGACCTGTACGACCCAAACCAAGCCTACCAAAACACCTATCATTAACCATGGAACCCAAACTACGATACGAATTGGAATCCCTATCCAAATCAATAGTGTTCCATTAGTAATTTCTTATCTTTTATTATTTTTATCTATTTATGCTAAACATTTAACATTTTGATACTTTTATGTAATGTTTTATATTTTTATTATTTTGTACTAATATTTCATTTTTGTAATTTGAAAGTGGGATATTAAGTCCCATTTCAAATTACCATGCATGTTTATATTTGTATTGTATGTATTTTATCTCATGTACACAACAGGGTAAAACAGCGCATTTTCAAAGACTGACATTAAGTTCAACAAAAGCTATTAATTTTGACGACAACACGAAAAAAAAGTGTGATGTAACAACTGCAGGAATAAACAAATGATGTGCACCATTTATCATTCAACATAAACAACAATATGTTTGGAAACTTTGGTAAAATTTAATCATTTTTCTACGCTAATCTCCCTCAATAATTTAAATTGTTACTGATTTCTTGCAAATGAGGGCATTGCAAGATCTTAAGTGTGAGAAGAGGTTAAATTCTTTCGGATTTTTAAAATTTTAAATTTAAACACTTGGTTACCATTAAAAATACTAGTAACGCAGTAGTTGTATTAGAATCTAGTGCTCTCTGATAATAAATAACAGCCCTAGTCTTATATACTGACTACCCAATTCTAGTAAAATTTTTCAAAATTTTCAACTAAATGAACTCAAAATCATGTTTATACATATTTATGAACGATAAAACTAAGTGTTAACACCGAAATTATTGTTACCTCGGAAAGGACATAAATTGAGAAACAACCCAAAATGCTTGAATTCATTTAAAATGGAATAGAGGAGAATAAAAAGGCAAAGAAATGAAAATAAAAGCCAAGTGTGGGAAAAATTTACCAAGTTATTTAGAACATATATTACATATTTTTGTATAAATAATTGAAGATACTTTTGTTTTGAACGATATTAATCAGTTTTACCCAGTTTATTATAATAGAATTTAAAAGGAAGTAAAGTCTTCCGAGAAAAAAGACATGCGCTTCTTGATTTAGGTCAGGAAGTTGTCGTCTAGACCAGTTGTAGAGTCTACGAAAAACCTTGAAAAGTTTTCTCGAAAATTAGCTGGAAATCCACGGACCTCAGCATCAAACATGGTCGCCAAGTGGTCAGACTTATCCTAACCATGAGAGGATCTGTCTCATACAATGGGGGGGCACCGTGCAAATTAGCTTATAAGACTAATGAATCAGATCTCCAGAAAGGATAATCTCCTTAAAGATCAAAAATTAGCTTTTAAGACTGATATTACTCAATCCTTGAGATTGACCTTAAAGATTGAGAATTACAAACTCATGGAATTCGATGATATCTAAACTCGAGCTTGAACGAGAAAATATTTTGATCAAGTTACAAACAGATTTGTTTTTTGAAAACCCTATTTTCAATGCGTTCATTACCATTGAACGTAAAATCCTAAGAATTCACCAGAATTCATTAGGTCACCTGAACCAAATCGGGTGTCAACAGTAAGAACGGTGGTTGCATAGCATGGTCGAAGACAGGACCTTGTGCCAGACCGAAAAACTATAGGGTGATCTTTACTATTGCTCCTACAAAGGATAGTAATTGCATCCGACACAATATATACCATAATCAAAAGCATGTCACGGGACATTGCCTTAACAGTTGCTTGTTCAACGCTTTCCTTTACAACCGAACGGTAGTTTACCGAAAGGTAATATACGGAGCAAGTAAACTGGACGTGTTGCTTTCCCAATACAAGGTTAGCAAGTGGGTGACACAAAACCATAAGTTTTGAGCTAAAAGTTTTAATTCTGAAACCCACAAAAATAATTTGCAAACACCGGTGAAGGGTTATTCCGGAAAACTTATCTAGGGTAAAAGCTAGATTGAATTTTCAAAAGATCAAATATTTTCATAAAGATTCAATTTCCTTAAAGGATCTAAATTTTCATAGTCATGTGGGACTGTAAACTACATCGTTACTACCATTGTTCATATCGCCGTATTAAAATCACTGATGTACAAAGTGTGAAGAATAAAGAAGTGATTCTAGTAAAGTTATATTCAAGTTCTATATTGCTTGAGGATAAGCAACGCTCAAGTGTGGGAATATTTGATAATGCTAAAAATGAACATATATTTCATAGCATTATCCTTCAAGAAAGACAAGATTTTAGTTGCAATTGTTCTATCTACAAGTGATATTCGTTTAAATATTAAAGGGTGAAGACAAAAGACAGATTCGACGAATTGAAGACGCAAACGACCAAAATGCTAAAAAGTACAAAGTACAATCCAAGTAGTTCAATTTATTGATAAGAAACGTCTCAAAATTACAAGAGTACAAGCCGCAAAACGCAAAGTACAAGATATTAAATTGTACGCAAGGACGTTCGAAAATCCAGAACCGGGACATGAACCAACTATCAACGCGCGACGCAACGGACCTAAAATTACAAGTCAACGATGAACAAGAATATAATATAATATATAATTAATTATGTAAAATTATATATATTATATTATATATATTAAATAATCGAGCAGCCCACGTTTTAATTGACAATATGGCCAGGTAGTGTAAATGCCATGCGGTCGCATGAGCTCCTGTAGCTGGCAAAGTCCTATAAATTGCAACGTTTTCGGCCGATTTATGTACACCTTTTATCTATCTCTCACTCTTCTCAATTTATATTTATATTTATATTTTAATTATAATTTTAATTTTAAGTTAATAATAATAAGGTTATAGTGGCGAATGTTTTAAGTTTGTAAGTCGAAATTCTGTCCGTGTAATGCTACGCTATTAATACTCATTGTAAGTTATGTTCAACCTTTTTAAATTAATGTCTCGTAGCTAAGTTATTATTATGCTTATTTAAATCGAAGAAATCATGATGTTGGGCTAAATATTAGAGACGGGGTTATTGGGCTTTGTACCATAATTGGGGTTTGGACAAAAGACCGACACTTGTAGAAATTGGACTATTGTCTATTAATGGGCTTTATATTTGTTTAACTGAATGATAGTTCGTTAATTTAATATAGAGATTTACAATTTGACGTATCTATAAATAACCATATACACTCGATCGGACACGATGGGCAGGATATTTATAAATACTAATAATCGTTCATTTAACCGGACACGGGAATGGATTAATAGACAATGGACTCATTAAAACAGGGGTGAATTATGTACAAGGACACTTGGCGTAATTGTTAACAAAGTATTAAAACCTTGGGTTACACGCAGTCGATATCCTGGTGTAATTATTAAATAAAGTATTAAGACCTTGTTACAGTTTAAGTCCCCAATTAGTTGAAATATTTGACTTCGGATATAAGGATAATTTGACGAGGACACTCGCACTTTATATTTATGACTAATGGACTGTTATGGACAAAAACCAGATGGACATATTGAATAATTCAGGACAAAGGACAATTAACTCATGGTAATAAATTAAAATCAACACGTCAAACATCATGATTACGGAAGTCTAAATAAGCATAATTCATTTATTTTATATCTCATCGCACTTTTATTTACTGTCATTTTATTTATCGCACTTTTAATTATCGTACTTTTTAATTATCGTAATTTTAATTACCATCATTTTATTTATCGCACTTTAATTTATCGCACTTTAATTTATCGTTATTTACTTTACGCTTTAAATTAAGTTATATTTATTTTTAATATTTTACATTAGGTTTTTAATTGTGACTAAAGTTTTAAAATCGACAAACCGGTCATTAAACGGTAAAACCCCCATTTTATAATAATAATAATATGACTTATATATATATATATATATATATATATATATATATATATATATATATATATATATATATATATATATATATATATATATATATATATATATATATATATTATATATATATATATATATATATATTCAAATATAGTTTTAAAATATAGCGTTAAACTTGGCTAGTTCCCTGTGGACGAACCCGACTTACTAAAAACTACACTACTGTACGATTAGGTACACTGCCTATAGTGTTGTAGCAAGGTTTAGGTATATCCACTCTATAAATAAATAAATAACTTGTGTAAAATTGTATCGTATTTAATAGTATTTCGTAGTAAAAATATAACTATTTCGTATACACATTGCTTAACATCAAATAATATGGATAAAATGATTCGATTATAGGAAGAGTAAAAATGAAGCTATCGTAAAAGATTGAAATGTGGAGGATAAAGATTCGTCTTACTTTTGACGTAGTCACGGTTGATTTCCAGGATTCAAGGAATTGAAGAAAATCTTCGTAATCTATAAGATTTGATTCTCCGGTAATTAAGGAAATTAGGATTTTGTTTGATTAAATTCATAATCTGCCTTAATTACTATGTCTGATATTTCCACTATATATTAGCCTCTTCCGTTTTATTATTTTCACAACTCCTATACTTTCTTCCTCAATTCATACTTCCAAAGATTGTGAAAATGCTTAATCCAGTTCTGATCCTTGATATGTTCCTAACTATCGCAACAATCATCCTTCTTTTCCAACTCCCACCAGAGGAATCTGTTTACTTCTATTTCGCTCTTGGGGTGGTGATTTTTATAATTCTTCCTTGTATCTGTCTTTCCATAATTATCGACATACAGGGTTAATGATCTCTCCTATTTGCTGTGATTTATACTCCTATTTAATTTTCGAAGCTTCATGCTTTTGTTTTCTCTTTTTGACTTTAAGTACAGCAAGTAATGGTCCATAATTCGTAGGTTTGGAGTTTCAAATAAACCTAATGTTTTAAGCAGAAAGGAACGTAATATCACGATTTGATTTGTTAAATTACCAGAATCACTGAGGATAGAACTATCAAGAATATATGTTCTTGATATGTTTAAAGATTAGGTAGAATGTAAGAGTCGTGTACATGGCACATGATGATTGTAAGTTCTGTGAGTCATCATGTTCCATTAAAATTTAGCATGACTTACTATAATATAATCACGTTGGCCCGACGTCATTATATTATACTAACTCAGGCTTCAATTCCCAACACTTCTCCAGAAACCATTCATAATTTAAACTTGAATTTTACAGAATATATAAACTTAAACAGATTCCTTTATGATGTAATAAAGATATCGCAAAGAGATAATTAATTGAGGACAAGAATCGTTATGAGGATATCTTCAGAAATATCGAAGATATTTATAACAAAAGATATGATGATATCTTGAAATTTCTAAGATCGGAGGATAATGAAGAAAATTCTTCCATAAGGATTTAAGATAAATAAGGAGCAAGGTATTTGCTAAGGATTTCAGCAGATACTGAATCATCTGGATTCTTTGAATACAGGTTTAGTCCTTGTGATTTGTCCACAGCCTCCTTCATGGTTTGCTCAATTCGTTTTTCAGCTCCAAATCTTCTATTGAGCGTTTCCAACACTCCATTCTTTATTATCAAACTTTTGGCCATTAAGACCATCTATAGCTTTTGCTGCTTCATCAGCATTCTCATATCTGAATCATTGATTATCAATCCGAATTATTTTTAAGAATTTTGAATTTGAGCGTTGAATGTAGGATGTAACCGTCAACGGATCTAACGGTTGACGAAGAAATGTTGTAAATTTCAAAAGTAATGAATGATAATTTTGGTGGTTTGATGTGATAATTTATCATAGAATATGAATGAATATAATTCATGAATGTAGTGATCTTTAGGAAGATAACACCTGCTAAAGCTTTACTTGGATTCTGATATGTCAAAATCAGAATACGTAATTGAATTTGTATGACAATGGTTGTTCTTTAGTGAACAGCTACATATATCTGTGGATGTAAGTGGTATAGTTAATGATTGTTGAATCAGAATTGAAGAATGTACGGTGTAACATATTAATGTGAAATCTAAATATTTCTTGGGTATTACCTACCCATTAAAATATTTTCACCATCAATAGTTTGTACAACAGAATATTTAATTACAATCTTTATGAAAATATACATATATATTTTCTTCAGATATAATATAGATTTAATGAGTTAATATAATATTAAATTCTTTTGATTTACGGTTGAAACGATAATAAATAATCTCCAAAACTTTAGAGATTACATAATCGTCGAGAAATATTTCTTTAATGAAGTTATGAATCAATACTTCATCAATTATTGTTGTTGGTATTCCTTGGTATCTATGGGACGTATGATGTTGATGTTCGAGGTACCGAGTGTGATGTTGAGGCGTGTGATGCGGATGTTGTTGTTGGTGGTATAGTAGGCATAAGTCCACCTTCCAAAATGCGTATTGTACTTTCCAGAGACGCTATTCTTCCTTCAAGCCTAGCACGAAGCTCCCTAACTTCTTCCACTAATCCTACTTGATTAGTAGTCGGGAGTAGGGGTTGAATTACCAACATAATTCTATGAATACGCTCCTCGAGGCGGAATATTCTGGCAAAGAGTGTGAAAACGGTATTGCGAATTGGTTGTCCGGTGAGGGCGTCAACTTCTCCGATATTGGGAGGTAAATTTTGTTCATTGTAGGGTTCACCCTCTTCATTCCTCCATCGAGTGAGTATGTCTCGAACCCATCTCCATCTCCTCCAGAAAGAAGTGTAGTCAACCAGTTGAGGCACTTCGGTCACACTACCTTTAGAGTCTTCAGAATCGGCCTCGAAACTATATGAACTAGAACTTTGTGCAGGATCCATCTTACAAGGTCAGATAACGGATTTTTTGATATGAAATGATTTTTGGATATCGAATGATATTCTAATTACATAGAATACCTATATATAGTAAAAAGGATCCCGTAGATTACAGAAGAAATTAAGGAAATGTGTCAGACAAAGTCTACTGGGATAAATATGATAAGATATGATTTGTCTATACTCCATTTATGCAATAATTGCAGTATGACATGTCGAGATAAAGAACGATAAGTATGTAATCAGATAATTTTTCGATTAAAGACTTTCAATTCGTAATGGCCTATTCAGGTCTAGGGGCTTGAGCTATAGGATCCTTTAAATCGGTAATCCAAACCCTTCCATTCTAGAGTTTCGTAGACGCCATCCGTCAAGAAAGTTCAATGATAAAAAATAACGAGAAAATAAAAATTTAAAAGTAATGAATATGAATCGTGATGACATTATAATGTCGTTGAGTTATCGAGAATCTTTATGACATTTTATGGTTCACAAACAAATGCACAAAGGCATATGGGCACATAGGTACGTGATATAACAAGGAGGTTATATACGTATGAGTATGAGTAGTAACAAACATAGAAATTTTAAACATCAGGGATGACATTTCATGTAGTACATACGTAATACACAAAACCAGGATAGATGATATAGGAATGTCAAGAATTTCAGAAATCATGAGTGACATCCCTCAGTTTCACCAAACGAGGTGATTTTATAAAGATAACGCGCGTGAGTTATAGAATATTGTGAATCACAATGGGAGTTCCTCCCAGAGTGACAAAATAAAAGATATGTATATGTATGATGCAAGTAATAATGTTCTAAAGCTATAGGTCAGGCTGTAGACTAGACTTTAATGCACCCTATAAATCTGGGTTATCTGTGAGAATTTCAGCCAACATGTCCTAGATGACCCACTCATCAAAATTTGGTTTTTATAAATTGGCCTGAACAATTAAACGAGCGCGATTCGAGAAAAATACCGCTACACAAATTAAATACGCAAGAAGAATAATAATTCAAGAAATAAAACATAGGAATATTTTATTAACTCATACGACATCGGAATATCGTATCAAAATAATTCGGATTTAGAAATCTCGAAAGTCTAATCGTTGGTTTAGAAACCGAGATGATTCATCGAATAAAAACGTTATACATAGGAACGTACAAACACATAGTCACACCTTTTTATTTAATAGATAATATAGGAATATTAGAATATAATTTAGTCACATAAAATGACTTCATAAAACCTTTCAAAATTATGATACTCATAATAACAAGTTTGCTTATCGAGTTGAAACCATTCAATATAGAGAATTGACTTAAAAATAAGTTGAAATTTTCAGGCAAGAAATGATAAGTAAAATTTAAAATAAACACGTACGGTCAAAGTCCAGACTCACTAATGCATCCTAACAACTACCGGTTAGACACACTAATGCAAATTCTAGTTCGCTAAGACCAACGCTCTGATACCAACTTTAATAACATTAAAGTTGGGGTAGAAACCCACTCAGTGCCTTTCCTGAGAACAGGGTGACCACTGAGCATACCTGAGACACTAATTTTACATCATGCGCCTCCGCCAAACAGGCTAACCCTAGGAAGGGACCGCAAAGGGAAAGAGCCAATGCTTCGTCACAGGTAACACTGTGAGAACCCCCTCTACGATTAATCCGCTCAAAAATGGAATTAAATCAGCTCCGATACCAACTTTAACACCCCGTCAAAACCATTAACGGCGATGTTAACTCTGGTCCCAGTGTTTGGCTTGACTTCTATGTAACAGCAAAGTTTTACAGCGAAAGCAAAAAGTACCTGAGAATAAGCATGCTTAAAAAGTCAACACGAGGTTGAGTGGGTTCATAGGTTTGTCATAATTAATGATTTTGATAATAGTAATAGATCACAAGATTTCAGTTTTCATAAATATCCTTACACCACAGTGTAATAAAAAGATTCTACAACCATGGGCACCTGGTAACAAGCCTTAACGATAATAATATAATAATGAATACCCCTGATGTTTATAGAGCACCGAATCAAGTGCGATAAATACCCTCGAAGTACTAAACACCCGTTGACTGCTAGCGCGACTAGCCCGGATGGGGTTGTCAAACCCGATAGATCTATCAATAGGATTCGCGCCTACGGTACAGAGACCAATAGATTACGTTACCAAGCTAGGGGAATATTTGTGATTATAACCCACGTAGAATTAAGTTTAGTACTTGTATCTATTTTGTAAAACATTTATAAAACGTTGCATATATTCTCAGCCCAAAAATATATCTAAAAAGGAGCTATGAAAAAACTCACGATACTGTATTTCGTAGTAATTATGCGTATGACGGCACTGAACAAGTGCAGAGTTGATCTCGGATTCACGAACCTATATCAAGTATATATCTTGACACATACACTCGTAATCGAATAAGTTTATATATATTATTTCAATTGTTATATATTTCTATACTTTTATATATATTCTATATATAAGTATTTATTTGATAAAATAATATTAATAATGATAATCAATAAATAGTTGTATTATTTTGTAATAATAATAATAATAATAATAAAATTCATAATGATAATGGTAATATTCATAAAAATAATAATAACGATACTAAAAATAATGATAACTTTAATAAAAATGATAATTTTACTAAAAATGATGTTTTAAATAAAAATGTTAAAATGATAGTTTTTGATAATAATACTTCATACTTAATAATAATAATAATAATAATTATAAAAATCTTATTACTAATGATAATTTTTAATAACAATACTTATTCTATAAAAAAAATATTAATACTAAGATTAATGAAAATAATAATAACTTTTATTATTTTCATAATAATAATAATAATAATAATAATAATAATAATAATGATAATAATAATAATAATAATAATAATAATAATAATAATAATAATAATAATAATAATAATAATAATAATAATAATAATAATAATAATTAAATTAGGCTACCTTCAAAATAAGCTCCAAAAATATAAACGCCACTGCCCGGGCTCGAACCCGAGACCTCTCGATTATCCCACTCATGTCTAACCATCTGATTTACTTCTGGTTTTCTGATTAATCTCTTAAACTAATTCTATTTATATTATGCTTTCAGTTTCCCTTCTCCTTCATCAATTTCAGTCGACCAGGGAGCAATCAATGAATACATAATTGGTTTTAGGCTTAATAATCAAAACATAAACGCTTTATTTAAGTTGATTGAATTTATCAGATAAAGAAAGAAAGAAAAAAAAATAGAAACAGGAACTGTATGCTCGACGAACACAAAATACCAAGTTTAAAATTTGGATCGTTTTAGGTAATGAACTCTACATGAAAAAGATTGTAAATGATTCCAAGAAACTAATGGATTCGTCAATTTAACTTTAAACATCACAACGAATCCAAATTTCTCGATGAACACTCGGTTAACTTTTTAAAAATTAAACTTTGACTCTAAAATTCGACTTTGATTTTGAGAATTAAGAACTGAAACTTTGCAGATAGTTTGAGTAAACGATTCCTAACAAGACTGCATTTATAGATTTTTAAAATTGATTGGATTCGAGGTTTTGGTAAAAAAAAAGTCAAGAACAGGGTACGGCTTTTTATTATTATTTAAATTTCTATTTTAATTCTCGAATAGCAGTGATTTATAATTGATAATTGGTAATGGGGGATGATTCAATTAACACTTGATTGATTAAACAATAACCGTGTGTGTCGACTGGAAATTCAATCAAGCAGATAGAAACAGAAGCATTACCAGTAGAAATTAAAAAAATATATCACGAGATAAATAAAAATAAAGCTGGAGAATCACGATCAATAAAAAAAATAAAAGCAGATACCATTTATTTGACTTTTATTTATTTATTTGATATTAATAATTAATATTAATAATAATAATAATAATAATAGTAATAATAACAATTATATTAATAATAATACTTTTAATATTATTAAGAGTAATAAAAAATACTAATAATAATATAAATGATAATGATAATAATATTAATATGACAATATTAATAATAGAAATGATAATTTTAATTATAATTAGTAATAATGATAATAATCATTATAAAATGTTAATAATACTATTAATAATAATAATATTATTATTATTAATATGTTGTATTAATAATAATGATATTTATAATAATCTTATCACTTTTAGTAAAAGTGATAATACTAATAATATTAATAATAATAAAAATAATGATATTTCATTATTTTAATATTAATGTTAAGTATTAATACTAATACTAATACTAATACTAATACTAATAATATTAATAATATATTAGTAATTATATTAATGATAGTGATAATTATTAATAATAATAATTATAATACTGATAACAATAATGATAATGGTAATAATAAATGATAATATTGTTAAATATGATATTAATAATAATAATAATAATAATAATGGTATTATAATAAATTAATACTAATACATAATTATTCACAAATAATTGTTCGTGAACCGTCAGAATTTGTCGAAGTTTCATGAAATCATGAAAACAGTTTAAAAATTTTGATATTCAGGATGAAAGGCTTTGCTTAACGTGTCTGAATTATGAAATCATTTATAGATTTAAGTTAAAAATAAGACGAAATTTTTCGGGTCATTACAGACGTAGAGTGTACGTACTAGTCTGCTGATCATTATGTGCCACCGTAAATTACTGAATTCGTTTAATTCAATCGAATTAACGAATTTTAATATTTTAAAAAGTCGTATTTATTAAATACTACAGGGGTATTTTATGTAACTTATAATTAATAATTTCTATCATGTCGCTTTTATGTGAATAGTAAATTAATTAATTTTGTTTCATTTACTATTCATATGAATAGTAAATGAATTAATTTCGATTCAACTATTTAAGTTATGTTATTGTACGTTGTGCTTTACAACTTGTACATCTTTGAGTTAACTTCGTTTCTTCTTAAAAACTAAAAAAAAAAAATACATCATAAAAATAAAACGATTATATACGTAAACTTTTTAATTCGAAACTGCATCATTCAATAGTAAATTTTTATCATTTCGTATATAAATATTATTCGCATGTTTTCGTATATATATATATATATATATATACACACACACACACACACACACACACACACACACACACACACACACACACTTATATAATTATCATAAGTTACAACGTTCGTGAATCGTCGGACAAACAGGGTGGTCAACCGTTATATAAAAACTCATTTTCAAAAGTTTTAAAACTTGTCATAATTCATTACTTATCATGTCGGAAACATTTATAGTTTTGGTTCAAAATAAGTCGAAATTTTTCGGGTCGTCACATGTATGCTATGGTGTGTACTAGGCCTGATATAGCTCATGCGGTCGGTGTTGTTAGTCGGTTTATGTCAAATCCGGGTAAGAAGCATTGGAAAGCTGTTAAATGGATTTTGAGATACTTAAGAGGTACTTCCAAGTTAGGTATCACGTTTGAAAATGGAGAGCCGGTGCTTGTTGGTTATACAGACTCAGATATGGCAGGAAACAAAGATAACATGAGGTCCACTTCTGGATATTTGATGACCTTCGCAGGGGGAGCGGTTTCATGGCAATCAAGGTTGCAAAAGTGTGTTGCATTGTCTACAACCGAGACTGAGTATATGGCAGCAACAGAAGCGTGCAAAGAACTTTTGTGGATGAAAAGGTTTCTACAAGACTTTGGGTTTAAGCAATCACGATATGTGATTCTTTGTGATAATGAGAGTGCGATTCATTTGGCTAGAAATTCTATGTATCATAAGCGGACAAAACATATTGATGTGCGGTATCATTGGATTAGAGAACGTCTTGAAGATGGTTTGTTTGAACTTGATAAAGTTCATACCGATGATAATGGTTCCGACATGTTTACAAAGGCTTTGGCAAGTGAGAAGCTCAAGGTTTGTTGCTCGATCGCCGGGATGACGATCCCTTCCTCATAATTGGAAAGGGGAAGATTTGTTGGGTTTTATTTGGGTTTCCAAATATGAGGGAATGCTAGCCCAAGCCCAAAGCCCAACAAATTAGGCCCATATGCTTGTTGACTTGGTCAAGCATTTTAGGGCATTTTAAAACATTAAGTTGCAGCTATTCTTCACAAGAGAGATCAGAGAGTAATCAAGAAAAAAAGGATAAAAACTCATTTCCCGTTTTTGTGTACAACATCCCAGAAAACCTTCGATCCCCGGAGATCTGACCGTTGAATCTTCACCATTTTTGGGCTGTGTCTTCCTGACATCAGTGCCAAGGTTTTCAACCGTTGAATTCGTCTAAAAAGGTCTGTAGGTCGAGTTCTTGCTGCTGGAGCAGAGGGCAGTTTTTTTTTGGGTGAAGTTCTTCCTTTTTGTCTTTAATTATTTCATATACTTGTTGATTGTTCTTGTTCAAGAGTATGATGATGTTGTATGCCTCTAGTTAATCTAGAGAAGGATTATTGTATTGCTCTCTTGTTGGTGATAGTGAAATTTAAGTGGCCTACGGGTCCCGTGATTTTTTACTCTCGTTTTGAGAGGTTTTTTCACGTAAAAAGCTCGTGTCTTTGTGTGTGCTCGATTATCCTTTAATTTGTTGATTTGGGGCTGATTTGAATTGCATTTGGTATAATTTATTTGTTAGCATCCTCACAGTTTCATACGGGTCGGGAAATATTTGTCAAACGGATGTTTGTTTCCGCTTTGTAGATTGCCCGTTGTGACTTATTTTTCCATCAGTTTACTGGCTGCATTTAATATAGACTTATCAAAACTTTTACCCATTTAGTTAGAGTCCACCTAGTGACCCAATATATAAGTAGACTTATGGTTACAAAAGCGTTATTTTATAATTTATTCAAAGTAATTATATACAATCACATATTTATAAAGGATATCGTACATGTCATCGATGACTTAAAAAAAATATGTTTGTACCTAATCCTACTTCGTAGTTTGTCAATTAAGTTTTGTAACTTGGTAGATTTCGCTATTATTTTATGACACCAACATTTTCAAATCCTGCCTCTACCACTGGTTGGTTGTCTTGTAAAATAAAATCTTAAACACAATAAATGTATCTATACTGATAGACACTCCGTTTCGTCATCTTTATCATTTCTTCGTTTAAGAGAAAGCATATACTTCTCACTATTTATATACGTCAAAAAATAATTATATAAGTCAAGAAAGTATCATTTAGTCTTCTTTATCCTTTCTTTCATTGGCTTTGTTCCCCAGTTATATTTTGAAAAGAAAAGAAAGTAACTGGAGATATCCTTAAATGAAATGGTTATTCCAAATTTTTGTTTAAAGTATATGATTTTACCATTTTGAGTCGACAGCAAGCGTCGATTTATTGGCGACTTGACTGACTCTTAGAGCCTAAAGTAAATTTCAGGCATGATTTAGAACCCATGGATACCATTTTCATGGCGTCTCAATTTTATTTTATTTTTTTTTAAATTTTTTTCCTACTTATTGGCCGGAGGTCCACTCGGAAGCAATCTCTCTATCCGTCGAATAGAGAGAGGGATGACTTTCTCTACTTTTGAGAGTGTTTTTCACTCTGGGTAGAGAAATGACTTGTCTTTATTCTCGGATAGGGGAAATATTGTCTACATCTCACCTCCCCCATACACCACTTATGTGGTATTGGGTTTTGTTGTTGTTGTTTAAAGTATATGAATTGTCCATAATTTCATCATATGAATTTGAAGCAATAGAACTCTCTCTGTAAAAATAACGAAAGGTTGCATCTTTTAACAAGATGTAAAAATAACGAAAGGTTGCATCTTTTAACAAGATGTATTATGAATGGTCATGAATGGTCAAGCCTTTTGGAAAAAAGTTGTCAATGAATGGTCACACTTTTTAGTAAAAAGGTACCATGAATGGTTACACAAATAAATCAAAAGTGACACAATTTCATTAAAAAATGTGTTTTTTCCCCAAAAGACACAACTAACAACCATAATCTTTCAATATATTGACTCTAATTAGTTTAAACAAACGTGCACTTCAAACTCTCTTAACTTGTAATAAAGCTTCACTAGAAATCCTTTTAAGTAACCCACAATTACACAAAATGGCCAATGACACTAATTGTCACGACAAAAGAGATGTACATCCCTACAAATTCTACATACCAGCTCTTAAATAACTACCAAAGTCTAATGTACTTAGTTCATTGAATTAACACTACTAAGCTTACTGACATGTTGAAAGGAGAATTAAACTATGACCAATTCCACACCTTTAGGCTTTATTGATTCGATAAGCTTAGCACGAGATTGCACAACTTCTTTCCTCGTACAATCATTTGAAATTGCAATCACAACTTTCTTGAGTGACAAAGCAGTTTGTATGATGTATGCAGCAAGTTCAAAGTCACATTTTCGACCCTTATATTCCTCGATTTCAACAAGCTTGAGGTGTTTATGGGGATTAGTAGCATCCCTTGCTCTCTTCCTACTTATGATTGGCGAAATCCAACGTGGCTGCAAAAAGATCCACACCTTTGTTAAATTGTACAACATAAACAAAATAAAAATTAAGCTAGCTTAAGTGAACATCGCGTGAGTACCGTAATAGAAAAAGTCTCCAAATTTGGGCATGCATTCACCACGGAAGCCAAAAATAGAAGACAATGACCGTTGTCACCACCAACTGCGAGTCTCAATTTCTTCAGATTTGGTAACTTAGGAATAGATTCAAGTGTTAAATATTCCTGCAAACACAAATAAGAGCGTCATAAACATTTCCATCAATTGAATTCTAAACACATTTAAACAACGAGACACTAACCAAGGGTTCATCCACGCTTATCGAAAGATACTGCAGAGACAAAGCACAAGCCGATATCTGGTTGAACACATTATTGATACTTGAAAAACAAAAATCAAGTTCAAGTTCCTTAAGTTTTGAAATATGAGCAAGACGTATATCTATATGGAAACCTTTGCAGGTGAACGATACAAGGTCCAGATTAGATAAACATACTGATTTAAGATGAAAATTTCCCACTATTTCAAAGCGTTTTAGGTTACGAGCTTGTTCATCAACTTGAATATGAACCAGGTCTTGCAGGTAATGAATTGATACCATCACAAGTAGTGGAGACTGCTTTAATACTTCATGAAATATTTCTTTTGTCAAATTAACATTCTTCAATATAAGTTTTTTCAGATACGGCAGTGCGACCTCCGTATGAAAACATCTCGATGGAAAATCGTAATGATCGCGCATAAAAAGCAAATTCAGTTCAAGAAACTCAACTTTCCTTTGTATTGCAAATTCAAGCTAATTATCAATAACTTCCTTACGGTTGCGATTGAAACCATAACGGATCCGGAAGTCCTTAACGGTTGGGTGGTTATAGCTTTGGATGACTGAATTAACCTGGTTAATGTACTTCTCCCTTTCTGACTCATCTTCATTAGTCACCCTCACCCCATTACGAAAAGTTTCAGGACCATAAAAGTTTAACCGCCTTAAATTTCGCCACACGTATCTCCATCTTTTAGCGACACTGCTAGTAGCCACCACATCCTTCATAGGTATAAGAGCCAATATCAAAACAAGTACATCATCCGACATTTGGCTTAGAAAATCATACAAATTTGGTCTTTACTATAGATAGAGGAATATTCATTTGAATCCATAAATTAAGTTGAGATCAAAGGGACCAATGAGAGAATGACATGTGGCGCGAAATCACATGTGATTGAAACAAAAATTCCAAAAAATATTTTTTTTTTGGAATTTTTTTTTTGAAAATTTTTTTTCTCAAATTTTTTTCTACAATCACATGTGATTTACCTGCACAATCACATGTGATTGGATTTGATATGTATAATCACATGTGATTGGATTTAACATGCATAATCACATGTGATTATAAAAAAAAATTCGAAAAAAAAATTTTAAAAAATAAATTTGCGAAATTTTTTTTTTCGGAAATTTTTTTCTCCAATCACATGTGATTTTCGCGCCACATGTCGCGCTCTCATTGGTCCCTTGGATTTCAAGCAAATTAATGGATGCAAGTGATTACAACTCATTTAACCTGCGGCATAGGGTAAAACATGCGGAATCAGGGAATATTTTATACTAATATTCAAAATTAACACCAGTCACGATTTAGTAGAACATCAGTGTATTTGTTACCAAAAGTATACCAAAATTCTAATAAAATTACACATAACTCTATCCGTCAATTAGCATACCATAACAGTGTGTTATTACATACAAATAATACCGATTAATGTGACTTTTAGTTATATCTGTGTAACAATTTCAACAAACATAATCCACGTCTGATACATAAAATTAATTTAAAGTTTTCATGAAAATCGATAATAAAGAGTGAAATACTAGTAAACGCAACGATTAGCTTACAGATCGGTAACGGCAGATTGGTAACGGTTAACAATGACGGTGAACGGTGACGGACTGACGGTAAACGGAGACCGTGAACGGCGGAAATGGTGAAATGTTAAGCCTCATGATATTCTGATAGCAATATGTATCATTTACTAGTGGAATGACCCGTGAAATGACGGATTTGTTTAACAAAACAGTTTAATGATATGTTTTAAGTATTAAGTGAATGTAAATGCTAAAGTCATTTAGTTTAATAAACCGTGAAATCACAGATTCTGACTAAAAAACTTGGTCAGAATAAATGTACTACGTTTATTCTCCCACCACCTTGTTCCAATTTTCATCAAAATTATTATTATTTTTTTTGTCATAAAAGCTACTGTACATTACAACATTTTATTAAGACATGTATTTCGCATACATATGTAACGTAATTAATCCCGTAAAGATGACCCAGTTTTGAATAATATTAATATAATAATAATAAAGTTTGGTCTATAATTGAGTATTTATATTTATAATAATAATTATTAGTAATAACAAATGTCTCTTTAATTTTATTTTAAAAAAAATAAAATACAATTATTATATGAAGGCTGTACAATATGCTTCAAAGTTTGTACATGTGTTCATGAGGTGTTTTATCATAAAGTTGTATATAATGTTTCAAATATTGTACATATCACATATGGTCATGGGGTGTTTTTCACAAAGTTGTACATATTGCTTCAAATATTGTACATATGATCATGAGAGTATTTTATCATAAAGTTGTACATAATGTTTCATATATTATACAATTAACATGTTAATAATTTTATTTAAAATAGTTATCTATTTTAATAACATTATCAAGTTAATTACTATAAATACAATTTTTTTAATTATAAAATATTTAGAATTAATGACATCATCTAAGTGACCTAGATTTTTTCTTTTTCTTTTTAATTTTTTTCTTAATAAAAGAATTAGCTTAATAATAAAATCATCATTTTAGCATTTTAATAGAAACTATAGATGAGCTTAGGGTATGTTTGGGGTGACGAGTATAGGGTTGAGCTTATGATTTTTAATAAGCCAAGTCATAAGTTTTATCTGGGCTTTATTTGGTTGACATTTAAACCCACTTTAACGGTGGCGTGTTACCACCGGTGTTGGTCAACAAGCCGCCGTGTAACCCAACCGTGTTCCACCAAATGTTTGCGGCGTGTTTCAAGTGAGCACCGAATATTTGTACGCGTGTTGCATTTTTCTTCATCTTTTAATTAGTTTTTATCCCCCTTTTCACCCAACTTCCAATCAGATTTTAACACGCCACTTAACACTCCACCCCATTACACAGCAGTCTAGCAGCACGCTCATCAAGCACCCCACCCCCACCCAGCAACACGCCAACACGCCCCTCCAGGGATAAAGATGGTCTTAAAGTAGAGTTTATTAATTTGATAAGCGCTCAAAAAATAAACTATTTTTAGTACCTTATAAAAAAAAATAGAGCTTATAAATTGAAAAATAAGCTCCAGCTAGTTTACAAACACTTATAAAAAATAATAAGCTCCAGCTATTAGCTTAAAAAATAAGCTCCAGCTCTATCTTAAAAGTTCCAGCTCCATCTTAAAAGCTCCAGCTCCAGCTCTACCTCAAAAGCTCTATCTCCAGCTACAAGCTCCAGCTTCAGCTAGGCTTTTTCATTTAAAAAATAGCCCAAGAAAGATGTGTGAGTGTGTGAGCAATATTATTTTGTGCTAGTTCCCTTTACTTGTTGGTTTTATGGCTTTTATCGTTCGTGTTAGATTATATTACGTCACCGTCATGTGTCATTCGAATAGTTGTTATCGTTGGTAGTTGATTTTTACTGTGGATTTATGGTTATCAGATATCCTGTATGGTACGCGTATCAAACTTGAAAGTTTAGGGTCAAAATAACCAAATTGAAAGTTTAGGTGAAACAGTAAATATTTGAAAGTTGAGGACTAAAACTGTCACAAATGAAAGTTCATGGTTAAATATTTCAAAATTAAAAGGTTAGGGGTTGATAATGTGAAAAATTCAAAGATGAGGGCCAAAAGTGTAAATTTAAACAATGTTTATAAAATTTTCACATATGGTCCTTTTCGTTAAAAATTTAACTAAAAATATAACAGACCGTTAGTTGTTAAATGGGTAGGAAATGAATCTAAATCGGGTCAGATCCGGGTCAAAGAAGGGCAAACACGCACGATAATTTTGTCGTCTAGTGGCTTTGAAACTTAAATAAAAAATTACACAACCAGACCCTATGTCAAAATGTTTTGCACAGTTAGTCTTTTTTGTTAAAAATTCAACGAATATTAAAATTAAATTAAATTAATTATCATAAAACGCACTGACTCAATGCCTAATTGTTGACCATATATTTTAGAGAATTCCAAATATGAAAATTAAATTAATATATGTATTAATATTTTGATGTACAAATTACAAGATGTTGGAAAATTTAATATTTAAAAAAAATTGATGGGCACTTAATAAGATATTTGTTGTAACTTAAGGTGCCTTTATTTCAAATTAATATTATTAATTATGATCCTTGTTTTCTCATAACATAAGAACTTAAATGACGTTTACTTGTCAATTTGTCATCATTATGTAAAACTTGTCCATTTTCCCTTCATGATCAATATAAGTAGAGAACTCATGTTTCGATTCTCTTACGGGAGTACCGAGGAGAGTGAAAAAAAAAAAAACGCAACCTTGGCTCCAAAATGAAATACACATAATTCATAAATCCTTTTTTAAGCTTAAGAGCCTGATTTTAGTCACATCGGGACCTATCGATTTGGTCTAGTTAGAGTCACACATTTAAGTAAGCATACGAAAAACTTATATGTTAACCTTTTCAAGTATATATTCAAGTCCGACAGTACTACTACTACCATTTCGGCCATTATACCCTAGGAAGAGACGACATGTAGACGACTGAACTGTTTTTTAAAGGAACTGTGTTAAACATGGGTCTCGACTTCTCTATGTGAGATGACATACTTTCTGGTAATATCTTTTTGATTTACTATTTCTTATTCATTTCATTTCTATGATTTCTAATTATATGGTGTTACAAATCGTTAATGAATTTGACGATGTTAAATTCATTATTCGTTTTATTACTATGATTTCTAATTATACGATTTACTATTTCTTATATTTTTTACTAACGATTGTTAATAAATTTGACGATGTTTCCATTTTCACATTTTTTTCGAATCACAGTCCTTTTTTCTGCAAAATTAAAAATTGTAATTCTTTCGAATATTATCAAAACCCATATTACCATTATTGTCAGATTAAGTAACTTAGGTTACTTTTCCGGACCATTTACCCTTAGAAAAACTATAAACAAGAGTTTTTATAATAATAACTATAAGGGTAATACTTAAGAAATAAGTTCAAGCATTAAGAATGGTTTATTTAAGTTAGTGAGTTAGTTATTTGAGTTACTTATTAACAAAGTACAAATACGTATTATATTTCATATCCTAAACCATTAAGCATAAACAAAGTACAAATACCTATTAAAAGTACAAATACATATTATATTGCATACCCTAAACCATTAAGTATAAATTTAAGAGTTGCCGTTAAAAAGAACTATATAAACATATAAAAACATAAAAGGAGTAGATGAAGAAATATATAAAAGATGAGAGGATTGCGATCGCATATCATCATCGATGAAATATATAAAACATGAGAGGATTGTGATCACATATCATCATTCTTCTCTTACCAACTCATAAACTTATCAATTGATGTAGCCATCCACTCATTATAATAAATTGAATTTATTTGTTATATATATGTCTTCATTTTTCTTAAAAGAAAATTCCGTTTCGAATATGATTAGTTGCGTTTTGTTCGTAATATAGGGTAATAATTTATAATGTTAAGGCATGTTTATTTTTTTATTCATTAAGTCACCTATGAATCAAAATTGCAATATATATATATATATATATATATATATATATATATATATATATATATATATATATATATATATATATATATATATAGGGGCGGGATCAATGGGGAAGTAACCAATCAGGGGGAAGCGGGGGGAAGCAAATTTTTTTTTCGTTTTTTTTTAATTTTTTTCCGGCATCAAGATCACACGAAAATATGAACATTTAGAAGAGACACTTCGTGATGAATGTTATTATTTAGGCGGGAAAACGATCGACAAAAATAACATTCAAGAGAATATTGTTCGTGAAGAATATGCACGTTTTTTTTTCATTTATTGTGAAGTAAAATTTAGCCCGATTTAGAGTTTAGAGTTTAGGGTTTAGAGTTTAGAGTTTGGTGTTTTGGGTTTATTCCATAAACCCAAAACACCAAACCCGAAACCCGAAACCCTAAACTCTAAACCGTTCGTGTTAAAAACTCAATCTAAATCCTAAATCTAAACCCTAAACCCTAAATTTCTAAACCCTAATATCTAAACCCTATAAACTCTAATATCTAAACCCTAATATCTAAACCCCAATAGCTAAAACCTCAAAATACGCTCGAAAAACACGATAATTGTTATATATTACTTCTTCGAGCGTTTTCCCGCCAAAATAAAAACATTTATCAAAAAGTGTTTCTACTAAATGTTTATATTTTCATCTCATCTATAATGTTCGTGAACAAAGTTTTTTCAAAAAACGAAAAAAAAAAGTTTTTGCTTCCCCCCGAATGGTTACTTCTCTCTTGATCATACCACTATATATATATATATATATATATATATATATATATATATATATATATATATAGTGTTTTAATCAAGAGGGAAGCACTTTTTGAGGGAAGGGGGGGGGGGGTAATTTTTTTTTGTTTTTTTGATTTTTTTTTTCAAACACTAAGATTACATGCAAATATGAACATTTAAAAAACACACTTTGTAATAAATATTATTATTTTGGCTGAAAAACGCTTGAAGAAATAAATGATAACATTCATTGCAATGAATACCTTTTGAGTTTTTTTTAAGGGGTTAGAAATTAGTGTTTAGAAATTAGGGTTTAGAAATTAGGGGGTTGAAAATTAGGGTTTAGAAATTGAGTTTTGGGTTTAGAAATTAGGGTTTAGGGTTTAGAAATTAAGGAACCCTAAACCCTAAACTCTAAATCGGGCTAAATTTAGTAAAAAACACTTCACACAAGATGAAAACAAAACAATGCAAATAAACTCTAAATAAAATAATTACTTTCCCTCACTGTCCTCAAGAAAAGTGTTTCTCTCTTGATGATAATTATATATATATATATATATATATATATATATATATATATATATATATATATATATATATATATATATATATATATATATATATATATATATATATATATATATATAGCGCATCCCTTTAATCCTACGTGTCTCTCTCTCATTAATCTGAATTAAATTAATTCTACATGTCACTCTCTCATTAATCTGAATTAAATTAATCCTACGTGTCATTTTATTAATCAATTCTAACCAAATATGGAATCTTACGTGTCATTTTATTATTAAAAATTAATTAAATAATTAACTAGATCTTAAAAAGATTTGGTCAAAATTAAATTAAACATAATTTAATATGTAAAATAAAAAATAAAATAATTCATTATCATTATCAAACCCGTTTGTTTCTTCATTATCCATTCCTTATCATCATTATCATGATGATTCATATAATAATAGTAAAATATAATATAATAATAAATATAAATATATTAGAATAATAAATATGAACAAGCACTCCGTACTACATACACTACGTTCATAATTTTCCCTCAAATTTTAGGGTTTCTCTCACTCCCTCTCAACATATAGATATAACTTTACATATATATGTATAGATTATTAATATATAATACTAAACTTCCCTTAATTAGTAATAATAAAATAATCAAAATTCGTAAAAACAAATGGTTGATGTATGAGTTCATTAGAATCAAATCATCATATTTTTTACGTTAATTAATGGCATTATATTATGAAAATTATAAGAATGCTAATTAATATTAAATTTTATCCGTTTAATAAAATAATCAACACCTACATCTTAAATATTGTAATTGTTTATATTATATACATTTAAATATTAATATTTAAACTCAAAAGAATTATTGTTTGAAATAATCAATTAATTTTGTACACGTTTAGTTATTAACACTACTCAAAATCACTTTCAAACTTTTGACAATAACACGGGCTCTTAAATTTTAACAAATTAATTGTTTGAAAAAATCAATTAATTTTGTACACGTTAAGTTACTAAGGCCATCCAAAATCACTTTTAAGATTTTATCAATAACACGGGCTCTTAAACTCAAAAGAATAATTGTTTGAAAAAATAAATTAACTTTGTACACGTTAACCTTAGATTACTTTTTAATTTTGTCAGCAATGCAGGATCTTAAACTCAATAATAATTGTTTGAAAAAATCAATTAATTTTGTACACGTTAAGTTACTAACATCATCCAAAACCACTTTTAAAATTTGTCAATACCACGGGCTCTTAAACTTAAAAGATAATTATTTGAAAAAATCAATTAATTTTGCACGATTATTTTACCCACCATGCAACGCACGGGCTCTAAAATCTAGTGTATATATATATATATATATATATATATATATATATATATATATATATATATATGCAGCAATAAGTGAATGAAAGATTGTATTTACTTATAGTCTTGAATAAACACATTAAATTACGAAATTGAATTTTACCCTGCCTAGCTTATTACAAAGATACTCCAATTTATTTTTGAACGAAAAACATGATTGTATAATTGAAAACAAGAACATTGTTGTGATAAAGATGGATGACAAACTTTTCTATAATAGTGTGCCACCTACTCCTAATTGCAATCATGTACAGTAAATCATGTATTATAAATACCCCATCAAATGTAATCATGTAACACATATAGAATATATTTCATATATCACCATTCTTTTACTCTCTCTTATTTTAAGTTTATTAGTAGCCTATAGTTAAGAACAAACCCACTAAAGGTAGTTATAAGCCTACTGAATTATAACACGAACCAAACCACTAAAGGTAGTTATAAGCCTACTGAATTATAACACGTTATCAGCACGAAGTGCTCCGTAAAATCAAGGTAAAAAAATTCTTTAACAATATCTTCTATTATTTATTAGTAAGGTAAATATTATTATCATCATAACTAACATTTATATTTATGTTATTTAAGTTATATATGGTCGGTTATACCGCCTGAATTATATTTCTGTAATCTAACTTTTATTAACTTCACTAACATTTATATTTATGTTATTTAAGTTATATATGGTCGGTTACACCGCCTAAATTATATTTCTGTAATTTAACTCTTATTAACTTCACTAACATTTATATTTATGTTATCTAACATTTATATACAATTAATCATTATTTATTTCATGCATACTAATGTTTATTCTTAATTTTATTATTTATGCATAATATGTTTATTCTCTTAATCTTCGTATTTATACTAAACGTATTTATACTAAATGTATTTTATAGTAATCATATTTATACTAATAAAATTCTTTTATTAAAATTATTATTAATATAACGAGTACATAACAGTCGTTAACGTCAACTAACGACGTTACAACGGTCATGTATACATAACGGTTGTTAACGTCAACTGACGACGTTACAACGACTATATTTTTCAAATATAAAATAAACATCTCCGTTTTTCACATTTTCACAAATCAATCTTCATTTTCTCAGATTACCACTCTCAAAAAGTTTTTGTAAAGATGATTCACACAAGGATGATTTTTTCTATTGTATTGGTCATATTAACTATCATCATTGTTGCTAATATACCACCAGGTGAACCTATATTCTATCCTTCCCTTGTGATTTTATTATTTGTAATCATACCATTATTTTGTTGTTTGCTACTTATGAATTTAAAATGATTCTAATTTCATGTTGTTAGAAATTGATTATGATCTATGTTGTTCATCTTTCTGAAATAGAAAATGACAAACTTATCAAAGCTTGAGTTTGATGCCCTAGACGTATCGGGAACAAACTACACATCATGGTTCATGGACGTGAAAATAAATCTTGGATCATTGGGTATTCTAGAAACTTTAAAAGAAAACAATACTTGTTGTGATCAAGATAAATTAAAATCAATTGCTTTTATTCACAAACATATTGATATCACCTTAAAACATATGTATCTCACTATCAAAGATCCACATGTTTTATGGAAAAGTATCAAGAGTAGATTCGATAATCAAAAGGAAATATTACTCTCAGCTGCGAGGGAAGAATGGAGAAATCTAAGGTTCCAAGACTTTAAAAAGGTAAGTGAATACAGCTCAGCCATGTTCAAGATCCGTTCAAAGCTTCAATTATGTGGTCAAGAAATAAGTGATGCTGATATGATGGAGAAAACTTTCTCCACAATGCATTCTGCAAACATAACTATACAAGAAAATTTGAGATTGCAGAATTATAAAACTTTTTCAAAACTTCAAACTTATCTCTTAGTTGCAGCAGTGAATAAAGAATTACTGATGAAGAATCAAGAATCTCGTCCTACGGGTGCGCAAGCATTTCCTGAAGATAATGCTATTAACAATAATAATAATAAAAAAAGAAATGCACCTGGAAGAGGATGTGGGCGAGGTCGTGGTCATATTGGCCAAGACCATCATCATGGAAATTACCATAACAATAATAAAAATCATAACTATGTTCGAAATCACCCTTATGGTAATGGTCGTGGTGGTGGTCGTAGTCGTAATGGTTACGGTGGTCGTGGTCGTGGACAAAGAAATAATAATCCACAAAATTATAAATTTCAACCACCATACAATCCCACAAATCATAATGTTGAAGGAATCTCTTCAAAGAATATTGAAGATTCTTGTTATCGATGTGGTAAAATTGGACATTGGTCTAAAAACTGTTGAACAAATCAATATTCTGTTAATTAATATTAAGAATCCCTAAAGGGAAAAGGAAAAGAGGCAAACCTTGTGGATGACCTTGATACAAAAATCACTGAGCCAACAAGTGACTACTTTAATGAATAAATTTCCTATTATATGTCCATATCAAATAAATGGATGTAGTTTTACGATCTATACCATATCTACTTTACTATATGTTTTCTTATTATGTACTTTCGTTTATAACATATTTTGAATGTAATATATTGATGAATTATGTACTCATTATTTGTTTCTTATATTTTGAAGTTCATGATGTACACTACTGAAGTGCAAAATCAGTCAAATGGTGGGGATCTTTGTATTGCATACAGTGGTACCACACACACTATACTCAAATCTAAAAAATATTTCACTGATTTTAAAGCAACAGAAGGAACGGTACATACTATATCGGGTCCTGCGGATTTAATAAAAGGAATGGGAAAGGCAAAATTCATGTTACCAAATGGTACAAATTTTCTGATAAAAAATACCTTATTTTCTCCCATGTCAAAGAGAAATTTGTTAAGCTTCTCTGACATATACCAAAATGGATATGATTATCAGTCAGTGACTACAGAAAATGATAAATATTTAAGTATCACTGACAAGAAGCATGTGATTGAAAAACTACCAAGACTTAGTTCTGGTTTACATTATACATATATAAATGTACCAGAATCATACATGGTAGTTAATGAAAAGGCATGTGATCCTGTAATGATCAATTTGTGGCATGAAAGATTAGGTCACCCAGGATCAACAATGATGAAAAGAATAATTCAAAATACACATGAACATCCATTGACGGATCAAAAGATCCCTCATGATGCACTTATTCCATGTACATCATGCTCACTTGGAAAATTGATAATAAGACCATCACCTCTTAAGGTTGAAAAAGAATCACCAATGTTTCTTGAAAGAATTCAAGGTGATATATGTGGACCAATTCATCCACCATGTGGACCATTTAGATATTTCATGGTCCTAATAGACGCATCTAGTAGATGGTCTCATGTTTGTCTATTATCAAGTCGAAATGTTGCATTTGCAAAATTTCTTGCTCAAATTATTAAATTGAGAGCACATTTCCCTGATTATACTATTAAAAAGGTGAGATTGGATAATGCTGGTGAGTTTACATCTCAAGCATTTAATGATTTTTGCATGTCTATTGGAATTGTTGTTGAACATCCTGTTGCCCATGTGCATACACAAAATGGTTTAGCCGAATCACTAATCAAATGATTGCAGTTAATAGCTAGACCATTGATAATGAGAACAAAACTCCCAGTATCTGTATGGGGTCATGCAATTTTACATGCTGCATCATTAATTCGCATTAGACCAAGTGCAAGTCATACATATTCTCCCTTGCAACTTTCTTTTGGCCATCAGCCAAATATTTCCCACCTTAGAACATTTGGTTGTGCAGTTTATGTTCCTATCGCACCACCACAACGCACTAAAATGGGTCCTTAAAGAAGGATGGGAATATATGTTGGATATGAAACATCTTCAATCATAAGATATATTGAACCCATGACGGGTGATGTTTTTACAGCACGTTTTGATGATTGTCATTTTAATGAAACATTGTTCCCTAGATTAGGGGGAGAAATAAAAAATAAAGAAAATGATGTTTCATGGTGTGAACCTCAATTAATGTATCTTGATCCTCGTATAAAAGAATGCGAGATCGAAGTTCAAAAAATAATGTTTATGCAAGAACTTGCGAATAAATTGCCTGATGCATTTACAGATACAAAAAGAGTGACTAAATCATATATATCAGCAGCAAATGTTCCAGCTCGAATTGAAATTTTAAAAGCTGGCAATAATGTCACTCTTGAGTCTTTGCCACGCCAGAAACATGGGAGACCAATTGGTTCCAAAGATAAAAATCCCCGAAAAAGAAAATCAGCTGATAATGAGGTAAAAGAAAGTGTTCAAGAAGAACCACAAAACAATACTCCTTCTGCAGAAGAGATTGATGATGTCAATACAGAATTTTCAATAAATTATGCACGTTCAAAAATATTATGGAACCGAAATGAAATGAAAAAACTTGATGAGATATTTTCATATAATGTTGCATATGACATCATGAATGATGATGATGATCCAGAACCAAAATCTGTCATGGAATGTCAAAATAGACATGATTGGGATCATTGGAAAGGAGCAATACGAGCTGAATTTGAATCGCTCAATAAAAGAAAAGTTTTCGGATCTATCTTTCTCACACCTAAAGATGTGAAACCTGTGGGATATAGATGGGTTTTTGTGCGAAAAATAAATGAGAAAAATGAAGTTACAAGGTATAAAGCAAGACTTGTAGCTCAAGGTTTTTCTCAAAGACCAGGAATTGATTATGAGGAAACTTATTCTTCTATTATGGATGCAATTACTTTTAGATACTTAATCAGCCTGGCAGTTTCTAAAAATTTAGAAATGCATCTCATGGATGTTGTGACTGCTTATCTATATGGATCACTTGATAGTGATATATATATGAAGATACCTGAATGATTTAAGGTATCAGAAGCAACCAATGCAAAACCCAAAGAAATGTACTCAATCAAGTTACAAAGGTCTTTATATGGGTTGAAACAATCGGGTCGCATGTGGTATAAACGATTAAGTGATTACTTGATAAGCAAAGGGTATACCAATAATCTTATTTGCCCATGTGTATTCATTAAGAAAACAACATCAGGATATGTGATCATAGCCGTTTATGTTGATGATCTTAACATCATAGGTACAAATAAAGAGATCCATGAAGCCATTCAACTTCTAAAGAAAGAATTTGAAATGAAAGATCTCGGAAAAACCAAGTATTGCCTTGGTTTGCAGATTGAGCATATACCTAATGGTTTACTTGTACATCAAACAACTTATACAGAAAAGATTTTAAAACGTTTCAATATGGACAAGGCAAAACCATTAAGTACTCCTATGGTTGTTAGATCACTTAATGTTGACACTGATCCATTTCGACCCTGTGAAGATCATGAAGATATCCTGGGACCAGAAGTACCATATCTTAGTGCAATTGGAGCTCTTATGTATCTTACAAATTGTACAAGACCTGACATTTCTTTTGTAGTTAATTTGTTGGCAAGGTTCAGCTCAGCTCCTACCAAAAGTCACTGGAATGGGATCAAACACATATTTCGATACCTTCGAGGAACTACTGATTTAGGATTATTTTATTCTAATAAATCAAAACAAGATTTAGTTGGTTATGTAGATGCAGGCTATTTATCTGATCCACATAAAGCTAAATCTCAAAATGGATATGTATTCCTAAATGGAGGTACTGCAATATCATGACGTTCTCAAAAATAAACACTTGTTGCAACATCATCAAATCATGCTGAAGTGATTGCATTACATGAAGCTACTCGATAATGTTTTTGGTTGAGATCAATGACACAACTCATTACTGATTCTTGTGGACTAGAACGCGATAAAAGTCTAACAACTATCTATGAAGATAATGCAGCTTGCATAGCATAGATGAAAGAAGGGTATATCAAAAGTGACCGAACAAAACACATACCTCAAAATGGATATGTATTCCTAAATGGAGGTACTGCAATATCATGGCTTTCTCAAAAACAAACACTTGTTGCAACATCATCAAATCATGCCGAAGTGATTGCATTACATGAAGCTACTCGATAATGTTTTTGGTTGAGATCAATGACATAACTCATTACTGATTCTTGTGGACTAGAACGCGATAAAAGTCTAACAACTATCTATGAAGATAATGCAGCTTGCATAGCACAGATGAAAGAAGGGTATAACAAAAGTGACCGAACAAAATGTAGTGACCTGAACTTTTCCATGTTTATATATATTAATTGAGATTGATATTTACATGATTAAATGTTTCCAACATGTTAGGCAATCAAACTTGTTAAGACTTGATTAATTGAAATATGTTTCATATAGACAATTGATCACCCAAGTTGACCGGCGATTCACGAACATTAAAAATTGTAAAAACGACATGACGATATATATATATGGATATACATATGGTTAACATTAGATTATGATAAGTAAGTATCTCCATAAGTATATTAACAATGAGTTATATACATATAAACAAGACTACTAACTTAAGGATTTCGAAACGAGACATATATGTAACGATTATCGTTGTAACGACATTTAAATGTATATATATATCATATTAAGATATATTAATATATCATAATATCATGATAATATAATAATTTAACATCTCATTAGATATAATAAACAATGGGTTAACAACATTAATTGAGATCGTTAACTTAAAGGTTTCAAAACAACACTTACATGTAACGACTAACGATGACTTAACGACTCAGTTAAAATGTATATACATGTAGTGTATTTAGATGTATTAAAATACTTTTGGAAGACTTCAAGACATATATCAAAACACTCATACTTAACGAAAATGGTTACAGTTACTTTCCCATTCTTTTCTTTCATCAAGAATTCTAGTCGTGTTCTTACCCGTATTATACACAGCTTCAAAACGTACTTACTATGGGTATATACCAATAGGAACTAGCATGGGATTCCAATCTTGATTATGTCATGTATGACTAATCAATTTTAACTTCTACCATGAGCTAGTCAACTAACTAGAACTCCTTTTAACCCCACTCACCACTCACCAATTACCACTCATCATTCACTCCATTTCACTTCCAATTCTCTTTCTAATTCTCTCTCAACACACACACACTATTATGAATGTATTTTTCCAGTAGTTAATCATCATCTTCATCAAAAATCACTTCAAGAATCAAGCTATAATCATCATAGGAAGAACACTTCAAGAACACTTCAAAAATCCCTTCAAGTTTACTAATTTACTTCCAAGCTTTCTAATCCATTCCAAGTAATCATCTAAGATCAAGAAACTTTTGTTATATACAGTAGGTTATCTTTCTTATTCAAGGTAATATTCATATTCAAACTTTGATTCAATTTCTATAACTATAAACTATCTTAATTCGAGTAAAAATCTTCCTTGAACTTGTTTTTGTGTCATGATCCTACTTCAAGAACTTTCAAGCCATCCAAGATCCTTTGAAGCTAGATCATTTCTTGTCACTTCCAGTAGGTTTACCTACTAAACTTGAGGTAGTAATGATGTTCATAACATCATTCGATTCATATATATAAAACTATCTTATTCGAAGGTTTAAACTCGTAATCACTAGAACATAGTTTAGTTAATTCTAAACTTGTTCGCAAACAAAAGTTAATCCTTCTAACTTGACTTTTAAAATTAACTACAGACATGTTCTATATCTATATGATATGCTAACTTAATGATTTAAAACCTGGAAACACGAAAAACACCGTAAAACCGGATTTACGCCGTCGTAGTAACACCGCGGGCTGTTTTGGGTTAGTTAATTAAAAACTATGATAAACTTTGATTTTAAAAGTTGTTATTCTGAGAAAATGATTTTTATTATGAACATGAAACTATATCCAAAAATTATGGTTAAACTCAAAGTGGAAGTATGTTTTCTAAAATGGTCATCTAGACGTCGTTCTTTCGACTGAAATGACTACCTTTACAAAAATGACTTGTAACTTATTTTTCCGACTATAAACCTATACTTTTTCTGTTTAGATTCATAAAATAGAGTTCAATATGAAACCATCGCAATTTGATTCACTCAAAACGGATTTAAAATGAAGAAGTTATGGGTAAAACAAGATTGGATAATTTTTCTCATTTTAGCTACGTGAAAATTGGTAACAAATCTATTCCAACCATAACTTAATCAACTTGTATTGTATATTATGTAATCTTGAGATACCATAGACACGTATACAATGTTTCAACCTATCATGTCGACACATCTATATATATTTCGGAACAACCATAGACACTCTATATGTGAATGTTGGAGTTAGCTATACAGGGTTGAGGTTGATTCTAAAATATATATAGTTTGAGTTGTGATCAATACTGAGATACGTATACACTGGGTCGTGGATTGATTCAAGATAATATTTATCGATTTATTTCTGTACATCTAACTGTGGACAACTAGTTGTAGGTTACTAACGAGGACAGCTGACTTAATAAACTTAAAACATCAAAATATATTAAAAGTGTTGTAAATATATTTTGAACATACTTTAATATATATATATGTATATATTGTTATAGGTTCGTGAATCAACAGTGGCCAAGTCTTACTTCTCGACGAAGTAAAAATCTGTGAAGGTGAGTTATAGTCCCACTTTTAAAATCTAATATTTTTGGGATGAGAATACATGCAGGTTTTATAAATGATTTACAAAATAGACACAAGTACGTGAAACTACATTCTATGGTTGAATTATAGAAATCGAATATGCTCCTTTTTATTAAGTCTGGTAATCTAAGAATTAGGAAACAGACACCCTAATTGACGCGAATCCTAAAGATAGATCTATTGGGCCTAACAAACCCCAACCAAAGTACCGGATGCTTTAGTACTTCGAAATTTATATCATATCCGACGGGTGTCCCAGAATGATGGGGATATTCTTATATATGCATCTTGTTAATGTCGGTTACCAGGTGTTCACCATATGAATGATTTTTATCTCTATGTATGGGATGTGTATTGAAATATGAAATCTTGTGGTCTATTATTATGATTTGATATATATAGGTTAAACCTATAACTCACCAACATTTTTGTTGACGTTTTAAGCATGTTTATTCTCAGGTGATTATTAAGAGCTTCCGCTATCGCATACTTAAATAAGGACGAGATTTGGAGTCCATGCTTGTATGATATTGTGTAAAAACTGCATTCAAGAAACTTATTTTGTTGTAACATATTTGTATTGTAAACCATTATGTAATGGTCGTGTGTAAACATGATATTTTAGATTATCATTATTTGATAATCTACGTAAAGCTTTTTAAACCTTTATTGATGAAATAAAGGTTATGGTTTGTTTTAAAATGAATGCAGTCTTTGAAAAACGTCTCATATAGAGGTCAAAACCTCGCAACGAAATCAATTAATATGGAACGTTTTTAATCAATAAGAATGGGACATTTCAGTTGGTATCCGAGCGTTGGTCTTAGAGAACCAGAATTTTGCATTAGTGTGTCTTATCGAGTTTGTTAGGATGCATTAGTGAGTCTGGACTTCGACCGTGTTTACTTGAAAAATGATTGCTTAACAAATTTTGTTGGAAACTATATATTTTTAACATGTGAATATTATGTGATATATTAATCTCTTAACGCGTTTGATATTATGTGATAGATGTCTACCTCTAGAACAAGTCCCATTGATTCACCTAATAATAATGAAGAGTCAAATGTGAATTGGAATGATTCGTGGACTGATTCACAAGTTCCCGAAGAGGAACCGGAAGAAGAGTCGGAACCGGAAGAAGAATCGGAACCGGAAGAAGAATCGGAACCGGATGAAGAAATAGAACCGGTGGGGGAAATAATAAAACGGTTAAGTAAAAGAAAATCCTCAACCAACCGACCAAGGTTAATTATGGTCAATGGTGTTTCCGCCAAGGAAGCAAAATATTGGGAGGATTACCAATTCTCCGATGAATGGATTCCGACGAGAATTCCGATGATGTTATAGAAATTACCCCAACTAAATTTAAAAAGGCAAAAGAAAATAATAAGGGAAAGGGCATAAAAATAGAGAAATCTAATTCCAACCCCGATGAACTTTATATGTATCGTCAACCCCCAAAGTCCTTAAGTTGTAACAATGACCCGGGAACCTCTAAACCACCAGGTTTTTCTAAACCAATGTGGAAAACGACGGCTCGTATTAGGGGAACATCATATATCCCTAGAAACTTGGCAAAACGAACCAAAACCGAAGAAGAAGAAACAAGCGAGTCGGAATAAGATAGTTGTATTCGTGTGGTGTAATATATGTAATATAGTGTGCTTATGCTTTATGATATATGTAAAAATTGCTTGTATTAATAAGTATTTTTTTTTATGAATCTAACTCTTGTCTATTTTACAGTATAAAAACACAAAATGGATAGACAACCCAATATTTTAAGAGACCTACCCGGAGACATGATTGATGAAATCTTGTCTAGAGTCGGTCAGAATTCTTCGGCACAACTATTTAAGGCGAGATCAGTTTGTAAGACATTCAAAGAACGTTCCAAGAATGCCTTGGTTTATAAAAGGATTTCGTTCGAAAGATGGGGGATATCACATTGGGAAATCCATAAGTTACGATGTGTTTACTTTGACGCATATATTGCGGGGAACCCAAATGCTATTTTACGCAATGGGTTAAGAAATTATTTTGACTCAATATATCCGAATATTGGACTTCGTGATTTAGAAAAAGCAGCTAACATGCAACATAAAGAAGCATGTTATTCTTACGGATTAGTAATGTTCGCTTCTCACCAAAGTGAGAACAAGAACATCGGGCTACAACTATTAAACAAAACGTTCCCACAAGTGACGGAGTCGGTAATTGGGGTAAGAAATGAGGTTTTTAGATTGTTACGGGACTGTTGGACATTACGTAACCCTCGTCCCTTTGACGACGTTACAACACGCTGTCTTATCAACGGCCATAACGGTTATGTTCCACAAGACCAAGGATGTGAAGTAATCCTAGTAAAACCAGAATGCATGACTTGTTTCTGGACGTATGAATTACGTGTCTTTATTGCCTTTGCTGAACGACTTGTGTACTAGCTAGAATTATCTTCACAACCATCTTGTATCAAATTTATTGTGTGCTATATTTCATGCTATATGTAAAATAAGCGGTATTGTAAGTTTGTAAAATATTGTGTAAAAGTTTGAACGCGAAATATTATTATAATCAGTTTTTCATATAGAATTGTAGTAGTTGAATTGTATATTAGCTACTAAGTATGAACTTAACGGGTAGGTACTACCCGAATTTAAACTTATAAAACGCTAATATGAAGAAAAAGCTTTTATAAATGAGTTCATATTATGCTACGAAATACTATTAACTACTCTTAATATTCTGTATGATTAACTTGTTCCATTTGACTATTTTAAAGGAAATGGCACCGACTACTCGACACACCGTGAATATGAATGAAGAGGAATTCCGTACTTTTCTAGCTTCAAACATAGCCGCAGTACAGGCTGCGCTACATACCAACAATAACCTTGGATCTAGCAGTACAGGAAATCGTGTAGGATGCACCTACAAAGAATTCACTGCCTGCAAACCTTTGGAATTTGATGGAACCGAAGGACCGATCGGATTGAAACGGTGGACCGAGAAGGTTGAATCGGTGTTTTCCATAAGTAAGTGTACTGAAGAGGACAAAGTAAAGTACGCTACGCATACCTTCACAGTTTCTGCGTTAACATGGTGGAATACCTATCTAGAGCAAGTGGGACAAGACGATGCGTACGCACTACCGTGGTTAGCATTCAAGCACTTGATGAACGAGAAGTACCGTCCCAGAACCGAGGTCAATAAGCTCAAGACAGAACTTAGAGGGTTACGAACCCAAGGATTTGATATTACCACGTACGAAAGACGATTCACAGAATTGTGCCTATTGTGTCCGGGAGCATTCGAAGATGAGGAAGAGAAGATCGACGCGTTTGTGAAAGGATTACCGGAAAGAATCCAAGAAGATATAAGTTCACACGAGCCCGCCTCCATACAACAGGCATGTAGAATGGCTCACAAACTAGTGAACCAGATTGAAGAAAGAATTAAAGAACAGACTGCTGAAGAGGCCAATGTGAAGCAAGTCAAAAGAAAGTGGGAGGAAAACGGTGATAAGAATCACCAATACAACAACAACAGCAATTACAACAATAATCGCAACAATTATCCCAACAATCGCAACATCAATCGCAACTACAACAAACGGCCCAACAACAACAACAACAATAACCGCAACAACAACAACAATCAGAAGCAGCTATGCCAAAGGTGTGAAAAGTATCACTCGGGGTTCTGCACCAAATTTTGCAACAAGTGTAAAAGAAATGGTCATAGCGCGGCGAAGTGTGAGGTCTACGGACCAGGGGTTAATAGAACGAAAGGAACAAATGGTGTCGGAACGAGTAATGGCGGAGCAAGTAGTGTCGGAGCAAGTTATGCCAATGTAGTTTGTTATAAATGTGGAAAACCGGACCACATTATTAGAAATTGCCCGAACCAGGAGAACACGAATGGACAAGGCCGCGGAAGAGTTTTCAATATTAATGCGGCAGAGGCACAGGAAGACCCGGAGCTTGTTACGGGTACGTTTCTTATTGACAATAAATCTGCTTACGTTTTATTTGATTCGGGTGCGGATAGAATGTATATGAGTAGAGATTTTTGTGCTAAATTAAGTTGTCCATTGACGCCTTTGGATAGTAAATTTTTACTCGAATTAGCAAATGGTAAATTAATTTCAGCAGATAATATATGTCGGAATCGAGAAATTAAACTGGTTAGCGAAACATTTAAGATTGACTTGATACCAGTAGAGTTAGGAAGTTTTGATGTGATAATCGGTATGGACTGGTTGAAAGAAGTGAAAGCAGAGATCGATTGTTACAAAAATGCAATTCGCATTATACGAGAAAAAGGAAAACCCTTAATGGTGTACGGAGAAAAGGGCAACACGAAGCTACATCTTATTAGTAATTTGAAGGCACAAAAACTAATAAGAAAAGGTTGCTATGCTGTTCTAGCACACGTCGAGAAAGTACAAACTGAAGAAAAGAGCATCAATGATGTTCCCGTCGTAAAAGAATTTCCCGATGTATTTCCGAAAGAATTACCGGGATTACCCCCACATCGATCCGTTGAATTTCAAATAGATCTTGTACCAGGAGCTGCACCAATAGCTCGTGCTCCTTACAGACTCGCACCCAGCGAGATGAAAGAACTGCAAAGCCAATTACAAGAACTTTTAGAGCGTGGTTTCATTCGACCAAGCACATCACCGTGGGGAGCTCCTGTTTTGTTTGTCAAGAAGAAAGATGGTACATTCAGGTTGTGTATCGACTACCGAGAGTTGAACAAACTTACCATCAAGAACCGCTACCCACTACCGAGAATCGACGACTTATTTGATCAACTACAAGGCTCGTCTGTTTATTCAAAGATTGACTTACGTTCCGGGTATCATCAAATGCGGGTGAAAGAAGATGATATTCTAAAGACTGCTTTCAGAACACGTTACGGTCATTACGAGTTTATGGTCATGCCATTTGGTTTAACTAATGCACCAGCTGTGTTCATGGACCTTATGAACCGAGTGTGTGGACCATACCTTGACAAGTTTGTCATTGTTTTCATTGATGACATACTTATTTACTCAAAGAATGACCAAGAACACGGTGAACATTTGAGAAAGGTGTTAGAAGTATTGAGGAAGGAAGAATTGTACGCTAAGTTTTCAAAGTGTGCATTTTGGTTGGAAGAAGTTCAATTTCTCGGTCACATAGTGAACAAAGAAGGTATTAAGGTGGATCCGGCAAAGATAGAAACTGTTGAAAAGTGGGAAACCCCGAAAACTCCGAAACACATACGCCAGTTTTTAGGACTAGCTGGTTACTACAGAAGGTTCATCCAAGACTTTTCCAGAATAGCAAAACCCTTGACTGCATTAACGCATAAAGGGAAGAAATTTGAATGGAATGATGAACAAGAGAAAGCGTTTCAGTTATTAAAGAAAAAGCTAACTACGGCACCTATATTGTCATTGCCTGAAGGGAATGATGATTTTGTGATTTATTGTGATGCATCAAAGCAAGGTCTCGGTTGTGTATTAATGCAACGAACGAAGGTGATTGCTTATGCGTCTAGACAATTGAAGATTCACGAACAAAATTATACGACGCATGATTTAGAATTAGGCGCGGTTGTTTTTGCATTAAAGACTTGGAGGCACTACTTATATGTGGTCAAAAGTATTATATATACCGACCACAAAAGTCTTCAACACATATTTAATCAGAAACAACTAAATATGAGGCAGCGTAGGTGGATTGAATTATTGAATGATTATGACTTTGAGATTCGTTACCACCTGGGGAAGGCAAATGTGGTAGCCGATGCCTTGAGCAGGAAGGACAGAGAACCCATTCGAGTAAAATCTATGAATATAATGATTCATAATAACCTTACTACTCAAATAAAGGAGGAGCAACAAGGAGTTTTAAAAGAGGGAAATTTAAAGGATGAAATACCCAAAGGATCGGAGAAGCATCTTAATATTCGGGAAGACGGAACCCGGTATAGGGCTGAAAGGATTTGGGTACCAAAATTTGGAGATATGAGAGAAATGGTACTTAGAGAAGCTCATAAAACCAGATACTCAATACATCCTGGAACGGGGAAGATGTACAAGGATCTCAAGAAACATTTTTGGTGGCCGGGTATGAAAGCCGATGTTGCTAAATACGTAGGAGAATGTTTGACGTGTTCTAAGGTCAAAGCTGAGCATCAGAAAACATCAGGTCTACTTCAACAACCCGAAATCCCAGAATGGAAATGGGAAAACATTACCATGGATTTCATCACTAAATTGCCAAGGACTGCAAGTGGTTTTGATACTATTTGGGTAATAGTTGATCGTCTCACCAAATCAGCACACTTCCTGCCAATAAGAGAAGATGACAAGATGGAGAAGTTAGCACGACTGTATTTGAAGGAAGTCGTCTCCAGACATGGAATACCAATCTCTATTATCTCTGATAGGGATGGCAGATTTATTTCAAGATTCTGGCAGACATTACAGCAAGCATTAGGAACTCGTCTAGACATGAGTACTGCCTATCATCCACAAACTAATGGGCAGAGCGAAAGGACGATACAAACGCTTGAAGACATGCTACGAGCATGTGTTATTGATTTTGGAAACAGTTGGGATCGACATCTATCGTTAGCAGAATTTTCCTACAACAACAGCTACCATTCAAGCATTGAGATGGCGCCGTTTGAAGCACTTTATGGTAGAAAGTGCAGGTCTCTGATTTGTTGGAGTGAAGTAGGGGATAGACAGATTACGGGTCCAGAGATTATACAAGAAACTACCGAGAAGATCATCCAAATTCAACAACGGTTGAAAACCGCCCAAAGTCGACAAAAGAGCTACGCTGACATTAAAAGAAAAGATATAGAATTTGAAATTGGAGAGATGGTCATGCTTAAAGTTGCACCTTGGAAAGGCGTTGTTCGATTTGGTAAACGAGGGAAATTAAATCCAAGGTATATTGGACCATTCAAGATTATTGATCGTGTCGGACCAGTAGCTTACCGACTTGAGGTACCTCAACAACTCGTGGCTGTACATAACACTTTCCACGTCTCGAATTTGAAGAAATGTTTTGCTAAAGAAGATCACACTATTCCGTTAGATGAAATCCAAATCAACGAAAAACTCCAATTCATCGAAGAACCCGTCGAAATAATGGATCGTGAGGTTAAAAGACTTAAGCAAAACAAGATACCAATTGTTAAGGTTCGATGGAATGCTCGTAGAGGACCCGAGTTCACCTGGGAGCGTGAAGATTAGATGAAGAAGAAATACCCGCATCTATTTCCAGAAGATTCGTCAACACCTTCAACAGCTTAAAATTTCGGGACGAAATTTATTTAACGGGTAGGTACTGTAGTGACCCAAACTTTTCCATGTTTATATATATTAATTGAGATTGATATTTACATGATTAAATGTTTCCAACATGTTAAGCAATCAAACTTGTTAAGACTTGATTAATTGAAATATGTTTCATATAGACAATTGACCACCCAAGTTGACCGGCGATTCACGAACGTTAAAACTTGTAAAAACGACATGACGATATATATATGGATATACATATGGTTAACATGAGATTATGATAAGTAAGTATCTCCATAAGTATATTAACAATGAGTTATATACATATAAACAAGACTACTAACTTAAGGATTTCGAAACGAGACATATATTTAACGATTATCGTTGTAACGACATTTAAATGTATATATATCATATTAAGATATATTAATATATCATAATATCATGATAATATAATAATTTAACATCTCATTAGATATAATAAACAATGGGTTAGCAACATTAATTGAGATCGTTAACTTAAAGGTTTCAAAACAACACTTACATGTAACGACTAATGATGACTTAACGACTCAGTTAAAATGTATATACATGTAGTGTATTTAGATGTATTAAAATACTTTTGGAAGACTTCAAGACATATATAAAAACACTCATACTTAACGAAAATGGTTACAGTTACTTTCCCATTCTTTTCTTTCATCAAGAATTCTAGTCGTATTCTTACCCGTATTATACACAGCTTCAAAATGTACTTACTATGGGTATATACCAATAGGAACTAGCATGGGATTCCACTCTTGATTATGTCATGTATGACTAATCAATTTTAACTTCTACCATGAGCTAGTCAACTAACTAGAACTCCTTTTAACCCCACTCACCACTCACCAATTACCACTCATCATTCACTCCATTTCACTTCCAATTCTCTTTCTAATTCTCTCTCAACACACACACACACACACTATTATGAACGTATTTTTCCAGTAGTTAATCATCATCTTCATCAAAAATCACTTCAAGAATCAAGCTATAATCATCATAGGAAGAACACTTCAAGAACACTTCAAAAATCCCTTCAAGTTTACTAATTTACTTCCAAGCTTTCTAATCCATTCCAAGTAATCATCTAAGATCAAGAAACCTTTGTTATATACAGTAGGTTATCTTTCTTATTCAAGTTAATATTCATATTCAAACTTTGATTCAATTTCTATAACTATAAACTATCTTAATTCGAGTAAAAATCTTACTTGAACTTGTTTTTGTGTCATGATCCTACTTCAAGAACTTTCAAGCCATCCAAGATCCTTTGAAGCTAGATCATTTCTTGTCACTTCCAGTAGGTTTACCTACTAAACTTGAGGTAGTAATGATGTTCATAACATCATTTGATTCATATATATAAAACTATCTTATTCGAAGGTTTAAACTCGTAATCACTAGAACATAGTTTAGTTAATTCTAAACTTGTTCGCAAACAAAAGTTAATCCTTCTAACCTGACTTTTAAAATTAACTACACACATGTTCTATATCTATATGATATGCTAACTTAATGATTTAAAACCTGGAAACACGAAAAACACCGTAAAACCGGATTTACGCAGTCGTAGTAACACCGCAGGCTGTTTTGGGTTAGTTAATTAAAAACTATGATAAACTTTGATTTAAAAGTTGTTATTCTGAGAAAATGATTTTTATTATGAACATGAAACTATATCCAAAAATTATGGTTAAACTCAAAGTGGAAGTATGTTTTCTAAAATGGTCATCTAGACGTCGTTCTTTCGACTGAAATGACTACCTTTACAAAAACGACTTGTAACATATTTTTCCGAATATAAACCTATACTTTTTCTATTTAGATTCATAAAATAGAGTTCAATATGAAACCATAGCAATTTGATTCACTCAAAACGGATTTAAAATGAAGAAGTTATGGGTAAAACAAGATTGGATAATTTTTCTCATTTTAGCTACGTGAAAATTGGTAACAAATCTATTCCAACCATAACTTAATCAACTTGTATTGTATATTATGTAATCTTGAGATACCATAGACACGTATACAATGTTTCGACCTATCATGTCGACACATCTATATATATTTCGGAACAACCATAGACACTTTATATGTGAATGTTGGAGTTAGCTATACAGGGTTGAGGTTGATTCCAAAATATATATAGTTTGAGTTGTGATCAATACTGAGATACGTATATACTGGGTCATGGATTGATTCAAGATAATATTTATCGATTTATTTCTGTACATCTAACTTTGGACAACTAGTTGTAGGTTACTAACGAGGACAGCTGACTTAATAAACTTAAAACATCAAAATATATTAAAAGTGTTGTAAATATATTTTGAACATACTTTAATATATATGTATATATTGTTATAGGTTCGTGAATCAACAGTGGCCAAGTCTTACTTCTCGACGAAGTAAAAATCTGTGAAGGTGAGTTATAGTCCCACTTTTAAAATCTAATATTTTTGGGATGAGAATACATGTAGGTTTTATAAATGATTTACAAAATAGACACAAGTACGTGAAACTACATTCTATGGATGAATTATCGAAATCGAATTTGCCCCTTTTTATTAAGTCTGGTAATCTAAGAATTAGGGAACAGACACCCTAATTGACGCGAATCCTAAAGATAGATCTATTGGGCCTAACAAACCCCATCCAAAGTACCGGATGCTTTAGTACTTCGAAATTTATATCATATCCGACGGGTGTCCCGGAATGATGGGGATATTCTTATATATGCATCTTGTTAATGTCGGTTACCAGGTGTTCACCATATGAATGATTTTTATCTCTATGTATGGGATGTGTATTGAAATATGAAATCTTGTGGTCTATTATTATGATTTGATATATATAGGTTAAACCTATAACTCACCAACATTTTTGTTGACGTTTTAAGCATGTTTATTCTCAGGTGATTATTAAGAGCTTCCGCTATCGCATACTTAAATAAGGACGAGATTTGGAGTCCATGCTTGTATGATATTGTGTAAAAACTGCATTCAAGAAACTTATTTTGTTGTAACATATTTGTATTGTAAACCATTATGTAATGGTCGTGTGTAAACAGGATATTTTAGATTATCATTATTTGATAATCTACGTAAAGCTTTTTAAACCTTTATTGATGAAATAAAGGTTATGGTTTGTTTTAAAATGAATGCAGTCTTTGAAAAACGTCTCATATAGAGGTCAAAACCTCGCAACGAAATCAATTAATATGGAACGTTTTTAATCAATAAGAACGGGACATTTCACAAAACATATACCTCCTAGATTCTTCTCATACACTCAAAATCTCATTAAGGACAACCAGATTGAAATGAAATATGTTCAATTCACCAAAAATTCTGCTGATCTTTTCACCAAAGCACTTCCAACTGCTATTTTTAGAACACACGTTCATAACATTGGCATGAGACATGTTCAAAAGATGTAACAGCTCAGCAATGTCTACTTGAGGGGGAGCCAACTCTATGCTGCACTCTTTTTCCCTTAGCTAAAGCTTTTTTCCACTGGGTTTTTCTTTAGCAATGTTTTTAACGAGGCAGTAATTTATAGTCAATATCCGAGCTAATAAAATTGTCATCCAAGGGGGAGTGTTGTGATAAAGATGGATGACAAACTTTTCTATAATACTGTGCCACCTACTCCTAATTGCAATCATGTACAGTAAATCATGTATTATAAATACCCCATTAAATGTAATCATGTAACACATATAGAATATATTTCATATATCACCATTCTTTTACTTTCTCTTATTTTAAGTTTATTAGTAGCCTATAGTTAAGAACAAACCCACTAAAGGTAGTTATAAGCCTACTGAATTATAACACGAACCAAACCACTAAAGGTAGTTATAAGCCTACTGAATTATAACACGAACCAAACCACTAAAGGTAGTTATAAGCCTACTGAATTATAACAAACATCAACTATTAACTATTTTATAATATGAATCATTTGAACAATGTTTGATTAGCTTTGAAATATCAAAAGATGAAACAATATGTAACAAGGAAGCTAAATTTACAACCAAACAAGCAATGATTTGAAGGCAATATACATCGATCGATACATACAATAAAAACCCAAAAACTAAAAAACGAAACATCAGGAACATCAATATGTCATTAATATTGTACAAACTAGATAGACATTGAAGCAGGAAAGTGAAAATTGTATTTTTGTAGATAGTAAAATTGAATTAGTGCGAAACATAAATAAATCGTTCCTATAAATAGATAGTAGAACTTAATAGTTAAAAGTTAGAAATCATCTTATCTCAATTAATATTGATTTGTAACAATATATTTACCAATTAATCGATGATAATTTATGATGATCGATATCATGTAAGGATCAACACCAGTTTCATGATTTTTATGAAACTTTTAATTTAAACATACTCCAATTAAAAATTAAAATCAAGTATTAAAGATATACTGTAGAAAAAATCATCTACAGACCATAAGGATGATAACTTATTGGTGGTGGTAACGGTGACCATAGTGCCGAGGATAACGATGACTGCCGACGTAAAGACAACATTGGTTTATTAAACAACAATCGGTGTGACAAGATTTATGAGAATGAAGAGGTGATGTTCGGTGGGTAAGATTGGTAGAACTTTGGGTGAAAGGGAAGTAGTGATATTTTCAAGATGAAGTGAATAATCACCGTGAACATAACCAAGTTAGTATCAAGCTGCAGCTTGCAAGTAAATAATAAAATGTATTTAAATACATTTAATTGTTTACTTGCAAGTTGCAGCTTAATATTAACTCAGTCATGTCCACTGTCCACGATCATTATTTGAGTTCATCTTGAAAATAACACTAATTCTCATTCATCCAAAGTTCTACCGATCTTACCCTTCGAACATCTACCAAATATATCAATTATACCTCTCCATTCCCTTAAATCTTATTGCACCACTTTTATTAAATGATTTCCACCTGCTAACGTTGTATTTGCCTCATCAGTCATCGTTATCCTTGTCATTATATACAAAAGATGATTTTTTTCTATATTTTTGTTTGTTTAACTCCAAGTTTCATAAAAATCATGAAACTGACGTCGATCGTTAGTTGATGTCGATCATCATTAATTATCATTGGTTAATTAGTATATACTTGTTATAAATTTAAATTAATTGAGATGATTTTGAACTTTTTATTATTTAGTTCAGTATCTATTGATAAGGATGATTTGTTTATGTATTGTTTACTGGGGGTGTTCAAAATATCCAAATTCGCAATCCGAATAATCCGAAAACTGATTCAATAAAATATAGAAATTTGAATATTCTAATATCATAATCCGCAATCTAAATAATTTGATCATCATGTTACTTTTGAAAGGCCAACAACCTCTTCTACTATAGAATTCTTGTCACTCAAACTCACGGTAAGGCGGTAACAACATAACAAACACGCAAGTGATTTTGAATGGTCAATATAGGCTTAGCTGACCAACCTACATTGATGAATCAATTCTTTTAAAAGTAACTTTAATAATAATAATAATAATAATAATAATAATAATAATAATAATAATAATAATAATAATAATAATAATAATAATAATAATAATAATAATAATAATCATAATAATAATAATAATAATAATAATCATAATAATAATAATCATAATTATAATAATAATAATAATAATAATAATAATAATAATAATAATAATAATAGTAATAATAGTAATAATAATAATAATAATAATAATAATAATAGTAATAATAATAGTAATAATAGTAGTAGTAGTAGTAGTAATAATAATAATAATAATAATAATAATAATAATAATAATAATAATAATAATAATAATAATAATAATAATAATAAATAAATAATAATGATTCAAAATTTCGGATAAGGGCATGCTTTGAACAACTATCAAAATTAGTTTGACCTAATATGTTGATCAACTATTATAATTACTATGTTTTATTAATTGACCCATAATACGTGATTTTCAAAGTTGACTTACTAATTTATGTATAAGAGTTAGTCAATAATCGATTTTTTTAACGAAAAAGAATAAATTATAAAACTAACAAGAAGTTAGAAAAACATTACAAAAAGTATAAAAGCGAGCGTAACCACAAAGTCCAGTTAAGAGAGGATGACCATTACCTAAATTTAAAATTAGCCGATCAGCAGGGATGATATTTTTCTTATGAAGTGAAGAGATGCATTTATGAATATTGGCTCACACCTCATTCGAAGAGAAAGAGCAAGGAAAATTACCATCCCAAGTTGCACCGTGAATAGCAAAAATAACCTTAGCCCAACACGAGTTTTTATTTATAATAAGCCGCCATCTCTATTTATATAAGAGCGAGATTCAAAGATTTTAAACTTGAAACTGAGAGGCCACCTTTATCAACCGGATTGAGAATTAAATTCCAATTGACCCAATGCATCTTACGAAATTGGACATTACCACCCCAAAAGAAAGAAGAGCGAAGAGACTCAAGCTTGTAATCAGTTTTGCCAGAGCTTTGAACATAGACATGAAGTAAGTCCCTAGCGAACCCAAAATCAACTTAACTAGAGTCAGTCTGGCACCGAAAGAGAGAAGATTAACTTTCCAAGAATAAAGTCTTTTTTAACTTTATCAATAATAGGATTCCAGCCGTTTAAACGATTCATGTTATGGCCAATAGGAAAACCCAAAAACTAAAACGGAAGAGATGAGGTAGAGCACCCCAATAAAGTTGCCATCCGGTTGATTTCAGCCGAATTAACACCAATGTCCAGGAGGGAGGATTTAACAAGATTGATCTTCAAACCTGACACTTCAAAAAAGCAACTAAGAATATCCAGAAGATTAAAAGCATTCAATTCGGACCATTCCCCCACAAATAAACATTATCTGCATATAGGCAATTACAAATTGTAACCTGGTTAGGGCCGGAGCCTACATGAATACCTTAGTAAAGCATGGCATCAGAAGCATTTCTAATGGTAACTTGAAGACCTTCCATGCCAATAATGAAAAGAAACAGGGATAAATGGTCTCCTTGGCGAAGACCTCTTCCAATAGAAAATTGAGACGACAGACTACCTTTGATGAGAAGAGACGCCCTGGAAGAAACAAGACAAGCTCAAATCCAGCTAACCCATTTTGGGTGAAATCCCATGAAATATAATATAACAACCCGTCCTAATCTACCTGGACGAAGTCATCAACATTTGGTCCCATTGAGATGATCGACTCCAAATAATGTCCTTAAAATGAGCAAATGCACAGCGGAAGACTTAATTCGTACCTGAGAATAAACATGCTTAAAAGTGTCAACCAAAAGGTTGGTGAGTTCATAGGTTTATCATAACAATCTTTTTAATATATTAATAGACCACAAGATTTCATAATCATAAACATAATACACTCGCAAGTGTATGTAAAGCATTCTAAGTGGTTGAGCACTTGGTAACCATACTTAACTATTAATCAACGTCGCATATTCCCTTTATTATGAAATCTCACTACACTGTACCAAGTGTAGCCTACAAAACAAAGTACTGTGCAACCGTTGAATACTGGTCGTCCAGTCCGGTTGGGGTTTTCAGGCCCGATAGATATATCAACAGGATTCGCGTTTACAATACCCATGTAAATAGTAGTTACCAAGCTACATGGAAGTATGCCAGTGGTACAACTCAACGTAGAATGTATTTTAAGTACTTGTGTCTACTTCGTAAATATTTATAAAAGCAGTGCATGTATTCTCAGCCCAAAAATATATATTGCAAAAGCAATTAAAAAGGGAGCAAATGAACCTCACCATACTGTATTTTGTAGTAAAAATACATATGACTATATTGAACAGTGCAGGGTTGGTCTCGGATTCACGAACCTATATCATTTATATATATTAACACACATATACTCGTAATCGAACGACTTTATTATATCCTAAATTATACATTATATATATTTAATTTGTATATATCTTTAAAAATTACTAATATTTATATAGTTATATTAATATTTATATATGACTAATATTATATTAAAAATACCTCATTTGTTTAAAAAAATATATTTATTATATGTATTATTATTATAAGTATAATTTTATATGCATAATATTTATGTAAGACCGATTATTTATAGTGTACATATGTGTATATAAGTGTAATGTACGGTATTTGAAACGGGGTTCTGTTGCGTGTATTTAAAATACAAAAGGAGCTGATCTGGCCTTGTGGCGCGCCGCGCCAACTGTCTGTGACAGATCCCTTTCTCTTTTTAAATTAGATATTTTGGGGGTATTTTGGTAAATTCACATCAAGGCCGAGTTAATGCTTGGTTCAGTAGTTTGGGAGCTCATTTACTCCCTTGTTCACCAACCTTATCACCTCCCAATTTATTTTAGTGAGAGAGTGAGTTTTAGAGAGGGAAAGCTCACTTTGAAGAGGAAGAAGAGGGTTTCTTGCTAAAGCCCAAGTTCTAAAGTTGTTCATCTCGTCATTATCTTCGTTTTGGTAGTTGTGGTATGCTCTAATCTTAATTCCTTTGTTTAATTCGATTTAGGGCTAGGGTTTGAGTCAAAGGTGGACATAAAACCCACTTTTGGTTAATTTTGGGTATTCTTGGGTAATTTGGGTCATATAGACTCAATATTGAGTTAACTAGGGTTTTGGAAGTGTTAATTGATGTTAGAGAACCCTAATTAGCTAGTAAGAGGGTTAGAACACCATGATTTATGTAAATGGGTGTAAAAGGGTTAGTGGTTGACCCAAAAATGGGTAGGTTGACTTTGAAAGTGCCAAATGGGTCAAATTGAACTTAAGCTAATTAATATGTGTAGTTGAAGCCTAAAACTAATGTCAAAATGTGTAAAGAACCTACTTTGGTTAATGATAGGGTTTTGTGATGAGTTAACCCGATTTTAGGGTTAAGGGTGCAAATGGGTCGGATTTGCACCATAGGTCAAATTGGCTCTAGGAGTGAGCTTTAGAGTGTTGACCAACTTGAGTTATGATTTTGATATTGTGATAAATGTAATAGGTGCGTTACATTGAAGTGTTCAAGCTCGGTTATCTTTCGACAAGAGATTTTGAGGTGAGTGGAATATCTATATATGTATGTATATGATTTATGTACCGTGTTGATGGTGTCACATAGCCGTTTTGTGACCAAGGTTGTGGGACTTAGCCGTATTAGTCCATGTTTTGTACTAAGGCACATAGCCGTGTTTGTGCATTTAGTGGCGAGTAATAGCCGTGTTTTACTCCCACGTTGTTATTTGAGTTACCCGTACACATAGCCGTGTTGGTGTACGAAAGCGTGAGTAATAGCCGTGTTCTACTCACATTGAGCAAGTGATGCCATAGCCCTTTTTGGAACACTTGAGGGGTGATGCCATAGCCGTTTTTGGAACACCTCGGGGGGTTAGCATGCCATAGCCGTTTTTGGAAGCTAACGAATGTTATGAACATCGATGACTTGTTTCGCGAAGTCGTTCCCTAGCGAAGAGATTGGTTAACCATGATTTATTGTTGTTCATACTAGCATTTGATTATTGTTATGAGTATTTATGCTATGATTATTGCTAGTGATACGTTTGGTGATACTAGCTTGCTTATCGAGATTTGTCATGTGTTATTTGATATCGTGGATGCGTGTGGGTAAGTTGTATATGCATGTATATATATGTTTTACTCACTAAGCTTTGCTTACCCTCTCGTTGTTCACTATTTTTATAGGTTCCGGTGTGGACAAGGGTAAGGGCATCCGGTTGGATTAGAGATCCCGTCTTGTTTAGTGACGCTTTTGGGATGTGATGATTTTGAAGTTTGACCGAGATTTGGGTAGTTTAACCCCAAACACCATGCTCGTTGTATCGTTTGGCAATGAAACTTTTCGTGGTCGAAACTCTAATTTGTATTAAACATTGTATTTTAAACTTAGTGGCGTTTTGGGCACGTGTGGGCCCCACTTTGTAAAACTCGCTCAAACCTTAGTTATGTGCTAGTTTTACATATATGAATGTATGGTTAAAAGCGTTTTGGCTAAAAATGTCGGGAACTAGTCAAACATTTTCGTTAAATAGACTTCCGGGGACAGCGGGCTGTCCAGGCGATTTGGCGCGCCGCGCGGCCATCTGGCGCGCCGCGCAGATGGCCTGCACCAGAAAATTTTTTTTTTGTTTGAAATCTCGTCGTGTTTGGTCGGTTATGGTTTGGGTTGTTACAAGTGGTATCAGAGCATGGTCTAAGGGATTTAGGTGACTTGAGATAGGCGCCTAGACTTAGACTTTGTGTGCGTGTTTATGCGGGACTTGTAGGACTTTGGGTCGGATCGGTATGATTAGTGCATAGGTTTATGTGAACTAATCATGCGCTATTTGTTTGTGTTGTGTTTAGCAATCATCAAGCGAGATGGACGTTGTACTAGCGAGTTAGCGCGACGTGCTTGCGTGGTAATGACTAGCTACCATTACTACGGGTGCAAATCGGGTCAAACAAGCAATGTACGACGATTGTTGAGCAAGATGGGGTAGTGTGGTGTATACGTATGTAATTGGGTATAATTGTCCTTTCGTTTCATGGTTTAACCTAATTCGTTTTATAGAATGAAGACGAGAAACGGTCCTGATCATGAAAACGGGAGTACAAGTGAAGACGCCGAGTTCTCGACCAAGGTCGAGGCCGTCTTTAAGAAGTTGAAATCGGATTTTCTTGCGGATGTCCGAAGGGTCTTCCAAGAGTCGGTCGATGGGCAAGTGACCGAAATGATAAATGAACGATTGAAGGCCACTATTGAAGAGGCCCTTGATGCTAGAAACGTTTATCCTCGAGGTGAAGGGGGTGATGGAAAGAGAGACTTCCACTACAAAAATTTTAAGGATACTCAACCTCCGACGTTTAATGGGGTGAGGGATCCGTTGAAAAGTACTTGTTGGATTTCGGACATCGAGGGGGCCTTCCGTACCGCGGAGTGTCCTCCCGAGAAGAAGGCGAGGTTTGGGTCTAGCATGTTACGTGAAGAAGGCAAGTTGTGGTGGGATGATAAAATCAATTTGTATGGCGAGGAGCAATGCATGGGCTTGACGTGGGAGGAGTTCAAGAAAGAGTTTTTCAAGGAATACCGAACTTCATCCGATCTTGATCGAATTCGGGACGAGTTGCATCATTTGCAACAAGGTTCCATGGATTTAGTTACCCTCAAGTCTACATTCTTGGCAAAGACTCGTTTTTGCCCGGAGTATGTGGGTGATGATCATAAGCTTATGAAAGATTTTTATCGTACTTTGAATGCCGACTACAAGAGCAAGATTAGCCGGGGTATGGCTAAGACTTTCGATGAATTGTTTGAGTTGGCTCGGGGTTTTGAGCCGGAGGTGCCTAGGAAGAGTGATTTTGTTTTCTCGAAAAGGAAGTTTGAAGGTTCGAGCTATTCGAATTTTTCAAACAAGAAGTCTAGGAAAGGCACCGAGAGCGTTAATAGTGTGAAGAAAGGTGGCACGGGTACTTTTGCGCCCACTTGTTTTAATTGTGGGAAGTCGGGTCATTACGCCCGTGAATGCACGGCCAAGACGGTTACGTGTTTTAATTGCGGTAAAGTGGGGCACAAGAGGCCGGAATGCCCCGAGTTGAATAATGATCATGTTAAGAAGATTGAGAAGGCGGCGGGGTCGGCTAGAGGGCGAAACTACTTGATGACGAACGATGAAGCCAAACAATCCAACGAAGTTGTTTCAGGTACTTTCATGGTTAATTCTAATCCGGCAAGGATTCTTTTTGATAGCGGTGCAAATTTGTCGTTTGTGTCTCCTAAATTTGTGCCTAAACTTGATAGTCCGCTAGCTAAGTTAAGTCGTCCAGTAGAAGTCGAAATAGCGGACGGCAAGACGGTGCTAGTGGTTGATGTGTGTAAAAATTGTGATGTTGTTTTTGGTGCCGAAACTTTTAAAATCGATCTTATTCCAATGACCTTGGGCGACTTTGATATCGTTGTTGGTATGGATTGGCTCGATCGTTATAGAGCCAATATTGCATGCCATGATAAGTGTATTCGTGTGAAGACCCCAAGTGGGGGAGAAATGATTATTCATGGCGATAAGAGAAGAAGACCGGTGCCGATATGCACTTTTGCACGGGCACGTCGTTCCGTTGTTACGGGTGGCATGGCTTTCCTTGCTCATGTTGTCGACACTCGTAATGAGCCACCACCAATTCGTGAAATTCCGGTAGTTAATGAGTTTGAAGATGTCTTTCCGGATGAGTTACCGGGTGTCCCGGCGGAAAGACAAGTCGAATTTCGCATCGAGTTGGTTCCGGGGGCTACCCCCATTGCTAAAACTCCTTATCGTTTAGCACCAACGGAGATGCAAGAGTTATTGAATCAAATTCAAGAATTGCTCGAGAAGGGTTTTATCCGACCGAGTGCTTCGCCATGGGGCGCTCCGGTCTTATTTGTGAAGAAGAAAGACGGTAGTATGCGCATGTGCATTGATTACCGTGAGTTGAATAAAGTGACGATCAAGAATCGTTATCCATTACCTAGGATCGACGATTTGTTTGATCAACTTCAAGGCGCAACGTATTTCTCTAAGATCGACCTACGGTCCGGCTATCACCAAATGCGGGTCCGTGAGGAAGATATTGAGAAAACGGCTTTCCGAACGCGTTACGGGCATTATGAATTTGTAGTTATGCCCTTCGGTCTTACGAATGCACCGGCGGCATTCATGGATCTTATGAACCGGGTGTGCCAACCTATGTTGGACAAGTCGGTTATTGTATTCATTGACGACATACTAGTCTACTCGAAAAGTATGCACGAACATGAACGTCACTTACGTGAAGTTTTGAAGACGCTAAGAAAAGAGAAGTTGTATGCAAAGTTCTCTAAATGTGAATTTTGGCTAAGGGAGGTTCAATTCCTTGGTCACATTGTGAACGAAAGCGGTATCCAAGTGGATCCGGGGAAGATTGAGACGGTGAAGAGTTGGGGACGACCGACTACGCCCACGGAGATCCGAAGTTTTCTCGGATTGGCCGGTTATTATCGTCGGTTTATCCAAGACTTTTCTAAGATTGCTTCTCCATTAACAAAGTTGACGAGGAAGAGTGCTAAGTTCAATTGGGAAAACGAGCAAGAAATTGCTTTTCAATTATTGAAAGAGAAGTTGTGTCAAGCTCCGGTGTTAGTGTTACCGGAAGGCGTCGAAGACATGGTGGTTTATTGTGATGCTTCCTTAAATGGGCTCGGGTGCGTTCTTATGCAAAGGGGTAAAGTCATTGCTTATGCCTCTCGACAATTAAAGGAACACGAAACGAGGTACCCGACTCATGATCTTGAAATGGCGGCGGTTGTGCATGCGTTGAAAATTTGGCGCCACTACTTGTATGGTGTCAAGTGTACGATATATTCGGATCATAAGAATTTGAAACACCTTTTTACTCAAAGGGATTTGAATTATCGTCAACGTAGATGGATGGATGTGGTGAAAGATTATGATTGTGAGATACTTTACCATCCGGGTAAGGCGAATGTGGTCGCGGATGCGTTAAGTCGAAAGACTCAACATCCGGCGATACGTATAACATCGTTACGTTTGATTATCACTAACGACTTTCTTGAAAAGATGGTTGAAGACCAAATAGAGGCTTATGTTCACGATAAGCACACGGAACGAATTGTGGGCCAATCGGAGTTTATTACTATGGGTCCGCGGGGTTTGTTGTCCTTTCAAGGAAGGGTGTGGGTGCCTAAGACGGGTGATTACCGACGGGTGCTACTCGATGAAGCACATAAGTCGAAATATTCCATTCATCCGGGCGCGACGAAAATGTATCATGACTTGAAGAAAGATTATTGGTGGCCAGGCATGAAACGTGATGTTGTAAAATACGTTGAACGATGTGTTACTTGTTTGCAAGTTAAAGCCGAACATCAAAAGCCGTATGGTAAGTTGCAACCGTTAGAGATCCCGAAATGGAAATGGGAGCACATTACCATGGACTTCATCACTAAATTACCTAAGACGGCGAGAACTCAATATGATTCGATTTGGGTTATAGTGGATCGGTTGACGAAAAGTGCTTTGTTTCTTCCCATTAAAGAAGCAATATCGTCGGAGGCCTTGGCTAAGTTGTTTATCAAGGAAGTGGTCTCGCGACATGGCGTTCCTATATCTATTATTTCGGATCGAGATACCCGTTTTACATCTCGATTTTGGGAGAAGTTTCATGAAGATATGGGTACACAATTAAAGCTGAGCACGGCGTATCATCCCCAAACGGACGGTCAAACCGAACGTACGAACCAAACTTTGGAAGATATGTTACGGGCGTGCATAATTGATTTTGGTGGTAGTTGGGATGAGCATTTACCCTTGGTGGAATTCTCATACAATAATAGTTTTCATACTAGTATCGGGATGCCACCTTACGAGATGCTTTATGGCCGAAGGTGTCGAACTCCCATTTGTTGGGGAGAAGTGGGTCAAAGAGAAATCGGAAGTACCGATTTGGTATTAGAGACGAATAACAAGATTGATATTATTCGCGAACATTTGAAAAAGGCTCAAGATAGACAAAAGTCGTATGCCGATAAACGTAGACGAACGATCGAATTCCAAGAGGGCGACATGGTAATGCTTAAGGTTTCGCCATGGAAGGGTATTATTCGATTTCGAAAACGGGGAAAGTTAGGTCCTCGGTTTATTGGGCCGTTTAAAGTCTTAGCTCGTGTTGGTGAAGTTGCATATCGATTGGAATTGCCCGAAGAGCTTGCGGGGATCCATAACACGTTTCATGTTTCTCACCTCCGTAAGTGCCTTGCGGATGATTCTTCATGGATGCCTTTAGATGAAATTGAGCTAAACAATAAGTTGGAGTATGTTGAAGAGCCAATTGCAATACTTGATGAAAAGGTCAAGAGGTTGAGGCATAAGGAGGTTAGGACTTTTAAAGTTCAATGGCGGCGGAATAAGGGTTCCGAGTTCACTTGGGAACCTGAAGAGTTTGTGTTGGTTTATCTTCCCGCTTGTCATGCGGCATGGATTGCGAGGTCGCAATCCGAATAAGTGGGGAAGAGTTGTAAGACCCGATTATTTATAGTGTACATATGTGTATATAAGTGTAATGTACGGTATTTGAAACGGGGTTCTGTTGCGTGTATTTAAAATACAAAAGGAGCTGATCTGGCAGGGTTGCGCGCCGCGCGGCCTTGTGGCGCGCCGCGCCAACTGTCTGTGACAGATCCCTTTCTCTTTTTAAATTAGATATTTTGGGGGTATTTTGGTAAATTCACATCAAGGCCGAGTTAATGCTTGGTTCAGTAGTTTGGGAGCTCATTTACTCCCTTGTTCACCAACCTTATCACCTCCCAATTTATTTTAGTGAGAGAGTGAGTTTTAGAGAGGGAAAGCTCACTTTGAAGAGGAAGAAGAGGGTTTCTTGCTAAAGCCCAAGTTCTAAAGTTGTTCATCTCGTCATTATCTTCGTTTTGGTAGTTGTGGTATGCTCTAATCTTAATTCCTTTGTTTAATTCGATTTAGGGCTAGGGTTTGAGTCAAAGGTGGACATAAAACCCACTTTTGGTTAATTTTGGGTATTCTTGGGTAATTTGGGTCATATAGACTCAATATTGAGTTAACTAGGGTTTTGGAAGTGTTAATTGATGTTAGAGAACCCTAATTAGCTAGTAAGAGGGTTAGAACACCATGATTTATGTAAATGGGTGTAAAAGGGTTAGTGGTTGACCCAAAAATGGGTAGGTTGACTTTGAAAGTGCCAAATGGGTCAAATTGAACTTAAGCTAATTAATATGTGTAGTTGAAGCCTAAAACTAATGTCAAAATGTGTAAAGAACCTACTTTGGTTAATGATAGGGTTTTGTGATGAGTTAACCCGATTTTAGGGTTAAGGGTGCAAATGGGTCGGATTTGCACCATAGGTCAAATTGGCTCTAGGAGTGAGCTTTAGAGTGTTGACCAACTTGAGTTATGATTTTGATATTGTGATAAATGTAATAGGTGCGTTACATTGAAGTGTTCAAGCTCGGTTATCTTTCGACAAGAGATTTTGAGGTGAGTGGAATATCTATATATGTATGTATATGATTTATGTACCGTGTTGATGGTGTCACATAGCCGTTTTGTGACCAAGGTTGTGGGACTTAGCCGTATTAGTCCATGTTTTGTACTAAGGCACATAGCCGTGTTTGTGCATTTAGTGGCGAGTAATAGCCGTGTTTTACTCCCACGTTGTTATTTGAGTTACCCGTACACATAGCCGTGTTGGTGTACGAAAGCGTGAGTAATAGCCGTGTTCTACTCACATTGAGCAAGTGATGCCATAGCCGTTTTTGGAACACTTGAGGGGTGATGCCATAGCCGTTTTTGGAACACCTCAGGGGGTTAGCATGCCATAGCCGTTTTTGGAAGCTAACGAATGTTATGAACATCGATGACTTGTTTCGCGAAGTCGTTCCCTAGCGAAGAGATTGGTTAACCATGATTTATTGTTGTTCATACTAGCATTTGATTATTGTTATGAGTATTTATGCTATGATTATTGCTAGTGATACGTTTGGTGATACTAGCTTGCTTATCGAGATTTGTCATGTGTTATTTGATATCGTGGATGCGTGTGGGTAAGTTGTATATGCATGTATATATATGTTTTACTCACTAAGCTTTGCTTACCCTCTCGTTGTTCACTATTTTTATAGGTTCCGGTGTGGACAAGGGTAAGGGCATCCGGTTGGATTAGAGATCCCGTCTTGTTTAGTGACGCTTTTGGGATGTGATGATTTTGAAGTTTGACCGAGATTTGGGTAGTTTAACCCCAAACACCATGCTCGTTGTATCGTTTGGCAATGAAACTTTTCGTGGTCGAAACTCTAATTTGTATTAAACATTGTATTTTAAACTTAGTGGCGTTTTGGGCACGTGTGGGCCCCACTTTGTAAAACTCGCTCAAACCTTAGTTATGTGCTAGTTTTACATATATGAATGTATGGTTAAAAGCGTTTTGGCTAAAAATGTCGGGAACTAGTCAAACATTTTCGTTAAATAGACTTCCGGGGACAGCGGGCTGTCCAGGCGATTTGGCGCGCCGCGCGGCCATCTGGCGCGCCGCGCAGATGGCCTGCACCAGAAAATTTTTTTTTTGTTTGAAATCTCGTCGTGTTTGGTCGGTTATGGTTTGGGTTGTTACAATTTATTTGTTGTAAAAATAATAATAACGATAATACTAGTAATAAAAATAAAGATGATAATAATAATGATAATAAATTTTAATAATAATAGTTCTTATGTTCATAATGATAATGATATTAGTAACAATAACAATAATAATAATAAAAATAATAATAATATTGAAACTACCTTTAAAGCTTTTTCTAAAAATAAATGCCCGTGCTCGGGCTCGAACCCACGACCTTTCGAACACCCGCAAACACCCCACACCACTTAGCCATTACTACATTTCTGAATTATATTATAACCCAATATCCTTATCACGATTTTATTTCTGTTTTCAATCTTTCCTTCATCAATTCGTAAACCCAATCATAATCCTAAATGAAACCTCAGCCCAATCGTAAATCATAAACGGCCCAAGTTGAATTAAATCTAATAAAGGCATCAGTTTAGATCCTTGATGGAATAAAATAAGAACCACCGATGAAATAAAATAACAAGGAGTGGGTTATTTGCTGTACTTTGTCGGCCACACACAAAAATCACGTAAAGGTAGTCTTGAATTCTTTCTTTATTTATATACAGCACATCTAAATTATAGTAACTGTGTGTTTATCATTTACATACCGTACCTACAAATTATAGCGGCTGTGAGTGAATTAGGGTTTCAAAGAATTTATAGTAGCAAGGATTTGGATTTGTGGTAGGCTGGAACAGACGAGCAGGAGAGAAAGAAAAGAGAAGAGAGAGAGGAGTTGTAGATGGTGGTTCGAAGGTAGGAGGTGATAGAAAACAGAAACAATGGTGGTGTTTTGGGTCAATTTCGAACATGATACAGATTAAGCAAGTGTAGCAGCTCGTAGTATAACATGGGTGTTTGGTTCTCGATTTTATCATTAAAACAGAAACAGGTTATGTGATTATTTATCGTGAATTAAGCCGTGAGCAAGTTTAGAAGGTGGCTTCGAATGATGGTGATTAATGATGATGAAGTGTTATGATCGTGAGGGTGATCAATGAACCGAAGAAGGAAAGTGGATTGTGAGGGGGTGTCGTGTGGTAGTTATGGTGACGGGAGTAATGATTTATAGCATCAAACAGTAATCGTTATGGTATGTGTGTGGATTTTGGTTTAACCGAAGGTGGTGGTCTAAATGGGTCACGTATGAAGAGATAGAAGATGGGTTTGTAGGGTGATTGATATATGAATATGATTTTGTGGGTTGCGATTATGTAGATGAGTGGTGATAATTCGAACGGCCTGTAATGGTTTGGTTTCAAGGTACTTGATCAAACATAAGCCATGGCAAGGATGGTGATGATTTTAAATGGTGGTTTATGGTGTCGGGTGGAGATGGTGAGGTGTTGTGAACGAGTAATAAACAAGGTGGCTCAAGGTGTTGGCAGAAAATAATAAGAAGAAGGAAGATGGGTTAACTGAGTTTAATTACCTAAATTGCTCGATTATATTGAAAATGTATGTCTCAATTTGTGATTGCAGACAACAAAAGAAATAAATAAATAAAAAGGAGAGAAAGGATGTGGTTATCTAACAACTTTTGGATTGTTCCTATAATGAAAAATCTAATTCGTACAAGTTTAGGTATTAGAAAGACAAGTAAACACTGTACGATGGTTACATGAAACAAATTTGATTCCCTTTTCTGATTTTTATAAATTTTAAATAATTTTAAATAATTAATAAATATACATTAGTAATAATAATAATAATACTATTTAATAACAATTAAAATAATAAAAATACCAATTTTACTAATGATATTGATAATAGATTGTATTATATTCTAATAGTAATAACTATAATAATATTAATGATACTAATATTGCTAAAGATGATAATAATAATAAATGTCCATTAGTAATTCTAAAGTTGTAATTTTACTACTATTTATGATTACAATAACACTAATAATAATAATAATAATAATAATAATAATAATAATAATAATAATAATAATAATAATAATAATAATAATAATAATAATAATAATATTAATATAGCAATTCAATTGTATCAAATTTCATAATTATGTAATATACATAATAATACTAATAATAATAACACTGATATTAATATTAAATACATTAAATTATACTTCCAATCATTATTAATATATACATATATATATATATATATATATATATATATATATATATATATATATATATATATATATATATATATATATATATATATATAATTAATGGTTCGTGAATCGTCGAAAACAATCGAATGTCAAATGAATATATGAAACAGTTTAAAATTTATGAGACTCAACCTAACAGACTTAGCTTATCATGTTGAAAATCTAATATCGTATCGAGAGTTTGGTTTAAAATTAGTCAAAATTTCCGGGTCATTACATATAACATGGAGAATATGTAGTCACATTGAATGGAATCAAAAGCATTTTTGAAGTCCACTTTGAATAACAAAGCTTTTTTATTCTTTTTCTTGCACCAATTAATAACTTCACCGATAATAAGAAGGTCATCGAGAATATGCCTCCCCTTGATAAATACTGTTTGTTATGGACTAATGATATCATTAATGACTGAACCCAACCTGTTAGCCAAGACCTTTGATATGATTTTGTACCGAATCCCAATAAGGCTGGTAGGTCAAAAATCTTGAGCAAATATAGGATTTTCCTTCTTGGGAATAAAAAAGAAGAATGATGCGTTGCAACCTTCAGTGATAGCGTAAGAGGAATGAAAATTGCAAACCATGTCAAATACGTCATGTCTAATCAAGTTCCAAAAGTGTTTGATGAATTTAAACAAAAATCCATCGGGACCGGGAGATTTCTCACTACCACATGACCATACTGCTTGTTTAACCTTTGATATAGTGAAAGCCACAATTAACACACGAACCTTTTTCTTTGGGAGTTTTTTTCAAATGGATGCTCGGGTTGGAGATGCATGAAGTATGGATGAAGTGTTCTACTTTTTCCTTTCCATAATGCTTTTACATTATATTATTATGTATTATGTATGTATGTATTCTTCGGAATTATTTTTATTCATTTTCATTCGTGCTGTTGATTGTTCAGGTGTATCACATTCTTATTGAGATCTTTGTGATTGTAATTGTGTATGTAATCAGTGTTATTTACTGGTATAAGGAATGTCTGAAATCGCATGAATTTTCAAAGATATATATATATATATATATATATATATATATATATATATATATATATATATATATATATATATATATATATATATATATATATATATATAGTTATCATCAAGAGAGAAGCACTTTTTTGGGGGGAAGTAATTTTTTTTAATTTTTTTTTTTTCAAACATTAAGATCACATGAAAATATGAACATTTAAAAAAGAAACTTTGTGACGAATGCTATTATTTTGGCGGAAAATCGCTAAAAAAAATAAATGATAACATTCATCATGAGTAATGTTTTGATTAGAGTTTATTTGCATTATTTTGTTTTCATCTTGTGTGAAGTGTTTTTTTCGAAATATAGCCCGATTTAGAGTTTAGAGTTTAGGGTTTAGGGTTCAGTGTTTTGAGTTTAGTCCCTAAACCCAAAATCTTAAATCCTAAACCCTAAACTCTAAACCGTTCGTGTTAAAAATTCAATCTAAACCCTAATTTCTAAACCCTAAACCCTAATTTCTAAACCCAAAACCCTAATTTTTAACCCCTTTATTTCTAAACCATAATTTCTAACCCCTTAGAAAAAAACTCAGAAGCAAAACATTCATTGCAATGAATGTTATCATTTATTTTTTCGAGCATTTTTCCGCCAAAATAATACGTAGTAACATTTATCACAAAGTGTCTTTTTTAAATATTCATATTTTCATGTGATCTTAATGCTTGAATTTTTTTTAAAAAAAAAAAAATGAAAAAAATTACTTCCTCCACTTCCCCCCAAAAATGTGCTTCCCTCTTGCTTAAAACAATATATATATATATATATATATATATATATATATATATATATATATATATATATATATATATGGACATTTGAATAGTGTCTATAAGCTGAAGTTGCCATGTTACAGTATTGGCTTATGTTCAAGCAATATTTGATTAGATAGAGTAAGAAAAGACAGATGCAACAAAGACTTTTCCCTTGATTCCTTGAAGACTTAGGGGGTGTAAGAATGTACATTTTTATTACATTAAATGCCTTGCAACATGCACTTGTATACACAGGTATATTGATAGTTAACAACATCTAGCCGATGTTTCACCACCACACACCGATACTTCAAAGACCACTCGTAGTGAAATGTCCCGTTCATATTGATTATAAACGTTCCATATTAATTGATTTCGTCGCGAGGTTTTGACCTCTATATGAGACGTTTTTCAAAGACTGCATTCATTTTTAAAACAACCATAACCTTTATTTTATCGATAATGGTTTAAAAGCATTACGTAGATTATCAAATAATGATAATCTAAAATATACCGTTTACACACGGCCATTACATAATGGTTTACAATAAGAATATATTACATAAAAAATAAGTTTCTTGAATGCAGTTTTTACACAATATCATACAAGCATGGACTCCAAATCTTGTCCTTATTTTAGTATGCAACAGCGGAAGCTCTTAATAATCACCTGAGAATAAACATGCTTAAAACGTCAACAAAAATGTTGGTGAGTTATAGGTTTAACCTATATATTATCAAATCATAATAATAGATCACAAGATTTCATATTTCAATATACATCCCATACATAGAGATAAAATTCATTCATATGGTTTGAACACCTGGTAACCAACGTTAACAAGATGCATATAAGAATATCCCCTATCATTCCGGGAAATCCTTCGGACATGATAAAACAACTCGAAGTACTAAAGCATCCGCTACAACGGATGGGGTTCGTTAGGCCTAATAGATCTATCTTTAGGATTCGCGTCAATTAGTAGACTGATTTACTAATTCTTAAGTTACCAAGTAAAAGGGGCATATTCGGCTTCTATCATTCAACCATATAATGTAGTTTCGATTACTTGTGTCTATTTCGTAAAACATTTATAAAACTGCATGTATTCTCATCCCAAAAATATTAGATTTTAAAAGTGGGACTATAACTCACTTTCACAGATTTTTTACTTCGTCGGGAAGTAAGACTTGGCCTCTGGTCGATTCACGAACCTATAACAAATATGTACATATATATCAAAGTATGTTCAAAATATATTTACAACATTTTTAATACGTTTTAATGTTTTAAGTTTATTAAGTCAGTTGTCCTCGTTAGTAACCTACAACTAATTGTCCATAGTCAGATGTACAGAAAATAAATTGATATATATTATCTTGACCCAATCCACGACCCAGTGTATACACGTCTCAGGCTAGATCACAACTCAAAGTATATATATTTTTGGAATCAACCTTAACCCTGTATAGCTAACTCCAACATTACTGCATATAGAATGTCTATGGTTGTTCCAAATAATATATATAGATAGGTGATGTGCAGCGGGGTAGTATATAAAATAGCTTTATATTTTACTAGGAAAAACTATTAAATACGATACAATTTTACACAAGATATTTATTTATTTATAGAATGGATATACTTAAACCTTGCTACAACACTTATAGGCAGTGTACCTAATCGTACAGTAGTGTAGTTTTTAGTAAGTCCGGTTCGTTCCACAGGGAAATCTTTAAACAAAGCTCAACGCTATATTAGTTTACTTTTATAAAAATACAAATATATATATAAGTAATATTATTATTATAAAGGGGGGTTTTTACCGTTTAATGACCGGTTTGTCGATTTTAAGACTTTAGTCGCAGTTAAAACCTAATGTAAAATATAAAATAAATACAAGACTTAAATTAAAGCGTAAAGTAAATAACGATAATGAAATTGCGAATAATAAAAGTGCGATAAAATAAACTTACGATAATTAAAAAGTACGATAATTAAAATTGCGATTAAATAACAATAAATAAAAGTGCGATAATTAGAAGTGCAATTTGTAGTGACCCGAACTTTTCCATGTTTATATATATTAATTGAGATTGATATTTACATGATTAAATGTTTCCAACATGTTAAGCAATCAAACTTGTTAAGACTTGATTAATTGAAATATGTTTCATATAGACAATTGACCACCCAAGTTGATCGGTGATTCACGAACGTTAAAACTTGTAAAAACTATATGATGACATATATATGGATATATATATATAGTTAACATGATACTATGATAAGAAAACATATCATAAAGTATATTAACAATGAACTACATATGTAAAAACAAGACTACTAACTTAATGATTTTTAAACGAGACATATATGTAACGATTATCGTTGTAAAGACATTTAATGTATATATATCATATTAAGAGATATTCATACATGATAATATCATGATAATATAATAATTTAAAATTTCATTTGATATTATAAACATTGGGTTAACAACATTTAACAAGATCGTTAACCTAAAGGTTTCAAAACAACACTTACATGTAACGACTAACGATGACTTAACGACTCAGTTAAAATGTATATACATGTAGTGTTTTAATATGTATTTATACACTTTTGAAAGACTTCAATACACTTATCAAAATACTTCTACTTAACAAAAATGCTTACAATTACATCCTCGTTCAGTTTCATCAACAATTCTACTCATATGCACCCGTATTCGTACTCGTACAATACACAGCTTTTAGATGTATGTACTATTGGTATATACACTCCAATGATCAGCTCTTAGCAGCCCATGTGAGTCACCTAACACATGTAGGAACCATCATTTGGCAACTAGCATGAAATATCTCATAAAATTACAAAAATATGAGTAATCATTCATGACTTATTTACATGAAAACAAAATTACATATCCTTTATATCTAATCCATACACCAACGACCAAAAACACCTACAAACACTTTCATTCTTCAATTTTCTTCATCTAATTGATCTCTCTCAAGTTCTATCTTCAAGTTCTAAGTGTTCTTCATAAATTCCAAAAGTTCTAGTTTCATAAAATCAAGAATACTTTCAAGTTTGCTAGCTCACTTCCAATCTTGTAAGGTGATCATCCAACCTCAAGAAATCTTTGTTTCTTACAGTAGGTTATCATTCTAATACAAGGTAATAATCATATTCAAACTTTGGTTCAATTTCTATAACTATAACAATCTTATTTCAAGTGATGATCTTACTTGAACTTGTTTTCGTGTCATGATTCTGCTTCAAGAACTTCGAGCCATCCAAGGATCCATTGAAGCTAGATCCATTTTTTTCTTTTCCAGTAGGTTTATCCAAGGAAATTAAGGTAGTAATGATGTTCATAACATCATTCGATTCATACATATAAAGCTATCTTATTCGAAGGTTTAAACTTGTAATCACTAGAACATAGTTTAGTTAATTCTAAACTTGTTCGCAAACAAAAGTTAATCCTTCTAACTTGACTTTTAAAATCAACTAAACACATGTTCTATATCTATATGATATGCTAACTTAATGATTTAAAACCTGGAAACACGAAAAACACCGTAAAACCGGATTTACGCCGTCGTAGTAACACCGCGGGCTGTTTTGGGTTAGTTAATTAAAAACTATGATAAACTTTGATTTAAAAGTTGTTATTCTTAGAAAATGATTTTTATTATGAACATGAAACTATATCCAAAAATTATGGTTAAACTCAAAGTGGAAGTATGTTTTCTAAAATGGTCATCTAGACGTCGTTCTTTCGACTGAAATGACTACCTTTACAAAAACGACTTGTAACTTATTTTTCCGACTATAAACCTATACTTTTTCTGTTTAGATTCATAAAATAGAGTTCAATATGAAATCATAGCAATTTGATTCACTCAAAACGGATTTAAAATGAAGAAGTTATGGGTAAAACAAGATTGGATAATTTTTCTCATTTTAGCTACGTGAAAATTGGTAACAAATCTATTCCAACCATAACTTAATCAACTTGTATTGTATATTATGTAATCTTGAGATACCATAGACACGTATACAATGTTTCGACCTATCATGTCGACACATCTATATATATTTCGGAACAACCATAGACACTCTATATGTGAATGTTGGAGTTAGCTATACAGGGTTGAGGTTGATTCCAAAATATATATAGTTTGAGTTGTGATCAATACTGAGATACGTATACATTGGGTCGTGGATTGATTCAAGATAATATTTATCGATTTATTTCTGTACATCTAACTGTGGACAACTAGTTATAGGTTACTAACGAGGACAACTGACTTAATAAACTTAAAACATCAAAATATATTAAAAGTGTTGTAAATATATTTTGAACATACTTTAATATATATGTATATATTGTTATAGGTTCGTGAATCAACAGTGGCCAAGTCTTACTTCCCGACGAAGTAAAAATCTGTGAAAGTGAGTTATAGTCCCACTTTTAAAATCTAATATTTTTGGGATGAGAATACATGCAGGTTTTATAAATGATTTACAAAATAGACACAAGTACGTGAAACTACATTCTATGGTTGAATTATCGAAATCGAATATGCCCCTTTTTATTAAGTCTGGTAATCTAAGAATTAGGGAACAGACACCCTAATTGACGCGAATCCTAAAGATAGATCTATTGGGCCTAACAAACCCCATTCAAAGTACCGGATGCTTTAGTACTTCGAAATTTATATCATATCCGAAGGGTGTCCCGGAATGATGGGGATATTCTTATATATGCATCTTGTTATTGTCGGTTACCAGGTGTTCACCATATGAATGATTTTTATCTCTATGTATGGGATGTGTATTGAAATATGAAATCTTGTGGTCTATTGTTACGATTTGATATATATAGGTTAAACCTATAACTCACCAACATTTTTGTTGACGTTTAAAGCATGTTTATTCTCAGGTGAATATTAAGAGCTTCCGCTGTTGCATACTAAAATAAGGACAAGATTTGGAGTCCATGTTTGTATGATATTGTGTAAAAACTGCATTCAAGAAACTGATTTCGATGTAACATATTTGTATTGTAAACCATTATGTAATGGTCGTGTGTAAACAGGATATTTTAGATTATCATTATTTGATAATCTACGTAAAGCTTTTTAAACCTTTATTTATGAAATAAAGGTTATGGTTTGTTTTAAAAATGAATGCAGTCTTTGAAAAACGTCTCATATAGAGGTCAAAACCTCGCAACGAAATCAATTAATATGGAACGTTTTTAATCAATAAGAACGGGACATTTCAGTTGGTATCAGAGCGTTTGTCTTAGAGAACCAGAAAATTTGCATTAGTGTGTCTTATCGAGTTTGTTAGGATGCATTAGTGAGTCTGGACTTCGACCGTGTTTTCTTTAAAAATGATTGCTTAACATTTTTGTTGGAAACTATATATTTTTAACATATGAATATTATGTGATATATTAATCTCTTAACGTGTTTGATATTATGTGATAGATGTCTACCTCTAGAACAAGTCCCATTGACTCACCTAATAATAATGAAGAGTCAAATGTAAATTGGAATGATTTGTGGACTGATTCACAAGTTCCCGAAGAGGAACCGGAAGAAGAGTCGGAACCGGAAGAAGAATCGGAACCGGAAGAAGAATCGGAACCGGATGAAGAAATAGAACCGGTGGGGGAAATAATAAAACGGTTAAGCAAAAGAAAATCCTCAACCAACCGACCAAAGTTAATTATGGTCAATGGTGTTTCCGCCAAGGAAGCAAAATATTGGGAGGATTACCAATTCTCCGATGAATCGGATTCCGACGAGAATTCCGATGATGTTATAGAAATTACCCCAACTGAATTTAAAAAGGCAAAAGAAAATAATAAGAGAAAGGGCATAAAAATAGAGAAATCTAATTCCAACCCCGATGAACTTTATATGTATCGTCAACCCCCGAAGTCCTTAAGTTGTAACAATGACCCGGGAACCTCTAAACCACCAGGTTTTTCTAAACCAATGTGGACAACGACGGCTCGTATTAGGGGAACATCATATATCCCTAGAAACTTGGCAAAATGAACCAAAACCGAAGAAGAAGAAACGAGCGAGTCGGAATAAGATAGTTGTATTCGTGTGGTGTAATATATGTAATATAGTGTTCTTATGCTTTATGATATATGTAAAAATTGCTTGTATTAATAAGTATTTTTTATGAAACTAACTCTTGTCTATTTTACAGTTTAAAAACACAAAATGGATAGACAACCCAATATTTTAAGAGACCTACCCGGAGACATGATTGATGAAATCTTGTCTAGAGTCGGCCAGAATTCTTCGGCACAACTATTTAAGGCGAGATCAGTTTGTAAGACATTCGAAGAACGTTCCAAGAATGTCTTGGTTTATAAGAGACTTTCGTTTGAAAGATGGGGGATATCACATTGGGAAACCCATAAGTTACGATGTGTTTACTTTGACGCATATATTGCGGGGAACCCAAATGCTATTTTACGCAACGGGTTAAGAAATTATTTTGACTCAATATATCCGAATATTGGACTTCGTGATTTAGAAAAAGCGGCTAACATGCAACATAAAGAAGCATGTTATGCTTACGGATTAGTAATGTTCGCTTCTCACCAAAGTGAGAATAAGAACATCGGGCTACAACTATTAAACAAAACATTTCCACAAGTGACGGAGTCGGTAATTGGGGTAAGAAATGAGGTTTTTAGATTATTACGGGACTGTTGGACATTACGTAACCCTCGTCCCTTTGATGACGTTACAACACGCTGTCTTATCAACGGCCATAACGGTTATGTTGCACAAGACCAAGGATGGGAAGTAGTCCTAGTAAAACCAGAATGCATGACTTGTTTCTGGACGTATGAATTACGTGTCTTTATTGCCTTTGCCGAACGACTTGTGTACTAGCTAGAATTGTCTTCACAACTATCTTGTATCAAAGTTATTGTGTGCTATATTTCATGCTTTATGTAAAATAAGCGGTATTGTAAGTTTGTAAAATATTGTATAAAAGTTTGAACGCGAAATATTATTACAATCAGTTTTTCATATAGAATTGTAGTAGTTGAATTGTATATTAGCTACTAAGTATGAACTTAACGGGTAGGTACTACCCGAATTTAAACTTATAAAACGCTAATATGAAGAAAAAGCTTTTATAAATGAGTTCATATTATGCTACGAAATACTATTAACTACTCTTAATATTCTGTATGATTAACTTGTTCCATTTAACTATTTTGAAGGAAATGGCACCGACTACTCGACACACCGTGAATATGAATGAAGAGGAATTCCGTACTTTTCTAGCTTCAAACATAGCCGCAGTACAGGCTGCGCTACATACCAACAATAACCTTGGATCTAGCAGTACAGGAAATCGTGTAGGATGCACCTACAAAGAATTCACTGCCTGCAAACCTTTGGAATTTGATGGAACCGAAGGACCGATCGGATTGAAACGGTGGACCGAGAAGGTTGAATCGGTGTTTGCCATAAGTAAGTGTACTGAAGAGGACAAAGTGAAGTACGCTACGCATACCTTCACAGGTTCTGCGTTAACATGGTGGAATACCTATCTAGAGCAAGTGGGACAAGATGATGCGTACGCACTACCGTGGTCAGCATTCAAGCACTTGATGAATGAGAAGTACCGTCCCAGAACCGAGGTCAATAAGCTCAAGACAGAACTTAGAGGGTTACGAACCCAAGGATTTGATATTACCACGTACGAAAGACGATTCACAGAATTGTGCCTATTGTGTCCGGGAGCATTCGAAGATGAGGAAGAGAAGATCGATGCGTTTGTGAAAGGATTACCGGAAAGAATCCAAGAAGATATAAGTTCACACGAGCCCGCCTCCATACAACAGGCATGTAGAATGGCTCACAAACTAGTGAACCAGATTGAAGAAAGAATTAAAGAACAGACTGCTGAAGAGGCCAATGTGAAGCAAGTCAAAAGAAAGTGGGAGGAAAACGGTGATAAGAATCACCAATACAACAACAACAGCAATTACAACAATAATCCCAACAATCGCAACATCAATCGCAACTACAACAAACGGCCCAACAACAACAACAACAACAACAACAACAGCAACTACAACAATCATCCCAACAACAATAATAACCGCAACAACAACAACAATCAGAAGCAGTTATGCCAAAGGTGTGAAAAGAATCACTCGGGGTTCTGCACCAAATTTTGCAACAAGTGTAAAAGAAATGGTCATAGCGCGGCGAAGTGTGAGGTCTACGGACCAGGGGTTAATAGAACGAAAGGAACAAATGGTGTCGGAACGAGTAATGGCGGAGCAAGTAGTGTCGGAGCAAGTTATGCCAATGTAGTTTGTTATAAATGTGGAAAACCAGGCCACATTATTAGAAATTGCCCGAACCAGGAGAACACGAATGGACAAGGCCGTGGAAGAGTTTTCAATATTAATGCGGTAGAGGCACAGGAAGACCCGGAGCTTGTTACGGGTACGTTTCTTATTGACAATAAATCTGCTTACGTTTTATTTGATTCGGGTGCGGATAGAAGCTATATGAGTAGAGATTTTTGTGCTAAATTAAGTTGTCCATTGACGCCTTTGGATAGTAAATTTTTACTCGAATTAGCAAATGGTAAATTAATTTCAGCAGATAATATATGTCGGAATCGAGAAATTAAACTGGTTAGCGAAACATTTAAGATTGATTTGATACCAGTAGAGTTAGGAAGTTTTGATGTGATAATCGGTATGGACTGGTTGAAAGAAGTGAAAGCGGAGATCGTTTGTTACAAAAATGCAATTCGCATTATACGAGAAAAAGGAAAACCCTTAATGGTGTACGGAGAAAAGGGCAACACGAAGCTACATCTTATTAGTAATTTGAAGGCACAAAAACTAATAAGAAAAGGTTGCTATGCTGTTCTAGCACACGTCGAGAAAGTACAAACTGAAGAAAAGAGCATCAATGATGTTCCCATTGCAAAAGAATTTCCCGATGTATTTCCGAAAGAATTACCGGGATTACCCCCACATCGATCCGTTGAATTTCAAATAGATCTTGTACCAGGAGCTGCACCAATAGCTCGTGCTCCTTACAGACTCGCACCCAGCGAGATGAAAGAACTGCAAAGCCAATTACAAGAACTTTTAGAGCGTGGTTTCATTCGACCAAGCACATCACCGTGGGGAGCTCCTGTTTTGTTTGTCAAGAAGAAAGATGGTACATTCAGGTTGTGTATCGACTACCGAGAGTTGAACAAACTTACCATCAAGAACCGCTACCCACTACCGAGAATCGACGACTTATTTGATCAACTACAAGGCTCGTCTGTTTATTCAAAGATTGACTTACGTTCCGGGTATCATCAAATGCGGGTGAAAGAAGATGATATTCCAAAGACTGCTTTCAGAACACGTTACGGTCATTACGAGTTTATGGTCATGCCGTTTGGTTTAACTAATGCACCAGCTGTGTTCATGGACCTTATGAACCGAGTGTGTGGACCATACCTTGACAAGTTTGTCATTGTTTTCATTGATGACATACTTATTTACTCAAAGAATGACCAAGAACACGGTGAACATTTGAGAAAGGTGTTAGAAGTATTGAGGAAGGAAGAATTGTACGCTAAGTTTTCAAAGTGTGCATTTTGGTTGGAAGAAGTTCAATTCCTCGGTCACATAGTGAACAAAGAAGGTATTAAGGTGGATCCGGCAAAGATAGAAACTGTTGAAAAGTGGGAAACCCCGAAAACTCCGAAACACATACGCCATTTTTTAGGACTAGCCGGTTACTACAGAAGGTTCATCCAAGACTTTTCCAGAATAGCAAAACCCTTGACTGCATTAACGCATAAAGGGAAGAAATTTGAATGGAATGATGAACAAGAGAAAGCGTTTCAGTTATTGAAGAAAAAGCTAACTACGGCACCTATATTGTCATTGCCTGAAGGGAATGATGATTTTGTGATTTATTGTGATGCATCAAAGCAAGGTCTCGGTTGTGTATTAATGCAACGAACGAAGGTGATTGCTTATGCGTCTAGACAATTAAAGATTCACGAACAAAATTATACGACGCATGATTTGGAATTAGACGCGGTTGTTTTTGCATTAAAGACTTGGAGGCACTACTTATATGGGGTCAAAACTATTATATATACCGACCACAAAAGTCTTCAACACATATTTAATCAGAAACAACTGAATATGAGGCAGCGTAGGTGGATTGAATTATTGAATGATTATGACTTTGAGATTCGTTACCACCCGGGGAAGGCAAATGTGGTAGCCGATGCCTTGAGCAGGAAGGACAGAGAACCCATTCGAGTAAAATCTATGAATATAATGATTCATAATAACCTTACTACTCAAATAAAGGAGGCACAACAAGGAGTTTTAAAAGAGGGAAATTTAAAGGATGAAATACCCAAAGGATCGGAGAAGCATCTTAATATTCGGGAAGACGGAACCCGGTATAGGGCTGAAAGGATTTGGGTACCAAAATTTGGAGATATGAGAGAAATGGTACTTAGAGAAGCTCATAAAACCAGATACTCAATACATCCTGGAACGGGGAAGATGTACAAGGATCTCAAGAAACATTTTTGGTGGCCAGGTATGAAAGCCGATGTTGCTAAATACGTAGGAGAATGTTTGACGTGTTCTAAGGTCAAAGCTGAGCATCAGAAACCATCAGGTCTACTTCAACAACCCGAAATCCCGAAATGGAAATGGGAAAACATTACCATGGATTTCATCACTAAATTGCCAAGGACTGCAAGTGGTTTTGATACTATTTGGGTAATAGTTGATCGTCTCACCAAATCAGCACACTTCCTGCCAATAAGAGAAGATGACAAGATGGAGAAGTTAGCACGACTGTATTTGAAGGAAGTCGTCTCCAGACATGGAATACCAATCTCTATTATCTCTGATAGGGATGGTAGATTTATTTCAAGATTCTGGCAGACATTACAGCAAGCATTAGGAACTCGTCTAGACATGAGTACTGCCTATCATCCACAAACTGATGGGCAGAGCGAAAGGACGATACAAACGCTTGAAGACATGCTACGAGCATGTGTTATTGATTTCGGAAACAGTTGGGATCGACATCTACCGTTAGCAGAATTTTCCTACAACAACAGCTACCATTCAAGCATTGAGATGGCGCCGTTTGAAGCACTTTATGGTAGAAAGTGCAGGTCTCCGATTTGTTGGAGTGAAGTGGGGGATAGACAGATTACGGGTCCGGAGATTATACAAGAAACTACCGAGAAGATCATCCAAATTCAACAACGGTTGAAAACCGCCCAAAGTCGACAAAAGAGCTACGCTGACATTAAAAGAAAAGATATAGAATTTGAAATTGGAGAGATGGTCATGCTTAAAGTTGCACCTTGGAAAGGCGTTGTTCGATTTGGTAAACGAGGGAAATTAAATCCAAGGTATATTGGACCATTCAAGATTATTGATCGTGTCGGACCAGTAGCTTACCGACTAGAGTTACCTCAACAACTCGCGGCTGTACATAACACTTTCCACGTCTCGAATTTAAAGAAATGTTTTGCTAAAGAAGATCTCACTATTCCGTTAGATGAAATCCAAATCAACGAAAAACTTCAATTCATCGAAGAACCCGTCGAAATAATGGATCGTGAGGTTAAAAGACTTAAGCAAAACAAGATACCAATTGTTAAGGTTCGATGGAATGCTCGTAGAGGACCCGAGTTCACCTGGGAGCGTGAAGATCAGATGAAGAAGAAATACCCGCATCTATTTCCAGAAGATTCGTCAACACCTTCAACAGCTTAAAATTTCGGGACGAAATTTATTTAACGGGTAGGTACTGTAGTGACCCGAACTTTTCCATGTTTATATATATTAATTGAGATTGATATTTACATGATTAAATGTTTCCAACATGTTAAGCAATCAAACTTGTTAAGACTTGATTAATTGAAATATGTTTCATATAGACAATTGACCACCCAAGTTGATCGGTGATTCACGAACGTTAAAACTTGTAAAAACTATATGATGACATATATATGGATATATATATATATATAGTTAACATGATACTATGATAAGAAAACATATCATAAAGTATATTAACAATGAACTACATATGTAAAAACAAGACTACTAACTTAATGATTTTTAAACGAGACATATATGTAACGATTATCGTTGTAAAGACATTTAATGTATATATATCATATTAAGAGATATTCATACATGATAATATCATGATAATATAATAATTTAAAATTTCATTTGATATTATAAACATTGGGTTAACAACATTTAACAAGATCGTTAACCTAAAGGTTTCAAAACAACACTTACATGTAACGACTAACGATGACTTAACGACTCAGTTAAAATGTATATACATGTAGTGTTTTAATATGTATTTATACACTTTTGAAAGACTTCAATACACTTATCAAAATACTTCTACTTAACAAAAATGCTTACAATTACATCCTCGTTCAGTTTCATCAACAATTCTACTCGTATGCACCCGTATTCGTACTCGTACAATACACAGCTTTTAGATGTATGTACTATTGGTATATACACTCCAATGATCAGCTCTTAGCAGCCCATGTGAGTCACCTAACACATGTGGGAACCATCATTTGGTAACTAGCATGAAATATCTCATAAAATTACAAAAATATGAGTAATCATTCATGACTTATTTACATGAAAACAAAATTACATATCCTTTATATCTAATCCATACACCAACGACCAAAAACACCTACAAACACTTTCATTCTTCAATTTTCTTCATCTAATTGATCTCTCTCAAGTTCTATCTTCAAGTTCTAAGTGTTCTTCATAAATTCCAAAAGTTCTAGTTTCATAAAATCAAGAATACTTTCAAGTTTGCTAGCTCACTTCCAATCTTGTAAGGTGATCATCCAACCTCAAGAAATCTTTGTTTCTTACAGTAGGTTATCATTCTAATACAAGGTAATAATCATATTCAAACTTTGGTTCAATTTCTATAACTATAACAATCTTATTTCAAGTGATGATCTTACTTGAACTTGTTTTCGTGTCATGATTCTGCTTCAAGAACTTCGAGCCATCCAAGGATCCATTGAAGCTAGATCCATTTTTCTCTTTTCCAGTAGGTTTATCCAAGGAAATTAAGGTAGTAATGATGTTCATAACATCATTCGATTCATACATATAAAGCTATCTTATTCGAAGGTTTAAACTTGTAATCACTAGAACATAGTTTAGTTAATTTTAAACTTGTTCGCAAACAAAAGTTAATCCTTCTAACTTGACTTTTAAAATCAACTAAACACATGTTCTATATCTATATGATATGCTAACTTAATGATTTAAAACCTGGAAACACGAAAAACACCGTAAAACCGGATTTACGCCGTCGTAGTAACACCGCGGGCTGTTTTGGGTTAGTTAATTAAAAACTATGATAAACTTTGATTTAAAAGTTGTTATTCTGAGAAAATGATTTTTATTATGAACATGAAACTATATCCAAAAATTATGGTTAAACTCAAAGTGGAAGTATGTTTTCTAAAATGGCCATCTAGACGTCGTTCTTTCGACTGAAATGACTACCTTTACAAAAACGACTTGTAACTTATTTTTCCGACTATAAACCTATACTTTTTCTGTTTAGATTCATAAAATAGAGTTCAATATGAAATCATAGCAATTTGATTCACTCAAAACGGATTTAAAATGAAGAAGTTATGGGTAAAACAAGATTGGATAATTTTTCTCATTTTAGCTACGTGAAAATTGGTAACAAATCTATTCCAACCATAACTTAATCAACTTGTATTGTATATTATGTAATCTTGAGATACCATAGACACGTATACAATGTTTCGACCTATCATGTCGACACATCTATATATATTTCGGAACAACCATAGACACTCTATATGTGAATGTTGGAGTTAGCTATACAGGGTTGAGGTTGATTCCAAAATATATATAGTTTGAGTTGTGATCAATACTGAGATACGTATACATTGGGTCGTGGATTGATTCAAGATAATATTTATCGATTTATTTCTGTACATCTAACTGTGGACAACTAGTTATAGGTTACTAACGAGGACAACTGACTTAATAAACTTAAAACATCAAAATATATTAAAAGTGTTGTAAATATATTTTGAACATACTTTAATATATATGTATATATTGTTATAGGTTCGTGAATCAACAGTGGCCAAGTCTTACTTCCCGACGAAGTAAAAATCTGTGAAAGTGAGTTATAGTCCCACTTTTAAAATCTAATATTTTTGGGATGAGAATACATGCAGGTTTTATAAATGATTTACAAAATAGACACAAGTACGTGAAACTACATTCTATGGTTGAATTATCGAAATCGAATATGCCCCTTTTTATTAAGTCTGGTAATCTAAGAATTAGGGAACAGACACCCTAATTGACGCGAATCCTAAAGATAGATCTATTGGGCCTAACAAACCCCATCCAAAGTACCGGATGCTTTAGTACTTCGAAATTTATATCATATCCGAAGGGTGTCCCGGAATGATGGGGATATTCTTATATATGCATCTTGTTATTGTCGGTTACCAGGTGTTCACCATATGAATGATTTTTATCTCTATGTATGGGATGTGTATTGAAATATGAAATCTTGTGGTCTATTGTTACGATTTGATATATATAGGTTAAACCTATAACTCACCAACATTTTTGTTGACGTTTAAAGCATGTTTATTCTCAGGTGAATATTAAGAGCTTCCGCTGTTGCATACTAAAATAAGGACAAGATTTGGAGTCCATGTTTGTATGATATTGTGTAAAAACTGCATTCAAGAAACTGATTTCGATGTAACATATTTGTATTGTAAACCATTATGTAATGGTCGTGTGTAAACAGGATATTTTAGATTATCATTATTTGATAATCTACGTAAAGCTTTTTAAACCTTTATTTATGAAATAAAGGTTATGGTTTGTTTTAAAAATGAATGCAGTCTTTGAAAAACGTCTCATATAGAGGTCAAAACCTCGCAACGAAATCAATTAATATGGAACGTTTTTAATCAATAAGAACGGGACATTTCACAATTAAATATAAAATAAAGGAAATTAAATATGAAATAAAAGAATTATGCTTATTTAAACTTCCGTAATCATGATGTTTGACGTGTTGATTTTAGTTTTATGCCCATGGGTTAATTGTCCTTTGTCCTGGATTATTTAATATGTCCGTCTGGTTTTTGTCCATAACAGTCCATCAGTCATAAATATAAATTGCAAGTGTCCTTGTCAAATTATTATTATACCCGAAGATAAATATTCCAACTAATTGGGGATTCGAATTGTAACAAGGTTTTAATACTTTGTTTAATGAATACACCAGGTTATCGACTGCGTGTAAACCAAGGTTTTACTACTTTGTTAACAATTACACCAATTACCCTTGAATGTAATTTCACCACTGTTTTAATTATTCTAGTGGCTATTAATCCATTCCCGTGTCCGGTTAAATGAACGATTATTCGTACATATAAATACCCCGCCCATCGTGTCCGATCGAGTGTATATGGTAATTTATAGGGACGCCCAATTGTAAATCTTTATATTAACATTAACAAACTTTCATTTAATTAAACAAATACAAAGCCCATTAATAGCCCATAGTCTAATTTCCACAAGTGTCGTTCTTTTGTCCAAACCCCAATTATGGTACAAAGCCCAATTACCCAATTTTAGTAATTAGCCCAACATCATGATTACTTCGTTTTAAATAAGCATAATAATAACTTAGCTACGAGACATTAATATAAAAAGGTTGAACATAACTTACAATGATTAAAAATAGCGTAGCGTTACACGGACAGAATTTCGACTTACACCCTTACAACATTCGCTAACATACCCTTATTATTAGAATTATAATTAAAATTAAAATTAAAATATAAATTATATATATATATATATATATATATATATATATATATATATATATATATATATATATATATATATATATATATATATATATATATCGTATAGATAGAGAAGAGAGAAAATAGAATATGAAATTTGATCAGAATTCGGTTTGCTTTATAGCCAGAGTTGAATTTTGGGGCTCCGCGACTCGCGGCAAAATCCCCTTCAAACTCCGCGAGTCGCGGAGATAGTATTTACAGCTCAGTCCTTGGAGTTTTCTCTGCCGACGGTTTTATATATATAAATATAATATATATATAATTAATATAATTAATTATATATTATATTATATTTATATACATAGTTAACTTGTAATTTTTAGTCCGTTGCGTCGAGCGTTAAGAGTTGACTCTGGTCCCGGTTCCGGATTTTCGAACGTCCTTGCGTACAATTTTATATTTTGTACTTTGCGTTTTGAATCTTGTACTCTTGTAATTTCGAGACGTTTCTTATCAATAATTGGAACCTTTTTGATTGTCTTTTGTACTTTTGAGCTTTTTGGTCGTTTGCGTCTTCAATTCGTCGAATCTGTCTTTTTTCTTCACCTTTTATTATTTAAACGAATATCACTTGTAAATAGAACAATTGCAACTAAAAGCTTGTCTTTGTTGAGGAATAATGCTATGAAATATATGTTCGTTTTTAGCATTATCAAATATTCCCACACTTGAGCGTTGCTTGTCCTCAAGCAATATTGTCTTGAAATACTAGAATCACTTCTTTATTCTTCACACTTTGTACATCAGTGATTTCTATACGGCAGTATAAACAATGGTAGTAACGATATGGTTTACAGTCCCACATGACTATAAAAATTTAGATCCATTAAGGAAATTGGATCTTTATGAAAACATTTGATCTTTTGAAATCTAGTTTTTACCCTAGATAAGTTTTTCGGAATAACCCTTTACCGGTGTTTGCAAAATATTTTTGTGGGTTTGGTGGGTTTTAGATTTGAAAATTTTAGCTCAAAACTTGCTGTTTTGTGTCACCCACTTGCTAACCTTGTATTTGGAAAGCAACACGTCCAGTTTACTTGTTCCGTATATTACCTTTCGGCAAACTACCGTCCGGTTGTAAAGGAAAGCGTTGAACAAGCAACTGTTAAGGCAATGTCCCGTGACATGCTTTTGATTATGGTCTATAACGTGTCGGACGCAATTACTATCCTTGGTAGGAGCAATAGTAAAGCTCACCCATATAATTTTTCGGTCTGGCACAAGGTCCTGTCTTTGACCACTATGCAACCACCGTTCTTACGGTTGACACCCGATTTGGTTCAGGTGACCTAATGAATTCCAGGTGAATTCCTAGGATTTTACGTTCAATGGTAATGAACGCATTGAAAATAGGGTTTTCAGAAAACAAATCGGTTTGTAATTTTTATCAAAATATTTTCTCGTTTAAGCTCGAGTTTAGATATCATCGAATTCCATGAGTTTGTAATTCTCAATCTTTAAGGTCAATCTCTAGGATTGAGTAATATTAGTCTTAAAAGCTGATTTTTAATCTTTAAGGAGATTATCCTTTCTGGGGATCTGATTCATTAGTCTTATCCAGCTAATTTGCATGGTGCCCCCCCATTGTACGAGATAAATCCTTCTCATGGTTAGGATAAATCTGACCACTTGGCGACCCTGTTTAATGCTGAGGTCCGTGGATTTCCTGCTGATTTTAGTGATGACTTTTCTAGATTTTTCGTCAACCTACAGCTGGTCTGGACGACAACTTCATGACCTAAATCAAGAAGCGCGTGTCTTTTTCGGAAGACTTTACTTCCTTTTAATGATGGAATTGATTCATCGTGTAGATCCATCTCTTCTTTTCTTTCATCGGGTAAAACAGTTTAGTTTAGTTCAAAGCAAAAGTATTTTCAGTTATTTGTTACAGATATATGTGACATATGTTTAAAATAACTTGGTAAATTTTCCCACACTTGGCTTTTTATTTTTCTTTTTATCGTCCTCTATTCCATTTTAAATGAATTTTGACATTTTAGTTTGTTTCTTAATTTATGTTCTTTCTGAGATAACAATAATTTCGGTGTTAAAACCTAGTTTTATCGTTCATAAATATGTATAAACATGATTTGAATTCATTTAATTGAAAAAGTTTACTAGAATTGGGTAGTCAGTATATAAGACTAGGGCTGTTCTTTTTTTATCAGAGAGTACTAGATTCTAATACAACTACTGCTTTACTAGTATTTTTAATGGTAACCAAGTGTTTAATATAAAAATTTTAAAATCCGAAAGAATTTAATCCCTTCCCACACTTAAGATCTTGCAATGCCCTCATTTGCAAGAAATCAGTAACAATTTAAATTATTGAGGGTGATTAGTGTGAAAATGATTAAATTTTACCAAAGTTTCCAAATATATTGGCGTTTGTTTGCTGAATGATAAATGGTGTACATCATTTGTTCATTCCGTCTTGTTGTTATTTCACATATATTTTGCATCTTGTCGTCAAAATTAGTTGCTTTTGCTGAACTTAATGCCAGTCTTTGAAAATGCGTTGTTTTACCCTGTTGTGTACATAAGATAAACTGCAAACATATATACATATTTTTGAAGTTTGGTATATTACCCCACATTCAAAAATTATTAAAATCTAAGAATAAAAGTTAGATAATTATAAAAATGATTACAATATTAACTAAAATATTAAATGTATCAATAATTACAAATTACAAAAAAATAATAATAATAAGTAAACTAAGGATGATATTGGTACCAATAGGGGTTCCAGGCATAACCATAAGTGCTATAGAATGCTTCGGCAGGGTCATACGTAGGATATGGTGGCTGCATCTCTATCGACCAAGGAGGGAAGACGGGTTTCGGTGTAGGAATATAGTTTCTACCTATGTGTTGGCAATGAGCTATGATCTGGTTCTGATGAACTTGCCAATCTTCAAATGCTCTCTGTCTAGCATTTTCGTATTCCTGAGAAGCTATAAACCTATGCATCTCTTGCATCTCATTCCCCCCTCCTACATTACCTTGTTGCTGGTTTCTCTCCACCTGTGGATGTCTACCATGGTATCGTACTGCGGCGTTATTTCGCCTCTTCAAAACTTTCGCACCATGGTATACATTTAAACCTATAGTATCGCGGGGTTCCGGCTCTTCTAGTAATAATCCCCCCCCGACTTATATCCACACCGAGATATTCACCAATCAAAGTAATAAAAATACCACCTCCTATTATGCTATGTGGTCGCATCCCCCGAACCATAGCTGATAAATAATAACCCACACAATATGGTATACTTACAGCGCTCTGTGGGTCTCGAATACACATATGGTAAAACAAATCTTGTTCATTTACTTTTTCTTTGTTCTTACCCCTTTGTGTAATCGAATTAGCTAAAAACCTATGTATCACTCTTAATTCGGCTCTATCTATATCCAAATAAGAGTAGTTTCCCCCTTTGAAACGGTGATGGCTTGTCATTTGACTCCACACACCGTGTGTATCAAAATTCTCATCTATCTTTCTACCGTTTAGTATCAATCCTCTACAATCGGCAGATGCTAACTCCTCAGGCGTATATATACGTAAAGCCTGAGCCATGTCTAGTAAAGACATGTGGCGCATCGAACCGCCTAACAAAAATCTAATAAAAGAACGATCAGTTAAACTAGCTACCCGATCATTCAACTCTATACTACATAACAACTCTTCACACCATACTTTATATACAGGTCTGCGTATGGTGAATAAACATATCCAGTCATTAAAAGAAGAATTACCATACCTCTGTACAAGTAATTCCCTAATTGGCCCGGCCAATTCTACAGCTTCTAAGGGTCCCCATTCTATGACCCTCGGTACCTCAACAACCTTAGAGTGAAGAGTATGCAAACCCCGTTGATATTTTGGATAATCTATCCAAAGTCTGTCAAATCTCAGGTTCGGGTGCAACTCTTCCAAATGCATATCGGAAAAGGTCATGACTGGATGAGGTACATCCTACTTGTAGTAGTTATCTACCTCCTGTTGTTCCAAATTCTCAGCAGGAGCATTGCGGGCTTGGGATGAAGATTCACCCCTTTCATTCTGCAAAACACATCAAACACAAATTTTGTGCATCCAAATATGCATTAGTGTCAGCAAAATCATCAATCAAAATAATTACAATGACATTATCAATTTATATCAAACTTAAGCTTATTTTCACATTTTTATCAAATCTACACTTTTTCAAATAAGCATATACGAAAATTTTCGCCAAGTTCATAAGCATTCAACTCAAATAACATGTCAAAATAATCATTACTAGCAATCAAACAAGTCTCAAATGGCATTATCTTTCAAAAATCAAGTTCATGAATTTTAGACTTGAAAAAGTCCACTTTAATTCTCAAAATCATGTTTAGGCTCAAAGTTTGGATCATTTAACTACCTAGACATGTTACACTACTCAATTTAACAACAATTCATGACAAAAATCGGCCATAACCCGTTTATATCAAAAAGCCCCAAATTGCTCGAGAACACAAACCCTAGATTACTCAAAATTTGAAGTTTAAGGCTTCTAATCATGTTAAACAGCATCAATCTAGGTTATACAAGCATAATACATAAACAATTTAAGTCTAATTACACTAAAAAGCATCAAAATCAAATTGGGGAAAAAATAGCTCAAGAACACCTAATTTCGAATTAAATGGTGTTTAGGTGTAGAAATTTACCGTTTTTCTTGAGTAATTCTTAGATAGCATCCTTCTCAACATGATTTTAGCAAAAAAATTGGTGATTAACGGTTAAAAATTGGGATTTTTGGGGTGTTTTTGGGTGTATTTTCGGGGTTTTTCGCGTGCAGAATTCGGGTGTTTATGTGTGGGGAGTGAAACTGATCTGTTGTTCAGTTATATTTTTTTTCCGGTTTTTAGTCTCTCCGCGAGTCGCGGAGGTTTTGCACTTCAAACTCCGCGAGTCGCGGAGTTTGCTCTCTTTTTTTTTTTTTTTTTTTTTTTTTTATAATCATTAACTTATTAAAACAATTAAGTAATTAATTTTAAAATTTTGTTTCCCTTGTTATTTAGGACGAGGTCGTTTCGGATCGATGTCCTAGTCCGTCCTTCGACAAAATTTTAAAATTTGTCTTTTTGTAGCGATTATTTTAAAAGCTAAGATTTTTGGGTTTTTTCAATGTTTTTGGCATACTCTAATTCAATAAGATTAAAAATAATGATAATAAAAGTTCTCCTCCCTCCCTCGGGTAAAGCAATTTCGGTTCAAAGACCTAGTCTTCAACTTACGACGAATTTTAAAAATCATATTCTTAACTTAATGAGATAAAGTAAATTTTTGTTTTTAAATTCACACAACTTAAATCTAAAATTCAAAATTAATATTAAAAAAAAATCACACCAAACTTAAAATTTGAAATGCATAAAATTAAAAATTCATATTTTAAAAATTCACACCAGACTTAATTTAAAAATTCATATTATAAATTCACACCAAACTTATTTTAATTTTTCAAATATTTACAATTTTAAATATATTGTTTTTACAAAGTTTACAATATTAATTTAAGATTTAAATATTAATTTTAAAAATATGGTAAAAATAAAATTAAAAATCTTTTTGTCTTTTTATCCCACTTTAATCAATCAAATATTATCAAAAATATGCGCCCCTCTTTTCGGTAAAGTAATTTCGGTTCCAAGACCTAATTTAACTCATGACGAATTTTTGAAATATTTTGGGTTGATTGTTTAAAGATATTTATACCTTAAGAATAAACGTTAAATTTCGCAGTGATGTAATAAATTTTTGAATGATATCAATAATTTCGGTCGCCAAACCTAATTTTATTCAATACCAATTTAATACTTTTTAGCGAACAAATTAGCGTTTATTATCAAAAGGTTAAAAATAAAAACTGTACAGACATACCTGTGAAATAGATTTCTTAGTTATATGATCTATCCCATTCATAAGATAGTCGGTTTAATTGGTTTTCCATGGCTACATAGGCGTAACCTCGAGCATTCAGTGTCTTTTCTTCTAAACATATGAACGGTCCGTCTCTGCATAAAGTAACAAATTCGGTATTTGAATAGGTTTGATTATTTGAACATTTACCTCCATGTGACCATTTTCCGCATTTGTGACATCGTTCTAGGTGTCGTCCTCTTCTTTTCGCTGCGGATTTTGATTTTCCTTTACCAAATTGTAACTTATTATCTTCGCATCTGGATTCTTTTCTAACTCCGTCCATTCTTTCTCTGATTACTGATACTAATTCGCTCGGTAGTATGTCATTATTACGTTTAGTGATCAAAGCGTGTAGCATTAGACCATGGTTTAGTTCACAGGCAGTCTTCATTTTGTAAAAACCTAAAAAAAATAAAAATTCAGAATGGGGGGAGAAGACTAGTTCTTTAGGGTCTGCTAGGGAAAGACCATTCGGGTTCCATTTTCGAGAACTACACGAAAACAGACAATCTAACTCTAACAGAAATACATATTATCCTTTAAAGACTTGATTCTCCCCACACTTAGTTAGCTGTGGTGTCGAAATTGTGATTAACTTCGTTGTCGACTTCCATCGGACCATGTATGTAATGTTTAACTCTGTGACCATTAACTTTAAATTCAATCCCATTTGAATTTATTAATTCTATCGTTCCGTATGGGAAAACTCTTTTGACTATGAATGGTCCAGACCATCTTGATTTCAATTTTCCAGGAAATAGCTTGAATCGTGAATTGAAAAGAAGAACTCTGTCTCCTTCTTTAAATTCTTTTGAACTTCTGATTCTTTTATCATGCCATTTCTTCATTCTTTCTTTATAGATTAACGAATTTTCGTATGCTTCATGTCTTAATTCTTCTAATTCGTTTAGTTGACTTAATCGTAGACGTCCGGCTTCATGTAAATCAAGATTACATGTCTTCAAAGCCCAAAATGCTTTGTGTTCAATTTCTACTGGAAGATGACATGCTTTTCCATAAACAAGTCTAAAAGGTGTGGTTCCAATTGGAGTTTTGTAGGCTGTTCTAAAAGCCCAGAGTGCATCCTCCAATTTAATGGACCATTCCTTCGAATTTGATCCTACGGTTTTCTCTAGAATACGTTTTAAAGCTCGGTTGGTATTTTCAACTTGTCCACTTGTTTGTGGATGATATGCGGTGGAGATTTTATGAGTTACTCCATATCTTTTAAGAACTTTCTCAAGTTGATTATTACAGAAATGAGTACCCCGATCACTTATTAAAGCTTTCGGTGTTCCAAACCTTGCAAAAAGACGTTTTAAAAAGTTGACTACAACTCGTGCATCGTTAGTTGGGAGAGCTTGTGCTTCCGCCCATTTAGATACATAGTCAATGGCTACGAGTATATATAGATTATTATGAGATTTTGGAAATGGACCCATAAAGTCAATACCCCAAATGTCAAATACTTCACATACTTGGATGACATTTTGTGGCATTTCATCACGTTGACTTATTTTTTCGGCCCTTTGACATGCATCACAGGATTTGCAAAGAAGGTGTGCGTCTTTGTAAATTGTAGGCCAATAGAATCCAGCTTCATAAACTTTTCTTGCTGTTAGTTGAGGCCCATAATGCCCTCCTGTTGGTCCTGTGTGACAATGGTTTAAAATTTTACTAGCTTCATCTCCGAATACACATCGGCGTATTATTCCATCGGGACAACTTTTAAACAGATGTGGATCTTCCCAGAAATAGTGTTTTATATCACTGAAGAATTTCTTTCGTCTTTGGTACGATAATCCTTTTTCAAGGAATCCACAAACTAAGTAGTTTGCATAGTCTGCAAACCATGGGATTTCTTTATAATCTATCTTCAATAGATATTCATCAGGAAAGTTGTCTTGTATGGCCGATTCATTCAGAACTTCTAATTCAGGATTTTCAAGACGAGAAAGATGATCAGCGGCGAGATTTTCTGCTCCTCTTTTATCTCGGATTTCAATATCAAACTCTTGTAAGAGTAAGATCCAACGGATTAATCTTGGTTTAGCATCTTGTTTTGAAAATAGGTATCTAAGAGCAGAATGGTCGGTATAGACCACCGTTTTTGCTAGAACGAGATATGATCGAAATTTGTCAAAAGCAAATACAATAGCAAGGAGTTCTTTTTCAGTAGTTGTATAGTTTGTTTGTGCTCCTTGTAATGTCTTACTAGCATAATATATAGGTTGAAATCGTTTTTCAATCCTTTGTCCTAAAACGGCTCCCATTGCAAAATCACTTGCATCGCACATTAGTTCAAATGGTAGATTCCAATTTGGTGTTATCATGATCGGTGCATTAGTGAGTTTTTCTTTAAGAATATTAAAAGATTTGATACATTCATCTAAAAAGATGAATGGCGCATCCTTTTCTAGGAGTTTATTCATAGGAGTGGCAATTTTAGAAAAATCTTTTATGAAACGTCGGTAAAAACCGGCATGCCCTAGAAAACTCCTAACTCCTCTAACATTGGTGGGATGTGGAAGTTTAGCAATTACATCTACTTTAGCTCTATCCACTTCAATCCCTTCTTTTGAAATTTTATGTCCAAGAACGATGCCTTCTTTAACCATGAAATGGCATTTCTCCCAATTAAGTACTAGATTTGATTTTTCGCATCTAATTAGCATTCGTTCCAGATTAACTAGACATGATTTAAATGTATCACCGAAGACTGAAAAGTCATCCATGAATACTTCCATGCATTCTTCTATCATGTCATGAAAAATCGCCATCATACACCTTTGAAAGGTTGCAGGGGCGTTACAAAGTCCAAATGGCATTCTTTTGTAAGCAAAAGTACCATAAGGGCACGTGAATGTGGTTTTCTCTTGATCTTCGGGTGCTATTGGAATTTGAAAATATCCGGAAAATCCATCTAGAAAACAATAGTAACTATTTCCGGCTAATCTTTCCAACATTTGATCTATGAAAGGTAAGGGAAAGTGATCTTTTCTGGTGGCGTCATTTAATTTTCTATAATCAATACATACACGCCATCCTGTTACAGTCCTAGTAGGAATAAGCTCATTTTTCTCATTTGTAATGACAGTCATGCCACCCTTCTTAGGTACGCATTGAACTGGGCTTACCCATGGACTATCAGAAATTGGATATATCAAACCTGCATCTAGCAGTTTAATAATCTCTTTCTTAACTACATCTTGCATATTAGGATTTAGTCTTCGTTGGCGTTGCACATACGTTTTATGACCCTCTTCCATAAGGATTTTATGTGTGCAATACGAAGGACTTATTCCTTTAATATCATGAATCTTCCATGCAATGGCTGGTTTATGAGCTTTCAACACAGAAATGAGTTGTGATTTCTCATTTTCAGTAAGAGAAGACGATATTATTACAGGTAATTCAGATTCACCATGTAAATAAGCGTATTCCAAATGGTTTGGAAGTGGCTTTAACTCTAATTTCGGAGGTTCTTCTATCGATGATTTATATCGATATCTGTCTTCTTCTTTTAGCATTTGAATTTCTTCTGTTGTTGGTTCATATCCATTAGCTATAAGTGTAGCTAACATTTCAGCTTCATCAATTGGTTCATTACCTTCTCCTAAAGAACATTCTCCTGTTCCTTGTAATTCTGGAAATTCTTCTAATAATTCTGCATGTGCATCTATAGTTTGAATATAATAACATATATCATCTGCAGATTGTGGTTGTTGCATTGCTCTATCAACTGAAAAGGTAACACTCTCATCCTCTATACTTAGGGTCAGTTTCTTACCGAACACGTCTATCATTGCTTTAGCCGTGTTTAAGAATGGTCTTCCTAATATGAGAGGAACTTGAGAATCTTCTTCCATGTCCAAAACAACAAAATCTACTGGAAATACTAAAGTACCAACTTTAACTAGCATGTTCTCCATTATCCCTCTAGGATATTTTACTGATCGGTCTGCTAGTTGTATACTTATTCTTGTTGGTTTCAATTCTCCAAGGTCTAGTTTAGCGTATAGTGAATACGGCATTAGATTTATACTAGCACCTAAGTCTGCCAATGCTTCTATTGAACTAAGACTACCCAGAAAACATGGAATTGTGAAACTTCCTGGATCAGATAATTTTTCTGGTATCTTATTCAACAGCACTGCTGAACAATTAGCATTCATAGTAACAGCCGAGAGTTCTTCCATTTTCTTTCTATTCGTGATTAGATCTTTCAAGAATTTAGCATATCTTGGCATTCCTGAAATCACATCAATGAAAGGAAGATTTACATTTATCTGTTTAAACATATCCAAGAATTTGGATTGCTCGGCTTCAAGTTTTTCTTTCTTCATTTTACTTGGGTAAGGAAGTGGTGGTTGGTATGGTTTAACATAAGGTTTATCCTTAACTGTGTTATTTTCATTAATCTTTTCAACTACCGGTTCTTTTTCCTTATCTTGATCAGGTTGTGGTTCTTGTGGAGTAGGAATAGTTTCATCAGAAGTTACAGGTATTTCAGGTGGTTTAAGTGTTGTACCACTTCTTGTGGTAATAGCTTTAGCTGTTTCATTTCGTGGGTTAGCATTTGTATCACTAGGTAGACTTCCCGGTTTTCTTTCACCTATTAACCTTGCTAGGTTACTTACTTCTTGTTCCAGATTTTGAATAGAAGCTTGTTGATTTCTAAATGCTTGAGCATTTTGTTCATTGGTTTGTTTCTGAGATGTGAAAAACTGCGTTTGAGTTTCAACTAGCTTCGTCATCATATCTTCTAAATTCGGCTTTTTATCATCGGTTTGTTGTGGTGGTTTGTTTTGAAAATTTGGTCTTTGCTGATTATAAGTATTATTGGATACTTGTTGATTGCTAGGACCTTGTTGGTTGTTGTATGGAATATTTCGGTTATAATTCTGGTTTTGATTGTAAATCGGTCTTGGCGGTTGATAATTATTCTGATAATTATTTCCAGGCCTTTGGTTTATGTATGAAATATTCTCTCTTTGTTCCATTGTTAATTCAATACTGAGACAATCTTTTGTCAAATGTGGTCCTCCACACTGCTCACAACTAATTCGTATTGAGTGAATATCCTTAGTCATCTTTTCCATTCGTCTCTCCACAGCATCTATCTTTGCGGAAATGGAATCTAAGTCATGGCTAGAATCGGCTCTAGCTGCTTTAGATGATCTAATGATATCTTTTTCTTGGTGCCACTCATGTGAGTGGGAAGCAGTGTTATCAATAATTTTGTAAGCATCAGTTTCGGTTTTCTTCATAATAGAACCACCAGCTGCTATATCTATATCTTTCCTTGTAGTGATGTCGCATCCTTGGTAGAATATTTGTACTATTTGACAGGTGTCTAAACCATGTTGCGGACATCCTCTTAACAACTTTCCATATCTTGTCCACGCCTCATATAGAGTTTCATTTGGTTTCTGTGTGAACGTAACAATTTCTGCTTGAAGTCTTACGGCTTTAGATGCAGGAAAGAATTGTTTAAGAAATTTGTCAATTAAAACATCCCATGTATCAATCGCCCCTTCAGGTAACGATTCCAACCAATCTTTGGCTTCTCCCTTTAAAGTCCAGGGAAATAACATGAGATATATCTGTTCATCCTCCACTTCTCGGATTTTAAATAGTGTGCAGATCCTATTAAAGGTACGTAGATGTTCATTTGGATCTTCCTTAGGCGCACCACTAAATTGGCATTGATTAGTTACCATGTGTAGAATTTGTCCTTTGATTTCATAATCTGGCGCATTAATGTCTGGATGAGTAATTGCGTGACCTTGGCCAGTGCGTTTAGCTCTCATTCGGTCTTCCATACTTAAAGGTTCCAGATTATCCATAATTGAATTTGTTGAATCGGTATCACTAGATGATTCTGATTTAATGGTTCGTTCCTCAACAATCTCTGTTTGAATGATTGGTGGCTCCGGAGGAAAGTTTAATGGTTCAGGATCTACGAACCGTTCCTGAATATTCTCTGGATTCTCAATTGTGAGGTTGGGTTCAAAAAATGGATTATCGGAAATTTGAACTGAAGTACTTGGTCGACTGGATGACGATTCTAAAGAAAAATCAACGGCGGTTATATTTGTTAAACGATGTCTTGATCGAGTTACAGGTGGTGAACGTACAAAAGGTGATGAACGTCTTGCTCGGTGCATTCACTGAATATCCTATTAGTTTTTAAAAGGAAAGAAAAATTATAATAAGTTATCCAATCAATAGACTTTTCTGATTTTGCCCACGTTTCGAATAGCCAAAAGATGCAGCAGAGGGGCAGGATTCGTTTGGTCTCAATATAATTGAGGACTGTTTGGCTCCAATAACCCGGTCCACGTACAAATCCAACTATTACTACGAACCAGAAAATTTTGATGTCTATTAATTTAACCACTTAAAATAAATTTTCGTAATTTTAAGAAATTTAGATAAGAAGTAGAAAAAAAATTCTAAGTCCTAAAACTAGAATAGCGAGAAATAAGAAAGAAAACGAGTTCGTCGCAAAAGGTAGAAAAAGAAAAAAAAATGGTTGAAAAATAAAAGGTGACGGAAAAAAATAAAAGAAACTTATCAAAACTTAAAAATACTTTACTAACCTAACCTTATTACTACAACTAACTTAAAATTATAATCGCAAATTGAAATTACTAATTGGAATGATAATTGGTACATAGTAAAAGGTCTAAAAATATTAAAGCTTACAGGAAAAACTAAATCCCAAATGGAAATAACTTAAAAAGAAACTAAAACTTAAAAAGGCGTCGCAAAATTCTAAAGCACCTAAATCTTAGTCTAAAGAAAAAGCACTTAAGGAATTCTACGGCAAAGCCTAAAAATCTAGGAGTAAAAATAACTATGGCAAAAACTAAGTTTAAAATTAAATATGAGCGAAAAAATACAAATATTACGCTACAGCGATTAAAAAGGTACAAAATATAAAAATATACAAAAAGTTGTAAAAAGTACAATTTTTATAAAAATATTATTTTTATATTAATTTTTTAATAAAACTACTAATTTTACAAATTAATAAAACTAATTAATACTAAATACATAAATTAAATAAAAAGTAAAAGTAAAAATAAAACTAATAATAATAATAATAATAATTATTAGGTTAAATAATAATAATAATTAATTAAATCCCGTAATTAATGCAGGATTAGGGTTTCTGTCGCGTGTCAGAGAAGCTCCGCGAGTCGCGGCAATTAAAGCTTTAAACCCCGCGAGTCGCGGGGTTCAGAAATTCAGTTGACAGCTTGCAATATTCGACGCGTTTTTTCTTTATTTATTTATTTAATTTTTTTTATTTTATTTTCTGTTTTCTGTTTTTTTAAATAAATAAAAGATTTTAAAATAAAACTTATATTTTTATAAACTAAAATAAAAATAAAGAGACTTATAAAACTTAAATATTTAACAAAATCTTAAAAATACTTATATTTTTGTTTTTCTTTTTATATTTTTCGAATATTTAAAAAGTATTTTTACAAAACGAATTTTAATAAAAGTAAACTAAAAATTTTTTTTTTTTTTTATATTAGCGTTGCGCTTCCGGCTTTTAAGATGATTCCCCGACAGCGGCGCCAAAAATTACTTGATGTGCAGCGGGGTAGTATATAAAATAGCTTTATATTTTACTAGGAAAAACTATTAAATACGATACAATTTTACACAAGATATTTATTTATTTATAGAATGGATATACTTAAACCTTGCTACAACACTTATAGGCAGTGTACCTAATCGTACAGTAGTGTTGTTTTTAGTAAGTCCGGTTCGTTCCACAGGGAAATCTTTAAACAAAGCTCAACGCTATATTAGTTTACTTTTATAAAAATACAAATATATATATAAGTAATATTATTATTATAAAGGGGGGTTTTTACCGTTTAATGACCGGTTTGTCGATTTTAAGACTTTAGTCGCAGTTAAAACCTAATGTAAAATATAAAATAAATACAAGACTTAAATTAAAGCGTAAAGTAAATAACGATAATGAAATTGCGAATAATAAAAGTGCGATAAAATAAACTTACGATAATTAAAAAGTACGATAATTAAAATTGCGATTAAATAACAATAAATAAAAGTGCGATAATTAGAAGTGCAATTAAATATAAAATAAAGGAAATTAAATATGAAATAAAAGAATTATGCTTATTTAAACTTCCGTAATCATGATGTTTGACGTGTTGATTTTAGTTTTATGCCCATGGGTTAATTGTCCTTTGTCCTGGATTATTTAATATGTCCGTCTGGTTTTTGTCCATAACAGTCCATCAGTCATAAATATAAATTGCAAGTGTCCTTGTCAAATTATTATTATACCCGAAGATAAATATTCCAACTAATTGGGGATTCGAATTGTAACAAGGTTTTAATACTTTGTTTAATGAATACACCAGGTTATCGACTGCATGTAAACCAAGGTTTTACTACTTTGTTAACAATTACACCAATTACCCTTGAATGTAATTTCACCACTGTTTTAATTATTCTAGTGGCTATTAATCCATTCCCGTGTCCGGTTAAATGAACGATTATTCGTACATATAAATACCCCGCCCATCGTGTCCGATCGAGTGTATATGGTAATTTATAGGGACGCCCAATTGTAAATCTTTATATTAACATTAACAAACTTTCATTTAATTAAATAAATATAAAGCCCATTAATAGCCCATAGTCTAATTTCCACAAGTGTCGTTCTTTTGTCCAAACCCCAATTATGGTACAAAGCCCAATTACCCAATTTTAGTAATTAGCCCAACATCATGATTACTTCGTTTTAAATAAGCATAATAATAACTTAGCTACGAGACATTAATATAAAAAGGTTGAACATAACTTACAATGATTAAAAATAGCGTAGCGTTACACGGACAGAATTTCGACTTACACCCTTACAACATTCGCTAACATACCCTTATTATTAGAATTATAATTAAAATTAAAATTAAAATATAAATTATATATATATATATATATCGTATAGATAGAGAAGAGAGAAAATAGAATATGAAATTTGATCAGAATTCGGTTTGCTTTATAGCCAGAGTTGAATTTTGGGGCTCCGCGACTCGCGGCAAAATCCCCTTCAAACTCCGCGAGTCGCGGAGATAGTATTTACAGCTCAGTCCTTGGAGTTTTCTCTGCCGACGGTTTTATATATATAAATATAATATATATATAATTAATATAATTAATATAATTAATTATATATTATATTATATTTATATACATAGTTAACTTGTAATTTTTAGTCCGTTGCGTCGAGCGTTAAGAGTTGACTCTGGTCCCGGTTCCGGATTTTCGAACGTCCTTGCGTACAATTTTATATTTTGTACTTTGCGTTTTGAATCTTGTACTCTTGTAATTTCGAGACGTTTCTTATCAATAATTGGAACCTTTTTGGTCGTTTGCGTCTTCAATTCGTCGAATCTGTCTTTTGTCTTCACCTTTTATTATTTAAACGAATATCACTTGTAAATAGAACAATTGCAACTAAAAGCTTGTCTTTGTTGAGGAATAATGCTATGAAATATATGTTCGTTTTTAGCATTATCAATAGGTCGATATGATATGTTAAAACATTTGCATACGCGTCTATGGTATCCCAAGATTACATAATATATTAGAATACATGTATAATACAATATAAGTTAGCTAGGATATAATTTGTATAGAATTGTTACAATATTTCCCGTAGCTACAACAATCAAAAAATATCCAATCTTGTTTTACCCATAAATTCTTCGTTTTAAATCCGTTTTGAGTGAAACAAATTGCTATGGTTTCATATTGAACTCTATTTTATGAATCTAAACAGAAAAAGTATAGGTTTATAGTCGGAAATATAAGTTACAAGTCGTTTTTGTAAGAGGTAGTCATTTCAATCGAAAGAACGACGTCTTGATGACCATTTTGAAAAACATACTTCCACTTTGAGTTTAACCATGATTTTTGGATATAGTTTCATGTTAATAAGAAAAATAATTTTCCCAGAAGAACAACTTTTAAATCAAAGTTTATCATAGTTTTTAATTATCAAACCCAAAACAGCCCGCGGTGTTACTACGACGGCGTATGTCCAGTTTTACGGTGTTTTTCGTGTTTCCAGGTTTTAAATCATTAAGTTAGCATATCATATAGATATAGAACATGTGTTTAGTTAATTTTAAAAGTCAAGTTATAAGGATTAACTTTTATTTGCGAACAAGTTTAGAATTAACTAAACTATGTTCTAGTGATTTCAAGTTTAAACCTTCGAATAAGGTAGTTTTATATATATGAATCGAATGATGTTATGAACATTATTACTACCTCAGGTTTTGTGGATAAACCTACTGGAAATGAGAAAAATAGATCTAGCTTCAAAGGATCATTGGATGGCTTGAAAGTTCTTGAAGCAGAATCATGACACGAAAACAAGTTCAAGTAAGATTTCCACTCGAAATAAGATTGTTATAGTTATAGAAATTGAATCAAAGTTTGAATATGAGTATTACCTTGTATTAGAAAGATATCTTACTATAAATAAAAAAGATTTCTTGAGGTTGGATGATCACTTTACAAGATTGGAAGTAAGCTAGCAAACTTGGAAGTATTCTTGATTTTATGAAACTAGAACTTATAGAATTTATGACGAACACTTAGAACTTGAAGATAGAACTTGAGAGAGATTAATTAGATGAATAAAATTGAAGAATGAAAGTGTTTGTAGGTGTTTTTGGTCATTGGTATATGGATTAGATATAAAGGATGTGTAATTTTGTTTACATGTAAATAAGTCATGAATGATTACTAATATTTTTGTAATTTTATGAGATATTTCATGCTAGTTGCCAAATGATGGTTCTCACATGTGTTAGGTGACTCACATGGGTTTCTAAGAGCTAATCATTGGAGTGTATATACCAATAGTACATACATCTAAAAGCTGTGTATTGTACGAGTACGAATACGGGTGCATACGAGTAGAATTGTTGATGAAACTGAACAAGGATGTAATTGTAAGCATTTTTGTTAAGTAGAAGTATTTTGATAAGTGTATTGAAGTCTTTCAAAAGTGTATGAATATATATTAAAACACTACATGTATATACATTTTAACTGAGTCGTTAAGTCATCGTTAGTCGTTACATGTAAATGTTGTTTTGAAACCTTTAGGTTAACGATCTTGTTAAATGTTGTTAACCCATTGTTTATTATATCTAAAGAGATGTTAAATTATTACATTATAATGATATTATGATATATCAATATATCTTAGTATGATATATATACAGTTATGTCACGACCCAACTTTTTCCGTTATTTTTTACCGTTAATTATTTAACGACCGTTAACTGTTATTCGTGCCACATCATTTCTATGATCTATATTATTATTTTTGTAATAATATATATATTAATATTAATTATTATGTGTTATGTGAATATCTGTATTCATATTTTTAAGTTATACGCTTTTACGTGTCGCGGATTTTTATCCGGCGAATCTTTTCGGTTTTTCAAACCAACGGTCGAGCTTTTGGGATTTTTAAATCCTAAATATTTTAAATATGATATTTTAAGATCGTATAATTATATATAGTATTTATATTTATTTTTCGTCACGTATTTGTTATCTCTCCAGATTTTTAATCGCGTAAGCGTGTTTTCGCGTTTCGGGTTTCGTTCGGGCTATCGGACCACAAGGGATTACACACTAAGAAAAATTGGGCCATGAGGCCCACCCCATGACCCCACTATCGGCCGAACCAAGAGAGGGAGGGGGTATACCCCTTTCATTTTTGCAATACTCCTCATTTCCCACATTTTATTCCTAATTTTATCAAACCTAAATTTATTTTGTGCTCTCCTCTCCTCCCTTCCATTGTGCCATTGCCAACCACAACCAACAACATCATCATCATTCAATCTTGCTTGGATCAAGGATTAAACAACATAAACGTGTTCCTCTCAATCTTCTCTAAGCGATTATACTTATTGTTTCTCGATTAGGGTATAAATCCTAACCCTAGAACTTTTAATTTTTCATTATATTTCTGTTTTTGATGTCTATTTTAATAGTATTATGATTACATGTTATTGTATCGATGTTTGTATGCGTAGAATTGCTCAAATATTTATGTTTTCGGTTTGATTTAATTGGGACAGCAGCTTGTACATTCTTTTCTGGTATTTTAACTGTTATAAAAATGAAAATAAAGTATCTAGATGAGTTCCTCTCATCAAGACATTAATTTTAGACTCCGGATTCATGTCGTTTCGATTTTCGGAGCCCTAGATATGATCAAAATGGTATTTTGTTAAGATTGAAATGTGATATTGATATGAATCAGGTTTGGTCCGACTTTGTGACCATATTTGGTGACTTTAGGGTGTGTTAGTGTGTTAGGATTAATGATGGGACGAACTTTCATGTTCGGGTCATCTAAATCCGAGCCACGAATCACCTGTTATGGCTAAAACACGATTTTGATTGAATTGAAGTTCCAAGTGGTGTCATGGCTGATCATCATGACTTGGGTACTGTTATTGGTGTATTCTTGAGTGCACCAATGTGTCGGGTGGTTTGATTAGGCGGAGATATATATAAGGCTCGTCAAAAACCGACACCGGGGGCTCAAGATATGACCCGAAGAACTTTTGATTTAAAACTTATGGTTAATAATTAAAACTTATGATATAAATAATGATTTTCATTATTATTAAATTACTTATGATATAAAAAGTAATTATTAAAATTTAAGACTTATGATATATATTTATTATATCATTTAATTATTACTTATGATTTAATTAACATTTTAATTAAACTTATGATTAATGATACTTTTATTATTAATGGAAAATACTTATGATAAGTATTAAACTTATATTATAAGATTATTATTATAAGACTTATAATAAGGATTAATTAATTATTTAATTATAAGGCTTAGTTATTATTTAATTATAATTTAATTATTAAATACTTATGATTTAATAATTATAATTAGAAACTTATGATATGATTAATAATTCATTATTAATTAATAATACTTATGATATGATTTAAAATTTATTATTAATTAATAATACTTATATTATGACTAATATTTAATTAATTAATTAAATACTTATGTTATACTAATTATATCATTTAAATTTATATTAACTTTAATAATTCATTTTAATTTGATTAAACTTATGTTATGACATAATTAGACATATTTAACTTTAAAAAATATTATAACCTACATTACTATTATAACTTACACTTTTAAAATTAACGTTGACTATGTTTGACCAAGATTGACTTTTGAGTTGACATTCGGTTGACTTTGACTTTCAGTTGACTTTTGTTGACTTTCTAATTAAGGAAACTTTCCTAACTTATAAACTTTCCAAAAATAGCAACTTTCTAAATTTGAAAACTTTTCAAAAATAGAAACTTTCTAAAATAGAAACTTTCTAAAAATAGAAAGTGTGTGTCCGTAAGCTGTTCCGATCAAACCGATGCATGCTGAGTATTGTTCTATGAGTACTTGCAACATGTACAATAGCTATCATACTAAGACTTGACCTAAGTTAGTTATTTATATCGACCTGCTTTATTTATAGGTCGGCGTTGTGATCATTCCTGATCACTGTACTCTTTTGTTGTTCGCTTAATTGTGTTGGTTACTTCGTTACTATTAAGGTGAGTTATAGTCCTGTTTTTACATACTTTTCAAAGTATATTTTTGGGATGTGATTACATGCATTTTATTTCACGTTTAGACACAAGTGACAATTAAATTTAAATTATTCATTGTGAGTTGGACAAAAATATTCCCTAGTCTGGTAACTGTAATCACCGGTTTCTACTGGTGAACGCGAATCCTACGGATAGATCTATCAGGTTTGACAACCCCATTTCGAGTTAGTCGCGTTAGCAATTTATAATCGGAATTTTTAGTACTTCGTATTTTGTTGTAGATACACTGTCCAGTGTATATTATTATTGTGTTTGGCAAGGGTAAATAAAGGGTTAAGTGGTTACCAGGTGGCTCATTAATAATGGAATAATGTTTAATATTTTCTAACATTTTTAAATCTTGTGGTCTAAAGTTTATTCAATTATTTAAACCTATAATTCACTCAACCTTTGTGTTGACAGTTTACTCGCATGTTTTCACAGGTACTTGAGTTTATGTGATGCTTCTGCTATGTTTAGAAGAGTCTGCATGCATTTGGGCAGATTTTATGAAACAATTTATGAAACTTAAGCTTGCATTCTATTTTTGGATAATTTAAACTTGTGGTTTGTTGACAATGTTTTATGTCAACTTTGGTTAATTAATATGTTGGGTTACTTTTGAACTACATATTTTGGTATGCTTTTCCTTTTTGGAAAACTTTTGAAATAAAAGAATGCAATGTCGTTTGTTAAATTCATTTAAGTTCGATCAAGCTGTGGGACCAATTGACGGAGCCGTTAAGTGTTTTGACGGGGACATCATAGTTGGTATCAGAGCCAGGTTGTAGGGAACTAGGCGGTCTTAATGTGGTCAACCCGTGGTTCTTAGGGTGCATTAGAGTCTAGTCTACAGCCCGACCCTTTTGCTATAGCATTATTATGTATTTCATTTCTTTTGAGATATATCATAAGCATTTATTTCTATTTCGTATATGGTTTGTGGTATTACTGTTTGCAGATGTCGACTTCGAGCAACAACTCCGTTCGTGCTCCTGCTCCTTCGGCTGCTGCCGGACGCTGTGCTGATCAACCTTTGATCGATGATCCTGTTCACTACTACTTTACTACCCTCACTCACATGAACAGAGCTTACACCGACAAGACGCGTATTAATGCTCTTAGTGATTGCCTGCGTACTTTGCCGCATAACGAGGTGATGGACGATATTCGGGCCGATATGAGTAGGTTTGTCAGTTTCAAGCATAAGGTTGAGTACGAGAATTGTAAGCGTGATCGGAAAGTGAGCGCTAAGTTCGAGGCTCTCGAGAGCATAGTTCGTGGTTTAAAGACAGAGTTGGAAGAAGTGAAAGGAAAGTTGCGGAAGTATGAGACTCCTGCCGACACTCATGCCGGCCCAGCTTATCACACCCGCTCTAAGCAGATGTGATATGATGATTCATGATTGATAATTTATTTCATAAGACTTAATATCCTTTCATACATACATTTTTGGGATATGTACGGCATTTTGCCGAGGATTTTATTAAGGTTTTGCTATGGGATGTTTTCATTATGTATGGATGGTTATTTTTATGACATCTATTATCATTATCACATTTTATTTCTGATGTTGTGACTCTTGGCATGTTATATTATGCGTAATGTAGATCATGTATGTTAGGTGCTATGTATGTTATATGATGTTATCATAAAATATGTATGCATGTGGTGGCTATTTCTATAACTATCATAACTGTCATGTTATTACTCATAGTGTTTACTGACTATTATTTTAATGGTTAATCTTTTCATGTTCGATCTATTCCTTCATAACACTGGTATTATTCTTAGTACTAACGGTTGTGTTATTCTGTTTTGAAGATCATGCCTCCTAGAGAGTCCAACAAAGCCCGTATGCAACGACTTATCACCGAAGGGATAGCTGCTGCTATGGCAGAAAATGCTAATGCTAATGCGAATAACAACAATCAGGTGGGATGTTCCCACAAAACGTTCATGGCAAGTCGTCCACAGGAATTCAGTGGTACAGAAGGACCCATAGGGCTTACCCGCTGGTTCGAGAAAATCGAGTCTATTTTCAGGGTTAGCCGAGTCCGAGAGGAGGACAAGGTTAGTTTTGCTAGCTGCACTCTTAAGGATAGTGCATTGACCTGGTGGAACAACTTGGTTAATAGTTTGGGAAATGATGCGGCTTATGGTTTAACTTGGAATAATTTCAAGAAAAGAATGATCACCCGTTATCGTCCCCGGGGTGAGCTTAAGAAGTTAGAGGTTGAACTTAAGAACTTAAAAATGAAGGGCACCGAATTAGATGCCTATGAGCAGAGATTCTTTGAGTTGACCTTGTTGTGTCCTAATGTCTATGCTGATGAGAATCTTAAGATTGAAGCTTACATTGATGGGTTATCTGAGAAAATTGAGCATGGGGTCGAGTCTAGTAAGCCCCAGACTATCGAGGCTGCTATGTCTATGGCTCATAAGCTTAATGATAAGATTTTAAGGAGGAGTAAGGCTGCTGTGACCGATGCAAGTGAAGAGGTTGTTAAGAAAGCTGATAATGGGAAAAGAAAGTGGGATAATAACCGCAACCAGAACCAAGGTCAGCAAAAGAAACAAGATAATTCCGGTGCTAGTAACTGAAATCAGCGTGTGTGTCCTCGTTGTTATAAGGCTCATGAGGGTTATTGTACGGTTACTTGTAAGGGGTGTTCCAAATAGGGACACATTGCTAAAGATTGTACGGTGCTTATGCCGGGTTCTGCTACTCCTACTGTAGGTGGTAATAATGGTAATAATGCTGGTAATAGAGGTGGGAATGGTAATGGCAATGGAAAGCCGAATAATGGTGGTAATTAGAGGGTTTGCTACGAGTGTGGGAAGCCGGGGCATGTGATGACCCGGAAAATTCTGGCCAAATTTAAACTTAATCTTGTATGATTAACGTTTTCGACACGATAAACAAAGTCTATGAAGTTAAATCTCAAAATTTTGAACTGTTCAATTAACCTTCGATTGTTCTCAACGAAACGCGAACAATTATATATAGATACATATACTATAACTTGAAAATGTAACAAAGTGTTGAGGATATGATACTGTGCATTACACTTATTGGTTTGATTATCTGATTGATATATTTAACTACAGAGTTAAAAGATTATGCCAAATGATTCTAGTAAAAGATATTTACTGAGTCTCTTAAGAATTATGATATTATTACGTGTCTTTGTTGAGAGGTCCACGTTGATTTGAGAAATCATTCATTTTTAACAGTATTCGGAATAAATGGTGAATTATTTGTTTAAATAACGTAATTTGGACACATACAATAATAAGGAATATTAACTGATAAGAATTAATTATATGAATAACTTTCGATACGTATTTTAAAACGTGTTTATAAATATTGAGAATAGATATTAACTTGGTTATGAAACGTTTGATAAATACTATTATATTAATAAATAACGAGACAATGATTTATAGAAGTAAATGACCAAAATACTCGAAAGTTTAAGATATACTTTGGGTGGTATAATTTAGGGATAATTTAAGGCTATATTTTGACAAAGGTACGTGTCCCAGAATGTAAATTACAAGTTTTCTCAGCGTACGAAGGGACACTCAAAAAACCGGAACCGGGACATAAGTCGCGTAACAACGTACGACTTATCGGAACAAAAATTACAAGTTAACTATGCATGTGAATTTAATATAATATATAATTAATTATATAAATTAAATATATTATATATATTATTAATAATTATGTCGACAAACAAAAATACAAAAAAATGTGAGCTGGATTTTGGGGCCATGCGATCGCATGGAAAATAGGCATAAAACCCATGCGATCGCATGGGGTCAGATTTCAGGAAAAGTTTATAAATTGAATTCGTTTTGCTTCGAGACACACACACACCAATCCATCTATCTCCCTCTGTAATATATATTTATATATTATTATTATTATTATTATTATTATTATTATTATTTTTATTATTATTATTATTATTAATAATTAATTAATATTATAATTAATTTTAATACTATTAGTAGTATTATTATTAATTAATATTATACATAAAATACTACGACGAGGTCATGAGCGTGTCACTTCAAAACAAGTTTTTCGAGCGGGATAAAGCTAAGGAAACTATGGGTTATAGCTATGGAGGTTAGGGGTAATATTCGTGGGTAATATTCACAAGTCAAACCTAGTGTTTATCATCTCCGTTACGTCTACGTACTTTTCTGAAATATTGAATCACAATAATAATACGTAAGCATTTATATTTTATATTTTATAAATTAATTGTGTATCCATGTTTAGTGCTCGAGTATATATATTTATACAGGCTTGTATGCTAAATTTCGTCGTTAAACAGTTTATAATGAATCACGAATTAAATACATATATTATTGGTAAAAGGTATATGATATACATGTTTTTGGAAAGCTGGCGAAAAATCAATAACTTTTCATTTAGAAATCGCGTAATTTCGATGAACGAAACAAAAGATATGGTCAACTGAATTATAATTGACGTTAATTGGAATTGCTTTTGAATCTGCAATTAATATTTAAACAACTTGTTGGTAAGATTGATAAATTGAATTTTTGAATATTACCAACCGAGTAAATGAATCCTTATATAAGGTACGTCTCGTTTTGTTGAACTATTGTCAAAATTGACCTTTCGAAACGACTTTGGATAACTTTTGTATGTCGATCTCGAGCATTAGGATTGTGATACACTATGACCATACCTAGCTTGTTAAACATTTATTGACCAACATATGTTCTCTAGGTTGAGATCTACAGTTATTTGGGTATTCCGAGTTTCGATCACATTTTGGTGAACAACTTTATGTGCTGCTAAGGTGAGTTACATATGCTCTCTTTTTAATTGCTTTTGAAATCTATATTTTTGGGCTGAGAATACATGCACTTTATTTTAAACGTAATGGATACAAGTATATACTAAATTCTACACCGAGTTTGAACGGAAAATCCCTTAGCTTTGGTAACTAGTAACTGCCGGTTATAAGAACTGGTGGGCGCGAGTAGTTGTATATGGATCCATAGGGCTTGACATCCCCGTCTGTTCCAGGCATAGAAACCCTAGCCTGAACTATAAAACAGATGTATGCTATTTGAGTTTAGTACACGTTGGTTTGCGTGTATTGTACATGTTGGTTGCATGTATGTTAAAACAGGGGTACTTATTATAGACGTTAAAGCTTAGTTACTAGGGTGCTCAATCTTTAGAATCTTTTGATAAACATTTCAGGTGAAACAACTGAAATCTTGTGATCCACCTTTATATACAGTTTATACGAAACATTAAAACTATGAACTCACCAACCTTTGTGTTGACACTTGTTAGCATGTTTATTCTCAGGTTCCCTAGAAGTCTTTCGCTGTTTGCTTATATGTTAGACAAGCTATGTGCATGGAGTCTTACATGGCATATTTTTCAAGGAAACGTTGCATTCACCAAATCATCACCATGTATCTTATTTTGACTGCATTGTCAACGGAAGTACTATTGTAAATTATTATTTATGGTGATTGTCTATATGTAGAAATCATCAGATGTCGAAAACCTTTGATTTAAATATTCATTTATGGTGTGCCTTTTCAAAAGAATGCAATGTTTACAAAACGTATCATATAGAGGTCAAATACCTCGCAATGAAATCGATGAATGGCGTGTTCGTCCATATGGATTTGGAGCGATCGTCACAGTTGGTATCAGAGCGTTGGTCGTAGCGAATCAGGCCTTGCATTAATGTGTCTAACTGATAGATGTTAGGATGCATTCGTAAGTCTGGACTTCGACTGTGTCTGCATGTCATAAGTTTTACTTATCATTTCTAGTCAAAGACACGTTTTACTGCATTGATTGCATGAATAGTATATAGACAAAATTCGTATCTTAGTGTATCTGCTAATTTATATCTCAGCGTATATGTTACTGTAAACTTTGCCTGACAGCTTTCAAAAAGTTCCTCCGTAATTTACGGACCCCTTGTATTATATATAGGTATTCTATGTAATTAGAATATCATCTGATATCCAAAAATCAATTTATATCAAAAATCCTTTATCCAAACCGTGTAAGATGAATTCCGCATCTAGTTCGAATTCCTCAGATGCTGACAGCTATTCCGATATGGATTTTCACTCAAACTCCGAAGGTAGTGTAACTGGAATGGATCAACCAATTAGTCATCATCTATTCTGGATGGATTGGGGATGGGTTCGTAGCCTCCTCAATCATTGGAGATAGGAAGAAGGTGATCCCTTCCATCCACCAAATTTCCCTCTTGGCGAAGAACCTGAAGCACTTACTGGCGAACCTATTCGTAATACCATTTTCTCTCTCATTTCCAGAGTTTCTCGTCACGATTATATACTACATCGAATTTTAGATCTTATTTATCCGCTCGTCGGAACCGATCATCCCGGTATAATAGAAGAAGTCAACGAGCTTCGCGCTCGGGTAGTGACTTTGGAGAATATAGTGTGAAGGTTACAAACACCAGCAGCAGCACCAGCAGCATAACCAGTATCACCATCATCAACACCAACAGGATCATTACCACCACCAACAACCACATTCGCATCACACGCCTCAACATCACAAACTGTACCTCGGATATCAACATCATACGCACTATAGATACCAAGGAGTATCAAAAACAACAAACGATGAAGTATGGATTCATAACTTCATCGGAGAAACATTCTGCGGTGATTATGTAATCTCTAAAGTCATAGAGATTATCTATTCTAGCCTTAACCATAAATCAGATAGAGTAGAAACCCTGATCGAAATGGTGTATGATTTACAAGCTAAACTTGTTATACCACAACATCAACAACACCGTCAGCCTCACCAGCACAGTCAGTGCTGTCAACATCATCAGAATCAGTAGCACCTCTAACATCATAAGCTCCGTCAGTTCAAGAAAGCACCGTGGAAAATCATTACGAGTCAATAACGCGTATATTGTATCAACGAGTTATGAAATATTAACTCATTCCTTCTGAAGAATTTATATGTATATCTTATATATATAAATTTTTAAAACTATAATAAATCTTTCTGTACTAAGCTATTATGTATGGAACTTAACTACTCAGTTAATTCATAGTAATAATATGCTATGATGTACATTCTTCGTTAGCAACTTAATCATCGTTAACTACAATCTTTGTTTCAAATTCAATGAATTTCATTTCATAATAAATCAAGTGTATTATTCAATAACATGTCTGATTTTACACTTTCATCTTCGGTACCCTCGAAACTTTCTAGACAACATCATTCGTACCTTGAAAAGTTAGCGAGAGTACTATGAGCACCAACATCCTTCACCAAGAAATAAGAATAAATAATGAAGTATTGATTTCATTAATACTCCGCAAGATTATGTAATCTTTAATATTTTAGAGATTATTCATTTCTAAGTCAAGCCAAAAATCAAATGAGCTTAATATGATATTAACTCATTAAATCCGAATTACATCCGAAGAAAATATACATACAGATATTTTCATAAAGACTGTAATGAAAATTCTTTTGTACAAAATATTAATTGTGAAATCTTTAACGGGTAGGTAATACTCGGAAAATATATAAGTTCACAATTAATATGTTACATTGTACATTCTTCAATTTTGATTCAAAAATCATTAACTATACTCACTATCTTCACAACGATATACAATCGTTTTCATACAAGTTCAATTACATATTCTGATATTGACGAATCAGAATCCAAGTCATAACTCTGAACCAGTAACATCATTCTTAGATCTCTACATCTTTCAAAGCTATACTTTGACTTCAAAACTGTGCAAGATCCTTTAGCGTTGTTAATATCGAAAATAATCTTGCCATCCTTTTCAAAGTATCCAGTTTTATCACACTTTCAACTAGTCAACTTTGATTTTTCAGATTAGCCTTATTGTAACCTTGACATATACGTTCTTGTTACTGGGGAACCTTTCATGTTCCACCACATTAGCAGTAAATTTACCAACATGTACTCATCCACATCTAGTAACAATAATGGTCATACGAATTATCGGGAATTAGCAATCAGAATTTTGAAATCTTGCAGCACGTCTATGCCAACAGTTATATGAGTACATATAACGTCTACCTCCTGGACTTACATACTTCGAATGTGAAGTTTCTGAAAAACACCCTGAACTGCGAACTAGTTCTCGAAATGCTGATGAAGCAGCAAAAACTGTAAACGACTTTAACAGTCAAAAGTTTGATGATAAAGAATGGTATGGTGGTAAAGCTGAGAAAAAGAGAAGGTTTGGAACTGGAAAACGGATTGAGCAAAGTATGAAGGAGGCTGTGAATAAATCACAACGACTGAACCTGCCTTCAAAGAATCCAAATGATTCAGTGTCTACTGAAATCCTTAGAAAATACCTTACTCCTTACTCTAAAACCTTTACGGACAATATTCTTCATCATCATCATTATCTTAAATATTCTAAGATATCATCGTATCTTTCATTATAAATATCCTCAATATTTCTGAGGATAATTTCGTGACTATCTGAAATTATTCATTCCTTCACGCTATCTGTGTTACATCATAACAGAGACTGTGTTAGTTTCTAAATTCTGAAAAATTTGAATTTAAAATATGAATGTTTTGAAGTAGTGTTGGGAACTGAAGCATGAATTAGTATAATATAATGACACTTGATCAACGTGATTATATTACAGTAAGTCATGCTGAGTTTCTAATGAAACGTGATAAAGGTTCACAGATCACACCCTCATCATGAACCATGTTACATAACTCTTTCATTCTATATAATCTCTAAATATATCAAGAAAATATACTTCTTGATGATTCGGTCTTTTCCAGATATTCTGGTAATTTGACAAATCAAGATCGTGCCATTACAATTTATTTCTTAGGACATTAATTATATTCATCTGAAATTCATACCTACAAATTCTGGACCATTATCCGCTTGACATAAGGTCGGGAAGAGAAATCGAAAGCATGGAGCTCTGAAATAAAAAGGAGAATATAAGCCCGATAACTACTCCGAAATTTACAAACCGTGTATATCAATGCGTATAGCAATATAAAGACACGGGAGAATGAAAAACACTATAACCCCAAGGTAATGGTAAAAGAAATTAACTTCCTCTGGTGGTAGATGAAAAAGAAGAATGACAGATATAAAAGTTAGGAGTATATCAAGAATTAGAACTGGATGAAGCATTTCACAATCTTTTGGAAGTATGAAATGAGGAAGAAGATGTAGGAGTGGTGAAAATAATGAAACAGAAGAGGTCAATTTATAGCGAAATAACAGACAGAGCAATTAAGACAGATGACCGCATATAATTAAAGAAGATCTTAATCTCCTTAATTCCCGAAGAATCAAATCTTTTTTAGATTATGAAGACTTTCTATTCCTTAAATTCCGGAAATCAATCGTTACTACGTCAAGAGATAAGACGCATCTCTAATCTCTATTTCACTTTATTACGATAACTTCCCTCATACGCTTCAAGTAATTGGATTGTTTTATCCATATTATTCAACGGTGATAAAACTCTATTTATCGACTCATATTCGTCATAAAAACATTTTTATTGTTAGCCATGACAACCTCACTTAAATTTCGGGACGAAATTTCTTTAACAGGTAGGTACTGTGATGACCCAAAAAATTCTGGCCAAATTTAAACTTAATCTTGTATGATTAACGTTTTCGACACGATAAACAAAGTCTATGAAGTTAAATCTCAAAATTTTAAACTGTTCAATTAACCTTCGATTGTTCTCAATGAAACGCGAACAATTATATATAGATACATATACTATAACTTGAAAATGTAACAAAGTGTTGAGGATATGATACTGTGCATTAAACTTATTGGTTTGATTATCTGATTGATATATTTAACTACAGAGTTAAAAGATTATGCCAAATGATTCTAGTAAAAGATATTTACCGAGTTTCTTAAGAATTATGATATTATTACGTGTCTCTGTTGAGAGGTCCACGTTGATTTGAGAAATCATTCATTTTTAACAGTATTCGGAATAAATGGTGAATTATTTGTTTAAATAACGTAATTTGGACACATACAATAATAAGGAATATTAATTGATAAGAATTAATTATATGAATAACTTTCGATACGTATTTTAAAACGTGTTTATAAATATTGAGAATAGATATTAACTTGGTTATGAAAAGTTTGATAAATACTATTATATTAATAAATAACGAGACAATGATTTATAGAAGTAAATGACCAAAATACTTGAAAGTTTAAGATATACTTTGGGTGGTATAATTTAGGGATAATTTAAGGCTATATTTTGACAAAGGTACGTGTCCCAGAATGTAAATTACAAGTTTTCTCAGCGTACGAAGGGACACTCAAAAAACCGGAACCGGGACATAAGTCGCGTAACAACGTACGACTTATCGGAACAAAAATTACAAGTTAACTATGCATGTGAATTTAATATAATATATAATTAATTATATAAATTAAATATATTATATATATTATTAATAATTATGTCGACAAACAAAAATACAAAAAAATGTGAGCTGGATTTTGGGGCCATGCGATCGCATGGAAAATAGGCATAAAACCCATGCGATCGCATGGGGTCAGATTTCAGGAAAAGTTTATAAATTGAATTCGTTTTGCTTCGAGACACACACACACCAATCCATCTATCTCCCTCTGTAATATATATTTATATATTATTATTATTATTATTATTATTATTATTATTATTATTATTATTATTTTTATTATTATTATTATTATTATTATTATTAATTAATTAATATTATAATTAATTTTAATACTATTAGTAGTATTATTATTAATTAATATTATACATAAAATACTACGACGAGGTCATGAGCGTGTCACTTCAAAACAAGTTTTTCGAGCGGGATAAAGCTAAGGAAACTATGGGTTATAGCTATGGAGGTTAGGGGTAATATTTGTGGGTAATATTCACAAGTCAAACCTAGTGTTTATCATCTCCGTTACGTCTACGTACTTTTCTGAAATATTGAATCACAATAATAATACGTAAGCATTTATATTTTATATTTTATAAATTAATTGTGTATCCATGTCTAGTGCTCGAGTATATATATTTATACAGGCTTGTATGCTAAATTTCGTCGTTAAACAGTTTATAATGAATCACGAATTAAATACATATATTATTGGTAAAAGGTATATGATATACATGTTTTTGGAAAGCTGGCGAAAAATCAATAACTTTTCATTTAGAAATCGCGTAATTTCGATGAACGAAACAAAAGATATGGTCAACTGAATTATAATTGACGTTAATTGGAATTGCTTTTGAATCTGCAATTAATATTTAAACAACTTGTTGGTAAGATTGATAAATTGAATTTTTGAATATTACCAACCGAGTAAATGAATCCTTATATAAGGTACGTCTCGTTTTGTTGAACTATTGTCAAAATTGACCTTTCGAAACGACTTTGGATAACTTTTGTATGTCGATCTCGAGCATTAGGATTGTGATACACTATGACCATACCTAGCTTGTTAAACATTTATTGACCAACATATGTTCTCTAGGTTGAGATCTACGGTTATTTGGGTATTCCGAGTTTCGATCACATTTTGGTGAACAACTTTATGTGCTGCTAAGGTGAGTTACATATGCTCCCTTTTTAATTGCTTTTGAAATCTATATTTTTGGGCTGAGAATACATGCACTTTATTTTAAACGCAATGGATACAAGTATATACTAAATTCTACACCGAGTTTGAACCGAAAATCCCTTAGCTTTGGTAACTAGTAACTGCCGGTTATAAGAACTGGTGGGCGCGAGTAGTTGTATATGGATCCATAGGGCTTGACATCCCCGTCTGTTCCAGGTATAGAAACCCTAGCCTGAACTATAAAACAGATGTATGCTATTTGATTTTAGTACACGTTGGTTTGCGTGTATTGTACATGTTGGTTGCATGTATGTTAAAACAGGGGTACTTATTATAGACGTTAAAGCTTAGTTACTAGGGTGCTCAATCTTTAGAATCTTTTGATAAACGTTTCAGGTGAAACAACTGAAATCTTGTGATCCACCTTTATATACAGATTATACGAAACATTAAAACTATGAACTCACCAACCTTTGTGTTGACACTTGTTAGCATGTTTATTCTCAGGTTCCCTAGGAGTCTTTCGGTGTTTGCTTATATGTTAGACAAGCTATGTGCATGGAGTCTTACATGGCATATTTTTCAAGGAAACGTTACATTCACCAAATCATCACCATGTATCTTATTTTGACTGCATTGTCAACGGAAGTACTATTGTAAATTATTATTTATGGTGATTGTCTATATGTAGAAATCATCAGATGTCGAAAACCTTTGATTTAAATATTCATTTATGGTGTGCCTTTTCAAAAGAATGCAATGTTTACAAAATGTATCATATAGAGGTAAAATACCTCGCAATGAAATCGAGGAATGGCGTGTTCGTCCATATGGACTTGGAGCGATCGTCACAGGGCATTTCCGTGATGCCTGTCCCAACAAGAAGGCTACTGAGAATGCACGTGGAAGAGCATTCAACATTAACGCCAGGGATGCTGAGGAAGATCCTAAACTTGTTACGGGTACGTTCTTGGTCAACGATTTATCAGTTTATGTACTATTTGATTCAGGGGCTGATTTGAGTTTTGTGTCGAGTAAATTAAGTCCAAAAATCAAAACACCGTTAACTCCTTTAGACAATACTTATGTTGTTGAAATAGCTAATGGTAAAATGCTTACTGCTAAGACTGTGTATCGTAAATGTAACATTAATTTGGCTGGTAGAGATTTTGAGATAGATTTGGTACCGATTGAATTTGGTAGTTTTGACATTGTTATTGGGATGAATTGGTTATCTGCGAATCGTGCTGAGATTGTATGTTATGATAAAGCTATTCGTATTACTAATGTGGTTGGAGAGCCGCTGATGGTTTTTGGAGATAAGATATGCAGACAGTTAAATCTTATTAACTGTTTGAAAGTTCTTAAACATCTTCGCAAAGGCTGTCATGCTATTCTTGAAATGTCCCGTTCTTATTGATTAAAAACGTTCCATATTAATTGATTTCGTTGCGAGGTTTTGACCTCTATATGAGACGTTTTTCAAAGACTGCATTCATTTTAAAACAAACCATAACCTTTATTTCATCAATAAAGGTTTAAAAAGCTTTACGTAGATTATCAAATAATGATAATCTAAAATATCCTGTTTACACACGACCATTACTAATGGTTTACAATACAAATATGTTACAACAAAATAAGTTTCTTGAATGCAGTTTTTACATAATATCATACAAGCATGGACTCCAAATCTCGTCCTTATTTAAGTATGCGACAGCGGAAGCTCTTAATAATCACCTGAGTATAAACATGCTTAAAACGTCAACAAAAATGTTGGTGAGTTATAGGTTTAACCTATATATATCAAATCATAATAATAGACCACAAGATTTCATATTTCAATACACACCCCATACATAGAGATAAAAATCATTCATATGGTGAACACCTGGTAACCGACATTAACAAGATGCATATATAAGAATATCCCCATCATTCCAGGACACCCTTCGGATATGATATAAATTTCGAAGTACTAAAGCATCCGGTACTTTGGATGGGGTTTGTTAGGCCCAATAGATCTATCTTTAGGATTCGCGTCAATTAGGGTGTCTGTTCCCTAATTCTTAGATTACCAGACTTAATAAAAAGGGGCATATTCGATTTCGATAATTGAACCATAGAATGTAGTTTCACGTACTTGTGTCTATTTTGTAAATCTTTTATAAAACCTGCATGTATTCTCATCCCAAAAATATTAGATTTTAAAAGTGGGACTATAACTCACTTTCACAGATTTTTACTTCGTCGGGAAGTAAGACTTGGCTACTGGTTGATTCACGAACCTATAACAATATATACATATATATCAAAGTATGTTCAAAATATATTTACAACACTTTTAATATATTTTGATGTTTTAAGTTTATTAAGTCAGCTGTCCTCGTTAGTAACCTACAACTAGTTGTCCACAGTTAGATGTACAGAAATAAATTGATAAATATTATCTTGAATCAATCCACGACCCAGTGTATACGTATCTCAGTATTGATCACAACTCAAACTATATATATTTTGGAATCAACCTCAACCCTGTATAGCTAACTCCAACATTCACATATAGAGTGTCTATGGTTGTTCCGAAATATATATAGATGTGTCGACATGATAGGTCGAAACATTGTATACGTGTCTATGGTATCTCAAGATTACATAATATACAATACAAGTTGATTAAGTTATGGTTGGAATAGATTTGTTACAAATTTTCACGTAGCTAAAATGAGAAAAATTTTCCAATCTTGTTTTACCCATAACTTCTTCATTTTAAATCCGTTTTGAGTGAATCAAATTGCTATGGTTTCATATTGAACTCTATTTTATGAATCTAAACAGAAAAAGTATAGGTTTATAGTCGGAAAAATAAGTTACAAGTCGTTTTTGTAAAGGTAGTCATTTCAGTCGAAAGAACGACGTCTAGATGACCATTTTAGAAAACATACTTCCACTTTGAGTTTAACCATAATTTTTGGATATAGTTTCATGTTCATAATAAAAATCATTTTCTCAGAATAACAACTTTTAAATCAAAGGTTATCATAGTTTTTAATTAACTAACCCAAAACAGCCCGCGGTGTTACTACGACGGCGTAAATCCGGTTTTACGGTGTTTTTCGTGTTTCCAGGTTTTAAATCATTAAGTTAGCATATCATATAGATATAGAACATGTGTTTAGTTAATTTTAAAAGTCAAGTTAGAAGGATTAACTTTTGTTTGCGAACAAGTTTAGAATTAACTAAACTATGTTCTAGTGATTACAAGTTTAAACCTTCGAATATGATAGCTTTATATGTACGAATCGAATGATGTTATGAACATCATTACTACCTTAAGTTTCTTGGATAAACCTACTGGAAAAGAGAAAAATGGATCTAGCTTCAATGGATCCTTGGATGGCTCGAAGTTCTTGAAGCAGAATCATGACACGAAAACAAGTTCAAGTAAGATCATCACTTGAAATAAGATTGTTATAGTTATAGAAATTGAACCAAAGTTTGAATATGATTATTACCTTGTATTAGATTGATAACCTACTGTAAGAAACAAAGATTTCTTGAGGTTGGATGATCACCTTACAAGATTGGAAGTGAGCTAGCAAACTTGAAAGTATTCTTGATTTTATGTAACTAGAACTTGTAGAATTTATGAAGAACACTTAGAACTTGAAGATAGAACTTGAGAGAGATCAATTAGATGAAGAAAATTGAAGAATGAAAGTGTTTGTAGGTATTTTTGGTCGTTGGTGTATGGATTAGATATAAAGGATATGTAATTTTGTTTTCATGTAAATAAGTCATGAATGATTACTCATATTTTTGTAATTTTATGAGATATTTCATGCTAGTTGCCAAATGATGGTTCCCACATGTGTTAGGTGACTCACATGGGCTGCTAAGAGCTGATCATTGGAGTGTATATACCAATAGTACATACATCTAAAAGCTGTGTATTGTACGAGTACGAATACGGGTGCATACGAGTAGAATTGTCGATGAAACTGAACGAGGATGTAATTGTAAGCATTTTTGTTAAGTAGAAGTATTTTGATAAGTGTATTGAAGTCTTTCAAAAGTGTATAAATACATATTAAAACACTACATGTATATACATTTTAACTGACTCGTTAAGTCATCGTTAGTCGTTACATGTAAGTGTTGTTTTTAAACCTTTAGGTTAACGATCTTGTTAAATGTTGTTAACCCAATGTTTATAATATCAAATGAGATTTTAAATTATTATATTATCATGATATTATCATGTATGAATATCTCTTAATATGATATATATACATTAAATGTCTTTACAACGATAATCGTTACATATATGTCTCGTTTAAAAATCATTAAGTTAGTAGTCTTGTTTTTACATATGTAGTTCATTGTTAATATACTTAATGATATGTTTACTTATCATAGTATCATGTTAACTATATATATATATATATCCATATATATGTCATCATATAGTTTTTACAAGTTTTAACGTTCGTGAATCACCGGTCAACTTGGGTGGTCAATTGTCTATATGAAACATATTTCAATTAATCAAGTCTTAACAAGTTTGATTGCTTAACATGTTGGAAACATTTAATCATGTAAATATCAATCTCAATTAATATATATAAACATGGAAAAGTTCGGGTCACTACAGTACCTACCCGTTAAATAAATTTCGTCCCGAAATTTTAAGCTGTTGAAGGTGTTGACGAATCTTCTGGAAATAGATGCGGGTATTTCTTCTTCATCTGATCTTCACGCTCCCAGGTGAACTCGATGAAATGTCCCATTCTTATTGATTAAAAACGTTCCATATTAATTGATTTCGTTGCGAGGTTTTGACCTCTATATGAGACGTTTTTCAAAGACTGCATTCATTTTAAAACAAACCATAACCTTTATTTCATCAATAAAGGTTTAAAAAGCTTTACGTAGATTATCAAATAATGATAATCTAAAATATCCTGTTTACACACGACCATTACATAATGGTTTACAATACAAATATGTTACAACAAAATAAGTTTCTTGAATGCAGTTTTTACACAATATCATACAAGCATGGACTCCAAATCTCGTCCTTATTTAAGTATGTGACAGCGGAAGCTCTTAATAATCTCCTGAGAATAAACATGCTTAAAACGTCAACAAAAATGTTGGTGAGTTATAGGTTTAACCTATATATATCAAATCATAATAATAGACCACAAGATTTCATATTTCAATACACATCCCATACATAGAGATAAAAATCATTCATATGGTGAACACCTGGTAACCGACATTAACAAGATGCATATATAAGAATATCCCCATCATTCCGGGACACCCTTCGGATATGATATAAATTTCGAAGTAATAAAGCATCCGGTACTTTGGATGGGGTTTGTTAGGCCCAATAGATCTATCTTTAGGATTCGCGTCAATTAGGGTGTCTGTTCCCTAATTCTTAGATTACCAGACTTAATAAAAAGGGGCATATTCGATTTCGATAATTCAACCATAGAATGTAGTTTCACGTACTTGTGTCTATTTTGTAAATCATTTATAAAACCTGCATGTATTCTCATCCCAAAAATATTAGATTTTAAAAGTGGGACTATAACTCACTTTCACAGATTTTTACTTCGTCGGGAAGTAAGACTTGGCCACTGGTTGATTCACGAACCTATAACAATATATACATATATATCAAAGTATGTTCAAAATATATTTACAACACTTTTAATATATTTTGATGTTTTAAGTTTCTTAAGTCAGCTGTCCTCGTTAGTAACCTACAACTAGTTGTCCACAGTTAGATGTACAGAAATAAATCGATAAATATTATCTTGAATCAATCCACGACCCAGTGTATACGTATCTCAGTATTGATCACAACTCAAACTATATATATTTTGGAATCAACCTCAACCCTGTATAGCTAACTCCAACATTCACATATAGAGTGTCTATGGTTGTTCCGAAATATATATAGATGTGTCGACATGATAGGTCGAAACATTGTATACGTGTCTATGGTATCTCAAGATTACATAATATACAATACAAGTTGATTAAGTTATGGTTGGAATAGATTTGTTACCAATTTTCACGTAGCTAAAATGAGAAAAATTATCCAATCTTGTTTTACCCATAACTTCTTCAGTTTAAATCCGTTTTGAGTGAATCAAATTGCTATGGTTTCATATTGAACTCTATTTTATGAATCTAAACATAAAAAGTATAGGTTTATAGTCGGAAAAATAAGTTACAAGTCGTTTTTGTAAAGGTAGTCATTTCAGTCGAAAGAACGACGTCTAGATGACCATTTTATAAAACATACTTCCACTTTGAGTTTAACCATAATTTATGGATATAGTTTCATGTTCATAATAAAAATCATTTTCTCAGAATAACAACTTTTAAATCAAAGTTTATCATAGTTTTTAATTAGCTAACCCAAAACAGCCCGCGGTGTTACTATGACGGCGTAAATCCGGTTTTACGGTGTTTTTCGTGTTTCCAGGTTTTAAATCATTAAGTTAGCATGTCATATAGATATATAACATGTGTTTAGTTGATTTTAAAAGTCAAGTTAGAAGGATTAACTTTTGTTTGCGAACAAGTTTAGAATTAACTAAACTATGTTCTAGTGATTACAAGTTTAAACCTTCGAATAAGATAGCTTTATATGTATGAATCGAATGATGTTATGAACATCATTACTACCTTAAGTTCCTTGGATAAACCTACTGGAAAAGAGAAAAATGGATCTAGCTTCAATGGATCCTTGGATGGCTCGAAGTTCTTGAAGCAGAATCATGACACGAAAACAAGTTCAAGTAAGATCATCACTTGAAATAAGATTGTTATAGTTATAGAAATTGAACCAAAGTTTGAATATGATTATTACCTTGTATTAGAATGATAACCTACTGTAAGAAACAAAGATTTCTTGAGGTTGGATGATCACCTTACAAGATTGGAAGTGAGCTAGCAAACTTGAAAGTATTCTTGATTTTATGTAACTAGAACTTTTGGAATTTATGAAGAACACTTAGAACTTGAAGATAGAACTTGAGAGAGATCAATTAGATGAAGAAAATTGAAGAATGAAAGTGTTTGTAGGTGTTTTTGGTCGTTGGTGTATGGATTAGATATAAAGGATATGTAATTTTGTTTTCATGTAAATAAGTCATGAATGATTACTCATATTTTTGTAATTTTATGAGATATTTCATGCTAGTTGCCAAATGATGGTTCCCACATGTGTTAGGTGACTCACATGGGCTGCTAAGAGCTGATCATTGGAGTGTATATACCAATAGTACATACATCTAAAAGCTGGGTATTGTACGAGTACGAATACGGGTGCATACGAGTAGAATTGTTGATGAAACTGAACGAGGATGTAATTGTAAGCATTTTTGTTAAGTAGAAGTATTTTGATAAGTGTCTTGAAGTCTTTCAAAAGTGTATGAATACATATTAAAACACTACATGTATATACATTTTAACTGAGTCGTTAAGTCATCGTTAGTCGTTACATGTAAATGTTGTTTTGAAACCTTTAGGTTAACGATCTTGTTAAATGTTGTTAACCCAATGTTTATAATATCAAAAGAGATTTTAAATTATTATATTATCATGATATTATGATGTACGAATATCTCTTAATATGATATATATACATTAAATGTCGTTACAACGATAATCGTTACATATATGTCTCGTTTCAAAATCATTAAGTTAGTAGTCTTGTTTTTACATATGTAGTTCATTGTTAATATAATTAATGATATGTTTACTTATCATAATATCATGTTAACTATATATATAATCATATATATGTCATCATATAGTTTTTACAAGTTTTAACGTTCGTGAATCACCGGTCAACTTGGGTGGTCAATTGTCTATATGAAACCTATTTCAATTAATCAAGTCTTAACAAGTTTGATTGCTTAACATGTTGGAAACATTTAATCATGTAAATATCAATCTCAGTTAATATATATAAACATGGAAAAGTTCGGGTCACTACAGTACCTACCCGTTAAATAAATTTCGTCCCGAAATTTTAAGCTGTTGAAGGTGTTGACGAATCTTCTGGAAATAGATGCGGGTATTTCTTCTTCATCTGATCTTCACGCTCCCAGGTGAACTCGGGTCCTCTACGAGCATTCCATCGAACCTTAACAATTGGTATCTTGTTTTGCTTAAGTCTTTTAACCTCACGATCCATTATTTCGACGGGTTCTTCGATGAATTGAAGTTTTTCGTTGATTTGGATTTCATCTAACGGAATAGTGAGATCTTCTTTAGAAAAACATTTCTTCAAATTCGAGACGTGGAAAGTGTTATGTACAGCCACGAGTTGTTGAGGTAACTCTACTCGGTAAGCTACTGGTCCGACACGATCAATAATCTTGAATGGTCCAATATACCTTGGATTTAATTTCCCTCGTTTACCAAATCGAACAACGCCTTTCCAAGGTGCAACTTTAAGCATGACCATCTCTCCAATTTCAAATTCTATATCTTTTCTTTTAATGTCAGCGTAGCTCTTTTGTCGACTTTGGGCGGTTTTCAACCGTTGTTGAATTTGGATGATCTTCTCGGTAGTTTCTTGTATAATCTCCGGACCCGTAATCTGTCTATCCCCCACTTCACTCCAACAAATCGGAGACCTGCACTTTCTACCATAAAGTGCTTCAAACGGCGCCATCTCAATGCTTGAATGGTAGCTGTTGTTGTAGGAAAATTCTGCTAACGGTAGATGTCGATCCCAACTGTTTCCGAAATCAATAACACATGGTCGTAGCATGTCTTCAAGCGTTTGTATCGTCCTTTCGCTATGCCCATCAGTTTGTGGATGATAGGCAGTACTCATGTCTAGACGAGTTCCTAATGCTTGCTGTAATGTCTGCCAGAATCTTGAAATAAATCTGCCATCCCTATCAGAGATAATAGAGATTGGTATTCCATGTCTGGAGACGACTTCCTTCAAATACAGTCGTGCTAACTTCTCCATCTTGTCATCTTCTCTTATTGGCAGGAAATGTGCTGATTTGGTGAGACGATCAACTATTACCCAAATAGTATCAAAACCACTTGCAGTCCTTGGCAATTTAGTGATGAAATCCATGGTAATGTTTTCCCATTTCCATTCCGGGATTTCGGGTTGTTGAAGTAGACCTGATGGTTTTTGATGCTCAGCTTTGACCTTAGAACACGTCAAACATTCTCCTACGTATTTAGCAACATCGGCTTTCATACCCGGCCACCAAAAATGTTTCTTGAGATCCTTGTACATCTTCCCCGTTCCAGGATGTATTGAGTATCTGGTTTTATGAGCTTCTCTAAGTACCATTTTTATCATATCTCCAAATTTTGGTACCCAAATCCTTTCAGCCCTATACCAGGTTCCGTCTTCCCGAATATTAAGATGTTTCTCCGATCCTTTGGGTATTTCATCCTTTAAATTTCCCTCTTTTAAAACTCCTTGTTGCGCCTCCTTTATTTGAGTAGTAATTTTATTATGAATCATTATATTCATAGATTTTACTCGAATGGGTTCTCTGTCCTTCCTGCTCAAGGAATCGGCTACCACATTTGCCTTCCCCGGGTGGTAACGAATCTCAAAGTCGTAATCATTCAACAATTCAATCCACCTACGCTGCCTCATATTCAGTTGTTTCTGATTAAATATGTGTTGAAGACTTTTGTGGTCGGTATATATAATACTTTTGACCCCATATAAGTAGTGCCTCCAAGTCTTTAATGCAAAAACAACCGCGCCTAATTCCAAATCATGCGTTGTATAATTTTGTTCGTGAATCTTCAATTGTCTAGACGCATAAGCAATCACCTTCGTTCGTTGCATTAATACACAACCGAGACCTTGCTTTGATGCGTCACAATAAATCACAAAATCATTATTCCCTTCAGGCAATGACAATATAGGTGCCGTAGTTAGCTTTTTCTTCAATAACTGAAACGCTTTCTCTTGTTCATCATTCCATTCAAATTTCTTCCCTTTATGCGTTAATGCAGTCAAGGGTTTTGCTATTCTGGAAAAGTCTTGGATGAACCTTCTGTAGTAACCAGCTAGTCCTAAAAACTGGCGTATGTGTTTCGGAGTTTTCGGGGTTTCCCACCTTTCAACAGTTTCTATCTTTGCCGGATCCACCTTAATACCTTCTTTGTTCACTATGTGTCCGAGGAATTGAACTTCTTCCAACCAAAATGCACACTTTGAAAACTTAGCGTACAATTCTTCCTTCCTCAATACTTCTAACACCTTTCTCAAATGTTCACCGTGTTCTTGGTCATTCTTTGAGTAAATAAGTATGTCATCAATGAAAACAATGACAAACTTGTCAAGGTATGGTCCACACACTCGGTTCATAAGGTCCATGAACACAGCTGGTGCATTAGTTAAACCAAACGGCATGACCATAAACTCGTAATGACCGTAACGTGTTCTGAAAGCAGTCTTTGGAATATCATCTTCTTTCACCCGCATTTGATGATACCCGGAACGTAAGTCAATCTTTGAATAAACAGACGAGCCTTGTAGTTGATCAAATAAGTCGTCGATTCTCGGTAGTGGGTAGCGGTTCTTGATGGTAAGTTTGTTCAACTCTCGGTAGTCGATACACAACCTGAATGTACCATCTTTCTTCTTGACAAACAAAATAGGAGCTCCCCACGGTGATGTGCTTGGTCGAATGAAACCATGCTCTAAAAGTTCTTGTAATTGGCTTTGCAGTTCTTTCATCTCGCTGGGTGCGAGTCTGTAAGGAGCACGAGCTATTGGTGCAGCTCCTGGTACAAGATCTATTTGAAATTCAACGGATCGATGTGGGGGTAATCCCGGTAATTCTTTCGAAAATACATCGGGAAATTCTTTTGCATTGGGAACATCATTGATGCTCTTTTCTTCAGTTTGTACTTTCTCGACGTGTGCTAGAACAGCATAGCAACCTTTTCTTATTAGTTTTTGTGCCTTCAAATTACTAATAAGATGTAGCTTCGTGTCGCCCTTTTCTCCGTACACCATTAAGGGTTTTCCTTTTTCTCGTATAATGCGAATTGCATTTTTGTAACAAACGATCTCTGCTTTCACTTCTTTCAACCAGTCCATACCGATTATCACATCAAAACTCCCTAACTCTACTGGTATCAAGTCAATCTTAAATGTTTCGCTAACCAGTTTAATTTCTCGATTCCGACATATATTATCTGCTGAAATTAATTTACCATTTGCAAATTCGAGTAAAAATTTACTATCCAAAGGCGCCAATGGACAACTTAACTTAGCACAAAAATCTCTACTCATATAGCTTCTATCCGCACCCGAATCAAATAAAACGTAAGCAGATTTATTGTCAATAAGAAACGTACCCGTAACAAGCTCCGGGTCTTCCTGTGCCTCTGCCGCATTAATATTGAAAACTCTTCCGCGGCCTTGTCCATTCGTGTTCTCCTGGTTCGGGCAATTTCTAATAATGTGGCCCGGTTTTCCACATTTATAACAAACTACATTGGCATAGCTTGCTCCGACACTACTTGCTCCGCCATTACTCGTTCCGACACCATTTGTTCCTTTTGTTCTATTAACCCCTGGTCCGTAGACCTCACACTTCGCCGCGCTATGACCATTTCTTTTACACTTGTTGCAAAATTTGGTGCAGAACTCCGAGTGATACTTTTCACACCTTTGGCATAGCTGTTTCTGATTGTTGTTGTTGTTGCGGTTATTATTGTTGTTGGGATGATTGTTGTAGTTGCTGTTGTTGTTGTTGTTGTTGTTGTTGTTGTTGTTGTTGTTGCTGTTGTTGTTGTTGAGCCGTTTGTTGTAGTTGCGATTGATGTTGCGATTGTTGTTGTTGTTGTATTGGTGATTCTTATCACCATTTTCCTCCCACTTTCTTTTGACTTGCTTCACATTGGCCTCTTCAGCAGTCTGTTCTTTAATTCTTTCTTCAATCTGGTTCACTAGTTTGTGAGCCATTCTACATGCCTGTTGTATGGAGGCGGGCTCGTGTAAACTTATATCTTCTTGGATTCTTTCCGGTAATCCTTTCACAAACGCGTCGATCTTCTCTTCCTCATCTTCGAATGCTCCCGGACACAATAGGCACAATTCTGTGAATCGTCTTTCGTACGTGGTAATATCAAATCCTTGGGTTCGTAACCCTCTAAGTTCTGTCTTGAGCTTATTGACCTCGGTTCTGGGACGGTACTTCTCGTTCATCAAGTGCTTGAATGCTAACCACGGTAGTGCGTACGCATCGTCTTGTCCCACTTGCTCTAGATAGGTATTCCACCATGTTAACGCAGAACCTGTAAAGGTATGCGTAACGTACTTCACTTTTTCCTCTTCAGTACACTTACTTATGGCAAACACCGATTCGACCTTCTCGGTCCACCGTTTCAATCCGATCGGTCCTTCGGTTCCATCAAATTCCAAAGGTTTGCAGGCAGTGAATTCTTTGTAGGTGCATCCTACACGATTTCCTGTACTGCTAGATCCAAGGTTATTGTTGGTATGTAGCGCAGCCTGTACTGCGGCTATGTTTGAAGCTAGAAAAGTACGGAATTCCTCTTCATTCATATTCACGGTGTGTCGAGTAGTCGGTGCCATTTCCTTCAAAATAGTTAAATGGAACAAGTTAATCATACAGAATATTAAGAGTAGTTAATAGTATTTCGTAGCATAATATGAACTCATTTATAAAAGCTTTTTCTTCATATTAGCGTTTTATAAGTTTAAATTCGGGTAGTACCTACCCGTTAAGTTCATACTTAGTAGCTAATATACAATTCAACTACTACAATTCTATATGAAAAACTGATTATAATAATATTTCGCGTTCAAACTTTTACACAATATTTTACAAACTTACAATACCGCTTATTTTACATATAGCATGAAATATAGCACACAATAAATTTGATACAAGATGGTTGTGAAGATAATTCTAGCTAGTACACAAGTCGTTCAGCAAAGGCAATAAAGACACGTAATTCATACGTCCAGAAACAAGTCATGCATTCTGGTTTTACTAGGATTACTTCCCATCCTTGGTCTTGTGGAACATAACCGTTATGGTCGTTGATAAGACAGCGTGTTGTAACATCGTCAAAGGGACGAGGGTTACGTAATGTCCAACAGTCCCGTAATAATCTAAAAACCTCATTTCTTACCCCAATTACCGACTCCGTCACTTGTGGAAATGTTTTGTTTAATAGTTGTAGCCCGATGTTCTTGTTCTCACTTTGGTGAGAAGCGAACATTACTAATCCGTACGCATAACATGCTTCTTTATGTTGCATGTTAGCCGCTTTTTCTAAATCACGAAGTCCAATATTCGGATATATTGAGTCAAAATAATTTCTTAACCCGTTGCGTAAAATAGCATTTGGGTTCCCCGCAATATATGCGTCAAAGTAAACACATCGTAACTTATGGGTTTCCCAATGTGATATCCCCCATCTTTCAAACGAAAGTCTCTTATAAACCAAGACATTCTTGGAACGTTCTTCGAATGTCTTACAAACTGATCTCGCCTTAAATAGTTGTGCCGAGGAATTCTGGCCGACTCTAGACAAGATTTCATCAATCATGTCTCCGGGTAGGTCTCTTAAAATATTGGGTTGTCTATCCATTTTGTGTTTTTAAACTGTAAAATAGACAAGAGTTAGATTCATAAAAAAAATACTTATTAATACAAGCAATTTTTACATATATCATAAAGAATAAGAACACTATATTACATATATTACACCACACGAATACAACTATCTTATTCCGACTCGTTCGTTTCTTCTTCTTCGATTTTGGTTCGTTTTGCCAAGTTTCTAGGGATATATGATGTTCCCCTAATACGAGCCGTCGTTATCCACATTGGTTTAGAAAAACCTGGTGGTTTAGAGGTTCTCGGGTCATTGTTACAACTTAAGAACTTCGGGGGTTGACGATACATATACAGTTCATCGGGGTTGGAATTAGATTTCTCTATTTTTATGCCCTTTCCCTTATTATTTTCTTTTGCCTTTTTAAATTCAGTTGGGGTAATTTCTATAACATCATCGGAATTCTCGTCGGAATCTGATTCATCGGAGAATTGGTAATCCTCCCAATATTTTGCTTCCTTGGCGGAAACACCATTGACCATAATTAACCTTGGTCGGTTGGTTGAGGATTTTCTTTTACTTAACCGTTTTATTATTTCCCCCACCAGTTCTATTTCTTCATCCGGTTCCGATTCTTCTTCCGGTTCCGATTCTTCTTCCGGTTCCGACTCTTCTTCCGGTTCCTCTTCGGGAACTTGTGAATCAGTCCACGAATCATTCCAATTTACATTTGACTCTTCATTATTATTAGGTGAGTCAATGGGACTTGTTCTAGAGGTAGACATCTATCACATAATATCAAACGCGTTAAGAGATTAATATATCACATAATATTCACATGTTAAAAATATATAGTTTCCAACAAAATTTGTTAAGCAATCATTTTTCAAGTAAACACGGTCGAAGTCCAGACTCACTAATGCATCCTAACAAACTAGATAAGACACACTAATGCAAAATTCTGGTTCTCTAAGACCATCGCTCGGATACCAACTGAAATGTCCCGTTCTTATTGATTAAAAACGTTCCATATTAATTGATTTCGTTGCGAGGTTTTGACCTCTATATGAGACGTTTTTCAAAGACTGCATTCATTTTAAAACAAACCATAACCTTTATTTCATCAATAAAGGTTTAAAAAGCTTTACGTAGATTATCAAATAATGATAATCTAAAATATCCTGTTTACACACGACCATTACATAATGGTTTACAATACAAATATGTTACAACAAAATAAGTTTCTTGAATGCAGTTTTTACACAATATCATACAAGCATGGACTCCAAATCTCGTCCTTATTTAAGTATGTGACAGCGGAAGCTCTTAATAATCTCCTGAGAATAAACATGCTTAAAACGTCAACAAAAATGTTGGTGAGTTATAGGTTTAACCTATATATATCAAATCATAATAATAGACCACAAGATTTCATATTTCAATACACATCCCATACATAGAGATAAAAATCATTCATATGGTGAACACCTGGTAACCGACATTAACAAGATGCATATATAAGAATATCCCCATCATTCCGGGACACCCTTCGGATATGATATAAATTTCGAAGTAATAAAGCATCCGGTACTTTGGATGGGGTTTGTTAGGCCCAATAGATCTATCTTTAGGATTCGCGTCAATTAGGGTGTCTGTTCCCTAATTCTTAGATTACCAGACTTAATAAAAAGGGGCATATTCGATTTCGATAATTCAACCATAGAATGTAGTTTCACGTACTTGTGTCTATTTTGTAAATCATTTATAAAACCTGCATGTATTCTCATCCCAAAAATATTAGATTTTAAAAGTGGGACTATAACTCACTTTCACAGATTTTTACTTCGTCGGGAAGTAAGACTTGGCCACTGGTTGATTCACGAACCTATAACAATATATACATATATATCAAAGTATGTTCAAAATATATTTACAACACTTTTAATATATTTTGATGTTTTAAGTTTCTTAAGTCAGCTGTCCTCGTTAGTAACCTACAACTAGTTGTCCACAGTTAGATGTACAGAAATAAATCGATAAATATTATCTTGAATCAATCCACGACCCAGTGTATACGTATCTCAGTATTGATCACAACTCAAACTATATATATTTTGGAATCAACCTCAACCCTGTATAGCTAACTCCAACATTCACATATAGAGTGTCTATGGTTGTTCCGAAATATATATAGATGTGTCGACATGATAGGTCGAAACATTGTATACGTGTCTATGGTATCTCAAGATTACATAATATACAATACAAGTTGATTAAGTTATGGTTGGAATAGATTTGTTACCAATTTTCACGTAGCTAAAATGAGAAAAATTATCCAATCTTGTTTTACCCATAACTTCTTCATTTTAAATCCGTTTTGTGTGAATCAAATTGCTATGGTTTCATATTGAACTCTATTTTATGAATCTAAACAGAAAAAGTATAGGTTTATAGTCGGAAAAATAAGTTACAAGTCATTTTTGTAAAGGTAGTCATTTCAGTCGAAAGAACGACGTCTAGATGACCATTTTATAAAACATACTTCCACTTTGAGTTTAACCATAATTTATGGATATAGTTTCATGTTCATAATAAAAATCATTTTCTCAGAATAAAAACTTTTAAATCAAAGTTTATCATAGTTTTTAATTAGCTAACCCAAAACAGCCCGCGGTGTTACTATGACGGCGTAAATCCGGTTTTACGGTGTTTTTCGTGTTTCCAGGTTTTAAATCATTAAGTTAGCATATCATATAGATATATAACATGTGTTTAGTTGATTTTAAAAGTCAAGTTAGAAGGATTAACTTTTGTTTGCGAACAAGTTTAGAATTAACTAAACTATGTTCTAGTGATTACAAGTTTAAACCTTCGAATAAGATAGCTTTATATGTATGAATCGAATGATGTTATGAACATCATTACTACCTTAAGTTCCTTGGATAAACCTACTGGAAAAGAGAAAAATGGATCTAGCTTCAATGGATCCTTGGATGGCTCGAAGTTCTTGAAGCAGAATCATGACACGAAAACAAGTTCAAGTAAGATCATCACTTGAAATAAGATTGTTATAGTTATAGAAATTGAACCAAAGTTTGAATATGATTATTACCTTGTATTAGAATGATAACCTACTGTAAGAAACAAAGATTTCTTGAGGTTGGATGATCACCTTACAAGATTGGAAGTGAGCTAGCAAACTTGAAAGTATTCTTGATTTTATGTAACTAGAACTTTTGGAATTTATGAAGAACACTTAGAACTTGAAGATAGAACTTGAGAGAGATCAATTAGATGAAGAAAATTGAATAATGAAAGTGTTTGTAGGTGTTTTTGGTCGTTGGTGTATGGATTAGATATAAAGGATATGTAATTTTGTTTTCATGTAAATAAGTCATGAATGATTACTCATATTTTTGTAATTTTATGAGATATTTCATGCTAGTTGCCAAATGATGGTTCCCACATGTGTTAGGTGACTCACATGGGCTGCTAAGAGCTGATCATTGGAGTGTATATACCAATAGTACATACATCTAAAAGCTGGGTATTGTACGAGTACGAATACGGGTGCATACGAGTAGAATTGTTGATGAAACTGAACGAGGATGTAATTGTAAGCATTTTTGTTAAGTAGAAGTATTTTGATAAGTGTCTTGAAGTCTTTCAAAAGTGTATGAATACATATTAAAACACTACATGTATATACATTTTAACTGAGTCGTTAAGTCATCGTTAGTCGTTACATGTAAATGTTGTTTTGAAACCTTTAGGTTAACGATCTTGTTAAATGTTGTTAACCCAATGTTTATAATATCAAAAGAGATTTTAAATTATTATATTATCATGATATTATGATGTACGAATATCTCTTAATATGATATATATACATTAAATGTCGTTACAACGATAATCGTTACATATATGTCTCGTTTCAAAATCATTAAGTTAGTAGTCTTGTTTTTACATATGTAGTTCATTGTTAATATAATTAATGATATGTTTACTTATCATAATATCATGTTAACTATATATATAATCATATATATGTCATCATATAGTTTTTACAAGTTTTAACGTTCGTGAATCACCGGTCAACTTGGGTGGTCAATTGTCTATATGAAACCTATTTCAATTAATCAAGTCTTAACAAGTTTGATTGCTTAACATGTTGGAAACATTTAATCATGTAAATATCAATCTCAGTTAATATATATAAACATGGAAAAGTTCGGGTCACTACACTCGAGTCCTCTACGAGCATTCCATCGAACCTTAACAATTGGTATCTTGTTTTGCTTAAGTCTTTTAACCTCACAATCCATTATTTCGACGGGTTCTTCGATGAATTGGAGTTTTTCGTTGATTTGGATTTCATCTAACGAAATAGTGAGATCTTCTTTAGCAAAACATTTCTTCAAATTCGAGACGTGGAAAGTGTTATGTACAGCCGCGAGTTGTTGAGGTAACTCAAGTCGGTAAGCTACTGGTCCGACACGATCAATAATCTTGAATGGTCCAATATACCTTGGATTTAATTTCCCTCGTTTACCAAATCGAACAACGCCTTTCCAAGGTGCAACTTTAAGCATGACCATCTCTCCAATTTCAAATTCTATATCTTTTCTTTTAATGTCAGCGTAGCTCTTTTGTCGACTTTGGGCGGTTTTCAACCGTTGTTGAATTTGGATGATCTTCTCGGTAGTTTCTTGTATAATCTCTGGACCCGTAATCTGTCTATCCCCCACTTCACTCCAACAAATCGGAGACCTACACTTTCTACCATAAAGTGCTTCAAATGGCGCCATCTCAATGCTTGAATGGTAGCTGTTGTTGTAGGAAAATTCTGCTAACGGTAGATGTCGATCCCAACTGTTTCCGAAATCAATAACACATGCTCGTAGCATGTCTTCAAGCGTTTGTATCGTCCTTTCGCTCTGCCCATCAGTTTGTGGATGATAGGCAGTACTCATGTCTAGACGATTTCCTAATGCTTGCTGTAATGTCTGCCAGAATCTTGAAATAAATCTGCCATCCCTATCAGAGATAATAGAGATTGGTATTCCATGTCTGGAGACGACTTCCTTCAAATACAGTCGTGCTAACTTCTCCATCTTGTCATCTTCTCTTATTGGCAGGAAGTGTGCTGATTTGGTGAGATGATCAACTATTACCCAAATAGTATCAAAACCACTTGCAGTCCTTGGCAATTTAGTGATGAAATCCATGGTAATGTTTTCCCATTTCCATTCTGGGATTTCGGGTTGTTGAAGTAGACCTGATGGTTTCTGATGCTCAGCTTTGACCTTAGAACACGTCAAACATTCTCCTACGTATTTAGCAACATCGGCTTTCATACCCGGCCACCAAAAATGTTTCTTGAGATCCTTGTACATCTTCCCCGTTCCAGGATGTATTGAGTATCTGGTTTTATGAGCTTCTCTAAGTACCATTTCTCTCATATCTTCAAATTTTGGTACCCAAATCCTTTCAGCCCTATACCGGGTTCCGTCTTCCCGAATATTAAGATGCTTCTCCGATCCTTTGGGTATTTCATCCTTTAAATTTCCCTCTTTTAATACTCCTTGTTGCGCCTCCTTTATTTGAGTAGTAAGGTTATTATGAATCATTATATTCATAGATTTTACTCGAATGGGTTCTCTGTCCTTCCTGCTCAAGGCATCGGCTACCACATTTGCCTTCCCCGGGTGGTAACGAATCTCAAAGTCGTAATCATTCAATAATTCAATCCACCTACGCTGCCTCATATTCAGTTGTTTCTGATTAAATATGTGTTGAAGACTTTTGTGGTCGGTATATATAATACTTTTGACCCCATATAAGTAGTGCCTCCAAGTCTTTAATGCAAAAACAACCACGCCTAATTCCAAATCATGCGTCGTATAATTTTGTTCGTGAATCTTCAATTGTCTAGATGCATAAGCAATCACCTTCATTCGTTGTATTAATACACAACCGAGACCTTGCTTTGATGCGTCACAATAAATCACAAAATCATCATTCCCTTCAGGCAATGACAATATAGGTGCCGTAGTTAGCTTTTTCTTCAATAACTGAAACGCTTTCTCTTGTTCATCATTCCATTCAAATTTCTTCCCTTTATGCGTTAATGCAGTCAAGGGTTTTGCTATTCTGTAAAAGTCTTGGATGAACCTTCTGTAGTAACCAGCTAGTCCCAAAAACTGGCGTATGTGTTTCGGAGTTTTCGGGGTTTCCCACTTTTCAACAGTTTCTATCTTTGCCGGATCCACCTTAATACCTTCTTTGTTCACTATGTGACCGAGGAATTGAACTTCTTCCAACTAAAATGCACACTTTGAAAACTTAGCGTACAATTCTTCCTTCCTCAATACTTCTAACACCTTTCTCAAATGTTCACCGTGTTCTTGGTCATTCTTTGAGTAAATAAGTATGTCATCAATGAAAACAATGACAAACTTGTCAAGGTATGGTCTACACACTCAGTTCATAAGGTCCATGAACACAGCTGGTGCATTAGTTAAACCAAATGGCATGACCATAAACTCGTAATGACCGTAACGTGTTCTGAAAGCAGTCTTTGGAATATCATCTTCTTTCACCCGCATTTGATGATACCCAGAACGTAAGTCAATCTTTGAATAAACTGACGAGCCTTGTAGTTGATCAAATAAGTCGTCGATTCTCGGTAGTGGGTAGCGGTTCTTGATGGTAAGTTTGTTCAACTCTCGGTAGTCGATACACAACCTGAATGTACCATCTTTCTTCTTGACAAACAAAACAGGAGCTCCCCATGGTGATGTGCTTGGTCGAATGAAACCACGCTCTAAAAGTTCTTGTAATTGGCTTTGCAGTTCTTTCATCTCGCTGGGTGCGAGTCTGTAAGGAGCACGAGCTATTAGTGCAGCTCCTGGTACAAGATCTATTTGAAATTCAACGGATCGATGTGGGGGTAATCCCGGTAATTCTTTCGGAAATACATCGGGAAATTCTTTTGCGACGGGAACATCATTGATGCTCTTTTCTTCAGTTTGTACTTTCTCGACGTGTGCTAGAACAGCATAGCAACCTTTTCTTATTAGTTTTTGTGCCTTCAAATTACTAATAAGATGTAGCTTCGTGTTGCCCTTTTCTCCGTACACCATTAAGGGTTTTCCTTTTTCTCGTATAATGCGAATTGCATTTTTGTAACAAACGATCTCTGCTTTCACTTCTTTCAACCAGTCCATACCGATTATCACATCAAAACTCCCTAACTCTACTGGTATCAAGTCAATCTTAAATGTTTCGCTAACCAGTTTAATTTCTCGATTCCGACATATATTATCTGCTGAAATTAATTTACCATTTGCTAATTCGAGTAAAAATTTACTATCCAAAGGCGTCAATGGACAACTTAATTTAGCACAAAAATCTCTACTCATATAGCTTCTATCCGCACCCGAATCAAATAAAACGTAAGCAGATTTATTGTCAATAAGAAACGTACCCGTAACAAGCTCCGGGTCTTCCTGTGCCTCTGCCGCATTAATATTGAAAACTCTTCCGCGGCCTTGTCCATTCGTGTTCTCCTGGTTCGGGCAATTTCTAATAATGTGGCCCGGTTTTCCACATTTATAACAAACTACATTGGCATAACTTGCTCCGACACTACTTGCTCCACCATTACTCGTTCCGACACCATTTGTTCCTTTCGTTCTATTAACCCCTGTTCCGTAGACCTCACACTTCGCCGCGCTATGACCATTTCTTTTACACTTATTGTAAAATTTGGTGCAGAACCCCGAGTGATACTTTTCACACCTTTGGCATAGCTGCTTCTGATTGTTGTTGTTGTTGCGGTTATTATTATTGTTGGGATGATTGTTGTAGTTGCTGTTGTTGTTGTTGTTTTGTTGGGCCGTTTGTTGTAGTTGCGATTGATGTTGCGATTGTTGGGATAATTGTTGCGATTATTGTTGTAATTACTGTTGTTGTTATATTGGTGATTCTTATCACCGTTTTCCTCCCACTTTCTTTTGACTTGCTTCACATTGGCCTCTTCAGCAGTCTGTTCTTTAATTCTTTCTTCAATCTGGTTCACTAGTTTGTGAGCCATTCTACATGCCTGTTGTATGGAGGCGGGCTCGTGTGAACTTATATCTTCTTGGATTCTTTCCGGTAATCCTTTCACAAACGCGTCGATCTTCTCTTCCTCATCTTCGAACGCTCCCGGACACAATAGGCACAATTCTGTGAATCGTCTTTCATACGTGGTAATATCAAATCCTTGGGTTCGTAACCCTCTAAGTTCTGTCTTGAGCTTATTGACCTCGGTTCTGGGACGGTACTTCTCGTTCATCAAGTGCTTGAATGCTGACCACGGTAGTGCGTACGCATCGTCTTGTCCCACTTGCTCTAGATAGGTATTCCACCATGTTAACGCAGAACCTGTGAAGGTATGTGTAGCGTACTTCACTTTGTCCTCTTCAGTACACTTACTTATGGCAAACACCGATTCGACCTTCTCGGTCCACCGTTTCAATCCGATCGGTCCTTCGGTTCCATCAAATTCCAAAGGTTTGCAGGCAGTGAATTCTTTGTAGGTGCATCCTACACGATTTCCTGTACTGCTAGATCCAAGGTTATTGTTGGTTTGTAGCGCAGCCTGTACTGCGGCTATGTTTGAAGCTAGAAAAGTACGGAATTCCTCTTCATTCATATTCACGGTGTGTCGAGTAGTCGGTGCCATTTCCTTCAAAATAGTCAAATGGAACAAGTTAATCATACAGAATATTAAGAGTAGTTAATAGTATTTCGTAGCATAATATGAACTCATTTATAAAAGCTTTCTTCATATTAGCGTTTTATAAGTTTAAATTCGGGTAGTACCTACCCGTTAAGTTCATACTTAGTAGCTAATATACAATTCAACTACTACAATTCTATATGAAAAACTGATTATAATAATATTTCGCGTTCAAACTTTTATTCAATATTTTACAAACTTACAATACCGCTTATTTTACATAAAGCATGAAATATAGCACACAATAACTTTGATACAAGATAGTTGTGAAGATAATTCTAGCTAGTACACAAGTCGTTCAGCAAAGGCAATAAAGACACGTAATTCATACGTCCAGAAACAAGTCATGCATTCTGGTTTTACTAGAACTACTTCCCATCCTTGGTCTTGTGGAACATAACCGTTATGGCCGTTGATAAGACAGCGTGTTGTAACGTCGTCAAAGGGACGAGGGTTACGTAATGTCCAACAGTCCCGTAACAATCTAAAAACCTCATTTCTTACCCCAATTACCGACTCCGTCACTTGTGGGAACGTTTTGTTTAATAGTTGTAGGCCGATGTTCTTGTTCTCACTTTGGTGAGAAGCGAACATTACTAACCCGTAAGCATAACATGCTTCTTTATGTTGCATGTTAGCCGCTTTTTCTAAATCACGAAGTCCAATATTCGGATACATTGAGTCAAAATAATTTCTTAACCCATTGCGTAAAATAGCATTTGGGTTCCCCGCAATATATGCGTCAAAGTAAACACATCGTAACTTATGGATTTCCCAATGTGATATCCCCCATCTTTCGAACGAAATCCTTTTATAAACCAAGGCATTCTTGGAACGTTCTTCGAATGTCTTACAAACTGATCTCGCCTTAAATAGTTGTGCCAAAGAATTCTGACCGACTCTAGACAAGATTTCATCAATCATGTCTCCGGGTAGGTCTCTTAAAATATTGGGTTGTCTATCCATTTTGTGTTTTTATACTGTAAAATAGACAAGAGTTAGATTCATAAAAAAAAATACTTATTAATACAAGCAATTTTTACATATATCATAAAGCATAAGCACACTATATTACATATATTACACCACACGAATACAGCTATCTTATTCCGACTCGCTTGTTTCTTCTTCTTCGGTTTTGGTTCGTTTTGCCAAGTTTCTAGGGATATATGATGTTCCCCTAATACGAGCCGTCGTTATCCACATTGGTTTAGAAAAACCTGGTGGTTTAGAGGTTCCCGGGTCATTGTTACAACTTAAGGACTTCGGGGGTTGACGATACATATAAAGTTCATCGGGGTTGGAATTAGATTTCTCTATTTTTATGCCCTTTCCCTTATTATTTTCTTTTGCCTTTTTAAATTCAGTTGGGGTAATTTCTATAACATCATCGGAATTCTCGTCGGAATCCGATTCATCAGAGAATTGGTAATCCTCCCAATATTTTGCTTCCTTGGCGGAAACACCATTGACCATAATTAACCTTGGTCGGTTGGTTGAGGATTTTCTTTTACTTAACCGTTTTATTATTTCCCCCACCGGTTCTATTTCTTCATCCGGTTCCGATTCTTCTTCCGGTTCCGATTCTTCTTCTGGTTCCGACTCTTCTTCCGGTTCCTCTTCGGGAACTTGTGAATCAGTCCACGAATCATTCCAATTTACATTTGACTCTTCATTATTATTAGGTGAGTCAATGGGACTTGTCCTAGAGGTAGACATCTATCACATAATATCAAACGCGTTAAGAGATTAATATATCACATAATATTCACATGTTAAAAATATATAGTTTCCAACAAAATTTGTTAAGCAATCATTTTTCTAGTAAACACGGTCGAAGTCCAGACTCACTAATGCATCCTAACAAACTCGATAAGACACACTAATGCAAAATTCTGGTTCTCTAAGACCAACGCTCGGATACCAACTGAAATGTCCCGTTCTTATTGATTAAAAACGTTCCATATTAATTGATTTCGTTGCGAGGTTTTGACCTCTATATGAGACGTTTTTCAAAGACTGCATTCATTTTAAAACAAACCATAACCTTTATTTCATCAATAAAGGTTTAAAAAGCTTTACGTAGATTATCAAATAATGATAATCTAAAATATCCTGTTTACACACGACCATTACATAATGGTTTACAATACAAATATGTTACAACAAAATAAGTTTCTTGAATGCAGTTTTTACATAATATCATACAAGCATGGACTCCAAATCTCGTCCTTATTTAAGTATGCGACAGCGGAAGCTCTTAATAATCACCTGAGAATAAACATGCTTAAAACGTCAACAAAAATGTTGGTGAGTTATAGGTTTAACCTATATATATCAAATCATAATAATAGACCACAAGATTTCATATTTCAATACACACCCCATACATAGAGATAAAAATCATTCATATGGTGAACACCTGGTAACCGACATTAACAAGATGCATATATAAGAATATCCCCATCATTCCGGGACACCCTTCGGATATGATATAAATTTCGAAGTACTAAAGCATCCGGTACTTTGGATGGGGTTTGTTAGGCCCAATAGATCTATCTTTAGGATTCGCGTCAATTAGGGTGTCTGTTCCCTAATTCTTAGATTACCAGACTTAATAAAAAGGGGCATATTCGATTTCAATAATTCAACCATAGAATGTAGTTTCACGTACTTGTGTCTATTTTGTAAATCTTTTATAAAACCTGCATGTATTCTCATCCCAAAAATATTAGATTTTAAAAGTGGGACTATAACTCACTTTCACAGATTTTTACTTCGTCGGGAAGTAAGACTTGGCTACTGGTTGATTCACGAACCTATAACAATATATACATATATATCAAAGTATGTTCAAAATATATTTACAACACTTTTAATATATTTTGATGTTTTAAGTTTATTAAGTCAGCTGCCCTCGTTAGTAACCTACAACTAGTTGTCCACAGTTAGATGTACAGAAATAAATCGATAAATATTATCTTAAATCAATCCACGACCCAGTGTATACGTATCTCAGTATTGATCACAACTCAAACTATATATATTTTGGAATCAACCTCAACCCTGTATAGCTAACTCCAACATTCACATATAGAGTGTCTATGGTTGTTCCGAAATATATATAGATGTGTCGACATGATAGGTCGAAACATTGTATACGTGTCTATGGTATCTCAAGATTACATAATATACAATACAAGTTGATTAAGTTATGGTTGGAATAGATTTGTTACAAATTTTCACGTAGCTAAAATGAGAAAAATTTTCCAATCTTGTTTTACCCATAACTTCTTCATTTTAAATCCGTTTTGAGTGAATAAAATTGCTATGGTTTCATATTGAACTCTATTTTATGAATCTAAACAGAAAAAGTATAGGTTTATAGTCAGAAAAATAAGTTACAAGTCGTTTTTGTAAAGGTAGTCATTTCAATCGAAAGAACGACGTCTAGATGACCATTTTAGAAAACATACTTCCACTTTGAGTTTAACCATAATTTTTGGATATAGTTTCATGTTCATAATAAAAATCATTTTCTCAGAATAACAACTTTTAAATCAAAGGTTATCATAGTTTTTAATTAACTAACCCAAAACAGCCCGCGGTGTTACTACGACGGCGTAAATCCGGTTTTACGGTGTTTTTCGTGTTTCCAGGTTTTAAATCATTAAGTTAGCATATCATATAGATATAGAACATGTGTTTAGTTAATTTTAAAAGTCAAGTTAGAAGGATTAACTTTTGTTTGCGAACAAGTTTAGAATTAACTAAACTATGTTCTAGTGATTACAAGTTTAAACCTTCGAATATGATAGCTTTATATGTACGAATCGAATGATGTTATGAACATCATTACTACCTTAAGTTTCTTGGATAAACCTACTGGAAAAGAGAAAAATGGATCTAGCTTCAATGGATCCTTGGATGGCTCGAAGTTCTTGAAGCAGAATCATGACATGAAAACAAGTTCAAGTAAGATCATCACTTTAAATAAGATTGTTATAGTTATAGAAATTGAACCAAAGTTTGAATATGATTATTACCTTGTATTAGATTGATAACCTACTGTAAGAAACAAAGATTTCTTGAGGTTGGATGATCACCTTACAAGATTGGAAGTGAGCTAGCAAACTTGAAAGTATTCTTGATTTTATGTAACTAGAACTTGTAGAATTTATGAAGAACACTTAGAACTTGAAGATAGAACTTGAGAGAGATCAATTAGATGAAGAAAATTGAAGAATGAAAGTGTTTGTAGGTGTTTTTGGTCGTTGGTGTATGGATTAGATATAAAGGATATGTAATTTTGTTTTCATGTAAATAAGTCATGAATGATTACTCATATTTTTGTAATTTTATGAGATATTTCATGCTAGTTGCCAAATGATGGTTCCCACATGTGTTAGGTGACTCACATTGGCTGCTAAGAGCTGATCATTGGAGTGTATATACCAATAGTACATACATCTAAAAGCTGTGTATTGTACGAGTACGAATACGGGTGCATACGAGTAGAATTGTCGATGAAACTGAACGAGGATGTAATTGTAAGCATTTTTGTTAAGTAGAAGTATTTTGATAAGTGTATTGAAGTCTTTCAAAAGTGTATAAATACATATTAAAACACTACATGTATATACATTTTAACTGACTCGTTAAGTCATCGTTAGTCGTTACATGTAAGTGTTGTTTTTAAACCTTTAGGTTAACGATCTTGTTAAATATTGTTAACCCAATGTTTATAATATCAAATGAGATTTTAAATTATTATATTATCATGATATTATCATCTATGAATATCTCTTAATATGATATATATACATTAAATGTCTTTACAACGATAATCGTTACATATATGTCTCGTTTAAAAATCATTAAGTTAGTAGTCTTGTTTTTACATATGTAGTTCATTGTTAATATACTTAATGATATGTTTACTTATCATAGTATCATGTTAACTATATATATATATCCATATATATGTCATCATATAGTTTTTACAAGTTTTAACGTTCGTGAATCACCGGTCAACTTGGGTGGTCAATTGTCTATATGAAACATATTTCAATTAATCAAGTCTTAACAAGTTTGATTGCTTAACATGTTGGAAACATTTAATCATGTAAATATCAATCTCAATTAATATATATAAACATGGAAAAGTTCGGGTCACTACAATTCTAGCCCATGTTGTTTATTCCAATAAAGAAACGAAGAGCGTTGGTGATGTTCATATTGTTAGAGATTTTCACGAGGTATTTCCCGAAGATTTACCTGGCCTTCCGCCGCAACGCGCGGTAGAATTTCAAATTGATCTTATTCCCGGTGATGCTCCTGTAGCACGTGCCCCTTATCGTCTTGCGCCTTTCGAACTTCAAGAATTGTCAAGTCAACTCCGTGAGTTGTTAGACAAGGGTTTTATCCGTCCTAGTTCTTCCCCTTGGGGAGCTCCTGTTCTGTTTGTTAAGAAGAAGGATGGTTCTTTTCGTTTGTGCATTGATTATCGTGAGTTGAAGAAGCTTACTGTTAAAAACCGTTACCCTCTTCCTAGATTTGATGATCTGTTCGATCAACTTCAAGGTTCGTCTGTTTATTCTAAAATCAATCTTCGTTCCGGCTATCATCAGTTGCGTGTTAAAGAATCTGATGTTTCAAAAACTGCTTTTCGCACCCGTTACGGTCACTTTGAGTTTATTGTAATGCCGTTCAGATTGACAAATGCACCTGCTGTGTTCATGGACCTCATGAACCATGTGTGTAGACCCTATCTGGACAAGTTCGTTATTGTGTTCATCGACGACATCCGTATTTATTCAAAGAGTGATGAAGAGCACGAAGAACATTTGAAGTTAGTGCTCGATCTGTTAAGAAAAGAAGAGTTGTACGCTAAGTTCTTTAAGTGTGCATTTTGGTTACGAGAAGTTCAATTCCTTGGACATATTATTAGTAAACAGGGAATACAAATTGATCCTGCTAAGATTGAGGCGATTGAAAAGTGGGAAACTCCGAAAACTCCTACTCAAATTCGTCAGTTCCTAGGATTAGCAGGTTACTATAGAAGGTTCATTCAAGATTTCTCTCGTATAGCGAAACCTCTGACTGCTTTAACGCACAAGGGAAAGAAGTATGAGTGGAAGGATGAATAAGAGGCTTCTTTTCAGATTTTAAAGAAGAAGTTGACTACCGCTCCGATATTGTCACTACCTGAGGGTAATGATGATTTTGTTATTTATTGTGATGCTTCGCGTCAGGGCTTTGGCTGTGTTTTGATGCAGCGAAAGAAAGTTATTGCGTACGCATCACGCCAATTGAAGATTCACGAACAGAACTATACAACTCATGATTTAGAGTTGGGGGCCGTTGTTTTTGCGCTTAAGATTTGGCGACATTATTTGTATGGGGTCAAGAGTACTGTGTACACAGATCACAAAAGTCTTCAACACATCCTCGATCAGAAACAGTTGAACATGAGACAACGAAGATGGATTGAGACGTTGAATGATTATGATTGTGAACTTTTATATCATCCGGGTAAGGCCAATGTGGTGGCGGATGCGTTGAGTCGTAAAGAAAGGGCTGAACCTCGCAGGTTTACGACCTTGAATATGACAATTAGAACAAACCTCGCAAGGCAGATTCTTGAGGCACAACAAGAAGCCTTAAAGGAAGAGAATTTTGTGAAAGAGAACGTAAGAGGTATGGCTAAGAAATTTGAGGTGCGAGCAAATGGTACTAGATGCTTTGCGGGACGTCTTTGGGTTCTGAAGTTTGGTGAACTGCGGCAACTTGTTTTAGATGAGGCTCATAAGTCTAGGTACTCTATTCATCCTGGTTCAAGAAAGATGTATCATGATCTTAAGGATCTGTATTGGTGGCCTTATTTGAAAGGTGATGTGGCTACGTATGTGGCTAAGTGTTTGACCTGTGCTAAGGTTAAAGCTGAACATCAAAAACCGTCTGGACTTTTGGTGCAACCTGAGATTCCCGAATGGAAGTGGGAAGGAATTACGATGGATTTTATTACTAAGTTACCGAGAGTTGTGGGTGGCTATGACACTATTTGGGTGATTGTAGATCGACTCACTAAGTCGGCTCACTTCTTGCCGATTAGGGAAACAGATTCAATGGAGAAGCTTACTCGTTTGTATTTGAAGGAGATTGTTTCTAGACATGGTGTTCCTGTATCTATTATTTCGGACCGAGACAGTCGATTTGTATCGAGGTTTTGGCGATCCTTACAGGAAGCCTTGGGAACTAAGTTGGATATGAGCACCGCTTATCATCCTCAAATGGATGGTCAGAGTGAAAGAACCATTCAGACGTTAGAAGATATGCTACGAGCTTGTTTTATTGATTTTGGTAATGGGTGGGATAAATATTTGCCGCTATCTGAGTTTTCTTATAACAACATATATCATGCAAGTATTAAAGCCGCACCGTTTGAAGCTATGTATGGTAGAAAGTGTAGGTCTCCTGTCTGCTGGAATGAGGTTGGGGATGCTCAACTCACCGGTCCAGAAATTATTCATGAGACTACCGAGAAGATTGTACAGATTAAGGAAAGGTTAAGAACCGCTAGAAGTCGGCAAAAGAGTTATGCCGATAAGGGAAGAAAAGATGTAGAATTTCAAGTTGGTGACCATGTTAAGTTAAAGGTTTCACCTTGGAAGGGTGTGATACGTTTTGGTAAAAGGGGAAAGTTGAGTCCTCGTTTTGTTGGACCGTTTGAGATCATTGAGAGAGTTAGATCGGCGGCTTATCGTTTGAAGTTTCCGCAAGAACTCAGTGCTGTTCACGATGTTTTTCATGTATCGAATTTAAAGAAGTGTTTGGCCGAAGCCGATAAAACTATTCCTCTGGAGGAACTTCATGTTGATAAACAACTACATTTTATTGAGGAACCTGTTGAAATTATGGATCGAGAAGTTAACACTCTTAAGCAGAGCCGAATTCCTATTGTCCGGGTTAGATGGAACACCAGACGCGGTCCCGAGTTCACTTGGGAGCGTGAAGATCAGATGAAGCAGAAGTACCCGCATTTGTTCCCAGATGCTGAGTCAACCCCTGCACCTGCTTAAATTTCGGGACGAAATTTCCGTAACGGGAAGGTACTGTCACGACCCTACTTTTTCCGTTATCTTTTACCGTTAATTATTTAACGACCATTAACTGTTATTCATGCCACATCATTTCTATGACCTATATTATTATTTTTGTAACAATATATATATTAATTATTATGTGTTATGTGAATATTTGTATTCATATTTTTAAGTTATACGTTTTACGTGTCGCGGATTTCTATCCGGGGAATCTTTTCGGTTTTTCAAACCAACGGTCGAGCTTTTGGGATTTTTAAATCCTAAATATTTTAAATATGATATTTTAAGATCGTATAATTATATATAGTATTTATATTTATTTTTCGTCGCGTATTTGTTATCTCTCCGGATTTTTAATCGCGTAAGCGTGTTTTCGCGTTTCGGGTTTCGTTCGGGCTATCGGGCCACAAGGGATTACACACTAAGAAAAATTGGGCCATGGGACCCACCCCATGACCCCACCATCGGCCGAACCAAGAGAGGGAGGGGGTATACCCCTTTCATTTTTGCAATACTCCTCATTTTCCACATTTTATTCCTAATTTTTTCAAACCTAAATTTATTTTGTGCTCTCCTCTCCTCCCTTCCCTTGTGCCGTCGCCAACCACAACCAACAACATCATCATCATTCAATCCTGCTTGGATCAAGGATTAAACAACATAAACGTGTTCCTCTCAATCTCCTCTACGCGATTATACTTATTGTTTCTCGACTAGGGTATAAACCCTAACCCTAGACCTTTTAATTTTTCATTATATTTCTGTTTTTGATGTCTATTTTAATAGTATGATGATTACATGTAATTGTATCGATGTTTGTATGCGTAGAATTGCTCAAATATTTATGTTTTCGGTTTGATTTAATTGGGACAGCAGCTTGTACGTTTTTTTATGGTATTGTAACTGTTGTAAAAATGAAAATAAAGTATCTAGATGAGTTTCTATCATCAAGACATTAATTTTAGACTCCGGATTCATGTCGTTTCGATTTTCGGAGCCCTAGATATGATCAAAATGGTATTTTGTTAAGATTGAAATGTGATATTGATATGAACCAGGTTTAGTCCGACTTTGTGACCATATTTGGTGACTTTAGGGTGTGTTAGTGTGTTAGGATTAATGATGGGACGAACTTTCATGTTCGGGTCATCTAAATCCGAGCCACGAATCACCCGTTATGGCTAAAACACGATTTTGATTGAATTGAAGTTCCAAGTGGTGTCATGACTGATAATCATGACTTGGGTACTGTTCTTAGTGTATTCTTGAGTGCACCAATGTGTCGGGTGGTTTGATTAGGCAGAGATATATATAAGGCTCGCCGAAAACCGACACCCGGGGCTCAAGATATGACCCGAAGAACTTTTAATTTAAAACTTATGGTTAATAATTAAAACTTATGATATAAATAATGATTTTCATTATTATTAAATTACTTATGATATAAAAAGTAATTATTAAAATTTAAGACTTATGATATATATTTATTATATCATTTAATTATTACTTATGATTTAATTAACATTTTAATTAAACTTGTGATTAATGATACTTTTATTATTAATGGAAAATACTTATGATAAGTATTAAACTTATATTATAAGATTATTATTATAAGACTTATAATAAGGATTAATTAATTATTTAATTATGAGGCTTAGTTATTATTTAATTATAATTTAATTATTAAATACTTATGATTTAATAATTATAATTAGAAACTTATGATATGATTAATAATTCATTATTAATTAATAATACTTATGATATGATTTAAAATTTATTATTAATTAATAATACTTATATTATGACTAATATTTAATTAATTAATTAATTAAATACTTATGTTATACTAATTATATCATTTAAATTTATATTAACTTTAATAATTCATTTTAATTTAATTAAACTTATGTTATGACATAATTAGACATATTTAACTTTAATAAATATTATAACGTACATTACTATTATAACTTACACTTTTAAAATTAACGTTGACTATGTTTGACCAAGGTTGACTTTTGAGTTGACTTTCGGTTGACTTTGACTTTCAGTTGACTTTTATTGACTTTCTAATTAAGGAAACTTTCCTAACTTATAAACTTTCTAAAAATAGCAACTTTCTAAATTTGGAAACTTTCCAAAAATAGAAACTTTCTAAAAATAGAAAGTGTGTGTCCGTAAGCTGTTCCGATCAAACCGATGCATGCTGAGTATTGTTCTATGACTACTTGCAACATGTACAATAGCTATCATACTAAGACTTGACCTAAGTTAGTTATTTATATCGACCTGCTTTATTTATAGGTCGGCGTTGTGATCATTCCTGATCACTGTACTCTTTTGCTGTTCGCTTAATTGTGTTGGTTACTTCGTTACTATTAAGGTGAGTTATAGTCCCGTTTTTACATACTTTTCAAAGTATATTTTTGGGATGTGATTACATGCATTTTATTTCACGTTTAGACACAAGTGACAATTGAGTTGGACAAAAATATTTTCTAGTCTGGTAACTGTAATCACTGGTTTCTACTGGTGAACGGGAATCCTACGGATAGATCTATCGGGTTTGACAACCCCATTTCGAGCTAGTCGCGCTAGCAATTTATAATCGAAATGTTTAGTACTTCGTATTTTGTTGTAGATACACTGTCCAGTGTATATTATTATTGTGTTTGGCAAGGGTAAATAAAGGGTTAAGTGGTTACCAGGTGGCTCATTGATAATGGAATAATGTTTAATATTTTCTAACATTTTTAAATCTTGTGGTCTAAAGTTTATTCAATTATTTAAACCTACAATTCACTCAACCTTTGTGTTGACAGTTTACTTGCATGTTTTCACAGGTACTTGAGTTTATGTGATACTTCCGCTGTATTTAAAAGAGTCTGCATGCATTTGGGCAGATTTTATGAAACAATTTATGAAACTTAAGCTTGCATTCTGTTTTTGGATAATTTAAACTTGTGGTTTGCTGACAATGTTTTATGTCAACTTTGGTTAATTAATATGTTGGGTTACTTTTGAACTACATATTTTGGTATGCTTTTCCTTTTTGGGAAACTTTTAAAATAAAAGAATGCAATATCGGTTGTTAAATTCATTTAAGTTCGATCAAGCTGTGGGACCAAGTGACGGAGCCGTTAAGTGTTTTGACGGGGACATCACAAGTTAAATGTTGTTACAACGATAATCGTTACATATATGTCTCGTTTCGAAATCATTAAGTTAGTAGTCTTATTTTTACATATGTAGTTCATTGTTAATACACTTAATGATATGTTTACTTATCATTTATCATGTTTATATATAGTGTATCAATATCTTAAAATGATACATATGTAATTAGTAAGAAGTTGATATAACGATAATCATTATATATATCGTTTTCGAGTTTCTTATCTCAATAGTCTCATTTTTATGTATATAACTCATTGTTAAAATACTTAATGAGATACATACTTATCTTAATATCATGTTAACTATATATATATCCATATATATGTCATCATATAGTTTTTACAAGTTTTAACGTTCATGAATCGCCGGTCAACTTGGGTGGTCAATTGTCTATATGAAACCTATTTCAATTAATCAAGTCTTAACAAGTTTGATTGCTTAACATGTTGGAAACACTTAATCATGTAAGTATCAATTTCATTTAATATATATAAACATGGAAAAGTTCGGGTCACTACAGTACCTACCCGTTAAATAAATTTCGTCCCGAAATTTTAAGCAGTTGGAGGTGTTGACGTATCTTCTGGAAATAAGTGCGTGTACTTCTTCTTCAACTGATCTTCTCGTTCCCAGGTGAACTCGGGTCCTCTACGAGGATTCCATCGAACCTTAACAATTGGTATCTTATTTTACTTAAGTCTTTTAACCTCACGATCCATTATTTTGACGGGTTCTTCGATGAATTGAAGTTTTTCGTTGATTTGGATTTTGTCTAACGGAATAGTGAGATCTTCTTTAGCAAAACATTTCTTCAAATTTGAGACGTGGAAAGTGTTATGTACAGCCGCGAGTTGTTGTGGTAATTCAAGTCGGTAAGCAACTGGTCCGACACGATCAATAATCTTGAATGGTCCAATATACCTTGGATTTAATTTCCCCCGTTTTCCAAATCGAACAACGCCTTTCCAAGGTGCAATTTTAAGCATGACCATCTCTCCAATTTCAAATTCTATATCTTTTCTTTTAATATCAGCGTAGCACTTTTGTTGACTTTGGGCGGTTTTCAATCGTTGTTGAATTTGGATGATCTTCTCGGTAGTTTCTTGTATTATCTCCGGACCCGTAATCTGTCTATCCCCCACTCCACTCCAACAAATCAGAGATCTGCACTTTCTACCATAAAGTGCTTCAAACGGCGCCATCTCAATGCTTGAATGTTAGCTATTATTGTAGAAAAATTCTGCTAACGGAAGGTGTCGATCCCAACTGTTTCCGAAATCAATAACACATGCTCATAGCATGTCTTCAAGCGATTGTATCATTCTTTCGCTCTGCCCATCAGTTTATGGATGATAAGCAGTACTCATGTCTAGACGAGTTCCTAATGCTTGCTGTAATGTCTGCCAAAATCTTGAAATAAATCTGCCATCCCTATCAGAGATGATAGAGATTGGTATTCCATGTCTGGAGACTACTTCCTTCAAATATAGTCGTGCTAACTTCTCCATCTTGTCATCTTCTCTTATTAGCAGGAAGTGTGCTGATTTGGTGAGACGATCAACTATTACCCAAATAGTATCAAAAACACTTGAAGTCCTTGGCAATTTAGTGATGAAATCCATGGTAATGTTTTCCCATTTCCATTCTGGGATTTTGGGTTGTTGAAGTAGACCTGATGGTTTCTGATGCTCAGCTTTAACCTTAGAACACGTCAAACATTCTCCTACGTATTTAGCAACATCGGTTTTCATACCCGGCCACCAAAAATGTTTCTTAAGATCCTTGTACATCTTCCCCGTTCCAGGATGTATGGAGTATCTGGTTTTATGAGCTTCTCTAAGTACCATTTCTCTCATATCTCCAAATTTTGGTACCCAAATTCTTTCAGCACTATACCGGGTTCCGTCTTCCCGAATATTAAGATGCTTCTTCGATCCTTTGGGTATTTCATCCCTTAAGTTTCCTTCTTTTAAAACTCCTTGTTGCGCCTCCTTTATTTGAGTAGTAAGGTTAGTATGAATCATTATATTCATAGCTTTTACTCGAATAGGTTCTCTGTCCTTTCTGCTCAAGGCGTCGACTACCACATTTGCCTTCCCCGGGTGGTAACGAATCTCAAAGTCGTAATCATTCAACAATTCAATCCATCTGCGCTGCCTCATGTTTAGTTGTTTCTGATTAAATATGTGTTGATGACTTTTGTGGTCGGTATATATAATACTTTTGACCCCATATAAGTAGTGCCTCCAAGTCTTTAATACAAAAACAACCGCGCCTAATTCCAAATCATGCGTCGTATAATTCGGCTCGTGAATCTTCAATTGTCTAGACGCATAAGCAATTACTTTCGTTCGTTGCATTAATATACAACCGAGACCTTGCTTTGAGGTGTCACAATATATCACAAAATCATCATTCCCTTCAGGTAATGACAATACAGGTGTCGTAGTTAACTTTTTCTTCAACAATTGAAACGCTTTTTCTTGTTCATCCTTCCATTCAAATTTCCTCCCTTTATGCGTCAATGCAGTCAAGGGTTTTGCTATTTTGGAAAAATCTTGGATGAATCTCCTGTAATAACCAGCTAGCCCTAAAAATTGGCGTATGTGTTTCAGAGTTTTCGGGGTTTCCCACTTTTTAACGGTTTCAATCTTTGCTGGATCCACCTGAATACCTTCTTTGTTGACTATGTGACTGAGGAATTGAACTTCTTCCAACCAAAATGCACACTTTGAAAACTTAGCGTACAGTTTTTCCTTCCTTCACAACTCTAGCACTTTTCTCAAATGTTCTTCATGCACTTGGTCATTCTTTTTGTAAATAAGTATGTCATCGATGAAAACAATGACAAACTTGTCAAGGTATGGTCCACATACTCGGTTCATGAGGTCCATGAACATAGTTGGTGCGTTAGTCAACCCAAACGGCATAACCATAAACTCGTAATGACTATAACGCGTCCTAAAAGCAGTCTTTGGAATATCATCCTACTTCACCCGCATTTGATGATACCCAGAACATAAATCAATCTTCGAATAAACCGACGAGCCTTGTAGTTGATCAAATAAGTCATCGATTCTCGGTAGTGGGTAGCGGTTCTTGACGATAAGTTTGTTCAACTCTCGGTAGTCGAAACATAACCTAAATGTACCATCCTTCTTCTTGACAAACAAAACAGGAGCTCCCCATGGTGATGTGCTTGGTCGAATGAAACCACGCTATAAAAGTTCTTGTAATTGGCTCTAAAGTTCCTTCATTTTGGTGGGTGCGAGTCTGTATGGAGCATGAGCTATTGGTGCAGCTCCCGGTACAAGATCTATTTGAAATTCAACGGATTGGTGTGGAGGTAGTCCCGGTAATTCTTTCGGAAATACATCGGGAAATTCTTTTGCTACAGGAACATCATTGATGTTCTTTTCTTCGGAATTGATTTTCTCGACGTGTGCTAGCACAGCATAGCAACCTTTTCTTGTTAGTTTTTGTGCCTTTAGGTTACTAATAAGATTTAACTTCGCGTTGCTCTTTTCTCCGTACACCATTAAGGGTTTTCTTTTTTCTCGTATAATGCGAATTGCATTTTTGTAACAAACTATCTCTGCATTCACTTCTTTCAACCAGTCCATACCGATTATCACATCAAAACTCCCTAACTCTACTGGTATCAAGTCAATCTTAAATGTTTCGCTAACCAGTTTAATTTCTCGATTCCGACATATATTATCTGCTGTAATTAATTTACCGTTTGCTAATTCGAGTAAAAATTTATTATCCAAGAGCGTCGGTGAACAACTTAGTTTAGCACAAAAATCTCTACTCATATAGCTTCTATCCGCACCCGAATCAAATAAAACATAAGCAAATTTATTGTCAATGAGAAACATACACGTAACAAGCTCCGGGTCTTCCTGCGCTTCTGCCGTATTAATATTGAAAACTCTTCCGTGGCCCTGTCCATTAGTATTCCCATGATTCGGCAATTTCTACTAAAGTGGCCTGGTTTTCCACATCCAAAACAAACTATGGCGGTGTTATTGGTTCCGACCTTATTTGTTCCTTTAGTTCTATTATGCATTGGTCCGTAGATTTCGCACTTCTTCGCACTATGACCATTTCTTTTACACCTGTTGCAAAATGTCGTGTAGAACCCCAGGTGATGCTCTTCACATCTTTGGCATGGTTGTTTTTGGTTTTTGTTGCCATTGTTGTTAATGGGATTGTTGTTGGGATTGTTATTGTTGCTGCTGTTGTTGTTGTTGTTGTTATTGTAGTTGTTGTTGGGACGTTTGTTGAAGTTGTTGTTGCGATTGATGTTGCGGTTATTGGGATAGTTATTGCGATTGTGGTTGTGATTGTTGTTGTTGTATTGGTGACTCTTGTCATTGGTTTCTTCCCACTTTCTCTTGACTTGTTTCATGTTAGCCTCTTCGATCGCCTGCTCTTTAATCCTTCCTTCGATCTGGTTCGCTAATTTGTGAGCCATTCGACTTGCCTTTTGTATGGAGGCGGGCTCGTGTGAACTCACATCTTCTTGAATTCTTTCCGGTAACCCTTTTACAAATGCATCGATCTTCTCTTCTTCGTCTTCGAATGTTCTGGGACACAATAGGCACAATTCTGTGAATCATCGTTCGTACGTGGTGATATTGAAACCTTGCGCTCGTAATCCTATAAGCTCTACCTTGAGCTTATTGACCTCGTTTCTGGGACGATACTGCTCGTTCATCAATTGCTTGAATGCTGACCATGGTAGTGCGTAAGCAGCATCTTGTCCTACCTGCTCGAGATAGGTATTCCACCATGTTAAAGCCATACATGTGAAGGTATGCATAGCGTACTTAACTTTGTCCTCTTCAGTACACTTACTTATGGCAAACACCGAAACGACCTTCTCGGTCCACCATTTCAATCCAATTGGTCCTTCGGTTCCATCAAATTCCAAAGGTTTGCAGGCAGTAAATTCTTTGTAGGAGCATCCTACACGATTTCTTGCGGAATTAGTTCCACTGCTAGATCCAGAGTTATTGTTATTTTGCATCACAACCTGTACTGCGGCTATGTTCGCAGCAAGGAAAACACAGAAGTCTTCCTCACTCATGTTCAAGTTCTGACGAGTCGCCGGTGCCATTTCCTTCAAAAATAGCCAAAAGAATTGAGTTAATCATATAGAATTTAAGAGTAGTCAATAGTATTTCATAGCATAATATGAACTTATTTATAAAAGCTTTTTCTTCATATTAGCATTTTATAGTTTTAATTCGGGTAGTACCTACCCGTTAAGTTCATACTTAGTAGCTATTATATAATTCAACTACTACGATTCTATATGAAAAACTTTTTACAATAATATTTCGCGTTCAAACTTTATACAATATTTTACAAACTTACAACACCGCTATTATACATATAGAATGAAATATAGCACATAATAACGTTGCTACTCAGCAGCTATGAAGGCAATTTTAGTTAATACGCAAGTTGTTCAGCAAAAGAAATAAAGACACGTAATTCATAAGTCCAGAAACAAGTAATGCATTCAGGTTTTACTAAGACGACTTCCCATCCTTGATCTCGTGGAAAGTAATAGTTATGACCATTGGCTAGGCAGCATGTTGTAATGTCGTCAAAAGGACGAGGGTTTCGTAATGTCCAACAACCCCGTAATAATCTAAAAACCTTGTTTCTCACCCCAACTACTGAATCCGTCACTTGTGGGAAGGTTTTATTTAAAAGTTGTAATTCGATGTTCTTTTTCTCACTTTGGTAAGAAGCGAACATCACTAACCCGTAAGTATAACATGCTTCTTTATGTTGCATGTTAGAAGCTCTTTATAACTCACGAAATCCTATGTTGGGATATGTTGAGTCAAAATAGGTTCTTAACCCGTAGCGTAAAATTGCATTTGGGTTCCCCGCATTTAACGCTTTAAAGAAAACCCGGCGTAACTTACGGTCTACCCAATGTGATATACCCCACCTATCAAAGGAAAGCCTTTTATAAACTAAGGCATTTCTGGAAAGTCTTTCAAATGTTTGACAAGTTAATTTCGCCATAACTAAATGTGCTGATGAATTCTGACCGACTCTAGATAAGATTTTCTCAATCATATCCTCTGGTAGGTCTTCTAAAATATTTGGTTGTCTACCCTTAACGTCCATTTTGTTTCTATACTGTAAAATAGACAAGGATTAGATTCGTAAAAGATAATTACTAAATAATACAAACAATTTTTACATAGAACATAAAAGTACAAGCACACTACAATACATATAATACACAACATGATTACAACCCTCTAATCTGAATCACTGGTTTCTTCTTCTTCGGACTTGGTTTGTTTTCCTAATTTTTTAGGGATATATGGTGTTCCTCTAATACGAGCCGTCGTTTTCCACAATGGTTTAGAAAAACCTGGTGGTTTAGAGGTTCCCGGGTTATTGTCATAATTTAGGAAATACGGACGTTGCCGATACATATAAAGTTCATCGGGGTTGGAATCAGGTTTCTCTATTTTTATAGCTTTTCCCTTATTATTTTCTTTTGCTTTATTAAATTGGGTCGAGGTAATTTCTATAACTTCATCGGAATCCTCATCGGGATCCAATTCATTGGAAAATTGGTAATCTTCCCAATATTTTGCTTCCTTGGCGGAAACACCATTGACCATTATTGACTTTAGTCCGTTGGTTGAGGATTTTCTTTTATTTAATCGATTTACAGTAGGTATCAATATTTCTTCCTCCGAAACCTATTCTTCTTCCGGTTCCTCCTCTTTCGGTTCCTCCTCTTCCGGTTCCTCTTCGGGAATTTGTGAATCTTCCCAAAGTATATTCGACTCTTCATTATTATTAGGTAAGTCGATGGGATATGTACTAGTGGTAGACATCTATCACACAATATCAAACACATTAAGAGGTTAATATATCACATAATATTTACATGTTAATAATATATAGTTTCCAACAAAAGTGTTAAGCAATCGTTTTTAAAGAAAACACGGTCAAAGTCCGACTCACTAATGTATCCTAAAAAACTCGATAAGACACACTAATGCAAATTTCTGGTTCTCTAAGACCAACGCTCGGATACCAACTGAAATGTCCCGTTCATATTGATTATAAACGTTCCATATTAATTGATTTCGCCGCGAGGTTTTGACCTCTATATGAGACGTTTTTCAAAGACTGCATTCATTTTTAAAACAACCATAACCTTTATTTTATCGATAAAGGTTTAAAAGCATTACGTAGATTATCAAATAATGATAATCTAAAATATACCGTTTACACACGACCATTACATAATGGTTTACAATAAGAATATATTACATCAAAAAAAAATAAGTTTCTTGAATGCAGTTTTTACACAATATCATACAAGCATGGACTCCAAATCTTGTCCTTATTTTAGTATGCAACAACGGAAGCTCTTAATAATCACCTGAGAATAAACATGCTTAAAACGTCAACAAAAATGTTGGTGAGTTATAGGTTTAACCTATATATTATCAAATCATAATAATAGACCGCAAGATTTCATATTTCAATATACATTCCATACATAGAGATACAATTCATTCATATGGTTTGAACACCTGGTAACTGACGTTAACAAGATGCATATAAGAATATCCCCTATCATTCCGGGAAATCCTTCGGACATGATAAAACAACTCGAAGTACTAAAGCATCCGCTACAACGGATGGGGTTCGTTAGGCCCAATAGATCTATCTTTAGGATTCGCGTCAATTAGTAGACTGGTTTACTAATTCTTAGGTTACCAAGTAAAAGGGGCATATTCGGCTTCGATCATTCAACCATATAATGTAGTTTTGATTACTTGTGTCTATTTCGTAAAACATTTATAAAACTACATGTATTCTCATCTCAAAAATATTAGATTTTAAAAGTAGGACTATAACTCACTTTCACAGGTTTTTACTTCGTCGGGAAGTAAGACTTGGCCACTGGTCGATTCACGAACCTATAACAAATATGTACATATATATCAAAGTATGATCAAAATATATTTACAACATTTTTAATACTTTTTTACTGTTTTAAGTTTATTAAGTCAGCTGTCCTCGTTAGTAACCTACAACTAGTTGTCCACAGTTAGATGTACAGAAATAAATCGATATATATTATCTTGAATCAATCCACGACCCAGTGTATACACGTCTCAGGCTAGATCACAACTCAAAGTATATATATTTTTGGAATCAAGCTCAACCCTGTATAGCTAACTCCAACATTATTGCATATAGAGTGTCTATGGTTGTTCCAAATAATATATATACATGTGTCGATATGATATGTCAAAACATTTGCATACGTGTCTATGGTATCCTAAGATTACATAATATATTAGAATACATGTATAATACAATATAAGTTAGCTAGGATATGATTTATATAGAATTTTTATAATATTTCCCGTAGCTACAACAATCAAAAAATACCCAATCTTGTTTTACCCATAACTTCTTCGTTTTAAATCCGATTTGAGTGAATCAAATTGCTATGGTTTCATATTGAACTCTATTTTATGAATCTGAACATAAAAAGTATAGGTTTATAGTCAGAAATATAAGTTACAAGTTATTTTTGTAAAGGTAGTCATTTCAGTCGAAAGAACGACGTCTAGATGACCATTTTGGAAAACATACTTCAACTTTGAGTTTAACCATGATTTTTGGATATAGTTTCATGTTTATAAGAAAAATCATTTTCCCAGAAGAAATTTTTTTAAATCAATGTTTATCATAGTTTTTAATTAATTAACCCAAAACAGCCCGCGGTGTTACTACGACGGCGTATATCCGGTTTTACGGTGTTTTTCGTGTTTTCTGATTTTAAATCATTAAGTTAGCATATCATATAGATATAGAACATGTGTTTAGTTGATTTTAAAAGTCAAGTTAGAAGGATTAACTTTTGTTTGCGAACAAGTTTAGAATTAACTAAACTATGTTCTAGTGATAACATGTTCAAATCTTCGAATAAGATAGTTTTATATGTATGAATCGAATGATATTATGAACTTCATTACTACCTTAGATTTTGTGGATAAACCTACTGAAAATGAGAAAAATAGATCTAGCTTCAAAGGATCCTTGGATGGCTTGAAAGTTCTTGAAGCAGAATCATGATACGAAAATAAGTTCAAGTAAGATTTTCACTCGAAATAAGATTGTTATAGTTATAGAAATTGAATAAAAGTTTGAATATGAGTATTACCTTGTATTAGAAAGATATCTTACTGTAAATAAAGAAGATTTCTTGAGGTTGGATGATCACTTTACAAGATTGGAAGTAAGCTAGCAAACTTGGAAGTATTCTTGATTTTATGAAACTAGAACTTATAGAATTTATGAAGAACATTTAGAACTTGAAGATAGAACTTGAGAGAGATTAATTAGATGAAGAAAATTGAAGAATGAAAGTGTTTGTAGGTGTTTTTAGTCTTTGGTATATGGATTAGATATAAAGGATGTGTAATTTTGTTTACATGTAAATAAGTCATGAATGATTACTAATATTTTTGTAATTTTATGAGATATTTCATGCTAGTTGCCAAATGATGGTTCCCACATGTGTTAGGTGACTCACATGGTCTGCTAAGAGCTGATCATTGGAGTGTATATACCAATAGTACATACATCTAAAAGCTGTGTATTGTATGAGTACGAATACGGGTGCATACGAGTAGAATTGTTGATGAAACTGAACGAGAATGTAATTGTAAGCATTTTTGTTAAGTAGAAGTATTTTGATAAGTGTCTTGAAGTGTTTCAAAATTGTATGAATACATATTAAAACACTACATGTATATACATTTTAACTGAGTCGTTAAGTCATCGTTAGTCGTTACATGTAAATGTTGTTTTGAAACCTTTAGGTTAACGATCTTGTTAAATGTTATTAACCCATTGTTTATTATATCTAAAGAGATGTTAAATTATTACATTATCATGATATTATGATATATTAATATATCTTAGTATGATATATATACAGTTAATTGTTGTTATAACGATAATCGTTACATATATGTCTCGTTTCGAAATCATTAAGTTAGTAGTCTTGTTTTTACATATGTAGTTCATTGTTAATACACTTAATGATATGTTTACTTATCATTTATCATGTTTATATATAGTGTATCAATATCTTAAAATGATACATATGTAATTAGTAAGACGTTGATATAACGATAATCGTTATATATATCGTTTTCGAGTTTCTTACCTCAATAGTCTCATTTTTATGTATATAACTCATTGTTAAAATACTTAATGAGATACATACTTATCTTAATATCATGTTAACTATATATATATATCCATATATATCATCATATAGTTTTTACAAGTTTTAACGTTCGTGAATCACCGGTCAACTTGGGTGGTCAATTGTCTATATGAAACCTATTTCTTAACAAGTTTGATTGCTTAACATGTTGGAAACACTTAATCATGTAAATATCAATTTCATTTAATATATATAAACATGGAAAAGTTCAGGTCACTACACGTAGTATGTTAAATGCTACACAAAGTCAGTACCTTCATTCACACATCAACTTTTATTGGACTAACATTCAAATTGTGTCAATCAAACAGATGACAAAGACATCCAAACAAAGAAAAAAAGGAATAGCAGCATCGACCTAGGTAAAATATCAAAACACTCGTCCCTTTAACTAATGGCCCGCGAACCATATTGCAGCTCAACTTTTGTCAATTTGAAGAAAATACACTCAAGTCTCAACCCACACCTTTTGCAAAATAGTTTACTAATGGTGACCTAGCTGTCATATAGTCATATACTCAGATTTTTATTAGTAATATATTATAATAATAATAATAATAATAATAATATTAATAATAATAATAATAATAATAATAATAATAATAATCTCTTTATATTATAATAACAAAACTAAAAATAGATCAATCTAAAATTCAAACTATTAATCCTAGCCCTCCATTTTCATTAATATTACCATTCGAATTTTCTAATCAAGACCTCATAATCACCTTCAATAATTGTATAATTACTAAATTACCCTTACAATTAATATTTGGGCAGAATAATACTCAACAAATAGGGGTCATCTATCTATCTGTTTTCCTTACATTTGAAATCACACCCAAGCTAAAATCCGTTTCCCTTTCATTCAGAAGGATCAAAGGGAAATTAGGGGTCTTGGAAGATTGCTCCAATCCGTATAACCTAAAATCAGAAAAAATGCATATGCTTTGATTTTGATCGATCAATTTCACTCTATCAAAACATGTCAAAAGAACCCTAATTTTACCTCATCGATTCAATTGTATCATCTTACCAACAATGATTAAATTTTATTACACACATCGATTCCATTATCAGGTACTTTTATGTTCATCTATAGACTATCATTATCATTTTAGTTTTTTGTTATTTGATTTAATTATGTATCATAAATACACCCTACTGAAATCAGTTTTTGTTTATTTGATTAATCAGTTTTTGGTTATTTGATTAAATTGTTTATTATGTTTAAATTATTTATCATTACTATGACTATGAATAAATCTTTATTTCGATATCAATATTGTTCATGCTTTTTATCAATACGAATTAATTCGTTTCAGTGTTGGATTATTTGTTTACATTACTTATTGCTTATCATCAATAAACCCTATTGAAATCAGTTTTTGGTTACGAATTAATTCATTTTAGTTTTAGGTTATTTGATTAAATTGCTTATCATGAATAAAACATATTGAAATAAGTTTTTCTTTATTTAATTAAATTGTTTATTATAATTATTCTATTTTAGGACAATATATGAGAATTAAAAAATTATTTAAATCATATGCGGGTGTTTAGGTGTTATATTAGATTAGAATCATATTGAAAGAATAATATATACCATTGAGTTTAATTTGAAAGAATATTATATATCATTGAGTTAAATTCGATTTTAGGATAACATACAATAGTTTAAGAGAATATATTCGCAAGATTAATTCTTGGTGAAGATAAACATGAAAAATATTGATATATGTACAATAAAAAGGGATAAATTTAGGTTTCAAATTCAAATTTAAAACCAAAATAAACCCATATATTATTTTAAAATAAATCGTGATCCTAGGTTTAGTATCACCTTATTTAAATGGTTGTACCTTCGACATTCTCTTATTCACATTAGAAAAAAAAATTCATTCAAAGGTAACCACTAATCCTCTAATCAACGGCTAATCTCGAAGGAATCACTCCACTTAATAAGATACACCTCTAATATAAACTGTATACTATCAAATTAGATTCAACGGGATTGCCATTATAAGTTTTCGGGTTCGATAAAGGTGCATTTGTTATTGCAGTTTAAAAAAATTATTAATATCTTTTATACTTTTAATTATTAAATTTATTTGTATGTGTCTTGTGTTTAGATGTAGCAGCATAGGTGGGTCATGAAATGGGTGCTTGGGTCACAACATATACTGTAGGTTTTAGTTCCATGAAAGTTGGATTGGTTTGACCCACAACTTTTTACTTCAAAATTTTTAGCCTATGAATAATCAATGTACGTTTAAATATGATTACGAAAGCTGTATTGTTATATTATAAACTGATTAATAATTACAGATTGAATGTCAACAACTAATATGTTTGAGATTTTGAGAGCGATTTCTGAAACTTCATCTGCAGCAGTTCAAGCAGCTCGACTTGCTAGCAAAGCTCCCTCAAATGAAAAGAGGTAAGCAACTATTATGTAACATATTTATACTGATCACTCGTAATATATTGGGAAAAATTCGATAAATTTAACTATTGATACTTTGATTGCATGGACAAGTTAGAAGATAGCCTCACATTTGCATTTCGGTTTACTGATGCTACAATGTCTCTTCCTAGCTAGGATACATGTGACTGATCTTTGCCTTCACATCTCTTGTTTTGCGAAATCTTCCTGAAATTCTATTATATAAATTAATCTTTTATATGGTGCAGATTTAATGCGCCAAAGACGGAATAGAAAAGGTCAAAATGTCCAAGAAGGTTATGGTTCAGCTTCCCTCTTGACAGAACAAGGGATATATAGCAGCATCTATATAATGACTCGTTCTACATGTTTTACTCACTTCTGATGTGTTACATGTTATTTGTGAAGTGTAATATAGTATGGCTTATTTGACTTTCATACATCTACAGTTTATATATAAAATTGCATTGATGCTGCCTTAAAAACGTAAAAATTGTAACTTAATTAATACTTCACCTAGATATGATAAATAGTACTCTATGAGTTCATTGTTGCCATTCAAGTTTTTGGCTTTAGCTTTTCCAGCGACTTCGTTAATTGTAATGGACTATTATCAACTGTGTCTCAAATTTTATCTTGATAGCCACTTGATCCATTGACTGTGTATGGCTATTTTAATAAAAGAACTCAAGTATTACTCAAATTTTAGCTCCATAGCCACTTTATGTGTTGACTGTATATGACTATTTTAATATAAAAAAAAGAAGTTTAAGCATTTGGCAAAATTGTGTTTTTGAATTCTTTATACATTGCATTTGACGTTTTAGTTATGTCACCAAATACTTTTTGTTTCCAAAAGGTGTTTTGTTTATATCATGTAGGCAAAACGACGTATATTAGCTACCGATGAATGACATACAACTATGCACCTCCTGATTGTGCTACAATAGACCAAATAAAAGTCATGTTGTGCCTTTTAACTCTAACTTTGCTTGCATATGATGTTAGGTTATGAAGTTTGTGTTTGAGAGGTTTTGCGTTTTTGAAATTCCATATGTTCAAATTTGATACAAAGTTATTGCTTTAACAGATATTGGTTATATCACTTATGATTTAAACTACTAGCCCACTTTATGATTTGTTAGGGTGATGATGATGAAGCTGATCATGATCAAGATTGGAGTTGTGATGTTCAATTTAGCGCCTGACTAACATCAAGACATGGTATATGGAAAAAACAGACACGTTTAAATTTACACAGGGTTCAACCTTTGCTCATGAAGATATGAAGTTGTTTGCATTAAAGATTTATATTGTACTTTCCGTGTTAAGAAGCAGTCAAGCATGATTTTTTCATTGACGTTGGACTCAAATTACTTAACATTTCGTACAATTCAAGAATAGGATTTTCATTTGGACTATAAAGGGACAGTTTTCCAGAGCATGTGCGATCACACAAGCAGATCGAGCTTTGAGAAGACGAAAGAGACATTTTGTTTCATCGAGTTGTTCATGTTGTTCCAGGAACTTTCAAAGTATTTTGGTCATGGGTAAGATATCATGTTTTTTATACTTAAATACAAAGTTTAATTCAAAGTTTATTGAGTCAAATAATATCTAAATATAATGCCTTTGGATTCGATGGGTCATTTTTGTCAATTGGTTCAATCTTAACCTTTAATCACAACTCACAAGTGGTCATATTGGTTAACATATATGTTTTTTTATTTAAAAAGCTACTAGATCATAGCATTCAATATTCTTCACTAGATCATAGCATTAAAATAGTCACTTCATCTTTATGATGTCATAAAGATACATTTCAAAGAAAAGATACTAAAATGCCCCTAAAATAACTAAAAGACACGGGAGAGCTAAACCAAAATAGGGGTTTCACATTTTCAAACTATACACTTCAAGCATTTAGCAGTTACAGAAACCATAACTCTTAACCCCAAATCGGCGCATGCTCATACCCAAAATTAATTGACTATTTCCATTGCTATCGTGTCAATCCGAAATTGATGCCGACGAAACTGTGAATAACAATATTAAGTTTGTTAACAAAGATCGGCCAACAACACACTGCCACGACGATTAGTATTTGAAATTGGGGGTCAATTCATGAGAATGGCTGCTACCAATTCCATCGTTACTTCAACAAGAACAAAGGGTGCTGTTGAAAAGGTTAGTTTTTTGTGATTAATGACCTTGACGTGATTTGAGGTTTTAGGGTTTTTGACTTTCTACTGGTGTTTGAATGATTTGTGTATGTATGTATTGAATGCACCATGAATTGAGATGAGGTTTGTTGTAATTGATGAAAATTGTTGTTTTTATATGTGAATTTGGATTTGATATGTATTTATATTGCAAGTATGTTTATAATGTTCTGTTGTCAATCTATATAATGAAATTTGACCAGAATCACAACAATTTGTTAAAGTATTGTGCTTCTTATCAGGTTAATAATGAGTAAATTGTCGCCACACTTTCAACATTCAACGAATATAGGCGTTTTCGTGTTAGAGCCTACAGTTTTTAGTGATATCACAAACAATAATTATAACTATGCTAACTGTCTATATAAAACACTTGTGTTGTGTCAATTACAATAAGATTATTTTGAGGTGGGAGAGAACTATTTTAGTTAATCAACAAACTGTACTTCTCATTCGATTGTTTTCAGTTGTTTTTCAATTTATAGCTAAAATAGGACTCATGCATCTAAACTTAACAATGAAATATTTGAGCATTTTTTTGTTATTTGGATGTATAGAATCAGAGGACACATCTAATTTCTTTTAGAAAAATCGAACTGAAGCATTATGAAAATTCTGCAATCAAACGCACCCAATTTTTTTTCTAACCAGTGCAAAAAATAATACATTAGCTATACGGTACTCGGGTACCGGTTCTAGCCAGTGATTTTAATGGATTGCACGATCATCATAAGACCTAGGAAATGTTGAGAATCTCAAAGTCATAAAGCTTATTAGTAAGGTACATTATTGCATGGTACTTTTCATTTTTAGCCTTTTATATCGTTATTTTGCTTCGTCTTTGCTCTTCTCTTGATGACCAACTACTAATTCCTGCATCATTTTATTCAAATGAACCTTAAGATCAATTGTCACTGATTCACAACGTGTCTGTATTAAATGGATTCTCATGTACCAGATGTTGTTTAGGTGTGTCATGATGGGAAGACCATTGAAGTTGAGGTAATTGTTTTAGGGACTAGAACACATCACTATGGGCTGCACAAAAAGGGCAGTGAAACAACAGACACAACGACATTGCCTTATGACAACAAATATTAGTATGAAATCATGGTCAAAGGTTTGAGAACTGGTGTCACATTTTCATTACTTTAGCTCAATGGGAATGGAATCATCCTTAAATAGGTCAACTATTCACGCTCGTGGTATGCGAGAGGAGGACGAAGATTTCTCAAATTATAGTCCCTTTTTAATTTGGTGGGGAGTCATAATGGGTAATTTTGAGTGTGGATCGGTTAGGAATGGTTGACCTCTAATATTTTTTGCCCTTTGCCCAAAAGGGGTCCAATTTTTAGAAAGTTTCTCTTTGGTTCTACCGATTGAAACTATTTCTCTTTGGTTGACCTCTAATATCATATTTGGAAATTATATATATTGATTTTATAAAATTCAAAAGTTTTTTAATGATCTAAGTAAGCCTTTAGCACCGTGTAATTGCTCACATCTTTATGTTGTGTTTGACTAATTTTGGATATTACTGAGAGGAATTAAGAACATGCATCTCGTATATCTATTTGGTAATGTATTTATACATGGTTTATAGTATTATTATTACTTCATGATAAGGAACTAAAGATCACAATGGTAAAATTAGTTTGAGGATTGTTAGGTAATCATAAATAATAATTGTAAAAGCAAACTAACATGGTGCATACTATTAAATTGTTAAATCAAGGTATGCCACATGTGAGCTACCACCTCTGAGGCTCAAAGCTGTACATAAATGAAGAATTGATAATCAAGGGAATCAAATCATATCGAAGATTCAACCTTTGAGGTGTTGTACCTTGGAAAGTTATTAATTACGGCTATATAATCAACTATAAGGAGTTTTTAACTTTTTATAAGAGGTGCAAGGTAAGTGTATGATGTGTGTGATATATTTGTAACGTTTATCAACAATCACACTAGGCAGCGCTTTATATCGAAATTTGCATTTGTTGTACCTGCATCCTATCTGATTTTATGTGTTGAGTCTACAGGTGTAGACAGGTTATTGTTGGTGTTTATTTATTCATATTCATTGAATAAGTTATAACTCTTTTGATTCAATTCTATTGGTATTAGGTTGTATGCTATAAATTTATTTAGCATCCATGCAAAAAAGCGTAAGTCGTTTACTTTCACACACACATCATCTTACTGTTCATACTATCTCAAACAATCTAAATATCAAAATCTTAATCTGAGTCGTTCTTCGCATTATTCAGTGTTTTGCTGCTGCTTAATTTACTTTCTGTTTATCTGATTGAATCAGATATTATAGATGAACGTTTCTGTTTCAAATTGAAAGTCGTAAATTGAACAAGTAATGGTTGTTATGATTAGTATGTGTTTTCTGGACATCTGGTAATTGGGAAGAAGATGATGGATAACAGAAAACGGGTTAAGAATATTATGAGTGGGAATAATTACAGAAAAACTATGATAGAGTGATGGTTTGATTGTGTTTCGGTTGAGCGAGAGGTCTTGAGTTCGAGCCCGACTAGTGACATTTTTTTATTCCGAGCATTTTAAGGTAGTTTCCTTATTAAAATTATTATTATTATTATTATTATATTTATTATTATTATTATTATATTTATTATTATTATTATTGTTATTGTTATGGTTATTATTATTATTATTATTATTATTATTATTATTATTATTATTATTATTATTATTATTATTATTGTTATTATTATTACTAGTGTTTTAATTATTATTATTATTATCATTTTTTTATTAACTAATATCATTAAGTAATAATACTATTATTATTAATATTAACATTATTATGATCATTAGAAATATTATTAAGTGTTATAAATATATAGATTAAAGATTTTGGAATAATATTATTTTGTCATTATTATTATTTGTAATATCATATTTATTATTAACATAAGTACTATTATTATTAATATTATCATTATCATTATTTGTAGTGTATTATTGAAAATTATTATTTTTACAACTATATTATTATTACTACTATTATTTTTACTACTATTATCATTATTATTATTATTACAACTATATTATTATTAAAAGAATCATTAATAATAAAACTATCATTTTATCATTTTTATATCCAGATAATAGTATTATTATCTTTACTTTAGTAGTATTAAAATTATTAATTTTACAAACAAAAGAGATTTATATATCAAAAGTATATTACATACTATATTTTCATATGAAATATTATTAACTATAATGAAAACTAAATAACATATAGAGTATAAAAATATTTTAAAGTATTATAAGTAAACACATATATAAATATAAATATTAAATTTAATATGTTATATATACATAACAATAAGTTACCATTTAAAAATATATTATAATAAATATATATACAACTTTGTTCGATTACAATTATATATGTTAATATATATACGAATGATATAGGTTCGTGAATCCAAGGCCAACCCTGCATTGTTCAATATCGTCATATGTATTTTTACTACAAAATACAGTATTGTGAGTTTCATTTGCTCCCTTTTTAAATGCTTTTGCAATATATATTTTTGGGACTGAGAATACATGCGCTGCTTTTATAAATGCTTTACGAAATAGACACAAGTAATCGAAACTACATTCTATGGTTGGATTATCGAATCGAATATCACCCCTTTTAGCTTGGTAGCCTAAGAATTAGGGAACAGACACCCAAATTGACGCGAATCCTAAAGGTAGATCTACAGGCACTAACACCCCCCATACTGGAAAATGGTATGCTTTAGTACTTCGAGTTTATATTATACAGGTGTTCAATCCATATGAATGATTTTTAAACACTTGCGAGTGTATGATTATTGAATAAAGGAAATCTTGTGGTCTATTAAAATTATGGAAATGATTGATTACGATAAACTAATGAACTCACCAACCTTTTGGTTGACACTTTAAAGCATGTTTATTCTCAGGTATAAAAGAAATCTTCCGCTGTGCATTAGCTTGTTTTAAAGATATTACTTGGAGTCTTTCATGGCATATTTCGAAGAACGTTGCATTCGAGTCATTAAGTTCATCAAAGATTACTATTAAGTCAATTTATAATTGGATAATGGATATTATGAAATGGTATGCATGCCTGTCAATTTTTTGATGTAAAGAAAGTTTGTCTTTTAAAAATGAATACAAAGTTTGTAAAATGTATCATATAGAGGTCAAATACCTCGCGATGTAATCAACTATTGTGAATCGTTTATAATGTATATGAACAGGTCCTTTCAGTTGGTATCAGAGCGGTGGTCTTAGCGAATCAGGTCTGCATTAGTGTGTCTAACTGATAAGTCGTTAGGATGCATTAGTGAGTCTGGACTTCGACCGTGTCTGCATGTCAAAAGTTTTGCTTATCATTTCTAGTCGAAAATCATCTGCTTATCATCCTTAGGAAATTACCTGCTTATTATTATTAGTCTAGACACGTCTTGCTACATTAATTGCATGAGTAGTGTATAGACAAAATTCATATCTTAGCGTATCTGCTAAATCATATCTTATCGTATCTGTTACTTTAAACTTTGCCTGACATATCCCGCAAATTCCTCCGTAATCTACAAAACCTTTTGATCTATATATATAGATATCCTATGTAAATAGAATATCACCCGATAGCCATAAAATCATTTTATATCGAAAAATCCTTTATCCAATGGTACGAAATGGAATTTGTCATCAGTTCAAGTCACTCGGATTCCGAAATGGAATCTCACTCAAGCTCCGAAAGCAGTGTGAACGGAATGGATCAACCAATCAGTCATCACCTATTCTGGATGAATTGGGGATGGGTTCGTAGCCTCCTCAATCATTGGAGACAAGAAGAAGGCGATCCTTTCCATCCACCACATTGCCCTCTTGACGAAGAACCTGAAGCACTTACTGGCGAACCTATTCGAAACACCATTTTATCTCTCATTTCCAGAGTATCTCGTCACGATTATATATTACATCAAATTTTAGATTTTATTTTTCCGCTCGTCCGAACCGACAATCACCCCGGTGTAATAGAAGAAGTCAACGAGCTTCGCGCTCGGGTAGTGGCTTTGGAGAATATGGTGCAGAGATTAAAAACCCCAACAGCAGCATAACCAGTACCACCATCATCAACGCCAACAGTACCATTACCACCCCCAACCACAACCGCGTCGTAAACCTCAACTTCACAATCTGTCCCACGAGCATCAACGTCATACGCACCATAGATACCAAGGAGTACCAACAACAATAACTGACGAAGTATTAATTCATAACTTCATTGGAGAAACATTCCGCGGCAATTATGTAATCTCTAAAGTCTTAGAGATTATCTAATCTAGCCCTAACCATAAATCAGTTAAGCGAACCAAAATGATAGAAGGAAGAGTAGAAACCCTGACAAAAATGGTGTGTGATTAACAAGCTAAACTTGTTTTACCAACAACATCAACAGTACCGTCAGCGTCACCAGCATCGTCAGTACAGTCAACATCAGAATCAACAACACCTGTAACATCACAAACTCCGTCAGTTCAAGAATCACTGTGGACATCATTACGAATCAATAACGCGTATATTGTATCAATGAGTTATGAAGAATTAACTCATTCCCTCTGAAGAAATTATACGTATATTTTATATATATATATATATATATATATATATTTTTGAAATAAAAAATAAATCTTTCCGTGCTAAGCTATTGTGTGTGAATCTTAATTACTCGGTTAATTCATATTACAAATATGCAATAATGTACGTCCTTCGCCAACAACTTAACCATCGTTAACCACAATCTCTGTCTCAATTCAACAAATTCCAATTCCTAATAAATCAAGTATATATTTGATTTTACACTTTCATCATCGATGTAACCGAAACTTTTCAGATAACATCATTCGTACTTTGTGAAGTACACAAGAACTTAACGAAAACCAACATCACACCTCAAAAAATAATGAAGTATTGATTCATAATTTCAATATTATTGAAGAAATACTTATGTAATCTCTAAAGCCTTCAAGGGATTATTCAATTCTGGTTCCAACCGTAAATCGAATGAGTTTAATTTAGTATTAACTCATTAAAATCTATGTTACATCTGAAGAGAATATATATACATATATATTTTCATAAAGACTGTAATAAAATTCTTTTGTACAAAATATTAAATGTGAAATGTTTTTAACGGGTAGGTAATACCCGAGATATATATATATATATATATATATATATATATATATATATATATATATATATATATATATATATATATATATATATATATATATATATATATATATATATATATATATATTCACAATTAATATGTTACATTCTTCGAATCTGATTAAGCAAATTATCAGCTATACTTCCTACTTTCACAATAATATACATTCTTTCATAGAAATCAAAACAACCATACTCATTCAAACTCAATTACATATTCTGATTTTGAAACCTCAAAATTCAATTCTAGATATAACCGGTACCATCACTTTTAGATTCCTACATCTTTCAAAGCTATACTTTGACTTCAAAACTGTGTTAGAACATCAAATGTATATTAACGATTACAATCTGTGTTCAAAACCTTCGAAAATTTCTGAAGACACTTCAAATAATGAGCAATCGAGATGATGATCCAACCACATATTACCCACAGTTATGTACTTAAAAAGCTCTCGAAACCAAAGTTATAATTCATTACAGATTTGTTTCAGATCCTTTGGCATTTATTAGCAAAAATAACTTTGCAATTCCTTTTCAAAGTAGCAAATTCTATCACAGCTCCAGCAAGACAACTTCGATTTTTCATTCGGAGTAGTATTATCATAATCTTGATATATATGATTACCATTTTGTTACCGGAGAACCTTTCATGTTCCACCACATTAGCAATAAACTTATTCACAACTTCACTGATCTTTGACCTTCCGAAGAATCATTATATTACCGAAACCCCATCATTTACTCATTCGCATCTTGTAACGAGAATTGTCATACGAATCATCGAGAATTAGCAATCAGTATTTTAAAATCTCGCAGCATGTCTACGCCAATAGTTATATTTGTACGTACAACGTCTATCTCCAGGGCTTACATACTTCGAATGTGAAGTTTTCTGAAAAACACCCTGAACTGCGGAATAATTCTCGAAATGTTGATGAAGCAGCAAAAACTATAAAATGACCTTAACAGTAAAAAGTTTGATGATAATGAATAGTGTGCTGGCAAAGCGCAGAAAAAGAGAAGTTTTAAAACTGGAAAACGGATTGAGCAAAGTATGAAAGAGGCTGTGGACAAATCACAAGGACGAAACCTACATTCAAAGAATCCAAATGATTCAGTATCTGCTGAAGTCATTAACAAATATCTTTCTCCTGATCATAAACCCCTGCGGACAATATTCTTCATCATCCTCTGATATTAGAAATCCTAAAATATCATCATATCTTTCATTATAAATATCCTCCATATTTCGGAAGATATTTTCATAATTATTCTTATCTGAAATCAGTTACCTCTTCACGCTATCTGTATTACATCATAAAAGAAACTATTTTAGTTTCTAAATTCTGAAACATTCGAGTTTAAAATAGGAATATTTTTGAAGTAGTGTTGGGAGTTGAAGCATGAGTTAGTATAATATAATGAAACTTGATCAACGTGATTATATTACAGTAATTCATGCTGAGTTTCTAAATGAAACGTGATGATTCACAGATCATAACGTCATCATGTGTTATGTTACACAACTCTTATATTCTATTTAACCTCTAAAATATCAAGAAAATATTTCTTGATGATTCGGCCTTTTTCGGAGTATTCTGGTAATTTGACAAATCAAGATCGTGCCATTACAATTTTCTTCTTAGAACATTAACTATGTTCATTCCGAAATTCATATCTGCGAATTCTGGACCATTACAAGCAGTGCTTGATCGCAAAAAGAGGAAACGAAAGAATGAAGCTCCGAAATAGAAATTGGAGTATAAATCGCAGCAAATTGGAGAAAACATTAGCTGTGGATGACAATGATTATAGAAGACAGAAGCAGGGACTTTGAAGTATAAGGGAAGATATAAAGCCCAATGACAACCCAGAAATTACAAACTGTATATATCGATGCATATAGCAATATAAAGACACGGAAGAACTAAAAACACTATAAAACCAAGGGTATAGTAGAAATAAATAGATTCTTCCAGCGGCAGGTGAAAAAGAAGAACGACAGATATGAAAGTGAGGAGTATATCGAGAATCAGCACTGGGTGGAGCATATTGACGAATACTTTAAAGTATGAGTTGAGGGAGAAAGAATAGAAAGTATGAGTTGTGGAGATAAGGAAAAGAAGGGAATGGATTTATAGTGACATATCCGACAGAGCAATCGAGACAGATCATCGCATTTAACCAAGGAAGATCCTAATTTCCTTAATTATCGAAGAACCAAATCTTATTACGAAGATTTTCTCTAAATTCCTTGAAATCCGGAAATCAACCGTGACTACTGATTTTTAGCTGATGGTAAAACTCTAATTTTTAGCTAGTATGTGTCATGAAAACATACTTATTGTCATCCATGACCATCCCAATCAAATTTCGGGACGAAATATCTTTAACGGGTAGGTACAGTGACAACCCGGAAATTTCCGACCAAATTTAAACTTGATCTTTATATGTTTCCGACACGATAAGCAAAGTTTGTTAAGTTGAATCTCTAGGATTTTAAAATATGTTCATACATTCATTTAACCTAGACCAAATTCCAATGATTCACAAACCATTATATGAACGGATATGATTATATATGTATATGTGTATATATTATAACATGAAAATGTTAATAAAGTATTATACGTATAATACTTTACATGAACGTATTTGGTTCAAAATATATTTAAAATAATTATCGACGAAATTAAAAGATAATATCAAATGACTGAATTATCAGATACATTGAATTATGATTACGAGTCTCTGTTGTGAGGTCCACTGTGATTTAAGAAATCTATACTTTTTAACTATATTCGGAAAATGGTAAAGTGTTTTACAAGTAAGAACAAATGTGTCAATTTACGAGAACTAGACAAATGTTAATGGAGATTCCTGTTTGATTTCCCATACATGCTTTACCATAATTTCCTCGTGACTTTGTTAAGATAACTATTTAGCTTTTATATTATTTAATGTGAAAGTGAATCATAGAGTGTAAATAACTTAGATAATGGATGTCGACTAGATAAACAAATGGATGAGTTACATTAAAATGATTTCTATACGTAATTATTATTATATATATATAGAAAGTATAAACATTACATGTAGAAATTTATAATATTTATTTCTATTACGAAATTACATAATATTTTAAATAAATATATAATACTCATATATGTAAAACATTATTAATATTTTCATATTTACATATAATTAATATGCAAACACATATTTATATATGTCAAGTTTATAAAATAAAACATATGTTTTAGATATATATATTAGTTTAATTTAATATTCTATATATAACTAATGAATTATATATTTTACAATATATAGTTTATTGATATCTATATATTTTATTTGGATGTAGATATAACTAATAACGTTTATGATGCGTTATTTATGATTTGTGGTAACTACAAATGTCTATAATAGTTTTCTAGGAATAAGATATGCATATAGTTAAATATATATATGTATATAATAAGATGAAATATTATATATTGTAATTGTTAGAATTAATTATGTAAAATAACATAAATTGTTATATTAATATTAATAATATTATTTATATTATTAATATCATTATTATTAATTATTGTTATCGTTATTATTTTATTTTTATTCTTATTATTATTTTGATATCATTATTAATATTAATATTAATATTAATACTATTATTATTAATATTTATTTTATAAAAAATAAATTAAAGAAACAAGTACAAATCCGTTTCTTGTGTCCATCAACTGTTTTTTATTGGTATTTACTGCTCTTAATTGTGGAATTAAAAACCAAAACAATCCAAATCTCAGTTTAACTTCACGTACCAATTTCAATTTTTCTGTTTCTGATTTAACTTCCTGTCTCTCATCGTTATACGTCAACTTCGCTTGTCAATACAAAATAATCGTTATCAATTCTTGTTATGGCATCAATCAATTACATTATGTAATCCTCTACTGCTGCCATTCGAAAAACAAAAATAGAAAATATAAAGAAACCCAGACCCGTTCCCTTGTTCTTATACCTTTTAATCAATCCTTCGAATTCGAAACAATATTCAAAATGTAATAATGTCATTTTGTTAGTAATCCTCTATTGAAACTATCTGAAAAGTTTCATATCTCAAATCCTAATATCGAAGTCTAATTTTGAAGTCAAAGATTCAATTTTTAAAAGTCAACGAATGTTCATCGATTCAATTATGGTTCTCTATTATAATTCAAGTTCAATTGATGATCCATAAAGATTCTATGAGTGATTTGCAACATATTTCATCTTATAATCACTATCTCAAACAATCTAAATATCAAAATCTTAATCTGAGTCGTTCTTCGCATTATTCAGTGTTTTGCTGCTGCTTAATTTACTTTCTGTTTATCTGATTGAATCAGATATTACAGAAGAACGTTTCTATTTCAAATTGAAAGTCGTAAATTGAACAAGTAATGGTTGTTATGATTAGTATGTGTTTTCTGGACGTCTGGTAATTGGGAAGAAGATGATGGATAACAGAAAACGGGTTAAGAATATTATGAGTGGGAATAATTACAGAAAAACTATGATAGAGTGATGGTTTGCTTGTGTTTCGGTTGAGCGAGAGGTCTTGAGTTCGAGCTCGGCTAGTGACATTTTTTTATTCCGAGCATTTTAAGGTAGTTTCCTTATTAAAACTATTATTATTATTATATTTATTATTATTATTATTATTATTATTATTATTATTATTATTATTATTATTATTATTATTATTATTATTATTATTATTATTATTATTATTATTGTTATTGTTATGGTTATTATTATTATTATTGTTGTTGTTATTATTATTACTAGTGTTTTAATTATTATTATTATTATCATTTTTTTATTAACTAATATCATTAAGTAATAATACTATTATTATTAATATTAACATTATTATGATCATTAGAAATATTATTAAGTGTTATAAATATATAGATTAAAGATTTTGGAATAATATTATTTTGTCATTATTATTATTTGTAATATCATATTTATTATTAACATAAGTACTATTATTATTAATATTATCATTATCATTATTTGTAGTGTATTATTGAAAATTATTATTTTTACAACTATATTATTATTACTACTATTATTTTTACTACTATTATCATTATTATTATTATTACAACTATATTATTATTAAAAGAATCATTAATAATAAAACTATCATTTTATCATTTTTATATCCAGATAATAGTATTATTATCTTTACTTTAGTAGTATTACAATTATTAATTTTACAAACAAAAGAGATTTATATATTAAAAGTATATTACATACTATATTTTCATATGAAATATTATTAACTATAATGAAAACTAAATAACATATAGGGTATAAAAATATTTTAAAGTATTATAAGTAAACACATATATAAATATAAATATTAAATTTAATATGTTATATATACATAACAATAAGTTACCATTTAAAAATATATTATAATAAATATATATACAACTTTGTTCGATTACAATTATATATGTTAATATATATACGAATGATATAGGTTCGTGAATCCAAGGCCAACCCTGCATTGTTCAATATCGTCATATGTATTTTTACTACAAAATACAGTATTGTGAGTTTCATTTGCTCCCTTTTTAAATGCTTTTGCAATATATATTTTTGGGGCTGAGAATACATGCGCTGCTTTTATAAATGCTTTACGAAATAGACACAAGTAATCGAAACTACATTCTATGGTTGGATTATCGAATCGAATATCACCCCTTTTAGCTTGGTAGCCTAAGAATTAGGGAACAGACACCCTAATTGACGCGAATCCTAAAGGTAGATCTACGGGCACTAACACCCCCCATACTGAAAAATGGTATGCTTTAGTACTTCGAGTTTATATTATACAGATGGATTTCTATTTTGGGGATATTCGATATGCATAATGTTAATGTCGGTTACCAGGTATTCAATCCATATGAATGATTTTTAAACACTTGCGAGTGTATGATTATCGAATAAAGGAAATCTTCTGGTCTATTAAAATTATGGAAATGATTGATTACGATAAACTAATGAACTCACCAACCTTTTGGTTGACACTTTAAAGCATGTTTATTCTCAGGTATAAAAGAAATCTTCCTCTGTGCATTTGTTTGTTTTAAAGATATTACTTAGAGTCTTTCATGGCATATTTCGAAGAACGTTGCATTCGAGTTATTGAGTTCATCAAAGATTACTATTAAGTCAATTTATAATTGGATAATGGATATTATGAAATGGTATGCATGCCTGTCAATTTTTCGATGTAAAGAAAGTTTGTCTTTTAAAAATGAATACAATGTTTGTAAAATGTATCATATAGAGGTCAAATAACTCGCGATGTAATCAACTATTGTGAGTAGTTTATAATGTATATGAACGGGTCCTTTCAATATTTATAAGTTCTTTTTGGTTATGTATGCATTGATGTTGCTGCTGCTAACAGATACATTTATTTTATTTCTCATAGCATTGATGTATGCATTGTGTTTCACATTAGAACTGAGACATTGGTGATATATATAACTAATTAGTAAGGCTCATATGGTCCTATATGATTCATTAGTGATATGAGTTTTACATGTGGGTTATTCTATTGATTATGACTCATTAGTGATTTAAGTTTTATTTGTGAGTCATCGTATTGATTGAAAAGTATTTAATTCATTATTTTTTATATACTTAATGGCTTTGTTTCATGTCTGACCTATTTAGGTGTATAACTCTGTGTTGAAAAAGATTTAAAAATGTAATTCAAAACTTTATACTAAGCTGAGTTAGTAAAGGTTTTAGGCATGTACCGTATTTTTAATTTAGTTATTAGTTTCTTAGTGATTTTAGAAGAAAAGTTTTGAGTTAATAAATGTTTTTTAGCATGTACCATATGGCACATGGCACATGGCACATGATAAGATACATTGATTATGGTAATTGTTTCCTTAAATAAATTAAATTTTATTCAATAATGTTAAAAGATGCCAAAATAAAATGTGTATTTAATATTATTTTGTCTTTAGACGGAAAGTTTTGAGTTAATAAATGTTTTTTGTCTTTAAAACCATAAACATATAAGTCCATTATGATAAATTTGTTTACATAATCGCGCGAATTCGCGGGCCTTAAACTAATAGTAGTAGTAGTAGTAATAATAATAATAATAATAATAATAATAATGATAATAATAATAATGATAATAATTATTATAATAATAATAATAATAATAATAATAATAATAATAATAATAATAATAATAATAATAATAGTAATAATATTATTAATAATAATAATAATAATAGTAATAATAATAATACTAATAATAATACTAATAATAATAATAATAATAATAATAATAATAATAATAATAATAATAATAATAATAATAATAATAATAATAATAATTACTGTAATAATAATAATAATAATAATAAAACAATGTATTATTTAAAAAAAATGACTTTTTTGCTTCGTTGGTTCTTCAATTATACACGAAATTGCAATCCGAGTCCCTCAAGTTTTTTTTTATGGATTTTCGAGTCCTTAAAATTGCAAAATTTTGCAATCCGAGTCCCTCCGTCTAACTTCCGTCTAAATTGGCCGTTAACCTTTGACATGTGCCATGCATGTGAGGGTAAAATCATCTTTTTCCTCTTTTCTTTGACTTTTTTGCTTCGTTGGTCCTTCGTTTATACACAAAATTGCAATCCGAGTCCCTCAACTTTTTAATTCGAATTTTTATCTTTAATTCATACTTTTTTTTATCTTTGATTCGACTTTTTATCACCATCATCTCTCATCTTCTTCTTCTAACTTTTTTCCTAGGTGGTTTATCCGTAAATTTTATTTTTATTCGATTTATCTAATAATTAAACAATTTTGGTATATAACTAAATAAAGAATAAACATTCCAAATAATGTATAAATTATATTTTTGATTCTAATAATTATTATAAGTTAATTACATTATGTAAAAATTATTTTTACTATTTTAAAGGTTTATAACAATTTATATAGATTTTTCGTTATATATATACTAGCCGATTCAATAATAAATACATAATAATTATTTAATTGATTAAATAAATTTATAAAAATTATTTTTCATTAGATCTATTATATTACAAATTTTCATTAGTTAATGATAATAAAAATCGATTTTTAACTATTTATTCTAAATTTATTCTAGTTTTGGTTAATAAATAATAATAATAATTAATAAATTATAATATAATTATATAAATTAAGTTTTGATCAGAAAAATACTTATAAATATGTTATTAAACTGATATAAAACTTTGATAAATTAGCTCTCAATATTTGTAATTATTAACTAATAATTAAACCGTATAGATATAATATTGTTAAATTTTAATTTTTAATTGTTAATAAATACAAATTCGACTTTAAAAATTATAAAAATAATTTTTCATCAGATTTTGATACAAAATACTAATTGTAAACCATTAATATAAAAAGTTTGAATTAAAGATAAAAAAAAAAAAAGATAAAAATTCGAATTAAAAAGTTGAGGGACTCGGATTGCAATTTTGGGTATAAACGAAGGACCAACGAAGCAAAAAAGTCAAAGAAAAGAGTAAAAAGACGATTTTACCCTCACATGCATGACACATGTCAAAGGTTAACGGCCAATTTAGACAGAAGTTAGACGGAGGGACTTGGATTGCAAAATTTTGCAATTTTAAGGACTCGAAAATCCAAAAAAAAAAAACTTGAGGGACTCGGATTACAATATCGTGTATAATTGAAGGACCAACGGAGCAAAAAAGTCAAAAAAATTGAAATTATGGGTTTAACAGGTGATTAACCCGTTGACTCCTTGCAGGCTCATAACAGTAGTGCACAATCTCATTGCTCTTCGGCGTATTCGTTCTCGGTAGTGCCTATGACTGAAAGTACTTTCTATATTGTGGTGTAAGTTTTTTGTTTTGTGGTGTATTTTATTTCTACGTGAAGCGACGTTGTTTTTCCAAGTTAACTGTGGAATTAGCAAGCAACAAGCTTTGACTTGTAGGCTTACAATTCACTCCCAAAACCGGTCATCATCGCTACAAAATGCATGATCGGGTCCGCGAAAACAATGGTTAAAACACTCATACGTACCCGTCTACTATCGAACCCAACACATACAAACATATAGTAAAATTTATAAACAGTCAATCCCAACAATTTCGACTCATAAGTCATAAGTAAATCCAGTCTATAATAAAGTTTCATCATAAGTTTATTACCATATATATACTGTCTTGCTTCACCAATAGCAGATCAACATCCCATCTCAAACTACCCATTTGAAAATAATATGTGCCATTTAGTTAGGAGAATTTGCTCCAACTACAAATTATACATGTAGAGTTATCTTTCATGTTTATGGTTCTATTATCATATATTTACTACTCCGGTTTGTATACCTATCCATACATGACAAATTGACAATTATATATTTAGATTATGTGATATGCACATATTACTGACCATGCCGACTCTACATACATGGGATTGGGTTCCTATGACCCCACTATCTTGAATTTTTTTTGGGGTTAAGGCTACTCAAAGGTCATATGTATTTTTTTGTCTCGATTTAGACCATGTATCATAAAAAATACTATTGTAGGTTATATATAGTATGGAAACGTGTTCTAATGTAAACAAAAGGTGACCGGTTACCTGCTAAACCGGTCATCTTCATCTTTGATTTCTTTGTTCTTGGTGTTCTTTATACTTTTTCTAGTTTTCCGGTGACTTGGGCGGCGGAGCACGGTGGTTTGTGGTGGCCTACGGCGGCTGTACAACAAATTAACATAAAAATACACCAAAATGTGCAGATACCTTCGGTTTATCAACCTAAACACAAACCCATTATTAGATTCGTCAAACAAACTCTCAAAATCCATGAATCGAACGATTCAGTTTCAACCTTTTCAAAATAAAAAATCCACATAACTCGATCAATAATAGGATTCAGGAAGGATATAATCACTAGATGAAGGATTCAATGCCTGAAAATAACTTAATCGCAAAATCAATTGTTCTCTGAAGTTCATCAATGACGAGTATTTTAATAGGTTAACAAGTTAAGTGTGTTTACATTAACACACTTTTTCAAAGTTTATGACCTACAATAGTATTTTTTGGGTATATGACCTACATCGGGACAAAAAAGAAAGTATAAGTATATGACCCTTGAGTAGCCTTTGATGGGAAAATGGTCACAACGGGCAATCTACAAAACGGAAACAAACATCCGTTTGACAAGCATTTCCCGACCCATATGAACCTGTGAGAAAACTAACAAATAAGGTATACCACAATCACCACAAATCAGCCCCAATTCTGTTCCAAATCAGTAGCTAAACAATAATCAAGCACACACTAAATACACGAGACTTTTTACGTGGAAAACCCCTCAAAATCGAGAGTAAAAACCACGGGACTCGTAAGCCACTTAAATTCCACTATCATCAACAAATAGAGCAATACAATAATCCTTCTCTAGATGAACTAGAGGTATACAACATCATCATACTCTTGAACAACAATAATCAACAAGTATATGAAGAAATTAAAGACAAAAGATGAATGATTCACCCAATAAACTGCCCTCTGTTCCAGCAGCGAGAACACGAGCTACAGTCCTCTTTAGACGAATTCAATGATTGAAAACCTTCGCACTGATGTCAGGAAGACACAGCCCAAATTTGATGAAGATCCAACGGTTAGATCTCCGGGGATCGTCTCTGTTATGACCTGCTGTTTTCAAAACCGGGAATGGAATATCTCACACTTTTTCTTGATCTCTCTGATCTCTCTTATGACCAAAAATAGCCGCACACTTGAAGTTTAAAATGCCCTAGAATGATTGACTAAGTCAACTAGCATCTTGGGCCTATTTTGTTGGGCTTGGGCCTTTCTCATTAATTGGAAACCAATAACCCAACAAATCTCCCCCTTTCCAATTATGAGGAAGGAATCGCCATCCCGGCGATCGAGCAACATACCTTGAGCTTCTCACTTGCTAAAGCCTTTGTGAACATGTCGGAACCATTATCATCGGTGTGAACTTTATCAAGTTCAAACGAACCATCTTCAAGACGTTCTCTAATCCAATGATACCGCACATCTATATGTTTTGTCCGCTTATGATACATAGAATTTCTAGCCAAATGAATCGCACTCTCATTATCACAAAGAACCACATATCGTGATTGCTTAAACCCAAGGTCTTGTAGAAACCTTTTCATCCACAATAGTTCTTTGCACGCTTCTGTTGCTGCCATATACTCAGCCTCGGTTGTAGACAATGCAACACACTTTTGTAACCTTGATTTCCATGAAACTGCTCCCCCTGCGAAAGTCATCAAATACCCAGAAGTGGATTTCCGGCTCTGATACCAGTTGATGGCAACGGAGACAGAAGCCAGGACCACCACAGAATATTGTCCGCTTTGGGAACAGCGAGCCACCAGCGACTCTTTAGACGAATTCAATGGTTGAAAACCTTGGCACTGATGTCAGGAAGACACCGCCCAAATTTGATGAAGATCCAACGGTTAGATCTCCGGGGATCGTCTCTGTTATGACCTGCTGTTTTCAAAACCGGGAATGGAATATCTCACACTTTTTCTTGATCTCTCTGATCTCTCTTATGACCAAAAATAGCTGCACACTTGAAGTTTAAAATGCCCTAGAATGATTGACTAAGTCAACTAGCATATTGGGCCTATTTTGTTGGGCTTGGGCCTTTCTCATTAATTGGAAACCAATAACCCAACAGCCTTAACCTTTTTTTTACCATGTATAGTTCAAAATGTATAGGACACCACTAAATTAGCTATAGGACCTCATATATTTTTAAATTTTATGGTTTTTTTTAGGTAAACAACTACTAAAGTACACTTCAAATATAATTATCTTTGAAAAAAAAAATTAGGACTCCATTGAGATTTCATCATAGATTCGCCACTAAATACTAATTACTGATCGGTCTATGTGCAAACATTTTAGTCCCATTTTGGAAAACACAGGAATAGAAGAAACCCAAACAAGGTATTTCCCCTTAATTTTTGATCCTTTCCTTCTTTTGTTATTCATCATCAGATCAGATAGTTGATTATTGAAAATGTAGCTTGCTGCATGTTGTATTTAAAGTTTGATTGTTGCTTGTTGTGATTGTTGATGACCATAGGGTGTTATCTTTATATGTTTTTAAATTTTGGGTTGTTGTGGTCTATGCAACATCAGTACCACTGTACCAGTCACACCAGTTAAGTAACCAAAAATGAATAGCTTGAAAGCGGTCACCACTAGATAATTCCTATTCCTATATAGTTATATACGTATGTGTGTAATCTTTTTGTTATTATCATTGAAGCTCCACTAACAGAGGTGAAACATGATAAGGAAAAAACAAGAACATACGCAAAGAAGAAAAAGGAGTAGCAAACACCAATTTTTAACAATACATATGGGATATTTTATAAGGATGGCATGGCAGCCTTTTTGTCAATGTAAAAACATCATGCTACCTATATGATCAAGCTCTCTCCTGGAGATAGCTTGAGTACCACTTTCACATAACCATATAGGATATTATCACCGTTGCATCTATTTTTTTAATGTAAAACTGCTATGCTATGTATGAAATACATAAATATGTATCGCTGCCAACAACAGTTAGTATTACTGTAGCCACAGCAACGTGTGGCCACATCTTCCTCTAGTTTCCAACCAAATCTCCTTAAAAAAAACTTACCCTGCCGAGTGCACATAGGGGAGATCAAACGAAACCGTCGGATTAGACTTTGGTTTTGCATTACATCACCGCTCAAATAATTAATGACCAATAAATCGTATATTAGACTTTTGTATGTTTTTTATTTGCGAACCTCTTTAAAAAACCATCAAATAGGTCAGTCTTAGTCTTGTTTAGAGTAAAAAAGAAAAAAAGAAAAGAAAAGAGAGAACTTAGTCACACGAAAAGATGTGGATGTTTAGCAAGTATACTTGGCAAACGGGTCAGGTTAGGTTGCTTTGGGTACAGGTCAAAATGGTATTGGGTTGAAATGGGTCATGAGTCAAACGGGTCACATTTTTAAACGGGTCCGTTGGGTTATTATCATTTTATTTTAGTTATTATTATTTATTATTTTTTAAGAAATTTTTTTTATACATAAATGATATTACCCTGAATGATTTCATAAATGTTTGACGGATGAAACTTGTTATGCTCGACTCATTTGATCCATTTACAAGACCCATTACACCTATCTCTATTTATCGAACTTTGGAATTGATACTCATTAGATCTTTCTTTTATATTTTGTATAAAACATAATATGTTGAAGGGAAACTCATTAAACCCTTTTTAAGTTTTGATTTACATTGCTAGAGCTAATTTTTTTCAAGACCCAATTGACTTAAAAGCTTGATCCAATTGATCCAAATTTGAGTGTATAAGTCACAATTGTTAGGCATATTAGCGAGGATATTAATATTAAAAAGCACCAGCGAGCTAGAAATATTTTTACAAATTCTGCGTACCAGCTCTTTAATAACTACCAAAGTCTAATGTACTTAGTTCACTGATTATACACTAACAGTACTAAGCTTACTGACATGTTGAAAGGAGAATTAGACAATGACCAACTCCACACCTTTAGGCTTAATTGATTCGATAAGCTTAGCACGAGAATGCAAAACTTGCTTCATCGTAGAATCATTTGAAATTGCAATCACAACTTTCTTGAGTGACACAGTAGTTTGTATGATATATGCAGCAAGTTCAAAGTCACATTTTCGACCCTTATATTTGGTGATTTCAACAAGCTTGAGGTGTTTATGGGGATTAGTAGCATCCCTTGCTTTCTTCCTTCTTATGATTGGTGAAGTCCAACATGGCTGAAAAAAGATCCACACCCTTGTTAAATTGTTTAACATATATGCTATATAAAAAGTAAGATAGCTTAATTGAGCATTGCGTGAGTACCCTAATAGAAAAAGTCTCCAAATTTGGACATGCATTCAATACGGAAGCCAAAAATAGAAGACAATCATCGTTGCTACCACCAACTGCGAGTCTCAATTTCTTCAGATTTGGTAACTCGGGAACAGAGTCAATTATTGAAAAATCCTACAAAAACATATAACAGCATCATAAATATTTCCATCAATGATTGAATTCTAAACACGTCCAAACTATGAGACACTAACCTCGGGTTCATCCACGTTTATGGAAAGATACTGCAGGGACAAAGCAAAAGACGAAATCTGGTTGAACACATCATTGAAACTTAAAAAACTAATATCAAGTTCCTTAAGTTTTGAAAGATGAGCAAGACGTAAATCTATATGGAAACCTTTGCAGGTGAACGATACAAGGTCCAGATTAGATAAACAGATCGATTTAAGATAATAATTTTCCTGTATTTCAAAGCGTTTTAGGTAACGAGCTTGTCCATCAATTTCAAGATGATCCAGGTATCGTGGGTAATGGATTGATACCATCTCAAGTAGTGGAGACTACTTTATTAATTCATGAAATATTTCTTTCGTCAAATTAACATTTTTCAATATAAGTTTTTTAGACGTAAATCTCCGTGGGAAATCGTAATTATCGGAAATAGAAAGCAAATCCAGTTCAAGAAACTCAACTTTCTTTACAACTGCAAATTCAAGCCAATTATCAATAACTTTTTTATGGTTGCGATTCAAACCATAACGGATCCGGAGGTCCTTAACTTTTGGGTGTTTGTAGCTTCGGATGGCTGAGTTCACCTGGTTAATGTACTTCTCCCTTTCTTCCTCATCTAAACTAGCCACCCTCACCCCATTACAAAAATGTTCGGGACCATAAAAGTTTAATTGCCTTAAATTTTGCCACACGTATCTCCATCTTGTAGCAAGACTGCTAGTAGCCACCGCATCCTTGACAGGCATAAGAGCCAGTATCAAAACAAGTACATCATCCGACATTTGGCTTATAATATCATATGAATTTGGTCTTTGATGACTTCCCACCTTCACAAATCAAATTCATTACTAATTACTAATTACAGTAAAAGTAACCATAGCAATCAACGATAATACTATACGTAATTAAACTTTTGCATCCAGATCCCTATTCCTAACCAAATATATGTCATTATCCACTGATGAAATGAAACAGTGTTAACAGAAAAGTAACAACAATAAAATATATGAAAAAGTTTAAATTTAAACCTGAATTTGAAGACTAGTGGAGGAGTTCTGTATGCAATCCATAATCATAAATATTTAACCTGCGGCATAGGGTAAATGTGCGGAATCAGAGAATATTTTATTTTATACTAATGTTACCAAAATTCTAATAAAACTACAAATAACTCCATCCGTCAATTAGCAAACTATAACAGTGTGTTATTACATTAAAAATAATAATACCTATTCATGCGACTTTTAGTTATATTTGTGTAACAACAAACATAATCCACATCTAATACTTAAAATAATTTAAAATTTTCACGACATGCGATAATAAAGAGTGAAATACTAGTAAACACAACGATTAGCTTACAGATCGGTAACGTCAGATTGGTAAGGGTAATCATTAACGGTGACTGTGAACGGTGACGACGGTAAACGGTGAAATTTTAACATCAGCAGATAGCCCTATTTATCAATTATGGGCTTAGGAAAAGGTGTGGGCTTTTTCATCCGATGAATAGCCCATGAAAGTTGTATACGGAGTAGTATTATTTTGGTGACGGAAATCGGTAAAACCGCCTCTCATATTTCAATTGTTTAACAATGTGTCTTTAAAAAACATGGTAATTGTAAAATGTCTTTGCACCACTCACCGTGTGTGGTGCTTGGTTTGGAATATTGGATTACCGAGATATTCAATGAGACAACTCATTTTCATCGCAACTCGCACCAAACACGAGTGTGGTGCGTGATGTGAGTTGCACAAAAACTTTGAATGACCGTATCTTTTGATTCCTTGTTCCGATTTAATCATCTATTTTTTTTAAAACCGTGTATTTTTTAGAGATCTATCTGATGACAAACACAGCAGTTAGGGATGGCAATGGATGTCCGATCCATCGGATATCCATCCAATCCGATCCATTTAAATGGATATGAATGATCTAAATGGATGATAAATGGATATGAATGATGTGAAAAATTAGTGGATCGGGTATGGATGACAATTTGTCATCCATGGATATATCCATTTACCACCCGAAATACATATATACATATAAATATATACATATTTACTTAAATATATTCATTACATTTACATATCCTTACATATCCATGGATATATCCTTAAAGTTTACCTCTTTTTTCATCCTCGACCTTAAAGTTTTTATTTTTCATGCTCACCCTTAATGTTTAAATTTGGTTTCAAATTCGACCCTGGAACTAACTTTCGTTAACTTAATACTGTTACTATTGAGTCATATGAGGGCAGTTTGGTCAATGTAGTTTAATAATAATAAACCTAAACATGCTGCTAGTTAAAATCAAACCACGTCTGCTATTTTGATGTAATTAGGTCAAGAATGCTTCTTTGGGTCAATATTGCTTCTTTGGGTCAACATTGCTTCTTTAGTCATAAAGTTGTTATTTTGATGCTCACCCTTAATATTGGAATTGCAAAAATGGTGGTTATACTGAACAAAAGTCACAATGTAAATTAGATTTATATTTGCTAGTCACAAATGTGAACCAAAATTTAGTCAAAAAATTGACTAAAATTGACCAAAGACTAAAGTTGAATCAAAGATCAAAGTTGAACCAAAGACCAAATTTTACTCTTTAGATCACTGCACACTTGTGATAACTGACCAAAATCATAACTTTAAGGATTACTTTAGTTTACACTCTAGATTAGTGCACACTTGTGGTAACTTTAGATTAGTGACCAAAATTGACCAAAGACCCAAGTATACACTTTACACTTTAGATCATTGTACAATCTTACACTTGTGGTAACTGATTGCACAAACAAACATTAAATATTACATTAACATTAGATTTTACAAACAATAGATATTAACGTTGAGAAAGTCAAAATTACTAAAGTTTGTGACTTTACAAATGGACTTGACAAATTGTACCTACACTAACCTATTTTTTTTTTTATTCAAAGACCAAAGTTTAGTCACAAACTTGACCAAACTGATCTCTTTGTTTGACCAAACTAATCTCTCAAATGCATACTCTTATTTTAACCAAACTGGTCTGCAGTTTGCACTTGTTTTGTACCCTGCACAAACTGTACAGAAGCAGTTTCTTTGTATTAAACTGCACAAACGTTTTGCTCAAACCTGTATATATACAACAACAGTAACTTTTTAATACTTGTTATGTATTAAGCTGCACAAAACTTGATTTATAAACTTGATTTGCATTAAACTAATGCATTGTATTAAACTAAAGATCATCAAAAATATAATCCATTGTATTACACATCAACATTACAATCATTGATGGATTAAATTACATCAAAATACCCTAAACGTTCACTGATGAATCAAATTAAATCAAAGTACTATACAATATATAATCCAATACATAATACTTAAGCCCAACAATATTAATACAAACTAGAGACGTCTTCTTTTCCGTTCTTCAATCTTTAGTTTCAATGCGAAGTCCAGCTTGTCTACTGCACCAACAATTAATCATCTTCGTAATTCGGGAACTAGGGTTTGCCAAGGGGACGATTGAAATTTGGGAACTAGGGTTTGCATTGATTAAAAAGTGCAGCTGGGATTAGACATACATGGTTGGTATATATGTTATATACAATATACAATATACGTAGTATACAAAAGACATACACGCAAAAAGACTAATGTACCCCAAAATTGTAAACACGTGATACTAAATTAACGCTATGGAATTAACAGCAGTTAACTTGAGGACCTAAATGAAACCATATCATAACTTTAAGGGTTAGAATAAAATAAAAAAACTTTAGGGCCCCGGATGAAAAAAATGTTAAACTTTAAGGACCTTTGGCGTGATTAAGTCTAAATATATACATATTTACTTAAATATATTCATTACATTTACATATCCTTATATATGTACACTATAAACTATTAAAATGTTATCGAATATATAGATTGTGGAGACACAACTACGTGAAATAGTATTAAATTTGTATATCTTACATATATTATATATCTTTGTTACAAATACTTTGAAGATTTCATTTCATGATAGGAAAATTCTTAGAATAACTTAATATTCACCGGATATCCATTTACCCGCTTCATCCAACGGATATGGATATGGATGGATGAAATATATTTAAATGAATATGGATATGGATATGAATTTTTAAAATTAAATGGATATGGATATGGATATAGGCTCACCCGATCCATATCTGATCCATTGCCATCTCTAACAGCAGTACGTAGTTTGTCCCAAGATTTTTTCAAAATTCGGCCTCGAAGACTTTCATTTTTGACTTTTCGTTGATTTTGATTTTTATATATACTTTGATTGCTCATAACTTGCTATAAAACATTGTGATTTGTAGTTCGTTAAATCTATCACCAATGTTTATTAAAAGTACACGAAACCCCTTAATCAAATTGAATAAACAAAACAATTCGCAGATCGAACATTTTCTACGTTTGACGTAAATCGCAATATCATGTATAATTACAAAATTATTTTTTTTCACTTTACTAGCTTTTCAACGGTTAGATCTTGAAAAAATACACGATTTAAAAGAAAACAGAACCCAATAAAGATTATAAAATTAACAAAAATTCTTAAGGAATGCTTATTAAACATATTATATATATATATATATATATATATATATATATATATATATATATATATATATATATTCAATTAGAAAATCAGAAAAGTTACTATTCAATTAGGACTATTATGTAATAACAATCACTTTCAAGGGTAAAAACTTTCGATATTTTTGTCTTCTTTTAAAACCATGTTTTTAATAGTTAAATACAATACATTGTGACTTTAACACAAAAGCATTAGTGGTTTACTGGCTAACCATTTGACTTATCTACCGACATGTCAGGGGTTCGAGCTCTGCTGCCCTCCTCTTTTCTCCAGATTTATTCTTTTTTACTTTTTATCCATTATTCTCTCATTTTATTAAATTTTTCATAATGCACCCCTTAACTTTTTTTTTATAATTCAGTCCTCTCACTTCTATTCTATTTTTTTTACCCATTATTTCCTCGCTTTATTAAATTTTCCATAATGCAACCCTTAACGTCTTTTTTCCTAATTCATTCCTCTCACTCCAATTCTATTTTATTTAAATCCTTTTTTTTTTTTTTTTCAATCTAACTTTTCTTATAATTTGTACATGACTTCATCCATTTTTTCGTTACCACTTTTTTAAATATTATTTTCTATATCTTTCACTTTACCTCCTCTTTTTCTTTACAATATTCTTTTCTACTCCTATACTTTACTACTTGAATAACAAGAATATTTAAATTATGTTGATTTTTAAGTATTTTAGTTATTTATTTGAAAGATACTTTCTCTTTGATTTTTTATGGTTATTAACGTTTAAGTATTTAATTTAAAAAATAAGTTGTGTACGACGAAAAACTTACTAATTATGTTATATATAAAAAGAGTAAGGGGTTCGCCGCCGCCGCCGCAACGCGCGGCTAACCCAAAAACTTGTTCTAATATCAACAAAAATTCTTAGAAGAAACGTATTTCGAAGAATAGAGTAATAGAATGGTTTCTTTTTTCCTAGAAGCTAAAAGGTTAAAAATAATAACTAGGGTTGCCAATAACAGCCATACGTTAACCGTTAAAGCTCATTTGAAGGGTTGACCAGACTTAGACTCTTTTTAATGGTGATGTGGGTGACGGGGGTGATGGGGGGTTTTTGTGGGGTATAGTGCTGATGTGACAAAGGTGATGGGGGTGATGGAGTTTGTAATGGTAGGCGTGATGGGGGTGTGATGAGGGTTATTGAGCCCACATTTTTATTTTATTTTTCATTTTTTGTTTGAGTTATTATTATTAGTTTTAATATATTAATTAATTTAATTAAACTAAAACATTATCTTGTTATTATTTTATATACATAATATATACTCCGTATACAGATAGAGATATTTATATATTGTATTTTTAATTTTTTTCAAGTTTAGAGTTAAAATGTAAATCATACAAACTCTAGGGTTAAAACATGTAAAATCCTCCCTTTCTTCTTCTCCAACCAAACTGTACAGATCTGAAATATTTTCCACCTTCAACATTTTTTTCTTCAAACAATTGTTTCCTTTAATTAAAATCTTCAAATTAGAAAATAGAAAAGGAAAAAAAGAAACAAAATTCACGTGCTGCAGTCCCATTGGCTTCCTCCTCCATCACTCCCTCCCCTCTGCAAGTGATGCAACCATCACGCCGGAACCTATTTTCTCCGATGGCGCCGCGTTGGGGCGCGGTGTGGGCATGATGAACCCAAAAAAGGCCCGATCGCGCTGGATTAAAAAGAGTCTTAACACCATTTCGAAAGTCACAAACCACGTCACAAATACTATGCTCGGGTGCATAATCCAACATTTTACCAATCATTTCCAACCAAACATCCCACGAAAGTCTACCTCGTCACGACTTCATCGGGGAAATCAAAATAAAATCATCACTCTCGGCCGATTGACCACAAGCCTAAATACTAAAGTTTTCTTCGCCTGAATATTGAACATTACACACGAAAACCACCTCAATTACACCAATTAATTACAATAATGTTACGACGTTTAAAGCATTCCAACAATTTAATCGTTTTGATCCTAGATGAAACAACAATAAAAACACGAACGGTCCGCTTTTTCATTTCTTACATTGCATCACAGCTAAAATGACCAATAAATAGTATATTAGACTTCTGCACTTATCTTATAGTTGGCCAGTTGGGAACCTCTTCAAATATCAAATAGCTAGGTCAATCTCGTTAAGAGTAAAAAAAAAGAAGAGAACTCAGTCACAACAAAAGATGTACATTCCTTTTCAAAGTCTACATACCAGCTCTTTAATAACTATCAACGTCTAATGTAGTTCACCTAATTTTATCAAACTTACAAAGCTTACACACATTTTGAAAGGAGAATTAGACTATGACCAACTCCACACCTTTTGGCTTTATTGATTCGATAAGCTTAGCACGAGATTTAACATCTTCCTTCTTCAAACAATCCCTTGAAATTGCAATCACAGCTTTCTTGAGTGACACAGCAGTTTGTATGATGTATGCAGCCAGTTCAAAGTCACATTTTCGACCCTTATATTCCACTATTTTGACAAGCTTTAGGTGTTTATTGGGATTAGTAGCATCCCTTGCTTTCTTCCTTCTTATGATTGGCGAAGTCCAACGTGGCTGCAAAAAGATCCACACCCTTTTTGTTAAATTGTTTAACATATTTGGACAACTATACTAAAATTAAGTTAGCTTAATTGAACATTACCGTAATAGAAAAAGTCTCCAGATTCGGACATGCATTCAATATGGAAGCCAAAAATAGAAGACAATCATCACTGCCACCACCAACTGCAAGTTTCAATTTCTTCAGATTTGGAAACATGGGTATAGATTCAAATATTAAATAACCCTGCAAAAACAAATAACAACATCATAAACATTTCCATCAATGATTGATTCTAAACACATTAAAACGATGAGACACTAACCTCGGGTTCATCCACGCTTATGGAAAGATACTGCAGGGACAAAGCACAAGACGATATTTGGCCGAACAAATTATTAAAATTTTTAAAACTTATATCAAGCACAAGTTCCTTAAGTTTTGGAATATGAGCAAGATGTAAATCCACACGTAATCCTTTGCAGGTGAGCGATACAAGGTCCAAATTAGATAAACAGATCGAATCAACATGACACATTCCCTCAATTTCAAAGTGTGTAAGGTTACGAGCTTGTCCATCAATTTGAATATGATCCAGGTATCGTTGGTAATAGATTGATACCATCTCAAGTAGTGGAGACTGCTTTAATAATTCATTAAAGATTTCTTTTGTCACGTTAACATTCTTCAATATAAGTTTTTTTAGATACGGTAGTGCGACTACCATATGAAAACATGCTGGAATTCTTTGTATATACAATCTCGATGGGAAATCGTAGTTATCGGAAATAAAAAGCAAATCCAGTTCAAGAAACTCAACTTTCCTTTCAATAGCAAATTCAAGCCAAATATCAATAACGTCCTTATGGTTGCGATTCAAACCATAACGGATCCGAAAGTCCTTAACTGTTGGGTGGTTGTAGCTTTGGATAACTGAATTAACCTGGTTGATGTACTTGTCCCTTTCTGAATCAGCTACACTATCCACCCTCACCCCTTTAAGAAAAGCTTCAAAACCATCAAAGTGTAACTGCCTTAATTTACGCCACACGTATCTCCATCTTGTAGCGAGACTGCTAGTAGCCACCGCATCCTTGACAGGCATAAGAGCCAGTATCAAAACGAGTACATCATCAGACATTTGGCTTATAATATCATATGAATTTGGTCTTTGACGACTTCCCACCTTCTTCACAAATCAAAGTCAATACTAATTACTAATAACTAATAACAGTAATAGTTATCTTAGCTTTCAACAATAATACTAAACGTAATTAAACTTTTGCAGCATCCTGATCCACATTCCTAACAAAATGTATGTCATTATCCACTTATGAAAAAGTTCAAAATCAAACCTGAATATGAAGACTAGTAGAGGAGTTCTGTATGCAGTCCATAATCATAAATATTTAACCTGCGGCATAGGGTAAACGTGCGAAATCAGAGAATTTTTTATACTAATGTTCAGAATTAACACCAGTCACGATTTAATAAAAGATGAATGAAATCGTTATAACTACACTCCATCCGAATTAGCATACTATAACAGTAGTAAACGCAATCTGTGTAACAATTTCAACAAATAATACCGATTCATGCTACTTTTTATTTAAAACTTGAGTAACAATTTCAACAAACATAATCCACGACTAAAACTTAATCTAAAATTTTCACGACATGCGATAATAAAGAGTGAAATACTAGTAAACGCAACGATTAGCTTACAGATCGGTAACGGCAGATTGATAGCGGTAAACATTGTCGGTGACTGACTGACTGACTGACTGTGAACGGTGACGGTAAACGTTGACGGTAACTGGTGAAATGTTAACCTCAGAAGTCAGAGGATAGCCATATAAAAATATACTTAGCATATATGGACTCAGAAGGTGTGGGCTTTTTCATCAGATGAATAGCCCATGAATGTTTTATATGTTTTATACTAGTATGTAGTACTCAGTATTATTTTGGTAATGATCCTACGCTGTTACGGAGTAAATTTTATCTTAAATGAGTACGTGAGATATTTATAAGTTCTTTTTGCTTATGTATGCATTGATGTTGCTGCTGCTAACCGATACCTTTATTTTATTTCTCATAGCATTGATGTATGCATTGTGTTTCACATTAGAACTGAGACATTGGTGATATATATAACTAATTATTAAGGCTCATATGGTCCTATATGATTCATTAGTGATATGAGTGTTATATGTGGGTTATCGTATTGATTATGACTCATTAGTGATTTAAGTTTTATTTGTGAGTCATCGTATTGATTGAAAAGTATTTAATTCATTATTTTTTATATACTTAATGGCTTTGTTCCATGTCTAACCTATTTAGGTGTATAACTCTCCGTTGAAAAAGATTTAAAAATGTAATTCAAAACTTTATACTAAGCTGAGTTAGTAAAGGTTTTATGCATGTACCGTATTTTTAATTTAGTTATTAGTTTCTTAGTGATTTTAGAAGAAAAGTTTTGAGTTAATAAATGTTTTTTAGCATGTACCATATGGCACATGGCACATGGCACATGATAAGATGCATTGATGATGGTAATTGTTTCCTTAAATAAATTAAATTGTATTCAATAATGTTAAAAGATGCCAAAATAAAATGTGTATTTAATATTATTTTATCTTTAGACGGAAAGTTTTGAGTTAACAAATGTTTTTTGTCTTTAAAACCATAAACGTATAAGTCCATTATGATAAATTTGTTTACATAATCCCGCGAATTCGCGGGCCTTAAACTAGTAGTAGTAGTAGTAGTAGTAGTAGTAATAATAATAATAATAATAATAATGATAATAATGATAATGATAATAATAATAATAATAATAATAATAATAATAATAATAATAATAATAATAATAATAATAATAATAATAATAGTAATAGTAATAATAATATTATTAATAATAATAATAATAATAATAATAGTAATAATAATATTAATAATAATAATAATAGTAATAATAATAATAATAATAATAATAATAATAATAATAATAATAATAATTACTGTAATAATAATAATAAAACAATGTATTATTTTAAAAAAAATTGAAATTATGGGTTTAACAGGTGATTAACCCGTTGACTCCTTGCAGGCTCATAACAGTAGTGCACAATCTCATTGCTCTTCGGCTTATTCGTTCTCGGTAGTGCCTATGACTGAAAGTACTTTCTATATTGTGGTGTAAGTTTTTTGTTTTGTGGTGTATTTTATTTCTACGTGAAGCGACGTTGTTTTTCCAAGTTAACTGTGGAATGAGCAAGCAACAAGCTTTGACTTGCAGGCTTACAATTCACTCCCAAAACCGGTCATCATCGCTACAAAATGCATGATCGGGTCCGCGAAAACAATGGTTAAAACACTCATACGTACCCGTCTACTATCGAACCCAACACATACAAACATATAAAATTTATAAACAGTCAATCCCAACAATTTCGACTCATAAGTCATAAGTAAATCCAGTCTATAATAAAGTTTCATCATAATTTTATTACCATATATATACTGTCTTGCTTCACCAATAGCAGATCAACATCCCATCTCAAACTACCCATTTGAAAATAATATGTGCCATTTAGTTAGGAGAATTTGCTCCAACTACAAATTATACATGTATAGTTATCTTTCATGTTTATGGTTCTATTATCATATATTTACTACTCCGGTTTGTATACCTATCCATACATGACAAATTGACATTTATATATTTAGATTATGTGATATGCACATATTACTGACCATGCCGACTCTACATACATGGGATTGGGGTCCTATGACCCCACTATCTTGAATTTTTTTGGGGTTAAGGCTACTCAAGGGTCATATATTTTTTTTTTGTCTCGATTTAGACCATGTATCATAAAAAATACTATTGTAGGTTATATATACTATGGAAACGTGTGCTAACGTAAACAAAAGGTGACCGGTTACCTGCTAAACCGGTCATCTTCATCTTTGATTTCTTTGTTCTTGGTGTTCTTTATACTTTTTCTAGTTTTCCGGCGACTTGGGCGGCGGAGCACGGTGGTTTGTGGTGGCCTACGGCGGCTGTACGACAAATTAACATAAAAATACACCAACATGTGCAGATACCTTCGGTTTATCAACCTAAACACAAACCCATTATTAGATTCGTCAAACAAACTCTCAAAATCCATGAATCGAACGATTCAGTTTCAACCTTTTCAAAATAAAAAATCCACATAACTCTATCAATAATAGGATTCAGGAAGGATATAATCTAGATGAAGGATTCAAAGCCTGAAAACAACTTAATCGCAAAATCAATTATTCTCTGAAGTTCATCAATGACGAGTATTTTAACAGGTTAACAAGTTAAGTGTGTTTACATAACACACTTTTTCAAAGTTTATGACCTACAATAGTATTTTTTTGAGTATATGGCCTACATCGGGACAAAAAAGAAAGTATAAGTATATGACCCTTGAGTAGCCTTAACCGTTTTTTTTTAACATGTATAGTTCAAAATGTATAGGACACCACTAAATTACCTATAGGACCTCATATATTTTTAAATTTTATGGTTTTTTTAGGTAAACAACCACTAAAGTACACTTCAAATATAATTATCTTTGAAAGAAAAAAAATTAGGACTCCAATGAGATTTCATCATAGATTCGCCACTAAATACTAATTACTGATCGGTCTATGTGCAAACATTTTAGTCCCATTTTGGAAAACACAGGAATAGAAGAAACCCAAACAAGGTATTTCCCCTTAATTTTTGATCCTTTCCTTCTTTTGTTATTCATCATCAGATCAAATCAGATCAGATAGTATTATTGAAAATGTAGCTTGCTGCATGTTGTATTTAAAGTTTGATTGTTGCTTGTTGTGATTGTTGATGACCATAGGGTGTTATCTTTATATGTTTTTAAATTTTGGGTTGTTGTGGTCTATGCAACATCAGTACCACTGTACCAGTCACACCAGTTAAGTAACCGAAAATGAATAGCTTGAAAGCGGTCACCACTAGATAATTCCTATTCCTATATAGTTATATACGTATGTGTGTAATCTTTTTGTTATTATCATTGCAGCTCCACTAACAGAGGTGAAACATGATAAGGAAAAAACAAGAACATACGCAAAGAAGAAAAAGGAGTAGCAAACACCAATTTTTAACAATACATATGGGATATTTTATAAGGATGGCATGGCAGCCTTTTTGTCAATGTAAAAACATCATGCTACCTATATGATCAAGCTCTCTCCTGGAGATAGCTTGAGTACCACTTTCACATAACCATATAGGATATTATCACCGTTGCATCTATTTTTTTAATGTAAAACTGCTATGCTATGTATGAAATACATAAATATGTATCGCTGCCAACAACAGTTAGTATTACTGTAGCCACTGCAACGTGTGGCCACATCTTCCTCTAGTTTCCAACCAAATCTCCCTAAAAAAAACTTACCCCGCCGAGTGCACATAGGGGAGATCAAACGAAACCGTCGGATTAGACTTTGGTTTTGCATTACATCACCGCTCAAATAATTAATGACCAATAAATCGTATATTAGACTTTTGTATGTTTTTTATTTGCGAACCTCTTTAACTATCAAATAGGTCAGTCTTAATCTTTTTTAGAGTAAAAAAGAAAAAAAAGAAAAAAAGAAAAAAGAAAAGAGAGAACTTAGTCACACGAAAAGATGTGGATGTTTAGCAAGTATACTTGGCAAACGGGTCAGGTTAGGTTGCTTTGGGTACAGGTCAAAATGGTATTGGGTTGAAATTGGTCATGAGTCAAACGGGTCACATTTTTAAACGGGTCCAAATGGATCAGGTTGGGTTATTATCATTTTATTTTAGTTATTATAATTTATTATTTTTTAAGAAAATATTTTTATACATAAATGATATTACCATGAATGCTTTCATAAATGTTTGACGGATGAAACTTGTTATGCTCGACTCATTTGATCCATTTACAAGACTCATTACACCTATCTCTATTTATCGAACTTTGGAATTGATACTCATTAGATCTTTTATATTTTGTATAAAACATAATATGTTGAAGGAAACTCATTAGACCTTTTTTTAAGTTTTGATTTACATTGCTAGAGCTAATTTTTTTCAAGACCCACTTGACTTAAAAGCTTGATCCAATTGATCCAAATTTGAGTGTATGAGTCACAATTGTTAGGCATATTAGCGAGGATATTAATATTAAAAAGCACCAGCGAGCTAGAAATATTTTTACAAATTCTGCGTACCAGCTCTTTAATAACTACCAAAGTCTAATGTACTTAGTTCACTGAATATACACTAACACTACTAAACTTACTGACATGTTGAAAGGAGAATTAGACAATGACCAACTCCACACCTTTAGGCTTAATTGATTCGATAAGCTTAGCACGAGAATGCAAAACTTCCTTCATGGTAGAATCATTTGAAATTGCAATCACAACTTTCTTGAGTGACACAGTAGTTTGTATGATATATGCAGCAAGTTCAAAGTCACATTTTCGACCCTTATATTTGGCGATTTCAACAAGCTTGAGGTGTGTATGGGGATTAGTAGCATCCCTTGCTTTCTTCCTTCTTATGATTGGTGAAGTCCAACATGGCTGAAAAAAGATCCACACCCTTGTTAAATTGTTTAACATATATGCTATATAAAAAGTAAGATAGCTTAATTGAGCATTGCGTGAGTACCCTAATAGAAAAAGTCTCCAAATTTGGACATGCATTCAATACGGAAGCCAAAAATAGAAGACAATCATCGTTGCTACCACCAACTGCGAGTCTCAATTTCTTCAGATTTGGTAACTCGGAAACAGAGTCAATTATTGAAAAATCCTACAAAAACATATAACAGCATCATAAATATTTCCATCAATGATTGAATTCTAAACACGTCCAAACTATGAGACACTAACCTCGGGTTCATCCACGCTTATGGAAAGATACTGCAGGGACAAAGCAAAAGACGAAATCTGGTTGAACACATCATTGAAACTTAAAAAACTAATATCAAGTTCCTTAAGTTTTGAAAGATAGAGCAAGACGTAAATCTATATGGAAACCTTTGCAGGTGAACGATACAAGGTCCAGATTAGATAAACAGATCGATTTAAGATAATAATTTTCCTGTATTTCAAAGCGTTTTAGGTAACGAGCTTGTCCATCAATTTGAATATGATCCAGGTATCGTGGGTAATGGATTGATGCCATCTCAAGTAGTGGAGACTGCTTTATTATTTCATGAAATATTTCTTTTGTCAAATTAACATTTTTCAATATAAGTTTTTTTAGATACGGTGTTCTTGGAATTATTTGTATATACAAATACAATCTCCGTGGGAAATCGTAATTATCGGAAATAGAAAGCAAATCCAGTTCAAGAAACTCAACTTTCTTTACAACTGCAAATTCAAGCCAATTATCAATAACTTTTTTATGGTTGCGATTCAAACCATAACGGATCCGGAAGTCCTTAACTTTTGGGTGTTTGTAGCTTCGGATGGCTGAGTTCACCTGGTTAACGTACTTCTCCCTTTCTCCCTCATCTAAACTAGCCACCCTCACCCCATTACAAAAATGGTCGGGACCATAAAAGTTTAATTGACTTAAATTTCGCCACACGTATCTCCATCTTGTAGCAAGACTGCTAGTAGCCACCGCATCCTTGACAGGCATAAGAGCCAGTATCAAAACAAGTACATCATCCGACATTTGGCTTATAATATCATATGAATTTGGTCTTTGATGACTTCCTACCTTCACAAATCAAATTCATTACTAATTACTAATTACAGTAAAAGTAATCATAGCAATCAACGATAATACTATACGTAATTAAACTTTTGCATCCAGATCCCCCATTCCTAACCAAATATATGTCATTATCCACTGATGAAATGAAACAGTGTTAACAGAAAAGTAACAACAATAAAATATATGAAAAAGTTTAAATTTAAACCTGAATTTGAAGACTAGTGGAGGAGTTCTGTATGCAATCCATAATCATAAATATTTAACCTGCGGCATAGGGTAAATGTGCGGAATCAGAGAATATTTTATTTTATACTAATGTTCAGAAATAACACCAGTCACGATTTAATAAAAGATCCGTGAAATCGTTACCAAAATTCTAATAAAACTACAAATAACTCCATCCGTCAATTAGCAAACTATAACAGTGTGTTATTACATTAAAAATAATACCGATTCATGCGACTTTTAGTTATATTTGTGTAACAACAAACATAATCCACATCAATAATTTAAAATTTTCACGACATGCGATAATAAAGAGTGAAATACTAGTAAACACAACGATTAGCTTACAGATCGGTAACGGCAGATTGGTAAGGGTAATCATTAACGGTGACGGTAAACGGTGAAATTTTAACATCAGCAGATAGCCCTATTTATCAATTATGGGCTTAGGAAAAGGTGTGGGCTTTTTCATCCGATGAATAGCCCATGAAAGTTGTATACGGAGTATTATTTTGGTGAGGGAAATCGGTAAAACCGCCTCTCATATTTCAATTGTTTAACAATGTGTCTTTAAAAAACATGGTAATTGTAAAAATGTCTTTGCACCACTCACCGTGTGTGGTGCTTGGTTTGGAATATTGGATTACCGAGATATTCAATGAGACAACTCATTTTCATCGCAACTCGCACCAAACACGAGTGTGGTGCGTGATGTGAATTGCACAAAAACGTTGGATGATCGTATCTTTTGATTCCTTATTCCGATTTAATCATCTATTTTTTTTAAACCGTGTATTTTTTCGAGATCTATCTGATGACAAACACATCAGTACGTAGTTTGTCCCAAGATTTTTTCAAAATTCGGCCTCGAAGACTTTCATTTTTGACCTTTTCGTTGATTTTGATTTTTATATATACTTTGACTACTCATAACTTGCTATAAAACATTGTGATTTGTAGTTCGTTAAATCTATCACCAATGTTTATTAAAAGTACACGAAACCCCTTAATCAAATTGAATAAACAAAACAATTCGCAGATCGAACATTTTCTACATTTGACGTAAATCGCAATATCATGTATAATTACAAAATTATTTTTTTCACTTGACTAGCTTTTCAACGGTTAGATCTTGAAAAAAATACACGATTTAAAAGAAAACAGAACTCAATAAAGATTATAAAATTAACAAAAATTCTTAAGGAATGCTTATTAAACATATTATATATATATTCAATTAGAAAATCACAAAAGCTACTATTCAATTAGGACTATTATGTAATAACAATCATTTTCAAGGGTAAAAACTTCCGATGTTTTTGTCTTCTTTTAAAACCACGTTTTTAATAATTAAATACAATACATTGTGACTTTAACACAAAAGCATCAGTTGTTTATTGGCTAACCATTTGACTTATCTACTGACATGTCAGGGATTCGAGCCCCTGGTGCCCTCCTCTTTTCTCCAGATTTATTCTTTTTTACTTTTTATCCATTATTCTCTCATTTTATTAAATTTTTCATAAAGCACCCCTTAACTATTTTTTATAATTCAGTCCTCTCACTTCTATTTTATTTTTTTTACCCATTATTTCCTCACTTAATTAAATTTTCCATAATGCAACCCTTAACGTCTTTTTTCCTAATTCATTCCTCTCACTCCAATTCTATTTTATTTAAATTCTTTTTTTAATCTAACTTTTCTTATAATTTGTACATGACTTCATCTATTTTTTCGTTACCACTTTTTTAAATATTATTTTTTAAATCTTTCACTTTACCCTCTCTTTTTCTTTACAATATTCTTTTCTACTACTATACTTTACTACTTGAATAACAAGAATATTTAAATTATGTTGATTTTTAACTATTTTGGTTGGTACCCACCTCCTTTGATCCCCGGGCCCACTGTTGGATACCCTTACCAAATATGGGGTGCAGGTTCAATTCTGGTCTGCGCCAACTGTTGGGTATTGGGGGGAGGAGTTTTACCCGACATACTTAGTCCTTGTGGGGTGGGCGGTATGGGTTGTCAAAGGCAACACAGGGCTAAGGTGTCCATGCCAATCTACACTTTTTACCAAACCAAACTATTTTAGTTATTTATTTGAAAGATACATTCTCTTTGATTTTTTATGGTTATTAACGTTTAAGTATTTAATTTAAAAAATAAGTTGTATACGACGAAAGACTTACTAAGTATGTTATATATAAAAAGAGTAAGGGGTCCGCCGCCGCCGCCGCCGCAACGCGCGGCTAACCCAAAAACTTGTTCTAATATCAACAAAAATTCTTAGAAGAAACTTATTTCGAAGAATAGAGTAATAGAATGGTTTCTTTTTTCCTAGAAGCTAAAAGGTTAAAAATAATAACTAGGGTTGTTTTTGCCAATAACAGCCATACGTTAACTGTTAAAGCTCATTTGAAGGATTGACAACACTTAACACCATTTCGAAAGTCACAAACCACGTCACAAATACTATGCTCGGGTGCATAATCCAACATTTTACCAATCATTTCCAACCAAACATCCCACGAAAGTCTACCTCGTCACGACTTCATCGGGGAAATCAAAATAAAATCATCACTCTCGGCCGATTGACCACAAGCCTAAATACTAAAGTTTTCTTCGCCTGAATATTGAACATTACACACGAAAACCACCTCAATTACACCAATTAATTACAATAACATTACGACGTTTAAAGCATTCCAACAATTTAATCGTTTTGATCCTAGATGAAACAACAATAAAAACACGAACGGTCCGTTTTTCATTTCTTACATTGCATCACAGCTAAAATGACCAATAAATAGTATATTAGACTTCTGCACTTTTCTTATAGTTGGCCAGTTGGGAACCTCTTCAAATATCAAATAGCTAGGTCAATCTCGTTAAGAGTAAAAAAAAAGAAGAGAACTCAGTCACAACAAAAGATGTACATTCCTTTTCAAAGTCTACATACCAGCTCTTTAATAACTATCAACGTCTAATGTAGTTCACCTAATTTTATCAAACTTACAAAGCTTACACACATTTTGAAAGGAGAATTAGACTATGACCAACTCCACACCTTTTGGCTTTATTGATTCGATAAGCTTAGCACGAGATTTAACATCTTCCTTCTTCAAACAATCCCTTGAAATTGCAATCACAGCTTTCTTGAGTGACACAGCAGTTTGTATGATGTATGCAGCCAGTTCAAAGTCACATTTTCGACCCTTATATTCCACTATTTCGACAAGCTTTAGGTGTTTATGGGGATTAGTAGCATCCCTTGCTTTCTTCCTTCGTATGATTGGCGAAGTCCAACGTGGCTGCAAAAAGATCCACACCCTTTTTGTTAAATTGTTTAACATATTTGGACAACTATACTAAAATTAAGTTAGCTTAATTGAACATAACCGTAATAGAAAAAGTCTCCAGATTCGGACATGCATTCAATATGGAAGTCAAAAATAGAAGACAATCATCGCCGCCGCCACCACCAACTACAAGTCTCAATTTTTTCAGATTTGGAAACACGTGAATAGATTCAAATATTAAATAACCCTGCAAAAACAAATAACAACATCATAAACATTTCCATCAATGATTGATTCTAAACACATTAAAATGATGAGACACTAACCTCGGGTTCATCCACGCTTATGGAAAGATACTGCAGGGACAAAGCACAAGACGATATTTGGCCGAACACATTATTAAAATTCTTAAAACTTATATCAAGTACAAGTTCCTTAAGTTTCGGAAGATGAGCAAGACGTAAATCTATACGTAACCCTTTGCAGGTGAGCGATACAAGGTCCAAATTAGATAAACAGATCGAATCAACATGACACATTCCCTCAATTTCAAAGTGTGTAAGGTTACGAGCTTGTCCATCAACTTGAATATGATCCAGGTATCGTGGGTAATGGATTGATACCATCTCAAGTAGTGGAGACTGCTTTATTAATTCATTAAAAGTTTCTTTTGTCATGTTAACATTCTTCAATATAAGTTTTTTTAGAAAACATGTTGGAATTCTTTGTATATACAATCTCGATGGGAAATCGTAGTTATCGGAAATAAAAAGCAAATCCAGTTCAAGAAACTCAACTTTCCTTTCAATAGCAAATTCAAGCCAAATATCAATAACGTCCTTATGGTTGCGATTCAAACCATAACGGATCCGAAAGTCCTTAACTGTTGGGTGGTTGTAGCTTTGGATAACTGAATTAACCTGGTTGATGTACTTGTCCCTTTCTGAATCAGCTACACTATCCACCCTCACCCCTTTAAGAAAAGCTTCAAAACCATCAAAGTGTAACTGCCTTAATTTACGCCACACGTATCTCCATCTTGTAGCGAGACTGCTAGTAGCCACCGCATCCTTGACAGGCATAAGAGCCAGTATCAAAACGAGTACATCATCAGACATTTGGCTTATAATATCATATGAATTTGGTCTTTGACGACTTCCCACCTTCTTCACAAATCAAAGTCAATACTAATTACTAATAACTAATAACAGTAATAGTTATCTTAGCTTTCAACAATAATACTAAACGTAATTAAACTTTTGCAGCATCCTGATCCACATTCCTAACAAAATGTATGTCATTATCCACTTATGAAAAAGTTCAAAATCAAACCTGAATATGAAGACTAGTAGAGGAGTTCTGTATGCAGTCCATAATCATAAATATTTAACCTGCGGCATAGGGTAAACGTGCGAAATCAGAGAATTTTTTATACTAATGTTCAGAATTAACACCAGTCACGATTTAATAAAAGATGAATGAAATCGTTATAACTACACTCCATCCGAATTAGCATACTATAACAGTAGTAAACGCAATCTGTGTAACAATTTCAACAAATAATACCGATTCATGCTACTTTTTATTTAAAACTTGAGTAACAATTTCAACAAACATAATCCACGACTAAAACTTAATCTAAAATTTTCACGACATGCGATAATAAAGAGTGAAATACTAGTAAACGCAACGATTAGCTTACAGATCGGTAACGGCAGATTGATAGCGGTAAACATTGTCGGTGACTGACTGACTGACTGACTGTGAACGGTGACGGTAAACGTTGACGGTAACTGGTGAAATGTTAACCTCAGAAGTCAGAGGATAGCCATATAAAAATATACTTAGCATATATGGACTCAGAAGGTGTGGGCTTTTTCATCAGATGAATAGCCCATGAATGTTTTATATGTTTTATACTAGTATGTAGTACTCAGTATTATTTTGGTAATGATCCTACGCTGTTACGGAGTAAATTTTATCTTAAATGAGTACGTGAGATATTTATAAGTTCTTTTTGCTTATGTATGCATTGATGTTGCTGCTGCTAACCGATACCTTTATTTTATTTCTCATAGCATTGATGTATGCATTGTGTTTCACATTAGAACTGAGACATTGGTGATATATATAACTAATTATTAAGGCTCATATGGTCCTATATGATTCATTAGTGATATGAGTGTTATATGTGGGTTATCGTATTGATTATGACTCATTAGTGATTTAAGTTTTATTTGTGAGTCATCGTATTGATTGAAAAGTATTTAATTCATTATTTTTTATATACTTAATGGCTTTGTTCCATGTCTAACCTATTTAGGTGTATAACTCTCCGTTGAAAAAGATTTAAAAATGTAATTCAAAACTTTATACTAAGCTGAGTTAGTAAAGGTTTTATGCATGTACCGTATTTTTAATTTAGTTATTAGTTTCTTAGTGATTTTAGAAGAAAAGTTTTGAGTTAATAAATGTTTTTTAGCATGTACCATATGGCACATGGCACATGGCACATGATAAGATACATTGATGATGATAATTGTTTCCTTAAATAAATTAAATTGTATTCAATAATGTTAAAAGATGCCAAAATAAAATGTGTATTTAATATTATTTTGTCTTTAGACGGAAAGTTTTGAGTTAACAAATGTTTTTTGTCTTTAAAACCATAAACGTAAAACATTTGAGTAAAACAGTTGATATGTTTTAAACTACTTTAATCAAGAAAATATGGTTTAAAGTAAAACATGTTTAGTTTTATTATATAGATAAAGAAAATTAATAGAAAACACAAGAGTTGAAGAAAAAACAAAGAACGAGTATATTGGCCCCTTAAATAGATATTAAAATAGATATTTGTATATTCTTTGATTGAACCTAAATATTTGAGTAAATTAAAAGTGCTAAGGGGAAAAAAGATTGATCAATTGTTTTATCTCTGGCAGTCGTACAAATTGGCAGTCGTGCAAATTTGTTCGAAATCTGGATTCGCAATTATTTAAAACAATTGACGGATTAATCCACTCAATTAAATTGAGTAATTAATATCTAACGCGACGATCGAAGTTTAGAACCTAAGTTTGAGGATGAATTTCTGCACAGTAAGTTTGCCATGGCCGTGAAGATGATGAATTGAATGACCAAAAATGGTTTATTTATAGGCGAGAAAGTTTGTTACATTGGTGGCTGACGTCGCACACATGTTGGAAGCTTCGACGATCCCAACACACCCACTATAGATGACCTAGGTTATACTCACTCACTAGACCAACACTTTGACGTTGGTTAGCCTTTAATTTTATAAATCCTTAGTGTACAATAATATTTAGGCGACATTGTCGACCATATATCATTTAGGCGGTATAACCGACCATGTATCACTTAGGCGGCAGAGCCGACCATATAATAAGAACAACAAAAGTGCACTAAGAACTTAAACATAAACTAAGGCTTGATCGGGAAACTTAACAAAAACACTTATATTAAATTACAATTACAATATTACTTACAAACTTTCTCTTCTCTACTTTCGCTAACGCACACTCTTCTTCTCTTCTTCACTACTCACTTCTTATTTCACTCTCACAACTTACTTCACACACTACAAATGAAATCCTCACCCCTATTTATACTACTCCATGGAAGTTTCTAGAAACTAGATATTTCCATGGATATATATAAATATCTAGATATTTTTATACATATAAATATCTAGATATTTCTTACACACATAAATATCTAGATTTTTTCCTTACATTTTAATATCTAGATATTTTTCATATACATATTAATATCTAGATATTTTACCCATATACATATACTAATTCCATATTATTCTAAATTTGCATTGTATTTTAACACTCCCCCTTAATGCAAATTTTCTTCCAACGATGTCTTGCAGACCATTCCAAGTGCTTCTCTGAATTTTGTAAACTTCGGTTTACTTAGGCTCTTGGTGAATATATCTGCAACCTGTTCATCTGTCTTTGTTGGCATCATCTTGATCTCTCCTTCAAGGACCTTCTCGCGAACATAGTGATAGTGCACTTCTATATGTTTTGTTCTCGCATGAAAGACTGGATTTTCTGCTAGACGTATAGCTGATAAGTTATCGCAGAAAAGCTTTACTTGATAATCTGTTGATTGATGAAGATCTTCCATTAGCTGCTTCAACCAAGTAATTTCTTGTGTTGCTGATGCTGCCGATCGATATTCTGCTTCGGTGCTTGATAAGGATACAGTTGGTTGTCTCTTGCTGCACCATGATATTACTCCCGATCCAAGACTAAACATGTATCCAGTTGTTGATCGTCGTGTATCATAGTCTCCAGCATAATCGGCGTCACAATATCCAGTCACGTGACATTCTTTTGTTTTCTTGTATAAAATACCAAAGTTAATAGTGCCTTTAACATACCTTAAGATGCGTCGTACAACATCAAGGTGAGGCTTCTTCGGATTGCTCATGTATCGACTAACCACTCCAACTGCATAAGATATATCTGGCCGGCTTAGTGTGAGATAAATAAGACTTCCAACCATCTTTCGATATATGGTAACATCTTGAAGACTTTTTCCTTCATCTGCTCGTAGTTTTGTATTCGGATCCATCGGAGTTGAGATATGTTTGCAATTAAGCATTCTGTACTTTTGTAAAAGATCTCGCGCATATTTCTGTTGTCCCAGAAATAATCCTTCTCTTTTCTGCTCTATTTCGAGTCCAAGAAAATGTTTGAGTTCTCCAAGCTCCTTCATATGAAATCTGATAGACAGATTCTCTCTTGTTCTTTGGATCTCCTCATAGTGATCTCCCGTGATGATTAAGTCATCCACATATACTAGCACTATGGCTAGTTTTCCTTGATCTTGTTTCACAAATAAACTAGAATCTGAAGGAGCAACTGTGAAACCACTTTATACTAAGAACTCGCCAATCTTCCCGTACCAAGCTCTTGGAGCCTGCTTTAAGCCGTATAGTGCTTTCTTTAATTTGCAGACATGGTCAGGATGGAACTTGTTCTCAAAGCCTCTTGGTTGCTCCATATAAATTTCTTTGTCAAGTTCTCCATGTAAGAAAGCGTTCTTGACATCCATCTGCCACAGCTTCCAAGATTTGCTAGCGGCTAAAGCTAGTAGAGCTCGAATTGTTGTGATCTTCGCCACTGGACTAAACGTTTCTTCATAATCCAGCCCATATTGTTGAGAAAAACCTCTAGCAACAAGTCGAGCTTTATACCTTTCAATGGAGCCATCTGATCGAGTCTTCACCTTGTAAACCCATTTACAAGATATTGGTTTTACATCTTTTGGCTTTGGAACTAAACTCCATGTCTGGTTTTCTTTTAATGCATTAATTTCTTCTTCCATTGCTTTCCGCCATTCTTGACTTTGTGTTGCTTCTTCATAAGTGGAAGGCTCAATAGGTATTGATTCATCCACATGAGCAGCATTGGCATACCTCGGATTAGGTTGCCTCGGCCTTGTTGATCTCCGTAATTCTTGCACATGCTCCTCGGCATCCATTTGGCTTGGACGAACCTCTTCGGATGTAGATTGATGTACCCCAGTTTTCCATGGACTCGTTTCCTTAGAGTAAGATCCATCTCCTTCTTTAATTGGATCCGATATGTGCTCTTTATGTTTTTCTTTCTCTTCTGGAACTTCTTCTAATCCATGAGATTCTGGAAGCTCTATCTTTTCAGGTGACCACCATGAAGAAGCTTCATCAAATACCACATTTCTTGAAGTATGGCACTTTCCAGTATTTGGATCACAACATCTCCATCCTTTTCTTGATTCATCATAACCGACAAAAATGCACCGAATTGCCTTCTTATCAAATTTGCTTCGGAGATGATCTGGCACGAAGACGTAGCATACACATCCAAAAACCTTGAGATGGTTGACGGTTGGCTTGATCTTCCATAATCTTTCATACGGTGAAATATGCCCCAACTTCATTTGTGGAAGCCTATTAATCACGTATGATGCCGTCCTCATACATTCGGCCCAAAATCTTCCTGGTACATTCTTACCATGAAGCATACTTCGACAAGTTTCGGCAAGGTGACGATTCTTGCGTTCGGCCACTCCATTCTGTTGTGGAGTATTAGGGCAAGTTAATTGCCTTCTGATCTTGTGCTTCTCAAGATAGATATTGAACTCGGTTGATAAATATTCTCCTCCATTATCTGTGCGTAAGCATCGAATCTTAGTATTGAGCTCACTTTCTACCTTGTTCTTGAACTCTTTAAACTTCAGAAAAGTCTCCGACTTCTCCTTCATGAAGTAAACCCACACATATCTTGAGAAGTCATCAATGAATGTCACCATATATTTCATACCTCCAAGTGATGTTTGTTTCACTGGGCCGAAAACATCTGAGTGTATGCTCTAGTGGTGTCTTGGACTGATGCGCTGACTCCTTGAATGGCAATTGGTGAGCTTTGCCAAATTGACATCCAGCACATATTGTATCTGTTCGGATATCAATTTGAGGAAGCCCATTTACTATGCGTTTTACCATCATCTCCTTTAACTTGTTGTAGCCCACATGCCCAAGACGTTCATGCCAAAGATCAGCCGTCTCATTTTTTCGAGTCTTATCCACATAAGCTGTTTCAGCAGATAATACATAGACCGATTCTATTCTTCTTCCATGCATAACTGGATTGCCAACCACCTTTACTCTCTTGAATACAGACACATCTTCTGGTCCAAAGAGCACATAGTTCCCTTCTGCTGTCAATTGTGGTACTGACAGTAAATTCTTCTTTAGGCCAGGGACAAGATACACCTTCTCGAGTTGGAGCTTATGAGAGTCGTCTTCATTTGGAATTATTGTCTTTCCAATGTGAGAAATAGACAACCTTGAATTGTCGGCTGTCAACACGACTCTCTTTCCTTTGTAATCCTCCATTTCTTGCAGCTTCGTCTCATCATTGGTCATATGATTTGAGCACCCAGAATCAATGATCCAATCATCTTTGTAGTTTATTTTTGACTTTAAGGTTGCTGCAAGAGCTTGATCATCCATGTCAGCTTCAACGGAGAGTCCTGCTTCTGCATCCCATGTTTCCTCATTAATGGTTGCTTCGAATGTGACCTCTTTCTTCTCATCTCTTGCGGCGGCCACATTTCCTTCGAAAGTTCGCCTTCTGGGGAATCTACATTCTCGAGCAAAATGACCCTTCTTGCCACAATTGAAGCATTCACCATTCTTTCTCTTATCATTTTCCCCGTATTGTTGGCGATGATCTCTACTTCCTTGTTGAGCTCCCCCTGAAGCTTTGCCTTTTGATTTTGGGTGACCCTTCCACCCATATGTCTTACTTTCTTTCATCGCCTCTTGTCTTCGAGATGTTGCTTTCTTTTTATTGGTGAAGAGTGCATCTTCTCCGTCTTTTACGGTTACTTCATTCATCTGCTTGGCTAATGCCTCTTGATTTGCCAATAGATTCTCCAGCTCTATTAATGATGGTTGAGTAGGCCATCCTCTCACAGCGGCTATAAATCCATTATACTCGGATCTTAAGCCGTGGATGATAATTCTCTTCATCCTTGCATCACTCACTTTCTCTTCAGGTGCAAGTTGAGATATCTCACGGCAAATTGATTTCACCTTGGTGAAATACTGAGAAATAGACAGACTTCCTTGTGATGTACCCGCGAGCTCATTTTCCAAGAGCTGGAGGCGTGCTTCATTCTTCTTTGAAAATAATTTTTCAAAAGTTTCCCAAGCTGCCTTTGGTGTTTTCTCGTCACGGATGTGCTCCAATAGATCCTCCTCGATTGTAGTCTTCAATATAAATAAAGCCTTCCCGGCCTTGATGTTCCATTTTCTCAAGGCTTCAGCATTTTCTTTCGGTGGAGGCGTTGTGTCACTGCCAGCAACTATTTCCCATAAATCCTGTCCTTGTAGGTAGGATTCTATGCAAGTCCGCCAATAACCATAGTTGTGGTTATTGAGACTCTTGATTCCACTGCTCGTACTTGCAAGATCTGCCATCATGACGTCCAACGTCCGATAAGCTTGGTCCCTGACCGATGAGCTTTCACAGTTCCTAACTGTGCTCCGACAGAATCTTCCTTAGAGCCTTGGTGAAAACAAGCCGATGTAAACGTCCAACGTTTACCGATTTCCTCCACTAGAAATGGTCCCGAACGACCCGCTCTGATACCAATTGTTGGAAGCTTCGACGATCCCAACACACCCACTATAGAGGACCTAGGTTATACTCACTCACTAGACCAACACTTTGACGTTGGTTAGCCTTTAATTTTATAAATCCTTAGTGCACAATAATATTTAGGCGACATTGTCGACCATATATCATTTAGGCGGTATAACCGACCATGTATCACTTAGGCGGCAGAGCCGACCATATAATAAGAACAACAAAAGTGCACTAAGAACTTAAACATAAACTAAGGCTTGATCGGGAAACTTAACAAAAACACTTATATTAAATTACAATTACAATATTACTTACAAGCTTTCTCTTCTCTACTTTCGCTAACGCACACTCTTCTTCTCTTCTTCACTACTCACTTCTTATTTCACTCTCACAACTTACTTCACACACTACAAATGAAATCCTCACCCCTATTTATACTACTCCATGGAAGTTTCTAGAAACTAGATATTTCCATGGATATATATAAATATCTAGATATTTGTATACATATAAATATCTAGATATTTCTTACACACATAAATATCTAGATTTTTTCCTTACATTTTAATATCTAGATATTTTTCATATACATATTAATATCTAGATATTTTACCCATATACATATACTAATTCCATATTATTCTAAATTTGCATTGTATTTTAACAACACATGTATCACTTGTGTGCGTAACAAACTTTCTGAAATAGTCGGGCTTACGCGGGCACTGATGCTCCGCTCAGATGCACACTGTCTATATATTATGGGGCTTACATTGCCGGCTACCGGGAAGCACATAGAATGCCCTAGGCAAAGGGTTAATAGCCATGGTAAGATTTAATCTTGCACTTCAAGTCTTTACATGCACTTAATTTTTACTCGTATTATTGTTCCTTTTAATAGTCCATGATACAGTGATGGAGCTTGCCAATGGTAATGCAAAACTTCGATGGCCTAACGGAAGCCGAAGGCACTCCACCTCCCCCTAACTTAGAGGGAATTTTTTCGACTCTGATCCCGAGGAGACTTATGTGACCCCACTGTTTTTGTGGATTCCCACCGGCAGAAGCAATCAGTTCCGTTCCTTCCCCTTCATCTGTCACAAAAAAGCTGAAAGGGAAAGAAATTGTTGCTTCTCAACCAATGAAAGGCAAAAAGGAAAGGTTATAAGTCCTTTCCTCTATCCGTCAAGGATTTTTCTATGAGTTTTTTGAATTCTCCACACGATGGCCAAGAACCCTCAAGTGGAGGAGCCCTTCATTCACGCCGCTGGGTCTTCACCTTCTTCCACTGCATCTTGGACACTTAAGACGGATCCGATCAGAACTTGGCTAACTCCTTTCCAACTTTTAGCAAGTTGGATGAGAGTTATTTGGGAACCTCTTCAAATATCAAATAGGTCAGTCTCGTTTAAGAGTAGAAAAAGAAGAAAACTTAGTCACAACAAAAGATGTACATTGCTCTCCAAAGTCTACATACCAGCTCTTTAGTAACTACCAACGTCTAATGTAGTTCACCTAATTATATTTTATATTAACATTACAAAGCTTACACACATGTTGAAAAGAGAATTACACTATGACCAACTCCACACCTTTGGGCTTAATTGATTCGATAAGCTTAGCACGAGATTGAACATCATCCTTCTTCTTACAATCCCTTGAAATTGCAATCACAACTTTCTTGAGTAAAACAACAGTTTGCATGATATATGCAGCAAGTTCAAAGTCACATTTTCGACCCTTATATTCCACGATTTCAACAAGCTTGAGGTGTTTATGGGGATTAGTAGCATTTCTTGCTTTTTTCCTTCTCATAATTGGTGAAGTCCAACGTGGCTACAAAAAGATCAACACCCTTGTTAAAATGTTTAATATATATACTGTATAATAATTAAGCTAGCTTAATTGAACATCGCGCAAGTACCTCAATAGACAAAGTCTCCAAATTCGGACATGCATTCAATATGGAAGCCAAAAACAGTAGACACTCACTGCGGCTACCACCAATTCCGAGTCTCAATTTCTTCAGATTCGGTAACTTGGGAACAGATTCAAGTATTAAATATCGCTGCAAAAACAAATAATGGGGTCATAAACATGTCCATCAATGATTAAATTCTAAATATGTTCAAATAATGAGACACTAACCTCGGGTTTACTCGTGCTAATGGAAAGATATTGCATGGACAAAGCACAAGATGATACCACACTGAGCACGTTATTGAGATTCATATGAGTTATATCAAGTTCAAGTTTCTTAAGATTCGGAAGATTAGCAAGATTTAAATTTAAACGGGAACCATTGTAGGTGAACGATACAAGGTCCAAATCAGATAAACTTATCGAATCAACATAACACATTCGCGCTATTTTAAAGTGTTTTAGGTTGCGAGCTTGTCCATCAATCTGAATATGATCCAGAAATTGCGGGTAACAGATTGATACCATCTCGAGAAGTGGAGACTGCTTTAATAACTCGTGAAAGATTTCATTTGTCACGTTAACATTATTCAATATAAGCTTTTTTAGACACGGCAGTGCGACCACCATATTTGGAATTCTTTGTGTACACAATGTTGATGGGAAATCATAATGATAGCACATATAAAGCAAATCTAGCTCAAGAAACTCAACTTTCCTTTCAACTGCAAATTTAAGCCAATTATCAATAACTTCCCTATGGTTGCGATTCAAACCATAACTGATCCGGAAGTCCATAACTTTTGGGTGGTTGTAGCTTCGGATGACTGAATTCACATGGTTAATGTACTTCTCCCTTTCTAACTCATCTTTACTAGCCACCCTAATCAACCAGATCCCCTCTTCAAGAAAAGTTTCAGGACCATAAAAGTTCAATTGCCTTAACTTACGCCACATGTATCTCCATTTTGTAGCGAGACCACTCGTAGCCACCGCATCCTTGATAGGCATAAGAGATAGTATAAATAGGAGTACATCTTCAGGCATTTGGCATATAAAATCATACGAATTTGGTCTTTGACGACTTCCCACCTTCACATATAACAAAAGTCATTAATAATTAATTAATTAATTAATAATAATTACTAATAGTAATTTTAGAAATGTACTGGTGCATAGTCTGCGTAGGATTGGGTATTGTTGTATTTAGATGTACAATTAAATAATTCCATGTAAAAATAAATTGATAGTAAAATTAATAATCATATAAAAAAAAATTATTAAACCTGCAATTGAAGAGTAGTAGAAGAGGTCTCCATGCAGTCCATTATAAATACATTTGATCTGCATTATAGGTCCAAAGAACGGAATGAGGGATTAGTTCTAAAATCTTCAGATTTAAACCATTCACGTTGATATACAAAAATCATTTAGTGGATAATCGCCACTATAAGAGATTAATAGACCTAATCGCTACTTTTATCTATTTATTAAACAATTTCAATCAATCAACATATCGGATGCACAAATTAATTTAATGCATGGTTCAAAACAGAGTGAAAATAGCAAGCGCTAAAAGAAACTTACAGATCGGCGAATTGAAGGCGATGATGGTGGCGGTGAGAGAAGATGAGTGTAAAGAATTGACAGACCAGAGAATTTTTGTCTGAAAAAAACGGCAGCAAGGGGTCAGAAAATGGCCTTGCATTATATAGTGGCCGGCTTTAACAAAAGGTGTGTGTGGGCCTTTTTTGTCAAACCCATGGCCCATGAAATCAAAATCTATCTACAATTCCGTACGTACAAAGCAAATGTTTAATGATTATTAGGGAACAAAAATACACAACTTTCCTTTTATACCTTTTTCATTTTCTGATCAAAATAGATTGTTTTTTGGATAAATAAAAATAAATGTTCATTTTGAATACTCATTTTTATTTTCTTTTAATTAGGGTTTTTTTGCTATCATCATTCTAAATAAAATTAGGTAATTATTGTATGTTACGAAACGAAGTTTGTAATGTCGTTAGAAATTATAATCACAAGTGTCACTAGTTAAAATCTTAAAAAAACCTACCGTATCCAAATAATATAGATTCAAATGCTTTGTGGTCGAATCTAAGATTATTTGTAAAAATGAAGATGGAGGTTAGATATAGATTCAAATGCTTTGTGGTCAAAGATTATTTGTGATGTTAATGGGAATCACAGAGGGGACTGTAAGGTCATGAATTGATGGTAGATTTTAGCCAATATAACCAATGTTATTTATGAGATGCATCATGAAAACCTTATTCCTTAACTATCTCCATCGTCATGTAGGGAACAAATCGAATATTTTATTTTGGAAGGATATTTAGATCGGAGAGGAACCTTCCTCAATAAAATATACTCCGTAACTGTTTATTTCACCTTGACGTTAATTTGAGCTCAACGATTGCAGATAAGTTTGTTCATGGCTCTTGGAAATGGACATGGAAACGTGAGAATATAGCAAGCAGAAACGAGTCTATGTTAAGTAATCTTTGAGCTTTGATGGAGTAGTTTATGTAGACGCTGAGAGAGGATCTTAGAATCAACCTAACACGATCTAGAGGCGGAATAACACTAGAACGAGCTTAAACGAATATCTATGGGTTTTCGGGTTCGTACAAGTCAAACCAAGACTAGATCTTGATAAACACGAAGCCTAGACTGACATTCTGTGGTATTTGGACATGAAGATTGAGAGAGACTCGACCAAGAACTGTTTTCGTGTGTGTGTAATGTGCTGAGTTGTTAACTTGAATTAATGAAGATTTAATTAGGCTTAAATACCTCAGTTCCTATGTCGGTCGACAGTGAATGACAGTCGGTCGACTGACCATGTCAGTCGGCCGACTGTCGAATAATATTACGAATCATATTTAAACGTTTACAAATATAAAATAACACATCGACAATCAACGTTTAACAATATTACAGGTTACAACATGATCGAATAAAACGTTAAAGTTCATGGAACTAGGGATTACAAAATATGCACTAACAAACTCCCCCTAAGACCTAGTTCCTCATAAGTCTTCGATCTGCTTCAATCTCTGTACGGATCTGTAACCATATTATTCAAATAGCAAACCTTTGCAACACGAATGTACTGTTGTGCTTGAACTCTATTTTCTGGCCTGTACAGCATCCGATTGTAGTACAATGTGAAGATGTCAGCTTCACAGCAATTTCTCAACCAAACGGGATCTAAAACCCGTATCGAGTCTGTCTCATCTTCCTTCAATTTGTCCAAAACGATGACTGCCTCCTCTGAGCGTTCATCGTAGTACCACCAGCGAAAACGTGGGCTAAAGTTCTGCGGCATTTTCATCACAGGAACCTTTCTCATATAATTTACTGGCTTGTATTTGACAATCTTTCTTCGTTCGCCCGTTTTCTTGTTTGTTCGATAAGTGATCGTGGGAAATTGAGGGCTGAATCCCTCAAAGTTCTTTGACAAGTACGAGTGTCTTATCTTCTTGCAGACAATATTAGGAATTCCGTCATAATCCCTATATAACATTTTGAGCCTAGCCACTTGCATAAATTCAAAGTACGGTAGAGACGTGAACTCGTATCCATGTTTGATGTAATCCACTCTGTACTCCTTCTTTATTGCGTATATATTCAACTCTTTAATGTAGGCCCACGCAATTATTTTTCCTTTAGCCAAAAGATTCGCCGGTCTATTAATGTAATTCATCCATTCAGGTTCCGGCGCTGGCTTCTCACAATATTTTCTGATCCTCAACAGGATCTTCCACTCAGCTTCTAGAACTTCTATCTTTTCTTTATTTATCTTGACCGGTAAAAACCCTGGAGGCAAATCTTCGGTCTTTTCTTTTTCTTCGCATTTACGGTTTAGAAGCTCTTCATTCATTTTGAAGTAGTCTTGAAATGTAGGTAGATCTTTATCGTTATTACATTCGTACTCTGGAAAATCACCTATTGGTTCATCTTCAATAATTACTTCATCAAAATCTTTGTCGTTTTCATTACTTACGACAATTTCCTCAAAATCATCACTAGAATCGTAACGATTCTCAAAAGATGAGCTAGCAGTTGCGTCAGCTGAAGTACTTGCTTGTTGCTCTTGACGCACTAGCTCGGCCTGCTCCTCAGCGCTTAGATCCGGCGGGATCTCCCCTTCTTAGTGGGTTCTCGCTTGTGCCTTTAGCAATATCCAAACCTAGCTCATCCTCGCCTTGATCGTTAAAATTACCAAAGTCTATATCCTCCTCGAGATCAACAGCCTCAATATCGAAATTATTTTCCCACTCAAGCACCTTCGAAAGTGCCTTGTTCGCTGTAGTCTCAGCCTTTACAATCAGCAAATTCTGAGCATCAAACTTAGTTTGTAACTTCTTCAATTCAACCTGTTGATCTTCAACCTGCTTGGTCAGTTTGGCAATCTCAGCATCCTTTCTTCTCTCTCGTTCATCAGCTTTTTCTTTAAACTTTTCAAATTCAGAAGCCATATTGACAACCTTCCTACTTAATATAGAAACCGCAGCATCTTGTGTAATAGCAGTCGTGGATGCAGCAGCATGAACTCCTGTATCAGTTTCAGCACGTGTTTCTTGAGTAGCAGCAGCTGAAGGTTGTCGTTGTGGTTGTGATTGCTGTGATTGTCACTGTTCAGTAGCGGAGGGCGACTCAGTCCTTTTTGCCTTCTTAATGAATCTTATGCGCCTCTGCTTCGGCTTTGTTGTAACCGAAGGACCCTCAGATTGTTTTCGCTTTCTCAGCTCGAATTGATCAGGGTCAAGGTCATCTCCTTCATCGTCTTCATCAACCAGTATCTGTTCAATTGGAACAACTGGCAGTGGCTGATTAACCTCTTGATCGTCTTCACCAACTGCGACGATATCATCTTCATTACCAGACGTACTGTTCTCATGACGACAGGCAGCACCTGGTGGACATACATAGTTTTCATTTGTGAGGTGGCCAACCAATCTCTTGAATGGTTCATCCGGACCTCTCTTTTGCTTGACTCGATTGAAAGTCAAATCGTTCAGATGATTCAGCTTAATCTCATCCTCCCAAACCTTATTCAAACCTTGCACTTGCTTTTCAATCATCACCTGCAAGAACCTAGGAAACATTAAGTGGCTCTTCTTTTTCACGTTCACCAACATGCTTCTGAAAATTACTTCGGAGAAGTTGAAGTCCGCATGAAGAACTAGTGCTGCAAACATTGAGCTATAAGTCTCATTCAGCTCATCAAAACCGCCTACCATTGGACTCATGCATCTCAACAACACCAAAGTTAGGTATTTGTATTGATGACAGAATCGAGTTCTCTTAACAGCTCCTTTCATTGGATCACCAGAGTATCCACATCTTACTAGACACCTTCGGACCTTAGTTCTATTCAGTGTGACTGGCATAGAATCATTATCTGGAAAACCTAAGTCTTCACGAACTGTCTGTGCCGAGATCTTTACAATTGTACCACCAACGCTGCTTCGTATCACCTTTCTTCCTTGTTCAGTGACGATAGAAGCATTGTTCCAGAATTCTCGTTGGTGTGAGTAGTATGCCTTGCATTCTAGAGTTATTGCAGTATGAATCCTGGACCTTTTCAAGAATTTGATAATATCAACGAAGCCTTCCTTTGCTTCAGGTCCTTCCTCGTTTAGACATGCCTCTAGATTGGCATTTTCGCTTGCCGTCAGGCCTGGAAGATTCTTGGACAGAATCACCTCTTCCTCATGTACGTCTTCGTTCACTGGACTACCTAGTTGAGCCATTTATTCTGCCATACAAACATATATACAATAATCGAAAAGCGTTAAATCGAAAACCATAAAAAAATACAGGAAACAACAGTCGGTCGACATACTATGTAATTCGGTCGATTTTCAAGGACAGTCGACCGACATTTATACAAGTCGATTGACTTGTAAAGTCGCCCGACATAAGGTAAGTCGGTCGACTTAGGAGGTCAATCGGTCGACTGAACGACGAAACAAAACACAGATCGGAACACAAATTCGTCGATTTAATGTGGTTTTGTCTCAATCAATGACTAATACAAGTACAGAGGAGGCCGATTTACATTATCTAACCAACAATTAACATTAACAAGTCCTAAACAACACAAAACGAATCAAAAAAGAAAAATAAGCAAGAAACCTCAATAACTTTCGATTTTGAAGGAGTTACCTCGATTGGATTACGGCGCTGGAATCACGAAACAAAGTTGTATAAGAAAAACACGATCAAAAACTCCTTCTTACAAAATTTGAATTTTTTGGTAAATCAACACAATCGCACGAAATAAAGAACATCGGCCGTCTGAGGGCCTTTTATACCCAGCTCGACAATCGGTCGACTAAGTGATTATGTCGACCGACATATGTGACAATCGGTCGATACACGTGACAAACGACCGAAATATGTAACAAACGTCCGACATATGTAACAAGCAAGTAAGTCGGTCGATTTTTGTTCAATGTCGACCGACTTATAGTACAAATCGGTCGACTGTCTCCTCCTAATTAAAAAATTATTTTTCGATACATAACCCCCGATAATTCCCTCTATTCACATCCACTGGCTGATTTTACACGCAAAATATTTTCGTTTTGAAGACTTTAACAAGTTTATGATTTGAGATGTGTAGTTCGTTTCTTTTTGACGTCGAGACACTATTTGTAACTTCAAGGAAATATACACATATTCACATAAGCAAACAAATAAAATGTTTTTGTATTTTTCCAAATAAATATCAACACACTCAAAAATCTTTTTGTAGTTTTTAGGATTTTAAAACATTTCACAATAACAATGCAAATGAAGTACAATTCATGTCAGAAAGTCAATGATCAAGGTTAAGAAAGATCCAAGATTGTATGGCATAAAACATGTTATTTACAGGAAGCAGTTTCTGTAAGTCATAAACCTAAAGAAGCTAAATTATCAAAATGTATACATGTTCAATTAACATTCAGGCAACAGTATGTACACAAAATTTCACAAGTAAAAGCAAACAATAACAGAGAAAAGATTTTAACATGGTTTCTAGATTCATTAAACTTTTACAGACTTTCCTCTTAGACATTTTGATGATCAAGTTAATTAATTACATTAACATATTGCTATGTTAGATTCAATCATTGACTTAGACATCATTTGAGATCGTACGATTTGTTAGGTAGTCAATTGAGCACAAGTCTATTGACGCTTTCCGTTACCACAAGCACATACGATAGGTCTAATTGAACAGGAAGATTCTCATAGTAATTTTTGGAATATCCCTGTCAGCCATTAGCTTCTATCGTAACGTATACTTTTCAATTCATATGATTCTGATGGATCTCATAGTATATTCAATATTCTATCAATCGTGCAATCAACCAACTGCTATCAATCTCATTCCTTCTTTATTATTAAAGTTATTGGAGGAAACGGAATGAAAGACGTAGCTTTCTTAATAAGTAAGTATTCAGAATATCTCTCTGAAAATATCTTTCCCTGTCTAGGCCTTAATGGGTACAGTCCCATATCACAGACAATGATAATAAGTCCAATAGAATGGTTTTGTTGAAGTATGAATGATTTAAGTTCTTCTTGGTAATATTCACACTCATTTGTATTCTTGCAAAGACTTCTCTTCTCGATTTCATCATTATCTTGACCTTGATATTTTCGTCTTCCATGATTTCACTTTTGTTTTCATGATATAATAACTTGATATGCAATGTGCCATTTTTTTTTATTTTTTTTTAAACAACACATTGCAGTCTTGACTTTGATTTAGTTCTCGAATTGACTTCCTTGCGATGAAGATCTCTTTTCTTCATTTATGTATCAATTAACTTAAATCATTCATTCATGGACTGTCTGTAATATAGAACCACACTTTTCAACCCGTTCACAGGAAAGACACTCTCACTGAGATAAACTTACTATTTTGGAGTTTAGGTATGATTCAAGAATTAAAGTTTGATAGAAGTCGGTATGCACAGTCAATTAGAACATTTTTCAACGCTTATTGATCGCTTGAATATCCCAATTAGTCGTGAGACTCAATGGTACAGCAATTTGGAATTTGCTTGGGGATATTCTACATCATGTGTTTCTAGATTATACTTCATGATAGGGGATACCCTCACCTTTTGTTGATTTCCTCAACAATTTTCTTTAAAGTATGCACCTGTGGTAATTAAGTGACTACCCTCAACCGCTGTAAACCTTTCCATGAGTTCCTTATCAAGATATTTACATGATTGTGATTATGATCATCTCATTCTATGATTAAGTCTGTATCCCATTTTTATTTAGATCAAACTCGTTTTTTTTTTTTTCTGAATATCTGATGTTGCATCCATTACTCCCCCTAAAATACTAAAAATCTAAAATCTTTTTGGTTTTTGGATTTTAAACACACAGAAACAATCAAAAAGAAAAGAAATATAACCACACAGTATATACAGCTATGCAAGCAGAACACATAAAGTGAAGTTACTCGTTGGTCTCTTCGTCAGGAACGACATCTGACAATATTTTGACACTTAACTCAGTTAACAAGAAATCAAAACGTGGTTTATCAAAAGCTTTTGTGAAAAGATCAGCCCTTTGCGTAGTTGTGCCAATTTGGATAACATCAATTAGCCTTTTCTCATAATAGTCTCGAATAAAATGATATTTAATCCCTATGTGTTTGGTCTTAGAGTGATTCACAGGATTTTTCGTAACAGCTATGGCAGCAGTATTATCAACAAAAATAGGAGTGTTAGAAATATGCAAACCGTAGTCATGAAGCTGCTGTTGTATCCACACAACCTGAGATGCACAGCTTGCTGCAGCAATGTATTCAGCTTCACAAGTGGACAAGGCCACTGCTGTCTGCTTCTTGCACTGCCATGTAACTAGTCTGATTCCAAGGAATTGATAACCTCCTGATGTTGACTTAAAATCTTTCTTGCATCCACCATAGTCGGAATCACTATAAGCCGTCAGTACAAAATCATTATCACAGGGATACCATAGGCCCAAATTCGGAGTTTGCTTTAAATAACGCATAATCTTTTTCACCACAAGCAAATGATGTACATTCGGATTTGCTTGATAGCGAGCACATAAACAAACTGCGAACATGATATCAGGGCGAGACACTGTTAGATACATCAATGAACCAATGATGGCTCTATATAAGGGTTGATCAACCTTATCACCTTCCTTATCTGGTGTAATCCCGTGATTCACTGATAGCGGCGTCCTTGCAGGACGTTCATCTTCCATTTTGAATCTTTTCAGAATATCTGATACATATTTTGTCTGATGTAAAAAGATACCCTGATTTGTTTGTACAACCTGAATACCAAGGAAGAATTTGATAGTTCCCATTGAACTCATCTTGAACCGTTTCTGCATTACCTCCTCAAAATCATCCACCATCGTCTTATCTGTAGATCCAAAGATAATATCATCCACGTACACCTGTACTAGCATTATATGCTTGCCCTTTTCTTTGATGAAAAGTGTCTGATCGATGACACCTCTTCTGAAACCATTATCAATCATATAGTTGGACAACGTACCATACCACGCTCTTGGAGCTTGGTGAAGCCCATACAGTGCTTTTTCTAGACGATATACCTTTTCTGGAGAGTGTGGATCTGTAAAACCCGGTGGTTGTTTAACAAACACGGTCTCATTGAGAGTCCCGTACAAAAAGGCTCTTTTGACATCCATTTGATAGACCTTGAAGCCTTTAAAAGATGCGAATGCCAAAAATATTCGAATTGCCTCAAGTCTAGCCACTGGTGCAAATACTTCATCATAATCTATATCAGGGATCTGCTGATATCCCTTCACAACCAATCTAGCTTTATTTCGAATTACAATACCTTGCTCGTCTTTTTTATTCTTCCATACCCATCGAAGCCCATAAGGTTTGCAACCATGAGGCGGAGTCACTAGTTTCCATACTCCTAAATGCTTGAATTGCAAAAGCTCTTCTTGCATGGCATTTACCCAATCATCATAAAGAAGAGCTTCCTCAACAGAATTTGGTTCAATTTGACACACAAAGCATGAATATGCATGTAAGAAGAGTTTGCCTGACCTATTTAGTGAAGAATAGAAAGCTTGCATAACATTCTCAGTTGAAGCTTTCTGATTTTCAGACGTTGAGGCATCATTTGATGGTGCTCCAGAAACTCCTTTCGAATCAACAATAAAATCATCTAAGTGTCGAGGTAGGACAACTGTTCGTGATGATCTACGAACACCTTCAGGTTCTGGTTGTTCTTCCTGAACTTCTACAATTTGTGGCAGATTATGAACACTTTCTCCACTGTCTATAGGTTGTGACTCCTCTTCAGAATCAGATCCATCATAAGATGGATCATCTTGATAATCACCGGATTCTTCATCATCTTGAACAAGTTGTTGTTGCGGCACTGGGTGATGTTGTGGCGCCGTTTGAGATTTCGGAACCATTTGTGATGGAGACGTCTGCATTTCATTCAGTAATCTTGCAATAACTTCATCATCAGTAGCAACAGACGGAAGACCAAAAGAATCAAACAAATTTTCATAATCAAACTGCCATGAAAAACCTTTCCCAGCAAGAATAGCAGCATTTCTTTGAACATCTACTTCGAAATGTTCTTCAACACGTTTAGATACAGTGTTGAAAACTCTTTTGTTTGGATTCCCATAACCAAGAAATATACCAGGAACAGCCTTAGGATTAAATTTTCCTCCAGTATCTCGTATCATGATTGAACACGGTGCACCAAAGGGTTCGAAATGTTTAATGTTAGGCTTCCTTTTATGTAGCAATTCATAGCAAGTTTTTCCATGTCTCTTGACTACTAACAATCGGTTCATTGTATAACATGCTGTAGCCACAGCTTCACTCCAGAAGTTAACCGGTAAACTTGAGTCGGCTAACATAGTTCTCGCAGTTTCTACTAACGTTCTGTTACGTCTTTCAGCAACACCATTTGATTGCGGAGTATAAGCTGGACTGAACTGTTGTTGAATGCCTTTCTCATTGCAGAAACTCTCCATCTGCTAATTCTTGAATTCAGTACCATTATCTGTTCGAGTCTTCCTAACCTTTAACTTGTACAAAGATTCCAGCTTCAAAAACAACAACTTTATATTGTCAAACGTGTCAGACTTCTTTTTTAACATCACTACCCAAGAGTATCGTGAGTATTCATCAGTCACTACCAAACAATATGAATCTCCAGAGATGCTTGTTCGATTAATCGGACCAAAAAGATCTATATGTAACAACTCTAGAGGAACAACAATTGAATGATGTTTCTTTGTTGCATGTGACTTTTTAGTCTGTTTTCCTTTCTTACACGGAAGATATCCTTCAGGAATTTGAAAACTCTTAACATTTACTCCCTCAATCATATTATTATGAACAAGATTGTTCATCTTTCTCAAGCTCAAATGACCCATACGCTTGTGCCATGAAATTGATTCTTGTTCTGTAGCTTTGGATATGAAAGCTTGATGACCTGTTGCAGCTTTAACATGGGCTGTTGACATATCCAAAATATACAAATCTTTATTTCTGGGAGCTGTCATAAGAATCATCTCTTCCGGTATTACATACTCTTTCTTCAAAATATAGCATCTTTGATCATCAAAAGCAACCTTATGCTTTTTATCTGCTACTTGCGAAACTGACAGCAGATTATTTGACATCTGCTTCACAAAATTCACTTTATCAAAACTAACATTAGCATTAGCAATCACACCCTGAGCTGTAATAAAACCTCCTTCATCTCCTGCAAAAGAAACAGATCCTCCATTTACTGATTTGACATTAGAAAGTAAGGACATATTTCCTGTCATGTGCCGGGACGCCCCACTATCAACAATCCAGGTATTTCTACTCGGATCGTAGGCGACCTGCACAACAAGAAAAGAAGTTAGTTTGAGATGGACACACATGCCCGAATGGCAGTGGGTTTCCCATCGACACCAATAACTTGCACATCCATCCATTGACCCTTTGATCCCGATGGATCATTGGACTTGTCAACAACCTTTGTCTCGGTTTTAGGCTTCCAAACGGTACGTTTACCAACAGATTTCTCATAATAGTCATTCGTTTGAAAAATTTTATTCACACCTGACTGTACCCTTGTGGATGAATTAGCAATAGAATTTGACTTTGGTTTATAAAAACCTTTTGAACTATTACTTGAAGTACCTATGGAACTGGAACTAGAAGCATAGTGTGTAGTTTTCGTTTCAGTGTCAGATTTTCTTTTTGGTGTTTTCCAACGCTGTTGACAGTTAACAGCACAATGACCCTTTTTCCCACATTTATTACAGTTTTGAGTTTCTTTTGTACGTGTTTTTGAACTCAGATGCTTATTGGGAAAAGACTGTTTCATGGGTGACATAGGCTTCTCAACATGATGTTTCAAGCCTGGTCGACGGTTAGGATGCACATATTTAGGCACATTGTTAGTATTAGGGCTCCTTTTATTAAATAGTTCTTCAGGTGCTTGTGTAAGAACATATTCTTTATCTAGGTTGAGTCCCTGCTGATACTTGACAGGTGTCTGAAATATTTTCTTTCCATTAGCGTTCCTAGAGTTTACTTGTTTTCTAGGTGTGGGTTGTCCGCTTTCACTAGCCTTACTAGCATTCAATGGATTTTTCAGGATAGTAATTGGTTTGGATTTTGGTGTCACAAACTCTGAAACTTTTTCATACTCTGAATCAGATTTACTGTCCTCAGCTAAGTCTTCAACAATCGGCTTAGTGCTGTCTGATTTTTCATTCTCTACAGGCTTAACACTTAGGATTTCACTAAGGCAAGAATCAGAAGGTTTATTAATGTACTCATTCCTAAGAGGAGGAAGACACTCTTTATAACCTAAACCCTTTTTACCATCATTCTTGTTATAGACAGTATAGTCAATGACATATGACATTCGCTGCCAAGTGTCATTTCTAGCCTTTTCTGACTCATACTTAATCTTAAACTCTTCCTTTTCTCTCTTAGCACATTCAAGTTGATTTAAGTACATCATTATGGCCTTTTGGTCACCTGAAATTGTAGCTCTTAAATCATGAACTTGATTTTCTAGAGTTTTGATTGTCTCCCTGAATTCCTTTTTATTGTTAAACTGAGTTAAATTAGTCTCGTATAGTCCTTTTACCTCAAGATAAGTTGCTTTAACAATCCTAAGTTCCTGTTTTACTTCGGGACAGTATATACATCCTAAGGGGATATCATTCAGTTTAGAAACTATGGATTCAAGTTTAGCAATTTCTAACTTATGATCAGCACATTCGTTACATACCAAACGAAATTCAGTTTGTACCTTAGAGTCACTTGATGTGTTTGCCATGAACGCATACTGCTTTTCTTCAGTCTCTGATTCAGGTTCAGATTCTGAACTAGAACTGGAACAGTCAGAATTATTCAACTCAACTGAAATCTTGACATCATCTATTACAATAGTTTCTCCATCTGATGAAGACGAACTACTGTAATCCGTCCATACATCTCCATCATAGTGCATTGCGTATTTGAACTTCTCATACACTCTCTTGTTAAGAACACCTCTTCTAACATATCTGATCATTGCATAAGTTCGCTCAATTCTTGCTTCCATCTTGCAGATGTAACACATGCATTCATTCGCAGTACCAACACAACCAGCTTTCTCTCTTTCTTGTTTCTCACTTTCAGTTTCTTCTTCGGTCTTAGGCATTCTAACAACGTTAGCATGATTTTCATCATCAGCAAATACTGTCCAATCACAACCTTCGTCTGAATATGTTGCAATTAAGCCTTTTGCTTTATCATTTCTGATAGTATCACCGCTCGTTGTTTCAACTGGCACATTAACCTTTGTCTTATTATACTGATTGTGAAATGGGTTGTGAAAACCAGTTTTCTGTGGCCTGGTACATGTTCTTTTGAAGTGTCCTAACTCATTGCAATTAAAACATCTCACTTTTGACATATCAAAACCTAACTTAGTATCTCTAGTAACACCTAAGCTCTATTGACCTGTCCTTTTCAGAAATTTCTTCGCTCGTCTAATCACACTACCCATAGCCCAGAGGATATCCATCTTTTCAAGTTCATCCTCATCAATCTGCTCATAATCTTCTGCTTCTAAATGGGCATTACCAATTTGACCACCAACCATTTCATTATAAGAATTAACTACCAAAGCAACTAAAGCCATATCTTCCTCTACAACTGAAAGGGGCCTAGTTCTTAAATTCTTAGTGTTAAGAACTACAGTTTTTGGCTCCTGTCTAATGGTGGATTGATTTGTACTACTAGGCTTATTTACTTGGGTTGGAAACATCACATTTTGAGCAGGTTGTGATCTATTTACAGCACTATCATTAGAAACAAACACTGTTTGTAAGGGAGCATGAACATTGCTCAATCCAGAAGTACCAGCTTTGTAAATTATAGGACTCTGTTGACCCTCAAGACATTTCTTCTTGGTTTCCATATCCAAGTCCTTTACCATCAATTTTGATGTGAATTTATCTAGGGTCAGTGATTCACCAGCAGACGAAGCTCTGTCTTCTATCTGTTCAATAAACGCATCCCACTTGTGTGGTAAACCATCTGTTAATTGTTTGATAGCTTTCTGTTCTGTAACTTCTACACCTAAGTTACCCAATTCAGAGACAAGATGACGATAACGAATGATTATCTCTTCTAACATTTCATGACTTAGAGCAGCAAACCTTTTCCATTCACTTTTGATTACTTTAGCTTTCTTTTCACGATACGCCTTATTTCCTTCGACACCTATCTTAATAGCATTCCAAAGAGAATATGAAGTTAAGTGCATTTGATATTGATGATAAATATCACCGTCTAAACCCTGGGTCAATTGAGCATAACATCTACATTCTAAGGCATATGTTTCTTTTTCTGTCACGCTATAATCTTCATACTTTTTACTATTACCATCAGTACCTAAAGGCTCTTTATATTCATGTTGTATCAAATCCCACATTCTAGGATCAAGGCCTCTAATGTAATTCATGAACCTAGCCCTCCATCTAATGTAATCATTTGTATTATCAAGTCTAGGAGCACGATTGGCACTGCCTGATTCACTATCAGATAGTAAAATGTTTTGAACGCCGGAAGTAATTGCCATTGCCTGATCAGACATTTTAAAATTTAATTAAGGTTGAATCTGATACTAAGTCGGTCGACTGTCGGTGACAGTCGGTCGATGAACAGATACAGTCGGTCGACTGTCAATGGGTAATTGGTCGAAGTTCTGTTTACATTTAGTCAAATGGTAGTACTTTTTTCAATCGGTCGATGTTCCTTCAATCGGTCGGTTTAGTACTTAAGTCGGTCGGTTTACAACTTAAGTCGGTCGGTTTAGTATATGTCAGTCGGTTTAAAGACAATCGGTCGAACTAATTACAATCGGTCGAAATACAAGAAAATCGGTCGATTGTCTCCTAAGTCGGTCGACTGTACTTTCTTGGTTTTTGACTTCTAAACGATTTCAAGCTCAATTTTCGAACTAAAACTACTGACCAACACCTTAAGCAACTTAGAATGACTTCTGTAAACACTCTAAAGCAATTAAAACCAAAGGTTTAACGTAAAAGTATACAAAATTCAATCCAAAACCATTTTTTTAACCCAAAAATATACCAAGAACTCGTTTAAAACAATTGATTCAGCAAGCCAACGCTCTGATACCACTTTGTAGACGCTGAGAGAGGATCTTAGAATCAACCTAACACGATCTAGAGGCGGAATAACACTAGAACGAGCTTAAACGAATATCTATGGGTTTTCGGGTTCGTACAAGTCAAACCAAGACTAGATCTTGATAAACACGAAGCCTAGACTGACATTCTGTGGTATTTGGACATGAAGATTGAGAGAGACTCGACCAAGAATTGTTTTCGTGTGTGTGTAATGTGCTGAGTTGTTAACTTGAATTAATGAAGATTTAATTAGGCTTAAATACCTCAGTTCCTATGTCGGTCGACAGTGAATGACAGTCGGTCGACTGACCATGTCAGTCGGCCGACTGTCGAATAATATTACGAATCATATTTAAACGTTTACAAATATAAAATAACACATCGACAATCAACGTTTAACAATATTACAGGTTACAACATGATCGAATAAAACGTTAAAGTTCATGGAACTAGGGATTACAAAATATGCACTAACAGTTTAACATCCGAGACTGCCCTGATTCATGCAGTGGGTCATTTCAGGTGACAGCATTTTTACAGTTAACCATACTCGTAATTATATTGATCACAAGATGTTAGCATCGTTTTCAACATCTTTTTAATGGTCAAAAATCATTCCTAGTAAAGTAAACATTTTTTTGTAGGCAATTCTTTCACTTTTTAGGATCAACATAATGTATATCGAATTTAATGTGTTAGGTATTTCCACATATGACATGGATATTCATGGTATACCGACAAGAAAGGAATAGATAATCGAAGCAATGCTTATAATACTGGCTGTAAATACACCATTTACAATCTCCTCAAAGTATGTACAGCGAGAGAAACTAACACTGGTTCCTTTTTATTTAACAATAATACTTTAATTCTTTTGTGTAATAGTTTTAGTATAGTTTATTTCATTTCTTATGCAATAGAAAAGAATATCCATATTATAAGGTCAGATTTCATAGTTTAGAGGCTGGGTTTGTCAGATTTCATAGTTTAGAGGCTTCTTTTGTGAAATCAAGGCCCTCAATAATGCAAGAGTCATTTTGAAATCAAGTACCTTGGAGGATTGGAAGTCATGATTGTTTTCAAGGATAGCAAAGCAGCAAATGATGCCTTAAACCAAGATAATCATTGTCTAAAAAATTGGTTAAGCAACATCAAACCGGGGACTAATCCTCACAAACCTACAGGACGACTAACATGGATCAGTATCATGGATGTCCCGGTGAGGTACTGGACCGAAAATACCTTTCGAAAAATTGCTAATTGGTGGGGTCAAATCCTGGAGACCAACAATTGTTCATTGAAGGGCAATCAAAATTTAATAGCAGGTCGGGTCCTTGTGAAGGTATGGGGATCCAAACTAATCAACGAGATCATCAAACTAAAGGCTGGCACAAGCATTTTTTATGTCAAAGCAGTTGAAGAAGTGGGAGATAACATCGAGATAGACATGGAGGACAACATCAGTGATTGGCAAGATGTTGATCCCGTGAGCAGTTATGATGAAATCGATTCTAATTTCTCTAGAGAGGAAGATGATTTCGTTCATGAATCTGGCCGTGAGCAAGAGGTTAAATCGGCCGGAGATCTATTCCCGGAAAAGGTGGATGAAAACTCCGGTTGCATTGGATACGAGAGGCGTAATAATGATGTCTATGGAGGCTCTTGCACGCCCGACAATAATGATGAGAGTGGGTCTCAAGGCAACTTGGGTAACCTAAACATCAGAGACAATTTTCTTGGTACACGTGTAAAAGATACGCGTGATAACCCTATTAATATGCAGGATCCAGTTAATGTTCCCAGCGAGTCCAGCAGGGAAAGCACCAATGGGCCAACTCATGCAGCTAAGCCCAATAAGATGGAAAGTCCATCGCCCAAAACGAATCTGGGCTCCCCCCAAGATACAAGGCCTAATGAAGAGGAAAGTTATGTCCTTGAAACCGAGCCCAATGTGGATATCCCAATTAATAACAAAAATAAAAACGTGAAGTCTGGAATTATTAAACGCCACCGAAAAAATAAAAATAAAAAAGATTCCAGCACTAAGGATCCAATTCACATAGATCAATCAGATGACGTCGAATCGCACCCTGATATGGAGGCAGATCCGATTATACCAGGTTTATGCGATGATGGTATTCACATCGTGATTCCGGCACAGAACAGGTCTGTATCAACTAATAAGGGAGGTAACGATCGTGGAACTTCAAACTTGGGTAACCGACGTGCATCTACTGTTATCTTTCGAGCTAAATGCTTTTCACGCTCCAAGCATAAAAAAAGGGAAATCCAGCACACCTGGGCAGAAAAATCATCCATCTCAGGGAAGGATTAGAAGCTGCAAAGATCGTTTTTCACGCTCTCAATCCATTGGAGGTACGAAAGGTAATGAGGATTGCTCAGAACATTCCGTTCAGATGGAGGACTTTGCAAAGAAACTGGGACTCGATTGGGAAGAAGGAGAGGTCTAAACTCTTCTCACTCTCAACATCTATTCTCATTTTTTGCCTGTTATTTATGAAGATACTCTCTTTTAATATACGTGGTTTCGGGTCGGGAAAAGAAAGCAAAATTGGGGATTTTGGAAAACTAATTAACCGTGAATGCCCTTCAATAGTGGCTCTCCAAGAAACTAAGTGCAACCATGTTGATAAGAAATGGGTTAACTTAATTTGGGGTTCAAATGACGTTGATTTTATCCAAAAAGAAAAAGTTAGAAAATCGGGGGTATGCTTTTGGTTTGGGACACTAATGATTTTGCGATGGAAAAAGCCTTTATCGATGAATTTTTCATTGCAATCAAGGGTAAATGGAAGGGGAAAGGTGTTGATTCGATCATAGTGAATATTTATGGTCCTCATACCGATACTAATAAACAAAAAATATGGGCGAGACTCGAATGCTTTGTAGGTACTTATGATACCGATTGGGTTCTATGTGGCGACTTTAACGAGGTACGGGACAATGCTGAAAGGCAGAACTGCGAGTTCATACAGAAGAGGGCTGATTGGTTCAATGGTTTCATAGAGAATTCCAAACTTATTGACGTCCCAATGGGTGGAAAAAGATTCACAAGAATTTGAAATAATGGAATCAAATTCAGTAAACTTGACAGATTCCTTGTGTCAGAAAAATTCCGTGATACTTGGGGTGATCTCTCGGTATTAGCACTAGAAAGAAAACTGTCTGATCATTGCCCGATAGTTCTACGGGACATGGTGATAGACTTCGGACCAAAACCAACAAAGGTGTTCGATGAATGGGTTTTCCCAAAGGAATCGACTACGATTGTTAATGAATGTTGGTCCCAACCTGTCGAAGGAATTCGTAAGGATTGCTGTTTTAGAAAAAAATTGAGGAATGTCAAACTTGCACTTAAGGATTGGAGTCAAAAAGCCTTCGGCAATCTTGACTCTGAAATCGAGCTTTTAAAGAAAAGTACCTCTGATTGGGAGTGTATTGCGGAGGCCAGGGTGCTGTCAGAATCCGAAAGACTTGAGTGGCTTGATATCCGAAAAAGATGGATAGAAAAGGAAAAGATTCGAACAAATATGGCAAGGCAAAAATCGAGGATCAAATGGATAAGTGAGGGTGACGACAACACGAAGTTCTTTCACTCCACGATTCGGAGAAGGCACTCTAAACGTAATATTAGGGGGTTGAACATCAATGGAGTGTGGAGTGAAGATCCTATTGACATTAAGCAGGCGATATTCAACCACTACGAACATCTCTTCAAAAAAACATTGTCCGAATAGATTGAAATTTGCTCAAGGTTCAAATCATCCTCTAACAAAAGCCATTTCGGCCGAACAGGCTGCTGCCCTTGAGATGCCTTTTACCGAATTCGAAATTCATGATGCTTTAAATGATTGTGGTAGCTCAAGAGCTCCGGGGCCGGATGGTTTTAAGTTGAACTTCTTCAAGCATCATTGGGATCTGATTAAGCCTGAGCTATTAGATAGCTTGAATTGGTTTTGGGAGAAGGGCGAGATTTCGAATGGGTGTAATGCTTCGTTCATCACGTTGGTGCCAAAAAAGTCAGATCCCATTATTCTCAACGACTTCCGTCCAATTAGCCTAATTGGTTCGTACTATAAAATCCTCACCAAAGTGCTGTCAAACCGTATTAAAAAGGTCATACCGGGGCTTATTGATGAAGTCCAGAGCGCATTCATTAAAGGCAGATTTATCCTTAACGGTGCTCTCATTGCCAATGAATCGATTGAGTTCCTAAAGAAGAATAAAAGGAAAAGCCTAATCTTCAAGGTCGACTTCGAGAAAGCTTTTGATAGCCTAAATTGGGACTTCCTCCTAGAAATCATGGAAAAAATGGGATTCGGTGCTAAGTGGTTAAAGTGGATTCTCGCATGTCTTAAGTCGGCTTCCGTCTCGGTACTTGTTAATGGCTCACCGACTCACGAATTTAAACTCGAAAGAGGAATTAGGCAAGGCGACCCATTATCGCCTTTCCTATTCATTATCGTGGCGGAAGGTTTGAGCACACTTACTAAAAAGCCGTAGCTAGTGGCTTGTTCAAAGGGGTTGTTATTGGCTCGAATAACGTTCCACTCTCACATCTCCAATATGCGGACGACACTATTTTTTTCGGGGATTGGGGGAGACATAACTTTTGCAACCTTATGAAATTACTTAATTGTTTTGAGAGGATGTCAGGGCTTAAAGTGAATTATAATAAGAGCCTGGTGTATGGTTTAGGGGTAACCAAGATCGAAGTTGAAAATCTGGCCTCGCGAATTGGTTGTAGAGTTGGTGAGTTTCCGTTTACCTACTTGGGGTTACCTATCGGTCGCAATATGAATCGGGTGGAAAATTGGAACCCCGTAGTAGAGAAGTTTAAGTCTAAGCTCGCGGATTGGAAGGCAAGGTCGATATCTGATGTTTCGCGAGGTGTATACGAAATAGCTATTAAATTTTTCAGGAAATACTATTAAATACGATACAATTTTACACAAGATATTTATTTATTTAGAGAATGGATATACTTAAACCTTGCTACAACACTTATAGGCAGTGTACCTAATCGTACAGTAGTGTAGTTTTTAGTAAGTCTGGTTCGTTCCACAGGGAATCTTTTTAAACAAAGCTTAACGCTATATAAGTTTACTTTTATAAAAATACAAATATATATATAAGTAATATTATTATTATAAAGGGGGGTTTTTACCGTTTAACGACCGGTTTGTCGATTTTAAAACTTTAGTCGCAGTTAAAACCAAATGTAAAATATTAAAAATAAATACAAGACTTAAATTAAAGCATAAAGTAAATAACGATAATGAAATTGCGAATAATAAAAGTGCGATAAAATAAACTTGCGATAATTAAAAAGTACAATAATTAAAAATGCAATTAAATACAATAACAATAAAAATGCGATAATTAGAAGTGCAATTAAATATAAAATAAAGGAAATTAAATATGAAATAAAAGAATTATGCTTATTTAAACTTCCGTAATCATGATGTTTGACGTGTTCATTTTAAGCCCATGGGTTAATTGTCCTTTGTCCTAGATTATTTAATATGTCCATACGGATTTGTCCATAATAGTCCATCAGTCATAAATATAAAGAGCGAAAGCCTTCGTCAAATTATTCTTATTCCCGAAGTCAAATATTCCAACTAATTGGGGATTCGAATTGTAACAAGGTTTTAATACTTTGTTTAATGAATACACCAGGTTATCGACTGCGTGTAAACCAAGGTTTTACTACTTTGTTAACAATTACACCAATTACCCTTGAATGTAATTCACCCCTGTTTCAACAAGTCTATTAACTATTAATCCAGTTCCGTATCCGGTAAAATGAATAATTATTGGTATTTATAGATATCCCACCCACCGTACCCAGTCAAGCGTATGTGGTTATATATAAATACGTCAAATTATAAGTTTGCATATTAAATTAACAAGGTATTGTTTAGTTAATATAAAACCCATTAATAGCCCATAGTCTAATTTCCACAAGTGTCATTCTTTTATCCAAACCCCAATTATGGTACAAAGCCCAATTACCCAATTTTAGTAATTAGCCCATCATCATGATTACTTTGAATTAAATAAGCATAATAATAACTTAGCTACGAGACATTAATGTAAAAAGGTTGAACATAACTTACAATGATTAAAAATAGCGTAGCGTTACACGGACAGAATTTTGACTTACACCCTTACAACATTCGCTAACATACCCTTATTATTAGAATTAAAATTAAAATTAAAATTAAAATTAAAATATAAATATAAATATATACGATATAGATAGAGAGATGGATGGATATATTGTTATTTTTGCGATCAGAATTCGTTTGCTTTTATAGGGATTTTCAGAGTTTGGGGCTCCGCGACTCGCGGCATTTTTGCCTTCAAACTCCGCGAGTCGCGGAGTTTGAAATTACAGCTCAGTCCCTTTTGGAGTCTTTCTTGCCGACGGTTTTAAATATTAATTTAATATATAAATAATTATAAGAATTATTTAAATATTATATTATATTTATGTGCATAGTTGACTTGTAATTTTTAGTCCGTTGCGTCGAGCGTTGAGAGTTGACTCTGGTCGTGGTTCCGGATTTTCGAACGTCCTTGCGTACAATTTAATATCTTGTACTTTGCGTTTTGAATATTGTACTCTTGTAATTTCGAGACGTTTCTTATCAATAATTGGAACCTCTTTGATTGTCTTTTGTACTTTTGAGCTTTTTGGTCGTTTGCGTCTTCAATTCGTCGAATCTGTCTTTTGTCTTCACCTTTTATTATTTAAACGAATATTACTTGTAAATAGAACAATTGCAACTAAAAGCTTGTCTTTCTTGAGGAATAATGCTATGAAATATATGTTCGTTTTTAGCATTATCAAATATTCCCACACTTGAGCGTTGCTTGTCCTCAAGCAATATCGTCTTGAAATACAAACATACATGAATCACTTTTTTATTCATCACACTTTGTACATCAGTGATTTTGATATGGTGGTATAAAAAATGATAGTAACGATAGAACCATGGTTAAAGGTGGGTGTGTCATCCACAGTTGCATCGGGTTTAGGTCAACGACACTTGCAATCAAATAGCTGATTTACATTCGGTTTCCAAAGCAAAGTGCACATTTGAAAGGCGGTTTACAGTCCCACATGACTATGAAAATGTAGATCCTTAAGAAAATTGGATCTTTATGAAAACATTTGATCTTTTTGAAAATTTAATCTAGCTTTTACCCAAGATAAGTTTTTTCGGAATAACCCTTTACCGGTGTTCGCAAAATGATTTTTTTGTGGGTTTTGTGGGTTTCAGATTTGAAAATTTTAGCTCAAAACTTGCAGTTTTGTGTTACCCACTTGCTAACCTTGTATTAGGAAAGCAACACGTCCAGTATACTTGCTCCGTATATTACCTTTCGGTAAACTACCGTCCGGTTGTAAAGGAAAGCGATGAACAAGAAACTGTTAAGGCAATGTCTAATGACATGCATTTGATTATGGTCCACAAACGTGTTGGATGCTATTACTATCCTTTGTAGGAGCAATAGTAAAGCTCACCCTTATAATTTTTCGGTCTGGCACAAGGTCCTGTCTTTGACTATGCTATGCAACCACCGTTCTTACGGTTGACACCCGATTTGGTTCAGGTGACCTAATGAATTCCAGGTGAATTCGTAGGATTTTACATTCAATGGTAATGAACGCATTGAAAATAGGTTTTCAGAAAACAAATCGGTTTTAATTTGATCAAAATATTTTCTCGTTCAAGCTCGAGTTTAGATATCATCGAATTCCATGAGTTTGTAATTCTCAATCTTTAAGGTCAATCTCAAGGATTGAGTAATATCAGTCTTAAAAGCTGATTTTTAATCTTTAAGGAGATTATCCTTTCTGGGGATCTAATTCATTAGTCTTATCAAGCTAATTTGCACGGTGCCCCCCATTGTACGAGATAAATCCTTCTCATGGTTAGGATAAATCTGACCACCTGGCGACCCTGTTTGATGCTGAGGTCCGTGGATTTCCTGCTGATTTTAGTGATGACTTTTCTAGATTTTTCGTCAACCTACAGCTGGTCTGGACGACAACTTCATGACCTAAATCAAGAAGCGCGTTTCTTTTTCGGAAGACTTTACTTCCTTTTAATGATGGAATTGATTTATCGTGTAGATCCATCTCTTCTTTTCTTTCATCGGGTAAAACAGTTTAGTTTAGTCCAAAGCAAAAGTATTTTCAGTTATTTGTTACAGATATATGTGACATATGTTTAAGATAACTTGATAAATTTTCCCACACTTGGCTTTTATTTTCCTTTTTATCGTCCTCTATTCCATTTTAAATGAATTTTAACATTTTGGTTTGTTTCTCAATTTATGTCCTTTCTGAGGTAACAATAATTTCGGTGTTAAAACCTAGTTTTATCGTTCATAAATATGTATAAACATGATTTTGAGTTCATTTAATTGAAAATTTTGTAAAATTTTACTAGAATTGGGTAGTCAGTATATAAGACTAGGGCTGTTCTTTATTATCAGAGAGCACTAGATTCTAATACAACTACTGCTTTACTAGTATTTTTAATGGTAACCCAGTGTTTAAAGTAAAAATTTTAAAATCCGAAAGAATTTAACCCCTTCCCACACTTAAGATCTTGCAATGCCCTCATTTGCAAGAAATCAGTAACAATTTAAATTATTGAGGGTGATTTGTGTGAAAATGATTAAATTTTTACCAAAGTTTCCAAATATATTGGCGTTTGTTTGCTGAATGATAAATGGTGCACATCATTTGTTCATTCCGTCTTGTTGTTATTTCACATATATTTTGCATCTTGTCGTCAAAATTAGTTGCTTTTGCTGAACTTAATGCCAGTCTTTGAAAATGCGTTGTTTTACCCTGTTGTGTACATAAGATAAACTATAAACATATATACATATTTTTGAAGTTTGGTATATTACCCCACATTCAAAAATTATTAAAATCTAAGAATAAAAGTTAGAAAATTATAAAAACTATTACAATATTAACATAAGTATTAAACGTATCAACATTACAAATTACAAAATAAATAAAACTAAGTAGACTAGGGATGATACTGGTACCAATAGGGGTTCCAGGCATAACCATAGGTGCTATAGAATGCTTCGGCAGGGTTATACGTAGGATACGGTGGCTGCATCTCTATAGACCAGGGAGGGAATATGGGTTTTGGTGTAGGAATATAGTTTCTACCTATATGTTGGTAATGAGCTATGATTTGGTTCTGATGAACTTGCCAATCTTCAAATGCTCTCTGTCTAGCATTTTCGTACTCCTGTGAAGCTATAAACCTTTGCATTTCTTGCATCTCATTTCCCCCTCCTACATTACCTTGCTGTTAGTTTCTCTCAACCTGTGGATGTCTACCATGGTATTGTACTGCGGTGTTATTTCGCCTCTTCAAAACTTTCGCACCATGGTATACATTTAAACCTATAGTATCGCGGGGTTCTGGTTCTTCGACTAATAATCCCCCCCGACTTATATCCACACCGAGATATTCAGCAATCAAAGTAATAAAAATACCACCTCCTATTATGCTATGCGGTCTCATCCCCCTAACCATAGCTGATAAATAATAACCCACACAATACGGTATACTTACAGCGCTTTGTGGGTCTCGAATACACATATGGTAAAACAAATCCTGTTCATTTACCTTTTCCTTGTTCTTACCTCTTTGTGTAATCGAATTAGCTAAAAACCTATGAATCACTCTTAATTCGGCTCTATCTATATCCAAATAAGAGTAATTTCCCCCTTTGAATCGGTGATGGCTTGTCATTTGACTCCATACACCGTGTGTATCAAAATTTTCATCTATCTTTCTACCGTTTAGTATCAACCCTCTACAATCAGCAGATGCTAACTCCTCAGGCGTATATATACGTAAAGCCTGAGCCATGTCTAGTAAAGACATGTGGCGCATCGAACCTCCTAACAAAAATCTAATAAAAGATCGATCGGTTAAACTAGCTACCCGATCATTTAATTCTATACTACATAATAATTCTTCACACCATACTTTATATACAGGTCTACGCATGGTGAATAAACGTACCCAGTCATTAAAAGTAGAATTACCATACCTCTGTACAAGTAATTCCCTAATTGGCCCGACCAATTCTACAGCTTCTAAGGGTCCCCATTCTATGACCCTCGGTACCTCAACAACCTTAGAATGAAGAGTATGCAAACCCCTTTGGTATTTTGGATAATCTATCCAAAGTCTGTCAAATCTCAGGTTCGGGTGCAACTCTTCCAAGTGCATATCAGAAAAGGTCATGACTGGATGAGGTATATCCTGCTTGTAGTAGTTATCCACCTCCTGTTATTCCGCATTCTCAGCAGGAGCATTGCGAGCTTGGGATGAAGATTCACCCCTTTCAGTCTGCAAAACACATCAAACACAATTTTTGTGCATCCAAATATGCATTAGTGTCAGCAAAATCATCAATCAAAATAATTACAATGACATGATCAATTTATATCAAACTTAAGCTTATTTTCACATTTTTATCAAATCTACACTTTTTCAAATAAGCATATACGAAAATGTTCGCCAAGTTCATAAGCATTCAACTCAAATAACATGTCAAAATAATCATTACTAGCAATTAAACAAGTTTCAAATGGCATTATCTCTCAAAAATCAAGTTCATGAATTTTAGACTTGAAAAAGTCCACTTTAATTCTCAAAATCATGTTTAGGCTCAAAGTTTGGATCATTTAACTACCTAAACATGTTACACTACTTAATTTAGCAACAATTCATGACAAAAATCGGCCATAACCTGTTTATATCAAAAAGCCCCAAATTTGCTCAAGAACACAAACCCTAGATTACTCAAAATTTGAAGTTTAAGGCTTCTAATCATGTTAAATAGCATCAATCTAGGTTATACAAGCATAATACATAAACAATTTAACCATAATTACACTAAAAAGCATCAAAATCAAATTGGGGAAAAAATTGCTCAAGAACACTAATTTTCGAATTAAATGGTGTTTAGGTGTAGAAATTTACCGTTTTTCTTGAGTAATTCCTTGATAGCATTCTTCTCAACATGATTTTAGTAAAAGATTTGATGATTAACGGTTAAAAATTGTGATTTTGGGGGTGTTTTTCGTGTTTTTTCGCGCAGGTTTTTCGCAGTTTTTTTTTTTTTTTTGTGTTGGGACTGATCAGTTCGACCAGTATATATTTTTTTCTGGTTTTTTCATCCTCCGCGACTCGCGGCATTTAAGCCTTCAAACTCCGCGAGTCGCGGAGTTTGGTTTTTTTTTTTTTTAAATATATCTTATACTAGTTAAAACAATTAAGTAATTAATTTTAAAATTTTGTTTCCCTTGTTATTTAGGACGAGGTCGTTTCGGATCGATGTCCTAGTCCGTCCCTCGACAAAATTTTAAAATTTGTTTTAAAATCTAAGATTTTTGGGTTTTTTAATGTTTTTGGCATACTTTAATTCAATAAGATTAAAAATAATGATAATAAAAGTTCTCGTCCCTCTCTCGGGTAAAGCAATTTCGGTTCAAAGACCTAGTCTTCAACTTATGACGAATTTTGAAAATCATATTTTTAACTTAATGAGATAAAGTAAATTTTTGTTTTTAAATTCACACAATTTAAATATAAAATTCAAAATTAATATTAAAAATTCACACCAAACTTAAAATTTAAAATGCATAAAATTAAAAATTCATATTTTAAAAATAAAAAAAATTCACACCAATCTTAATTTAAAAATTCATATTATAAATTCACACCAAACTTATATTAATTTTTCAAATATTTACAATTTTAAATATATTGTTTTTACAAAGTTTACAATATTAATTTAAGATTTAAATATTAATTTTAAAAACATGGTAAAAATAAAATTAAAAATCTTTTTGGCTTTTTATCCCACTTTAATCAATCAAATATTATCAAAAATATACGCCCCTCTTTTCGGTAAAGTAATTTCGGTTCCAAGACCTAATTTAACTCATGAAGAATTTTTGAAATATTTTGGGTTGATTGATTAAAGATATTTATACCTTAAGAATAAACGTTAAATTTCGCAGTGATGTAATAAATTTTTGAATGATATCAATAATTTCGGTCGCCAAACCTAATTTTATTCAATACCAATTTAATACTTTATAGCGAACAAATTAGCGTTTATTATCAAAAGGTTAAAAATAAAAAATAAAATAAAATAAAAACTGTACAAACTTACCTGTGAAATGGATTTCTTAGTTATATGATCTACCCCATTCATAAGATAGTCGGTTTAATTGGTTTTCCATAGCTACATAGGCGTAACCTCGAGCATTCAGTGTTTTTTCTTCTAAACATACGAACGGTCCGTCTCTGCATAAAGTAACAAATTCGGTGTTTGAATAGGTTTGATTATTTGAACATTTACCTCCATGTGACCATTTTCCGCATTTGTGACATCTTTCTAGGTGTCGTGCTCTTCTTTTCGCTGCGGATTTTGATTTTCCTTTACCAAATTGTAACTTATTATCTTCGCATCTGGATTCTTTTCTAACTCCGTCCATTCTTTCTCTGATTACTGATACTATTTCACTCGGAAGTGTGTCATTATTACGTTTAGTGATCAAAGCGTGTAGCATTAGACCATGGTTTAGTTCACAGGCAGTCTTCATTTCCTAAAAAAAAATAAAAATTCAGAATGGGGGGAGAAGACTAGTTCTTTAGGGTCTGCTAGGGAAAGACCATTCGGGTTCCATTTTTGAGAACTACACGAAAACAGACAATCTAACTCTAACAGAAATACATATTATCCTTTAAAGACTTGATTCTCCCCACACTTAGTTAGCTGTGGTGTCGAAATTGTGATTAACTTCGTTGTCAATTGAATCATCAACGACTTGTATATCTTTGAGTTTTACTTCAATCCATTTGTTGATTCCCTCCGTAACTTTCACAAATTCAACTAACATTGCCTTTTCTTTTGACGATAAATTGGATATTAATCGGTTATATAACTTAAAGTTTCCTTTAATCTTAGCATCGTGAATCCGTTTATAAAGTTTCTTCGTTGAACTGTTAAAAATGGGTTCATCTAATTTTGTATCATCAACGGCATTCTTTGTGATTGGATCATCGTTAAGTGTTTCTTCATCTTCCCCACACTTATGCGTTTTTATTGGTCTAACAGTTTTGGTTTGTGGAGATCTAAACTTTCGGTTCACAAAGGTGATCGATGTATCACCATCCCTAAGTGTTATTCTACCTTCTCTTACATCAATGAATGCCTCGGTGGTTGCTAAAAATGGGCGACCTAGAATTAGTGGAATATCAAGGTTTTCCTCCATATTAATCACTATGAAGTTTGCAACAAAGGTCAAACTTCCCACGTTAACAAGTAAATTATTTGCTATTCCAACCGGGTGTTTAATGGTTTGGTCAAATGATTGAACACCTATTTTGGTTGGTTTTAATTTACCCATTCCTAATCTTTTGTATAAGGAAAGAGGCATAATATTTGCACTTGCTCCTAAATCTGCGAGTCCATTATATACAGCACCATCATTAAGTAAGCAAGAAATGATAAATTCACCCGGGTCTCCTGCTTTAGTAAGTCGAGTTGGTTTGTAAATCTTTTTCGGGTGTTCTTTCCTTGGTTCTTTCATTTCTATTTGAATTTCTTGTTCACATTTTTCTTCGTTTCTTGGAATGGGAGGTTTGTATAGGAATTCTTCTTCATCACTCAAATTTGAATCCTCCCTATATTCCAGTTTTGATTTTTCATATGTTGTTGATAACATATTTATGTTTTCATTTTGAAGGTTTTCTTGGGTGGTGAAATTATGATTAACTTCATTGTTAACTTCCATCGGACCATGTATGTAATGTTTAACTCTGTGACCATTAACTTTAAATTCAATCCCATTTGAATTTATTAATTCTATCGTTCCGTATGGGAAAACTCTTTTGACTATGAATGGTCCAGACCATCTTGATTTCAATTTTCAAGGAAATAGCTTGAATCGTGAATTGAAAAGAAGAACTTTGTCTCCTTCTTTAAATTCTTTTGAACTTCTGATTCTTTTATCATGCCATTTCTTCGTTCTTTCTTTATAGATTAACGAATTTTCGTATGCTTCATGTCTTAATTCTTCTAATTCGTTAGTTGACTTAATCGTAGACGTCCGGCTTCATGTAAATCAAGATTACATGTCTTCAAAGCCCAAAATGCTTTGTGTTCAATTTCTACTGGAAGATGACATGCTTTTCCATAAACAAGTCTAAAAGGTGTGGTTCCAATTGGAGTTTTGTAGGCTGTTCTAAAAGCCCAGAGTGCATCCTCCAATTTAATGGACCATTCCTTCGGATTTGATCCTACGGTTTTCTCTAGAATACGTTTTAAAGCTCGGTTGGTATTTTCAACTTGTCCACTTGTTTGTGGATGATATGCGGTGGAGATTTTATGAGTTACTCCATATCTTTTAAGAACTTTCTCAAGTTGATTATTACAGAAATGAGTACCCCGATTACTTATTAAAGCTTTCGGTGTTCCAAACTTTGCAAAAAGACGTTTTAAAAAGTTGACTACAACTCGTGCATCGTTAGTTGGGAGAGCTTGTGCTTCCGCCCATTTAGATACATAATCAATGGCTACGAGTATATATAGATTATTATGAGATTTTGGAAATGGACCCATAAAGTCAATACCCCAAATGTCAAATACTTCAGATACTTGGATGACATTTTGTGGCATTTCATCACGTTGACTTATTTTTCCGGCCCTTTGACAAGCATCACAGGATTTGCAAAGAAGGTGTGCGTCTTTGTAAATTGTAGGCCAATAGAATCCAGCATCATAAACTTTTCTTGCTGTTAGTTGAGGCCCATAATGCCCTCCTGTTGGTCCTGTGTGACAATGGTTTAATATTTTACTAGCTTCATCTCCAAATACACATCGGCGTATTATTCCATCGGGACAACTTTTAAACAGATGCGGATCTTCCCAGAAATAGTGTTTTATATCACTGAAGAATTTCTTTCGTCTTTGGTACGATAATCTTTTTTCAAGGAATCCACAAACTAAGTAGTTTGCATAGTCTGCAAACCATGGAATTTCTTTATAATCTATCTTCAATAGATATTCATCAGGAAAGTTATCTTGTATGGCCGATTCATTTAGAACTTCTAATTTGGGATTTTCAAGACGAGAAAGATGATCAGCGGTGAGATTTTCTGCTCCTCTTTTATCTCGGATTTCGATATCAAACTCTTGTAAGAGTAAGATCCAACGGATTAATCTTGGTTTAGCATCTTGTTTTGAAAATAGGTATCTAAGAGCAGAATGGTCGGTATAGACCACCGTTTTTGCTAGAACGAGATATGATCGAAATTTGTCAAAAGCAAAGACAATAGCAAGGAGTTCTTTTTCAGTAGTTGTATAGTTCGTTTGTGCTCCTTGTAACGTCTTACTAGCATAATATATAGGTTGAAATCGTTTTTCAATCCTTTGTCCTAAAACGGCTCCCATTGCAAAATCACTTGCATCGCACATTAGTTCAAATGGTAGATTCCAATTTGGTGTTATCATGATCGGTGCATTAGTGAGTTTCTCTTTAAAAATATTAAAAAATTTGATACACTCATCTGAAAAGATGAATGGAGCATCCTTTTCTAGGAGTTTATTCATAGGAGTGGCAATTTTAGAAAAATCTTTTATGAAACGTCGGTAAAAACTGGCATGCCCTAGAAAACTCCTAACTCCTCTAACATTGGTGGGATGTGGAAGTTTAGCAATTACATCTACTTTAGCTCTATCCACTTCAATTCCTTCTTTTGAAATTTTATGTCCAAGAACGATGCCTTCTTTAACCATGAAATGGCATTTCTCCCAATTAAGTACTAGATTTGATTTTTCGCATCTAATTAGCATTCGTTCAAGATTAACTAGACATGATTCAAATGTATCACCGAAGACTGAAAAGTCATCCATGAAAACTTCCATGCATTCTTCTATCATGTCGTGAAAAATCGCCATCATACACCTTTGAAAGGTTGCAGGGGCGTTGCAAAGTCCAAATGGCATGCGTTTGTAAGCAAAAGTACCATAAGGGCACGTGAATGTGGTTTTCTCTTGATCTTCGGGTGCTATTGGAATTTGAAAATATCCGGAAAATCCATCTAGGAAACAATAGTAACTATTTCCGGCTAATCTTTCCAACATTTGATCTATGAAAGGTAAGGGAAAGTGATCTTTTCTGGTGGCGTCATTTAATTTTCTATAATCAATACACACACGCCATCCTGTTACAGTTCTAGTAGGAATAAGCTCATTTTTCTCATTTGTAATGACAGTCATGCCACCCTTCTTAGGAACGCATTGAACTGGGCTTACCCATGGACTATCAGAGATTGGATAAATTAGACCTGCATCTAGCAGTTTAATAATCTCTTTCTTAACTACATCTTGCATATTAGGATTTAGTCTTCGTTGGCGTTGCACATACATTTTATGACCTTCTTCCATAAGGATTTTATGTGTGCAATACGAAGGACTTATTCCTTTAATATCATGAATCTTCCATGCAATGGCTGGTTTATGAGCTTTCAACACAGAAATGAGTTGTGATTTCTCATTTTCAGTAAGAGAAGACGATATTATTACAGGTAATTCAAATTCACCATGTAAATAAGCGTATTCCAAATGGTTTGGAAGTGGCTTTAACTCTAATTTCGGAGGTTCTTCTATCGATGATTTATATCGATATCTGTTTTCTTCTTTTAGCATTTGAATTTCTTCTGTTGTTGGTTCATATCCATTAGCTATAAGTGTAGCTAACATTTCAGCTTCATCAATTGGTTCATTACCTTCTCCTAAAGAACATTCTCCTGTTCCTTGTAATTCTGGAAATTCTTCTAACAATTCTGCATGTGCATCTATAGTTTGAATATAATAACATGTATCATCTGCAGATTGTGGTTGTTGCATTGCTCTATCAACTGAAAAGGTAACACTCTCATCCTCTATACTTAGGGTCAATTTCTTACCGAACACGTCTATCATTGCTTTAGCCGTGTTTAAGAATGGTCTTCCTAATATGAGAGGAACTTGAGAATCTTCTTCCATGTCCAGAACAACAAAATCTACTGGAAATACTAAAGTACCAACTTTAACTAGCATGTTCTCCATTATCCCTCTAGGATATTTTATCGATCTATCGGCTAGTTGTATGCTTATTCTGGTTGGTTTCAATTCTCCAAGGTCTAGTTTAGCGTATAGTGAATACGGCATTAGATTTATACTAGCACCTAAGTCTGCCAATGCTTCTATTGAACTAAGACTACCCAGAAAACATGGAATTGTGAAACTTCCTGGATCAGATAATTTTTCTGGTATCTTATTCAACAGCACTGCTGAACAATTAGCATTCATGGTAACAGCCGAGAGTTCTTCCATTTTCTTTCTATTTGAGATTAGATCTTTCAAGAATTTAGCATATCTAGGCATTCCTGAAATCACATCAATGAAAGGAAGATTTACATTTATCTGTTTAAACATATCCAAGAATTTGGATTGCTCGGCTTCAAGTTTCTCTTTCTTCATTTTACTCGGATAAGGAAGTGGTGGTTGGTATAGTTTAACATAAGGTTTAGCCTTAACTGTGTTATCTTCATTAACCTTTTCAACTACCGGTTCTTTTTCCTTATCTTGATCAGGTTGTGGTTCTTGTAGAGTAGGAATAGCTTCATCAGAAGTTACAGGTATTTCAGGTGGTTTAAGTGTTGTACCACTTCTTGTGGTAATGGCTTTAGCTGTTTCATTCCGGGAGTTAGCATTTGTATCACTAGGTAGACTTCCCGGTTTTCTTTCACCTATTAACCTTGCTAGGTTACTTACTTCTTGTTCTAGATTTTGAATAGAAGCTTGTTGATTTCTAAATGCTTGAGCATTTTGTTCATTGGTTTGTTTCTGAGATGTGAAAAACTGCGTTTGAGTTTCAACTAGCTTCGTCATCATATCTTCTAAATTTGTCTTTTTATCATCGGTTTGTTGTGGTGGCTTGTTTTGAAAATTAGGTCTTTGCTGATTATAAGTATTATTGGATACTTGTTGATTGCTAGGACCTTGTTGGTTGTTGTATGGAATATTTCTGTTATAATTCTGGTTTTGATTGTAAATAGGTCTTGGCGGTTGATAATTATTCTGATAATTATTTCCAGGCCTTTGGTTTATGTATGAAATATTCTCTCTTTGTTCCATTGTTAATTCAATACTGAGACAATCTTTTGTCAAATGTGGTCCTCCACACTGCTCACAACTAATTCGTATTGAGTGAATATCTTTAGTCATCTTTTCCATTCGTCTCTCGACAGCATCTATCTTTGCAGAAATGGAATCTAAGTCATGGCTAGAATCGGCTCTAGCTGCTTTAGATGATCTAACGATATCTTTTTCTTGGTGCCACTCATGTGAGTGGGAAGCAGTGTTATCAATAATTTTGTAAGCATCAGTTTCGGTTTTCTTCATAATAGAACCACCAGCTGCTATATCTATGTCTTTTCTTGTAGTGATGTCGCATCCTTGGTAGAATATTTGTACTATTTGACAGGTGTCTAAACCATGTTGCGGACATCCTCTTAATAACTTTCCATATCTAGTCCACGCCTCATATAGAGTTTCATTCGGCTTCTGTGTAAACGTAACAATTTCTGCTTGAAGTCTTACGGCTTTAGATGCAGGAAAGAATTGTTTAAGAAATTTTTCAACTAAAACATCCCATGTATCAATCGCCCCTTCAGGTAGCGATTCCAACCAATCTTTGGCTTCTCCCTTTAAAGTCCAGGGAAATAACATGAGATATATCTGTTCATCCTCCACTTCTCGGATTTTAAATAGTGTGCAGATCCTATTAAAGGTACGTAGATGTTCATTTGGATCTTCCTTTGGCGCACCACTAAATTGGCATTGATTAGTCACTATGTGTAGAATTTGTCCTTTGATTTCATAATCTGGTGCATTAATGTCTGGATGAGTAATTGCGTGACCTTGGCCAGTGCGTTTAGCTCTCATTCGGTCTTCCATACTTAAAGGTTCCAGATTCTCCATAATTGAATTTGTTGAATCGGAATCACTAGAGGATTCTGATTTAATGGTTCGTTCCTCAACAATCTCTGTTTGAATGATTGGTGGTTCCGGAGGAAAGTTTAGTGGTTCAGGATCTACGAACCGTTCCTGAATATCCTCCGGATTCTCAATTGTGAGGTCGGGTTCAAAAAATGGATTATCGGAAGTTTGAACTGAAGTACTTGGTCGACTGGATGACGATTCTAAAGAAAAATCAACGGCAGTAATATTTGCTAAATGTCTTGATCTAGTTACAGGTGGTGAACGTCTTGCTCGGTGCATTCACTGAATATCCTATTAGTTTTTAAAAGGAAAGAAAAATTATAATAAGTTATCCAATCAATAGATTTTTCTGATTTTGCCCACGTTTCGAATAGCCAAAAGATGCAGCAGAGGGGCAGGATTCGTTTGGTCTCAATATAATTGAGGACTGTTTGGCTCCAATAACCCGGTCCACGTACAAATCCAACTATTACTACGAACCAGAAAATTTTGATGTCTATCAATTTAACCACTTAAAATAAATTTTCGTAATTTTAAGAAAATTAGATAAGAAGTAGAATAAAAATCTATGTCCTAAAACTAGAAAAGCGAGAAATAAGAAAGAAAAAGAGTTCGTCGGAAAAAGGTTGAAAAATAAAAATGGTTGAAAAATAAAAGGTGACGGAAAAATTAAAGAAACTTATAAAACTTAAAAATACTTGACTAACCTAACCTTATTACTACAACTAACTTAAAATTATAATCGCAAATTGAGATTACTAATTGGAATGATAATTGATACATAGGTAAAAGTCGTCTAAAAATATTAAAGCTTACAGGAAAACTAAATCCCAAATGGAAATAACTTAAAAAGAAACTAAAACTTAAAAAGGCGTCGCAAAATTCTAAAGTACCTAAATCTTAGTCTAAAGAAAAAGCACTTAAGGGATTTTACGGCAAAGCCTAAAAATCTAGAAGTAAAAATAACTATGGCAAAAACTGAGTTCAAAACTAAAAACTAGCTAAAAATACAAATATTACGCTAAAACGATTAAAAAGGGACAAAATATAAAAATATACAAAAAGTTGTAAAAAGTACAATTTTTATAAAAATATTATTTTTATATTATTTATTTATTAAAACTACTAATTTTATAAATTAATTAAACTAATTAATACTAAATACATAAATTAAATAAAAAGTAAAAGTAATAATAAAACTAATTATAATAATAATAATAATTAGGGTTAAATAATAATAATAATTAATAATTACCCGTAATTAATGCTGAATTAGGGTTCTGTCAGCGTGTCAGGTCCTCTCCGTGAGTCGCGGTATTTAAAGCAGCAAACCCCGCGAGTTGCGGGGTTTCAAAATTCAAACCTGGAACAGTTTAAAACTGACGCGTTTTTTTTTTTTTTTTGTTTTAAATTTTTCTGTTTTATAATCTAAAATTTATATATAATAAAAATTTATATTTAAAAACTAAAATAAAAATAGAATTACTTTATAATTTTATAAATAAAAATCGTAAAACTAGATTTATATATATATTTTTTTTTCGGTTTTTATATTTATAAAATATATTTATAAAATAAATTAAATAAAACTTATATTTTTACAAACTAAAGAAACTTTATAAAACTTAAATATTTATCAAATTCCTAAAAAATATTTATATTTTTGTTTTTCTTTTTATATTTTCGAATATTTAAAACTTATTTTTATAAAAACGAAATTTAATAAAAGTAAACTAAAAATCTTTTTTTTTTATATTATATTAGCGTTGCGCTTCCGGCTTTTAAGAGAGTCCCCGGCAGCGGCGCCAAAAATACTTGATGTTTCGCGAGGTGTATACGAAATAGCTATTAAATTTTTCAGAAAATACTATTAAATACGATACAATTTTACACAAGATATTTATTTATTTAGAGAATGGATATACTTAAACCTTGCTACAACACTTATAGGCAGTGTACCTAATCGTACAGTAGTGTAGTTTTTAGTAAGTCCGGTTCGTTCCACAGGGAATCTTTTTAAACAAAGCTTAACGCTATATTAGTTTACTTTTATAAAAATACAAATATATATATAAGTAATATTATTATTATAAAGGGGGGTTTTTACCGTTTAATGACCGATTTGTCGATTTTAAAACTTTAGTCGCAGTTAAAACCAAATGTAAAATATTAAAAATAAATACAAGACTTAAATTAAAGCATAAAGTAAATAACGATAATGAAATTGCGAATAATAAAAGTGCGATAAAATAAACTTGCGATAATTAAAAAGTACAATAATTAAAAATTCAATTAAATACAATAACAATAAAAATGCGATAATTAGAAGTGCAATTAAATATAAAATAAAGGAAATTAAATATTAAATAAAAGAATTATGCTTATTTAAACTTCCGTAATCATGATGTTTGACGTGTTCATTTTAAGCCCATGGGTTAATTGTCCTTTGTCCTGGATTATTTAATATGTCCATACGGATTTGTCCATAATAGTCCATCAGTCATAAATATAAAGAGCGAAAGCCTTCGTCAAATTATTCTTATTCCCGAAGTCAAATATTCCAACTAATTGGGGATTCGAATTGTAACAAGGTTTTAATACTTTGTTTAATGAATACACCAGGTTATCGACTGCGTGTAAACCAAGGTTTTACTACTTTGTTAACAATTACACCAATAAACCTTGAATGTAATTCACCCCTGTTTCAACAAGTCTATTAACTATTAATCCAGTTCCGTATCCGGTAAAATGAATAATTATTGGTATTTATAGATATCCCGCCCACCGTACCCAGTCAAGCGTATGTGGTTATATATAAATACGTCAAATTATAAGTTTGTATATTAAATTAACAAGGTATTGTTTAGTTAATATAAAACCCATTAATAGCCCATAGTCTAATTTCCACAAGTGTCGTTCTTTTATCCAAACCTCAATTATGGTACAAAGCCCAATTACCCAATTTTAGTAATTAGCCCATCATCATGATTACTTTGGATTAAATAAGCATAATAATAACTTAGCTACGAGACATTAATGTAAAAAGGTTGAACATAACTTACAATAATTAAAAATAGCGTAGCGTTACACGGACAGAATTTCGACTTACACCCTTACAACATTCGCTAACATACCCTTATTATTAGAATTATAATTAAAATTAAAATTAAAATTAAAATTAAAATATAAATATAAATATATACGATATAGATAGAGAGATGGATGGATATATTGTTATTTTTGCGATCAGAATTCGTTTGCTTTTATAGGGATTTTCAGAGTTTGGGGCTCCGCGACTCGCGGCATTTTTGCCTTCAAACTCCGCGAGTCGCGGAGTTTGAAATTACAGCTCAGTCCCTTTTGGAGTCTTTCTTGCCGACGGTTTTAAATATTAATATAATATATAAATAATTATAAGAATTATTTAAATATTATATTATATTTATGTGCATAGTTGACTTGTAATTTTTAGTCCGTTGCGTCGAGCGTTGAGAGTTGACTCTGGTCCTGGTTCCGGATTTTCGAACGTCCTTGCGTACAATTTAATATCTTGTACTTTGCGTTTTGAATCTTGTACTCTTGTAATTTCGAGACGTTTCTTATCAATAATTGGAACCTCTTTGATTGTCTTTTGTACTTTTGAGCTTTTTGGTCGTTTGCGTCTTCAATTCGTCGAATCTGTCTTTTGTCTTCACCTTTTATTATTTAAACGAATATTACTTGTAAATAGAACAATTGCAACTAAAAGCTTGTCTTTCTTGAGGAATAATGCTATGAAATATATGTTCGTTTTTAGCATTATCAATATCATTTGGTGGAAGGTTAACGTTGGTTAAGTCGGTTCTTAATAGCTTACCACTATATTATTTCTCACTCTTTCGTGCTCCATCGAGTGTTTTAAATCACTTAGAGGGTATTAGGAGAAACTTTTTTTGGGGTGGGTCGGGTGAGCGTTCCAAAATGTCTTGGGTCAAATGGGAGGATGCACTTCTTCCGTTTGATAAGGGGGTTTAAACATCGGGTCACTTCGAGGGAAAAATCTTGCTCTATTGGGGAAATGGCTTTGGCAGGTCAAACCCGAACCAAAGTCACTTTGGGTTTCTATTCTTAAAAGCATACATGGGTTTAATGGGCTCCAAATACCCTCCGGTAATAATCAACCATCGAGGAAAGGGGTGTTTGGCTCAATATTATTCGTGCAGGTGCTGCGATTGACAAGCTAGGAGTACAATTGGGCTCTTCCTTCAGCAAAAAGATTGGTGACGGGAATGATACAAACTTTTGGGATGACGCGTGGTTGCAGGCAGGTGTCCTAAAAACAATCTGTCCGCGGCTGTATCACTTGGAGTCCAACAAAACAGTATCGGTCGGAGAACGCATCAAATGGGTGGATGGCAGTGTGCTTCTGACTTGGAGCTGGTCACGTGATCTGCTGGGCCGAGACAAAGACGAGCTTCATCATTTATCTAACCTATTATTTTCATATGTTAAACAGGATGGTAGCTCGGATAAATGGTATTGGAATCTTGCATCAAACGGGATCTTTACTACGAAGAAATTATCGAGTCTTATTGATGACAAAACTACACTAGACAATAGATCAAGAAGCGAGACACTTAAGAACAACTTGGTGCCGGGGAAACCTGAAGTTTTCATTTGGAGAGTTCTAAAGAAACGTTTACCAACAAGAATCGAACTTGACAAGTGTGGGATAGATCTTCACTCCGTAAGATGTCCGATATGCGACGATGACGTGGAATCTTTTGATCATGCGTTATTCTTTTGTCGTGATGCTTTTGATACTTGGGAACGTATGTACAAATGGTGGGGTTTCAAGTCGACCCCATTGTTAAGTGTCAACGAGTCTTTCCGGGGTAATAGCAACATTTCAATGTCTCATGTGGGTAGCAAAATTTGGCAAGCTTTGGAGTGGACGTGCGCCTACCTAATATGGTGCAACCGAAACAAAAAAGTTTTCTCAAACACATGTTGGAATGGACCGACGGCGCTAATGGAGATTCAACTTAAATCGTTTGAATGGATTTCTGCTAGAATAAAGACCGTAAAATTGGATTGGCTTCAATGGATCACCAACCCGTGTGTCTATGTTGTGTAGTGTCGTAGCTCATTTGTAATTTTTGTCTTGTTTTCGTGTCCTAGTTGCTCCCTTAGCAACTTGTTTCTCTTCATTGCATTTTCTGTACCAGATTCCGAGTGATATCGTGTTGTAACATTCGGGGCAAGCTATCTCAATGCTTGTCCCTTTCGTGTTTAATAAAATTTGCTTTTCGAAAAAAAAAAAAATAAATAAAAATTTGTGTCACACAACATATGCACTTTACTCTTGAAATTCTACACCAAGTCTTTAATAACTTCTAAATTCTAATGTAGTTCAGATAAATTAACATATAGTAAGCTTAGCTTAATGTTGATAGGAGAATTAGACTATGACCAACTCCACATCTTGAGGCTTTATTGATTTTATACGCTCAGCAGAAGATCGAGCCTTCATTCGTTCCCTTACAATTGAAATCACAACTTTCTTCAGTGCAACAGCACTTTGTATGATGTATGCAGCCAGTTCAAAGTCACATTTCCGACCCTTATATTCCACAATTTCAATAAGCCTGAGGTGTTTCTGGGGATTGCACCTATTGCTTTCTTTCTACTTATGGTTGGACAAGTCCAACATGGCTGCAAAAGATCCATATGTTTGTTAACCTGTTTAAAATTTAGTAGGTTTTAATTTAATTAGATTATAACATGACTACCTTAATAGAAAAAGTCTCCAAGTTTGGGCATGCATTTATCACGGAAGGCAAAAATAGAAAACATTCATTGCCGCCACCACCAACTGCCAATCTTAACTTCTTCAGATTTGGTAAGACGGGAACAGATTCAAGTTTAAGGATCCCTGCAAAAACAAATAATAGTCACACAAACATATCCATCAGTGATTCATTATAAAAACATTAAGTTTATGAACTTCTAACCTCGGGTTTTTTAACAGTTATGGAAAGAGACTCCAGGGATAAAGCACACAACGATATCTGGCGGAACACATTGTTAATATTCAACCGAACCACATCAAGGTCAAGTTCCTTCAGTTTCGAAAGACGAGCAAAAAGTAAATCTATATAGTAACCTTTGAAGGTGAACGATAGAAGGTCTAAATCAGATAAATAGATGGATTTAGCATACTTATAAGCATCCACTATTTCAAGGTGTCTTAAGTTACGACATTCTCCACCAATGATAATATCATCCAGGTATAGCGGGTCATGGATTGATATCATCTCAAGATTTGGAGAGTTCTTTAAAAACTTATGAAAAATTACTTCCGTCACGTTCAACCTCTTCAGTATAAGTTTTTTTAGATAATGTAGCACCACCACAGTTGGGAAATCAAAAGGTTCACCATTTGAATACATATAACCATAAAGGCCCGTCAAATCTAGTTCAAGAAACTCAACTTTCTTTCTCACTGCAAATTGGAGCCAATCATGAATATTAGTTTGATGATTATGGTTGAGACCATAACGGATCCGAAAGTCACTAACGGTCAGGTGGTTGTAGCTTCGGATGACTGAATTGACCTGATTGATGAACTTTTCGCTTTCTGATTTAACTACATCAGCCAAATCGATTTTATCACGAAAAGTCTCACTACCATCAAAGTTTAATTGCCTTAAATTACGCCACAAGTATTTCCATCGTGTAGCAATACCACTGGTGGCCACTGCATCCTTAGCAGGCATAAGTGACAGTATCTTAATGAGCACATCGTCCAGCATTTGGCTTATAAAATCATACGAATTTGGCCTTTGACAACTTCCCACCTTCAAATGTCAATGTCATTAGTAATAATTATTAATAATAAGAATCTTAGCAATCAACATCAAGTATACTCATCTCATTTACATCCTGTACATAACCTGTCCTAGTTGACAAAGTTACGCGGAGTAATGCATACACCACTAAACTTGTTTTAGAGGTTTATGCCGTACAAATTTATAAAGAGTGGTTAGTGGTATATGGATAAATTGGATAAATTTTGATTGGTCATCACCCCAAATTTATAGATAGAATAGTTAAAGGTGAAACGTTGTCTACAAATGAAAAGTAGCATATACTAATATATAACTAGTACTAATATTTTAAGATATCAAACCTGAATTTGAAGGGTAGTAGAAGAGCTCTGTAAGGAGTCCATAATCTACTATATAACCTGCATCATAATGTAGTGACCCGGGAATTTCCGACCAAATTTAAACTTAATCTTAATATGATTTCGACACTAAAAGCAAAGTCTGTAATGTTGAGTCTCAAAAACTTTGAACTATATTCATGTATTCATTTACCCTTTGACAAATCGATTCACGAACCAGTGTATGTAAATAGGTATATATATAATTATGTCTAAGTATATAAATATTACTTGTGTATATATATTTTGTTATATTAAATTTAATTGTTTAAAATTTATAATTAATAAATGTATTTACTTAGTAAAAATTTATTATTTAAAACTGTTCATATATATATAGAGCATATTGAATAAATATGATTTTGGACCTATTCTGTAAACGTCTTTAACACTCGGTTGACATTTCTTTAGTGTTCATAATGATATAGTACATATGTATGAAGATTTAAAATGAACGTTGAACTGTAAATCGATTTCGAAGATTTTAGGCTTCATGAAAATATTTTTACCTTTTTAAGATTAAATACTAGTACTCCGTACATATAAATTGAAACAGAAAATAAATAATTATCGAATCTTTTTGATCAGGTTTCAAACAGTTAATGAGTGAAATAATTAATTATATTTAATCTAAAAGTTTGGGATTTTTAGGAACACTTTTTATACGTTAACTGTTTAGCAAATGACACGATATAGCCATCCGGGATAAACTGTCGGTAGAGTAATTACAATTATTAATGGCTGCTAACTATTTGGTACTGTGTCTAATCGACGAAATTGAAGAATTACTATGCCTTATTACTGTTTCTTATTTTCATATGAAAGGGATATTTATTATTATTTATTATTAAATTGAATGAGTTTAGTGTTTTATTTGTACCTAAAATTCTATATAGATTACACATATACACTGCATTAGTGAACCATCACCACAAATTCCTCTAGACAACCCAACATAAACTGTATTACTTTTGAAATTTTAAAAAAAGTTTACGATCTTATATTAACTTATATATTATCTTATATTAACTTATATATTAATATATATATATAGATAGATACTTAGGCATCTGTATGAGGAACCATCATTAACCTTCATTCTTATTTTATTTGGTGAGCTATACAACCTTCAACCGTTACCACCTCCAACTGCACCTGCAACTCTTGTATTTCTACTACAGTTTCATTATCAAACCGTCACCAAGGACACCCCAAATCACCACGCCACTACTATTTGTTTTCTAGAGTTATATGGAGGCTTCTGTTTTCGTCACAATCGACCACGATCACCGGCCGACACCCAAAACACCATCACTTTCGGTGTTAATAAACGAAGAACCACCGCCAACCCAACCATGTTCGACCACCTTATTATCATCACCAACGAATATCACCATAAACCGTCATCCCATAACTGCCAACCCTCTACCACTCAGCCACTCTTACTTCCACCATCCGCCACCTATGTTCACCATAAAAACCATCTTCCATCTTTCTTACTCTTCTCTCTCTCTATATATATGTATACCTCTCTCTCTCTCTCTCTTTCGTGAATCAAACCAACCGTCATCCTACTCATCACCTCAACCCACCTTCGGACCAAATCCGAACATCACAACGAACCACCATAGCAACCATCGAGACACCGCTAACCTAATGTATTTATATAATTTTTTTTTATTTTCCTTCGTCAAACTAACAGCGAGGGCCGTTTTCTTTTCCTCCTTTCCGATTATTTCACCACAAATGACACCCTTAAAATCGCTTAATTACTGCTGTAATGAGAAGATAACTGTGATGAAGACGAAGGAAAATGATAATGGCTTATGTGATAAACAATAAAGATGATGCCCGATGGGTTGATGATAAAAATTTGAGTTATGATTATGATATCGTGATGTGATGATGGGATGATACAGATGATCGTTATGATGAATAATGATGATGCAGTGATAATCAAAAATGATGATGCTTCATGGCGATGATGATATAATGATCTAAAGGTGATGATAATAATAATTGATAAATGAAAGAAAAAGAAGAAACAGAAAAGGGTTTAATTAAATTTAAATGGGATACAAATCAAGAAAAACTTGAATGGAAGAATGGTTAAGAGTGTTTGGGTTTGACGAGAGGTTGAGGGTTCAATCCTAGCTTACTACGAATTTTTTTTTGTTATTTCATCTATACATGGGCTGTGTCCCTTTTCTGAGATTGGGCCATTAATTACGAGATGGGCTTGGATTTTGCTTTGGGCCGTGAGGATCCTTGTTGGGCTGAATAGTTTACGGGTTAAGTAAATTAAATTCGTAGCATAGATTAGAAAAACAGAGATGGAGGTGTGGTATGGGGTGTTGCCAGGTGAGCGTGAGGTCATGGGTTCGAGTCTCGTCTACAACACTTCTTTTTAATGAAGCATTCAAAGGGTATAACTATCAAACTTTCATTTTTATTATTTTTATTATTATTATTATTATTATTATTATTATTATTATTATTATTATTATTATTATTATTATTATTATTATTATTATTGATATTATTGTTATTATTAGAAGTATAACACATTGTTATTATTATTATCATAGTTATAAGTATTAAAACCATTATTATTATTATTATTATTATTATTATTATTATTATTATTATTATTATTATTATTATTATTATTATTATTATTATTATTATTATTATTATTATTATTATTATTATTATTATTATTATTATTATTATTATTATTATTATTATTATTATTATTACCATTACTAATGTATTTATTAATATAAATTCTGTCATGCAAGTATTAGTTATCATTATTAATATTAAGATTATAGTTATAAATAAGAATAATTTTTATTAGTAACGTAAGTAGTATTATAAATATTATCATTATTATTATTAATATAATCATTAGTATTATTATTATTAGACTTATTGTCATTATTATCATACTTATAAAATTATTATTTTGTTTTCACTAAAACTATCAATATTATCATAAATAGATACTTTTGTATAAAAATACATTACACTAAACTTTTATTACTAAAAAGATATTAGTTAAGCTATATCAGCTAATATACAAATATATACTAAATTTTAATATATGGTTTTTATTATTAATTATTAATGATAAGTAATAGTTATATAATACGTATAAACGAAATATATTAAATTTATCTAAATAACCTATGGTATAACAAGTATATTATTAATAACAAAAATATATATATAATTGACCGGTTACGACTATGTGTATTAATATATCCACAAATGATATAGGTTCGTGAATCCGAGGTCAACCCTGCATTGTTCAATATAGTCATATGTATTTTTACTACAAAATACAATAGGTGAGTTTCATTTGCTCCCTTTTTAAATGCTTTTGCAATATATATTTTTGGGACTGAGAATACATGCGCTGCTTTTATAACTATTTTACGAAATAGACACAAGTAATCGAAACTACATTCTATGGTTGGATTATTAAACCGAATATGCCCCTTTTTAGTCTGGTAATCTAAGAATTAGGGAACTCTAAAGATAGATCTATCGGGCCCAACAAGCCCCATCCAAAGTACCGGATGCTTTAGTACTTCGAAATTTATATCATGTCCGAAGGAGGATCCCGGAATGATGGGGATATTCTTATATACATATTGTGAATGTCGGTTACCAGGTGTTCAATCCATATGAATGATTTTTGTCTCTATGCATGGGACGTATGTTTATGAGAATTGAAAATATGAAATCTTGTGGTCTATTAAATTTATGAAATGATTATTTATGATAAACTGATGAACTCACCAACCTTTTGGTTGACACTTTAAAGCATGTTTATTCTCAGGTACGAAAGAAATCTTCCGCTGTGCATTTGATCATTTAAAATATATTACTTGGAGTCATTCATGACATATTTCAAAAGACGTTGCATTCGAGTCGTTGAGTTTATCAAGATCTTTATTAAGTCAATTATAGTTGAATATATTATGAAATGGTATGCATGTCTGTCAACTTTAGATGTAATGAAAGATTGTCTTTTCAAAACGAATGCAATGTTTGTAAAATGTATCATATAGAGGTCAAGTACCTCGCGATGTAATCAACTGTTGTGAATCGTTTATAATCGATATGGACTTCGTCCGGATGGATTAGGACGGGTCCTTTCAGTTGGTATCAGAGCGCTGGTCTTAGCGAACCATGTCTGCATTAGTGTGTCTAACTGATAAGTCGTTAGGATGCATTAGTGAGTCTGGACTTCGACCGTGTCTGCGTGTCAAAAGTTTTGCTTATCATTTTGTGTCAAAAATTACCTGCTTATCATTCTTAGAGAATCACTTGCTTATCATTCTTAGTCTAGACACGTTTTACTACATTGACTGTATGAATAGTGTAAAGACAAAATTCATATCTTAGCGTATCTGCTACTTCATATCTTAGCGTATCTGTTACTGTTACTTTGCCTGACAACTTCCGTAGATTCCTCCGTAACTTATGGGATTTTAGCATTATATATGCATATGTAAATTATGTATTGCAGAGTACTAATTTACATCCTATAATCTATTTCTTATTGAAAATCCTTCATTTGATCGTACGAGATGAATACTGCAACCAGTTCGAGTCCCTCAGATTACAATAGCTATTTCGGTAGTTATTCCGACAGCTATTCCGACATAGATGTTCACCTAAGCTCCGAAAACAGCGTCATCAGCATGAATCAACCAATCAGCCATTATCAATTCATCTGATGGGTTCGTAGTCAACTTAATTAATGGAAACGCACAGAAGGTAATCCCTTCCACCAGCTGAATTCACCTCTTGATAATGAACCTGAAGCGTTTACCGGCGAACCTGTTCGAAACACCATTTTCAGTCTCATTTCCAGGGTAACTCGACAAGATTATATTCTATCCACAATTCTGAACCTTATTCATCCGCTCGTCCCGACCGACAATCATCCTGGAGTAATAAATCAACGAACTTCGCGCTCGAATAATCAATTCGGAGAATATGGTGGAAAATGTATCAGCTTCAGCAACATCACCGACACCAACAATACCATCAATAACAGCACCAGTACCATCAACAATCCATGCTTCAATATCATCATCTGTACTTTGAGTATGATCTTCGTTCTACGTATCGTTCTACCTCATTTATCTTGTTCGAAATGGCGAATATGTAATCTCTAAAGTTTTAGAGATTATTTATTCTAGTTCCAACCGAAAAGCAAATGAGTTTAATATCATATTAACTCATTAAATTCATGAATACATAAGAAGAAAATATATATGTATATATGTTTTCATAAAGATTGTAATTAAAAATTCTCTTGTACAAACTGTTAATGGTGAAAATATTTTAACGGGTAGGTAATACCCGAGGAATATTTAAATTTCACATTAATAAGTTACATTGTACGTTCTTCGAATCTGTTTCAACAGTCATATACTATCTTACTTACATCCACCGATATACAAATCCATTCACCACAGAATAACCATATTCATCCAATTTCATATTGGGATTTTGATTTATCAGAATCCAACAAGTGGCATAATGAAGAAAACATTTGACAAAATAAAATTTGTTAGAAACAAACGAATTAACTATGAGAAATTTTGTTAAGAATCCACGCTAACTGTTCCTAGCTAATTGTTCCTAGCTAACTGGTTACATTTTATTTATCGCAATTTAATTATCGCAATTTACATTCTCGCAATTTTATTTATCGTCATTTAATTTCTGTTATTTACTTTACGCACTTTATTTATCGTTATTTAATTTCTGTTATTTATTTTACGCACTTTAAATATCGGGACACGTATATAAGGTTTTGACATATCATATCGACGCATCTATATATATTATTTGGAATCACCATAGACACTCTATATGCAGTAATGATCGAGTTCTCTATACAGGGTTGAGGTTGCTTCTCAAATAATATATATACTTTGAGTTGTGATCGAGTCTGAGACATGTACACGGGTCACGATACGTATTAATTAATTCAATTATTACATATTAAATTATATATGAATTATTGGACTGTCAACCGTGGACTATAGACTGTGGACTAATAACATTGGATAATTAAAATGAATTAAAATATTGATCATAACATATGAAACTAAACAATTCTTCAAGTTTGCCACTTGATTTCATCTTAAATCTCATCTGTATCTTGACGATTACAATCTGCGTTCAAACCTTTCATGATTCTTGAAAACACTTCAATCGATAGAACGAACCAACCGCACTTCAGCTATGGAAGAAAAGATTGATGCATATAGTTATGCACTTGAAAAACTCTCGGAAACTGAGTAAACGTTTAACACATAGCTGTGCTAATTTCTTTAGTGTTATTATCACCCAAAATAACTTTGCAGTTCTTCTTCAAAATAGCCAATTTTGTCACAGCTCCAGCAAAACAACTTTGACTTTTCGTACGAAACAACCTTATTATAACGTTGATATATACGCGTGCTCTTTTATTGTCACCAGAGAACCTTTCATATTCCACCATGTTACCATCAGCGTTTAATCATCTAAAAACACAATTCTCCTGAAACCACCTCGGATTAATAACCGATGATTCAGATATCATAGCATTAAATGCAGAGGAAACAGAAAAATGATAGGTGGTCTAAATGGCCAAAAGTTTGATGATAAAGAAAGGAGTGTTAGGAACACTCGGTAGAAAATTGAGTATTGAAAAACAGATTGAGCTACCCATGAAGGAGACCAAGGACAAATACAAGGACCAAACCCTATATTCAAAGGATTCACGTAATTCTGGATCCGTTGAAATCTTTAGAGAATATCTTGCTCCGAAGTCATGTTAAAATCTTGCGGAAAATCTTTCTCGATCAATCATTGAACTTAGAAATTCCAAAAATATCATCATCAATATCTTCGATATTTCTGAGGATATTTTCATAAATATTCTCGTCTGAGATTATATACCACTTCGTGCTTCCTGTGTATCATTATATTGGAAACATTCAATAGAAAATTTAGAACCGAAAAGCAGATTATGCGAAACTATGAAGAAAGCCGTGGACAAATCACAAAGAATAAGTTTGACTTCAAAGAATCCAAATTATTCAATGTCTGCTAAAGTCTTTAGTGAATATCTTGCTCCTTACTCTAAACCCTTGCAGACAATAATTTCTATCATCCTCTGATCTTAGATATTCAAAGATATCATCGTATTTTTCATTAAAAATATCCTCCATATTTCTGAAGATATTTTCATAACTATTCTTATCTGAAATCATTAATCCCTTCGTGCTATCAGTGTTACATCATATAGAAACTGTTAGTTTCTATATTCTGTAAACTTTCAAGCTTAAAATATGAATGTTATTGAAGTAATGTTGGGAAGTGATGCATGAGTTAGTATATTATAATGACACTTGATCAACGTGATTATATTACAGTAAGTCATGCTGAGTTTCTAATGAAACGTGATGATTCACAGACCATAATGTCATCATGAGTCATGTTACATAACTCTTTCATTCTACATAACCTCCGAACATATCAAGAAGAATATATTCTTGATAGTTCTATCTTCTGTAATTTTGATAAATTTGAAAATCAAATCGTGCTATCACGTTCCACCATGCTTAGAACATTATAATCATTTGAAACTCTATATCTACGAATTCTGGAATCATTGTTCGCTTGACTTGGAGTCGGGAAGAGAAAACAAGAACATGGGACTCCGAAAAATAAAGGAAAATATAAAGCCGATCACAAACACAGGAATTACAAACCGTGTATATCAATGTTTATCGCAACATAAAGACACGGGAGAATTAAAAACATTATAACCTCGAGGGCGAAGTAGAAGAAAACAGATTCCTCCGATGGTAATTGGAAAAGGAGAATAATTGTTGCGATAGTGAGGATAAGGACAAGGATCAGAATTGAATTAAGCACTTTCATAATCTTTTGAATTTGTGGATTTTATAGAAACGGTGAGAATAAGGGAACGGAAGAGCTTAATTTATAAGGGAAATATCAGACAGAGTAATCGAGGCAGATCACCGTATTTAATTATAGAGATCTTAATTTCCTTACTCGCCGAAGAATCAAATCTTTTAGATTTCGAAGATTTTCTTTAAATCCCTTTAATTCCGGAATTCAACCAAGACAACGTCAAACGTTAAGATGCACCTTATGTTCTAAATTCAACCCTGGTTACGTCAAAAGCTAAGACGAATCTCTATTTCTTCATTTCATTCTTTCGTGATAGCTTCACTCGTAATCTTCGAATAATCGAATTATTTTATCCAGGTTACACCATGTGATAAAATTCTATTTATCAACTCATATTTGCCATGAAAACATTTATATTGTTAGACATGACAACCTCACTCAAATTTCGGGACGAAATTTCTTTAACGGGTAGGTACTGTAGTGACCCGGGAATTTCCAACCAAATTTAAACTTAATCTTAATATGATTTCGACACTAAAAACAAAGTCTGTAATGTTGAGTCTCAAAAATTTTGAACTATATTCATGTATTCATTTACCCTTTGACAAATCGATTCACGAACCAGTGTTTGTAAATAGGTATATATATAATTATGTCTAAGTATATAAATATTACTTGTGTATATATATTTTGTTATATTAAATTTAATTGTTTAAAATTTATAATTAATAAATGTATTTACTTAGTAAAAATTTATTATTTAAAACTGTTCATATATATATATAAAGAGCATATTGAATAAATATGATTTTGGACCTATTCTGTAAACGTCTTTAACACTCGGTTGACATTTCTTTAGTGTTCATAATGATATAGTACATATGTATGAAGATTTAAAATGAACGTTGAACTGTAAATCGATTTCGAAGATTTTAGGCTTCATGAAAATATTTTTACCTTTTTAAGATTAAATACTAGTACTCCGTACATATAAATTGAAACAGAAAATAAATAATTATCGAATCTTTTTGATCAGGTTTCAAACAGTTAATGAGTGAAATAATTAATTATATTTAATCTAAAAGTTTGGGATTTTTAGGAACACTTTTTATACGTTAACTGTTTAGCAAATGACACGATATAGCCATCCGGGATAAACTGTCGGTAGAGTAATTAAAATTATTAATGGCTGCTAACTATTTGGTACTGTGTCTAATCGACGAAATTGAAGAATTACTATGCCTTATTACTGTTTCTTATTTTCATATGAAAGGGATATTTATTATTATTTATTATTAAATTGAATGAGTTTAGTGTTTTATTTGTACCTAAAATTCTATATAGATTACACATATACACTGCATTAGTGAACCATCACCACAAATTCCTCTAGACAACCCAACATAAACTGTATTACTTTTGAAATTTTAAAAAAAGTTTACGATCTTATATTAACTTATATATTAATATATATATATATATATAGATACTTAGGCATCTGTATGAGGAACCATCATTAACCTTCATTCTTATTTTATTTGGTGAGCTATACAACCTTCAACCGTTACCACCTCCAACTGCACCTGCAACTCTCGTATTTCTACTACAGTTTCATTATCAAACCGTCACCAAGGACACCCCAAATCACCACGCCACTACTATTTGTTTTCTAGAGTTATATGGAGGCTTCTGTTTTCGTCACAATCGACCACGATCACCGGCCGACACCCAAAACACCATCACTTTCGGTGTTAATAAACGAAGAACCACCGCCAACCCAACCATGTTCGACCACCTTATTATCACCACCAACGAATATCACCATAGACCGTCATCCCATAACCGCCAACCCTCTACCACTCAGCCACTCTTACTTCCACCATCCGCCACCTATGTTCACCATAACAACCATCTTCCATCTTTCTTACTCTTCTCTCTCTATATATATATGTATACCCCCTCTCTCTCTCTCTCTCTCTTTCGTGAATCAAACCAACCGTCATCCTACTCATCACCTCAACCCACCTTCGGACCAAATCCGAACATCACAACGAACCACCACAGCAACCATCGAGACACCGCTAACCTAATGTATTTATATAATTTTTTTTATTTTCCTTCGTCAAACTAACAGCGAGGGCCGTTTTCTTTTCCTCCTTTCCGATTATTTCACCACAAATGACACCCTTAAAATCGCTTAATTACTGCTGTAATGAGAAGATAACTGTGATGAACACGAAGGAAAATGATAATGGCTTATGTGATAAACAATAAAGATGATGCCCGATGGGTTGATGATGAAAATTTGAGTTACGATTATGATATCGTGATGTGATGATGGGATGATACAGATGATTGTTATGATGAATAATGATGATGCAGTGATAATCAAAAATGATGATGCTTCATGGCGATGATGATGATGATGATGATATAATGATCTAAAGGTGATGATAATAATAATTGATAAATGAAACAAAATGAAGAAACAGAAAAGGGTTTAATTAAATTTAAATAGGATACAAATCAAGAAAAACTTGAATGGAAGAATGGTTAAGAGTGTTTGGGTTTGACGAAAGGTTGAGGGTTCAATCCTAGCTTACTACGAATTTTTTTTTGTTATTTCATCTATACATGGGCTGTGTCCCTTTTCTGAGATTGGGCCATTAATTACGAGATGGGCTTGGATTTTGCTTTGGGCCGTGAGGATCCTTGTTGGGCTGAATAGTTTACGGGTTAAGTAAATTAAATTCGTAGTATAGATTAGAAAAACAGAGATGGAGGTGTGGTATGGGGTGTTGCCAGGTGAGCGTGAGGTCATGGGTTCGAGTCTCGTCTACAACACTTCTTTTTAATGAAGCATTCAAAGGGTATAACTATCAAACTTTCATTTTTATTATTTTTATTATTATTATTATTATTATTATTATTATTATTATTATTATTATTATTATTATTATTATTATTATTATTATTATTATTGATATTATTGTTATTATTAGAAGTATAACACATTATTATTATTATTATCATAGTTATAAGTATTAAAACCATTATTATTATTATTAGTATTATTATTATTATTATTAATATTATTATTATTATTATTATTATTATTATTATTATTATTATTATTATTATTATTATTATTATTATTATTATTATTATTACCATTACTAATGTATTTATTAATATAAATTCTGTCATGCAAGTATTAGTTATCATTATTAATATTAAGATTATAGTTATAAATAAGAATAATTTTTATTAGTAACGTAAGTAGTATTATAAATATTATCATTATTATTATTAATATAATCATTAGTATTATTATTATTAGACTTATTGTCATTATTATCATACTTATAAAATTATTATTTTGTTTTCACTAAAACTATCAATATTATCATAAATAGATACTTTTGTATAAAAATACATTACACTAAACTTTTATTACTAAAAAGATATTAGTTAAGCTATATCAGCTAATATACAAATATATACTAAATTTTAATATATGGTTTTTATTATTAATTATTAATGATAAGTAATAGTTATATAATACGTATAAACTAAATATATTAAATTTATCTAAATAACATATGGTATAACAAGTATATTATTAATAACAAAAATATATATATAATTGACCGGTTACGACTATGTGTATTAATATATCCACAAATGATATAGGTTCGTGAATCCGAGGTCAACCCTGCATTGTTCAATATAGTCATATGTATTTTTACTACAAAATACAATAGGTGAGTTTCATTTGCTCCCTTTTTAAATGCTTTTACAATATATATATTTGGGACTGAGAATACATGCGCTGCTTTTATAACTGTTTTACGAAATAGACACAAGTAATCGAAACTACATTCTATGGTTGGATTATTAAACCGAATATGCCCATTTTTAGTCTGGTAATCTAAGAATTAGGGAACAGACACCCTAATTGACGCGAACTCTGAAGATAGATCTATCGGGCCCAACAAGCCCCATCCAAAGTACCAGATGCTTTAGTACTTCGAAATTTATATCATGTCCGAAGGAGGATCCCGGAATGATGGGGATATTCTTATATACATATTGTGAATGTCGGTTACCAGGTGTTCAATTCATATGAATGATTTTTGTCTCTATGCATGGGACGTATGTTTATGAGAATTGGAAATATGAAATCTTGTGGTCTATTAAATTTATGAAATGATTATTTATGATAAACTGATGAACTCACCAACCTTTTGATTGACACTTTAAAGAATGTTTATTCTCAGGTACGAAAGAAATCTTCCGCTGTGCATTTGATCATTTAAAAGATATTACTTGGAGTCATTAATGACATATTTTAAAAGACGTTGCATTCGAGTCGTTGAGTTTATCAAGATCTTTATTAAGTCAATTATAGTTGAATATATTATGAAATGGTATGCATGTCTGTCAACTTTAGATGTAATGAAAGATTGTCTTTTCAAAACGAATGCAATGTTTGTAAAATGTATCATATAGAGGTCAAGTACCTCGCAATGTAATCAACTGTTGTGAATCGTTTATAATCGATATGGACTTCGTCCGGATGGATTAGGACGAGTCCTTTCACATAAGGCCAAAAGGGTGAAGTCATAGAGCAATTTTGTTACTTCAAGTTTGAAAATAGTCACGAATGTACTAAAACATATAAATTTAACCGCAAACAAAATTATACTATCAAAATTCAATAATTTAAACCTAAATCCGATTTTTATCTATTAAACAATTTCAACCGCTAACAAAAATCATATAAAATTTATTGTCTATAATATAAATATACTATTAGAAAGTAGTCCCCGCGATAGTAGTCTAGTGGTCGGAGTACTTGCAGCATACCGCGATGGTAATGGGTTCAATCTCTGCCCTATGTCTCTTTAAGCATTAATTACACGATTTTCCTCTCGCATGTTGGCCGTGGGACCGGTCGGAAGGGTCGTTTACCCTTTATTTTACTATTAGAAAGTAAATTGACGGTAAGAAAGCTCTGCATGCGGTCTATTATAAATATAAATAATCAGCAGAGGGCCTAAGGGCGGAATCAGAGATTATTTAGAACATGTTTAAATTCAAAGCATTCACGTTTATATACATGAATCAGTCTATTTGCAACCAAAATTACACTAAATATTGGAGAAAAATAAACCTAATCGCAACTTTTATCTATCATACAATTAAAATCAACATAAACCAGTTCTGGAACACAAATTAATGATTCAAAACAGAAAAAAATATTGAACGCTGAAAGAAGCTTACCGATATGCGATGGCGACGGCGACGGCGAGAGAAGATGAGTGCAAAGAACTGAAGAAGAGATGAGAGAATTTTGTTTGAAAAAAAAGGGCAAGGGTCAAATAAGGTCCCTACATTATACGGAGTATATATATTGCCTTAACAAAAGGTGTGGGCCTATTTTTCCAAACCGATGGCCCATGAAATCAAAATCTACAAGTCCGTGAAATTTTAAGAGCAAATGATTGAATATTCAATTTGTTATTTCAAAAAAGGGTTCTTTTTTAAAATTTCAAGTCCATGGGTTAACGAATATATACAAATATGTTAACTAAGAGGTTGTGAGTTCAAGTCCATGGGTTAACATATTTGTATATATTCGTTCGTGTTGGATGTGTGACTTTGCCTTCAAAAAGATGAACCATTTGATTTCGTCAATCCTTAATCCCTGGCTATGATAAAAATTTAGGGTTACGAACATTCAGCTAGTTAAAATGTACTTCTAAAAGGTACTTCTAAAGTGGCTATTGCGCTGAGTCGGTTTATGTCAAATCCGGGTATTGAGCATCGGGAAGAAATAAAGTGGCTATTGCGCTACTTAAAAGGTACTTCTAAAATGGGGTTACAATTCACTAAAGGTGATTCCATTTTAAGAGGGTACGTTGATGCTGATTTGGGTGGATGTGATGATTCGGAAAAAAGCACTACGGGTTATGTTTTCACGGTTGGGAAGACTGCGGTTAGTTGATTGTCTAGACTCCAAAGATGCGTTGCATTATCAACAACGGAGCCTGAATATATGGCCGCCGCCGAAAGCAAGCAAAGAACTAGTTTGATTGAAGAATTTTATGATGGAGTTGGGGGCGAGTTCAACAAAATTGGATCCTTTACTGTGAAAAAGTGCTATCCATTTAGGGAAGAACTCGGTGTTTCATGGTCGTACGAAACACATAAAGCTAAGGTATCATAAAATTCGCGAACTCATCGAAGATGGTACTTTAGTTGTTATGAAAATTTCTGGTACTGAGAATCCTGCTGATATGTGTACTAAGGTGGTTACGATCGGGAAGTTGAAGTTTTGCATAACTTCAACTTGTCTTCTTGTTAACTGAAATAGAAGACGTCGACTAGAGTGATAAAGGGTTATTGATGTTAGATTTCGACAAGTAGTGTTGAAGACCTTGTATCGAAAGTCTGCTCTTCCTGCAATATTGAGTTTGCGTGTCCCATGTTTGATTGGCGGTATAAAATGGTGGTATAAAATGGTGGTTCGACGTTCTTAGTTGAAATGGTTGGCTTTGGGTTATTGTTTTGACTGGCTTTGGGTTATTGTTTTGACTATCTTCAAGTGGGAGATTGTCAGATGTGTGAAAGATATCAAAACAAAGGAGGAATTCGTCACACCTATAAGGCGTGCCGCGGCCTCTCCTAGGCGTGACGCGGCCAAGAGCATGAACGGGGGTCAAGTCGAAAAAAAGCTTTTGTTTTAAATTTACACGTGGAGGCGCGACGTGGCCCCTCCTAGGCGCGCCGCGGCCTTGGTCTGACGGGAAGGAAAATTCCAGATTCGATTTTTCTTGCTCCTTAAGTTGTTGTATGCCTATAAATACATCTTATTGTAACCCTGAACCCTATGTACGAAAATATCAATAAAAATCACTCTAGTTGGCCGTGGACTAAAGCAATCTAACCGATTGCATATAACCACGTAATTCTTGTGTCGTTTTCTTTACTTTTCTTTATTATCGTTCGTTTGTTGTTTGTGAGATCACCAAATCTGAATTGGTGATTGTTGTTTGGGTCCATAAATTCCTAACAGGAGATATGCGAGAACCTATACAAGGCAAACAAAATGAACAATCCACGTGCTTTTAGGTATCACGCGTTGAAGGAATGTATCACTAAATGCTTTTCATCCCATAGATGATGGTTGTGGTGAATTCGATCGTGAGTAGCAGACCACACTAGTGAAGTTCATCCTATGTCTCTTTTAGCACCCGAACATCCTGCCACCCTCGAGTTCATCTTTAAGAATACATCTTTTAGAAGAAGGTAAAGCAAGAAGATGCATATGAATGTCTTCATGAGATGAATGAGACGATGCCACTTGTATGTTTCGTTGTGCAGAAAATGATGGCATTATCGTCTCATTTTCCTCATGAAGATTTTCTTAGAAAGCTTCTTGATTTACCTTCAGCTAGAAGAGATGATCTAGAAATGAGCTCGAGTGATGTCGAGGGAAACTCGAGTGCTAAAAAGAGACATAGAACATAGTTAACTAGTAAGGTTTGCTACTCACTAATTCACCACAACCATCATATACGAGATGAATAGCGTTTAGTGATACTTCTTTCGTCACTTGCGGTACCTAAAAACAGGTGTTGTGTTCCTTTCGTTTTCCCTCGTTAGATTCGTGTCACTCTCTTCCTTGTGCGCAAAATTCAAGTCGATGTCCACTTTATTCTTTTCTTCTTTGTGCACCACTTATAAAAAAAAAGGCCCGTAAAATATAGTTCAAACTCAACTTTCCTTTTTACTGCAAAATTGAGCCGATAATTAATTACAGTTGACACCATAACGGATCCGAAAGTCATTGATGGTAAAGTGGTTGTAACTTCGGATGACTGCTTGATAAACTTTTCCTTTTGTAAATCAACTACCTCAGATCCATATTATTACGAAAAGCCTCAATAACATCAAAGTTTAGTTTCCTTAATTTATGCCACTAAGTATATCCAACTTGTGGTATCACCACTGGTAGCCAATGCATCCTTAATAAGCATAAGCGACATGACGTTATGAGCACTTACGATTTGAATGTTGTGCAACAAGAAGAAAAGAACATTGTGAACATCGACTTGAATCTTGTGCACAATGAAGAGAGTAATCCGAACCTAAACAGAGCAAACGAAATGAACAATCCACCTGCTTTTGCTTTTAGGTGCCACGGGTGTCGAACGAGAATGTATCATTAAATGTGCTTTATCTCATATATGATGGCTGTGATGTGTTGATACCTATTTTCGGCTAGCGGTTAACAAGTATCAGTACAAAGCTAGAACTACTTAGTGTGATAAGATAGATTGCCGATTGATGTTCTCCCCCGCGACGAATCCCTGCAGACGCGGTTCACGGCCAGAATGCCGTGCGGTGGCTTTATCAATCTTGCGGAACCAAATTGTGAGTTGGTACGTCTAGCGCTCTGCGACTAAGTGTATATGCTCTAGAGTGAGAAAGTACTATATGAGAGAGAAAGTGTGTTCTCTGCCACAAGTTCGGTTATTTGTAAAGTGATGGCCCAGGTGGCCTATTTATATGCATGTGCCGCGATATTCGGAGACACATGTGATGTGCGTAGAGGTGTATACGAAATAGTTATATTTTTACTACGAAATACTACGAAATATTACACAAGTTTTATTAATTTACGGATGTGATATACCTAAACCTTGCTACAACACTTATAGGTAGTGTACCTAATCGTAGAGTAGTGTAGTTTTTAGTAAGTCCGGTTCGTTCCACATGGAGCTAGCTGAGTTTAACGCTATATTTTTAACAACTATATTTATATAAAATATATATAATTATATATAGTAATATTATTATAAAAGGGGGTTTTTACCGTTTAATGACCGATTTGTCGATTTTATATTTTAAGCGTAAAGATAAATGACGATAATATAAATGACAGAATTTAAATTGCGATAAAGTAAATTGCAGTAATTAAAATGACAGTAAATAAAGGTACAATGAAATATGAAATAAAAGTATTGGGCTTATTTAAACTTTCGTAATCATGATGTTTGACGTTTTGATTAATTGTTACCCGGGTTAATTGTCCTTTGTCCTGGATTATTTGATACCTATTTGGTTTTTGTCCATAATAGTCCATCGGTCATAATTATAAAATGCTCGTCAAATTAAGCTTATTCCCGAAGTCAAATATTCCAACTAATTAGGGATTTGAACTATAACAAGGTTTTAATACTTTGTTTAATGATTACACCAGGTTATCGACTGCGCATAATCCAAGGTTTTAATACTTTGTTAACAATTACACCAATTATCCTTGTATGTAATCCACTCCTGTTTTAATGAGATATGAATATTAATTTACCCACTTGATCAGAATGAATAATCAATTACCCAACCCGAATAATTAATTAAATGATCGTAAAAGATGTCGTATAAACGTCACTAAATAGGACATATATAATCATTTTAATAATTATTAGATTAACTAATTTGAAGATAGGTTCGACAGGTTCCAATGAGTTGTCGCTCAATTAGACAATATCCCTTATCTATTAATAGTCATAGTCCAATGTCCACAAGTGTCGGTCTTTTTTCCAAACCTTAATTATGGTACAAAATCTAATAACCCAATCTTAATTTTTAGTCTAACATCATGATTACTTCGGCTCAAATAAGCATAATAATAACTTAGTTACGAGACATTAATTTAAAAAGGAAGAACATAGCTTGCAGTGGTGATTAATCGCGTAGCGTTAAACGGACATAGTTCCGTCTTATAAAACCTTAAAACATTTCTTACAATAACTCAATTATTATTAAACTTAAATTAAACTTTTAATTATAAATAAATAAATAAATATATATATATATTACAGAGAAGGAAAAGAAAAAGATATCCTAAATTCGTCCCAAAAATGCTGAATTTATAGAATGTGGCCTGCTACAGTAACTCATGCGATCGCATGAGATTTTAGTGCAAATCTCATACACTCGCATGGGCTCATGCACTCGCATGGATTTTATGCCTATTTCCCATGCGATCGCATGGCCGTCAGATCCAGCTCACATATTTTTTGTTTGCTAGTTTGTCGACGTTATTTAATATAATATATAAATAATTTATATAATTATTTAAATATTATATTATATTCTTGTGCATAGTTGACTTATAATTTTAGCTCCGTTGCGTTGCGCGTTGATAGTTGGCTCAGGTCCCGGTTCCGGTTTTTCGAACGTCCTTTCGTATAATTTAATATCTTGTACTTTGCATTTTGCGGCTCGTACTCTTATCATTTTTGGACGTTTCTCATCAATAAATTGAACCACTTGAATTATATCTTGTACATTTGAGCTTTTTGGTCATTTGCGTCTTCAAATCGTCGTTTTCTTCTTTTGTCTTCGCACTTATTTATTTAAATGAATATTACATAAAAATAGAACAATTACAACTAAAAGCTTTACATATTGGAAGGATATTGTGCCTAAATATATGTTCATTTGGAGCACTATCAAATATCCCCACACTTGAGCGTTGCTTGTCCTCAAGCAATACAGAACTTGAAATTAAATCACACTTCACTCGAATCACTTTTTTATTCTCACACTTTATACATTAGTGATTTTGATACGGCGGTATAAAAAATGGTAGTAATGATGTGGTTTACAGTCCCACATGACTATGAAAATTTAGATCCTTTAAGGAAATTGGATCTTTATGAAAACATTTGATCTTTTGAAAATTCATTCTAGCTTTTACCCTAGATAAGTTTTCCTGAATAACCCTTCACCGGTGTTTGCAAAATGTTTTTGTGGGTTTTGTGGGTTTTAGATTTTAAAATTTTAGCTCAAAACTTGCGGTTTTGTGTCACCCACTTGCTAACCTTGTATTGGGAAAGCAACACGTCCAGTATACTTGCTCCGTATATTACCTTTTGGTAAACTACCGTCCGGTTGTAAAGGAAAGCATTGAACAAGCAACTGTTAAGGCAATGTCTAATGACATGAAGATGTTCATGGTCTAAAACGTGTCGGATGCAATTGCTATCCTTTGTAGGAGCAATAGTAAAGATCACCCTATAATTTTTTGGTCTGGAACAAGGTCCTGTCTTCGACCATGCTATGCAACCACCGTTCTTACGGTTGACACCCGAATTGGTTCAGGTGACCTAATGAATTCTAGGTGAATTCTTAGGATTTTACATTCAATGGTAATGAACGCAATGAAAATGGGTTTTCAGAAAACAAATCGATTTTAATTTGATCAAAATATTTTCTCGTTCAAGCTCGAGTTTAGATATCATCGAATTCCATGAGTTTGTAATTCTCAATCTTTAAAGTCAATCTCAAGGATTGAGTAATATCAGACTTAAAAGCTGATTTTTAATCTTTAAGGAGATTATCCTTTTCTGGGGGTCTGATTCATTAGTCTTATCAAGCTAATTTGCATGGCGCCCTCCCTATTTTACGAGACAGTTCCTCTCATGGTTAGGATAAGTCTGACCACATGGCCACCCTATTTGATGTTGAGGTCCGTGGATTTCCTGCTGATTTTAGAGATGACTTTTCTAGATTTTTCGTCAACCTACAGCTGGTCTGGACGACAACTTCCTGACCTAAATCAAGAAGCGCGTGTCTTTTTCGGAAGACTTTACTTCCTTTTAATGATGAAATTGATTCGTCGTGCAGATCTATCTTTCTTTTAAATATATTACAGTAAATTAGGTAAAACTGATTAATTTAGTCCAAAGCAAAAGTACCTGCAATAATCTGTACCAAATATGTGATATGTGTTTTAAAGAAATTGGTAAATTCTTCCCGCACTTAGCTTTTATTTATTCTTTTCTTTGCCTTTTAATTCTCCTCTATTCAATTTTAAATGAATTCTAACGTTTTGGGTTGTTTCTCCATTTATGTCCTCTCCGAGGTAACAATAATTTCGGCATTTTCACCTAGTTTTATCGTTCATAAATATGTATAAACATGATTTTGAATTCATTTAGTTGAAAATTTTTCAAATTTTCACAAAATTTGGCAATTAAACTAAGTGTAAACCCGAGAGAATTTATAACCCTTCCCCACACTTGAGATCATGTAATGCCCTCATTTGCATGAAATCAGACTATATTTATAAATTCATGAGGGTGATTAGTGTAGAAAAGTGATTAAAAATACCGAGTTTGCAAACATATTAATTTATATCACATTTGATATTTTGCGTCTTGTCGTCAAAATTAGTAGCTTTTGCTGAACTTAATGTCAGTCTTTGAAAGTGCGCTGTTTTACCCTGTTTTTTACATAAGATAAACTACAAACATATATATATATATATATATATATACACATATATATATATATACATATATATACATATATATATATACATATATATATATATATTTATAAAACCTTTATTTATTAAAACAATTTAAATGAATAATTTTTTTTTTAAAATTTTGTTTCCTTTTACTTTAGGTAGTTTCGGTATGTTTACCTAGTCTATCCCTCGACAAGATTTAAAATTTGTCATTTTTAAAGCGATTGTTTTAAAAGCAAAGATTTTTTTTTTTGGGTTTTTTTAATTTTTTTTTTTGGGTATACTTTAGATCAATAAAATTAAAAATAATGATAACAAAATTTTTCGCCCCGCCCTCGGGTAAAGCAATTTCGGTTCCATGACCTAGTCTTCAACTTACGATGAATTACAGAAATCGTTTTTTTAAACTTAATGAAATAAAGTAATTTTTGATTTTTAAAATCACACAAAAATTAAATTTAAAAATGCATATTAATTTCATACAAAACCTACAAAACAAAAATTCAGAATGGGGGGAGAAAACTAGTTCTTTAGTGTCTGCTAGTGGAAAAGACCAATCGTATTCCATTCTCGAAACTACACGAGAACAGAACAACTAACTCTAGACAACGTTTTCTCTTTAGAACATTTGAATCTCCCCACACTTAGGTAGCTGTGGTGTCGAATTTGTGATTAACTTCATTGTCAATTTCTCTTGGACCATAATCAACTTGCATATCTGTGACTTTTGCTTTAAGCCATTGGTCTGATTCCTGTGTAACATCCATAAATTCAACTAGTTTCGCCTTTTCTTTAGGCGATAGATTGGATACTAACCGGTTACATAACTTAAAATTTCTCATGGTTCTAGCATCGCGAATCCGTTTTATAAGTTTCTTCATTGAACTGTTAATAACAGTCATTTAATTTCGTATCAACAACGGGGTTCTTTGTTATCAGGTCATCATTAGGGTTTACTTCATTTTCCCCACACTTAGACGTTTTATTATTGTTAAGCACTACCGTTGGAGTTGGTAAAACAATATGGTTCTTACCGATCGTTTTTGTTGGTTCAACGGTTTTGGTTGGTGGAGATTTAGACTTTCGACTTACAAAGGTGATCGATTTTTCATCATTACTAAGTGTCATTCTACCCTCTCTTACATCAAATAACGCCCCGGTGGACGCTAAGAATGGTCGACCTAAAATTAGAGGAATGTTTGGGTCCTCTTCTATGTCAATGACAATAAATTCGACTAGAAAGGTTAAATTACCTACTTGAACGGGTAGGTTGTCAGCAATTCCAACTGGGTGCCTAATGGTTTGATCAAAGAGTCAAACACTCATTTCTGTTGGACTTAACTCACCTACTCCTAATCTCTTATATAATGAAAGAGGCATAACACTCACACTTGCACCTAAATCTGCTAGTGCATCATACATGACACAATCACTAAGTAGACAAGGAACAATAAATTCACCCGGATCACCCACCCTGGGTGGAGGTTTTGGTGGAACTGTCTTCACCAGTTTTACTTTTACGGTTTTTGTTTCTTGCACTTTCTTATTCTTCTTCTTCTTTCCAGAGGTATCACAAACTTTATTACCTATCACTTGCTCATACTCAACTCCTTTTCTTGGAAACGGGATGGGTGGTCTGTATGGTGCCACCACTGGCTTTACATACTCGGGTGGTGATGGTGGTGTTGTAACTTCTTCATTGTTACTCACATCGAAAACCTTCCCATCTTCTGAAGCTGGTTTTTCAGAATTTGTTGACACCATGTTAACATTCTCACTCCGAGGATTTACTTCAGTATTACACGGCAGCTTTCCTTGTTCCCTCTCACTCATCATGCTAGCAAGAGTACCTACGTGTTTTTCTAGATTCAAAATGGAAGCTTGTTGAGTTCTTAATGACTGATCAAACCTCTCATTTGTTTGGGTTTGAGATGTAATAAATTGTGTTTGAGATTTCATTAGCTTTGCCATTATTTCTTCCAGATTTGGCTTTTTCTCTTCGGTTTGTTGTGGTGGTTTATATAAGCTAGGTCTTTGTTAATTGAAAGTGTTGTTTTGAGTTGGTTGGTTATTCGGACCTTGTTGGTTATACGAGTTATTGTTGGGTCCATTTAGATTGTAAAGAATGTTTTGATTTCGATTGAAGTTTGGCCTTGGCGGTTGATAATTATTTTGATAATTATTTCCTGGCCTTTGGTTCAAATAGTAAACATTCTCTCGTTGTTCCATCGTTTGTTCAATGTGACAATCTTTCATTAAGTGTGGTCCATCGCATTGCTCACAACTGATTCATATTGCGTGAATATCTTTAGTCATCTTTTCCATTCGTCTCTCGAAAGCATCTATTTTTGCGGAAACGGAATCAAAGTCATGGCTAGAATCGGCTCTAGCCGCTTTAGATGAACGAATAATATCTTTTTCCTGGTGCCACTCATGTGAGTGGGAGGCTGTATTATCAATTATCTTGTGAGCTTCAGTTGCGGTTTTCTTCATAATGGAACCACCAGCTGCTATATCGATGTCTTTTCGTGTAGCAATGTCGATACCTTGGTAGAATATTTGTACTATTTGATAAGTGTCTAAACCGTGTTGAGGACATCCTCTCAACAACTTTCCAAATCTTGTCCACGCCTCATATAGAGTTTCATTTGGCTTCTGTGTGAATGTAACAATTTCTCCTTGAAGTCTCACGGCTTTAGATGCCGGAAAGAATTGTTTAAGAAATTTTTCAACTAAAACATCCCATGTGTCAATCGCCCCTTCAGGTAACGATTCTAACCAATCTTTGGCTTCTCCCTTTAAAATCCAGGGAAATAACATGAGATAGATCTGTTCATCCTTGATGGTTAAAGCTAAGCATAATTACACTAAAAAGTATCAAAATCGAATTGGGGAAAAAATTGCTCAAGAACACCAATTTTCGGATTAAATGGTGTTTAGGTGTAGAAATTTACCGTTTTTCTTGAGTAATTCCTTGATAGCATCCTTTTCAACATGATTTTAGTAAAAGATTTGATAAAAAAACGGTCAAAAATTGCGAATTTGGTGTGTGTTTTTCGGTATTTTCGGTTATATTTTCGCAGTTTGGAGTGTGTGGGTGTGTGCAACTGAGCTGTTCAGCTCGTTTTATTTTTTTCTGGGTTGTGGTCTCTCCGCGACTTGCGGTGTTTGACCCTTACAAACTCCGCGAGTCGCGGCGTTTGGTTTTTCTTTTTTTTTTCTTTTTTTTATATAAAAACCTTAACTTATAAAATAATTAATTAATTAATTTTAAAAATTTGTTTTTCCTTTAGGAGCGAGGGTGTTTCGGATCGATGTCCTAGTCCGTCCTTCGACAAAATTTTAAAATTTTCTTTTTGTAGCGATTGTTTTAAAAGCTAAGATTTTTGGGGTTTTTTTCTTTCTTTTTTTTTAATGTTTTTGGCATACTTTAATTCAATAAGTTTAAAAATAATGATAATAAAAGTTCTCGTACCTCCCTCGGGTAAAGCAATTTCGGTTCAAAGACCTAGTCTTCAACTCACGACGAATTTTAAAAATCATATTTTTAACTTAGCGACATAAAGTAAATTTTTGTTTTTAAATTCACACCAAACTTAAATTTAAAATGCATAAAATTAAAAATTCACACCAAACTTAATTAAAAATTCATATTATAAATTCACACCAAAATTATATTATATTTTTGTTTTTATACATACAAACTTATATTAAAAAGATTAATTTTTCAAATATTTACAATTTTAAATATATTGATTTAAAAAGTTTACAATATTATTTTAATTTTTATATATTAATTTTAAAACATGGTAAAAATAAAATTAAAAATCTTTTTGGCTTTTTATCCCACTTTAATCAATCAAATATTATCAAAAACATACGCCCCTCTTTTCGGTAAAGTAATTTCGGTTCCATGACCTAATTTAACTCATGACGAATTTTTGAAATATTTTGAGTTGATTGATTAAAGATATTTATACCTTAAGAATAAACGTTAAATTTCGCAGTGATGTAATAAATTTTTTGTATGATATCAATAATTTCGGTCGCCAAACCTAATTTTATTCAATACCAATTTAATACTTTATAGCGAATAAATTAGCGTTTATTATCAAAAAGTTAAAAATGAAAATAAAAAATAAAAACTGTACAGACTTACCTGTGAGATAGTATTCTTAGTGATATGATCTATCCCATTCATAAGATAGTCGGTTTAATTGATTTTCCATGGCTACATAGGCGTAACCTCGAGCATTCAGTGTTTTTTCTTCTAAACATATGAACGGTCCGTCTCTGCATAAAGTAACAAATTATGTGTTTGAATAGGTTTGATTATTTGAACATTTACCTCCATGTGACCATTTTCCGCATTTGTGACATCTTTCAAGGTGTCGTGCTCTTCTTTTCGCTGCGGATTTTGATTTTCCTTTACCAAATTGTAACTTATTATCTTCGCATCTGGATTATTTTCTTACTCCGTCCAATCTTTCTCTGATTACTGATACTATTTCACTCGGAAGTGTGTCATTATTACGTTTAGTGATCAAAGCGTGTAGCATTAGACCATGGTTTAGTTCACAGGATGTAACAACCCGTCCTAATCCTCCTGGACGAAGTCATCAACATTTGGTTCTATTGCGATGATCGACTCCAAGTAATGTCCTTAAAATGAGCAAATGCACAGCGGAAGACTTAATTCGTACCTGAGAAATAACATGCTTAAAAGTGTCAACCAAAAGGTTGGTGAGTTCATAGGTTTATCATAACAATCATTTCAATATGTTAATAGACCACAAGATTACTTAATCATAAACATAATACACTCGCAAGTGTATGTAAAGCATTCTAAGTGGTTGAGCACTTGGTAACCATACTTAACATTTAATCAACGTCGCATATTCCCTTTATTATGAAATCTCACTATACCATACCAAGTGTAGTCACCAAAACGAAGTACTGTGCAACCGTTGAATACTGGTCGTCCAGTCCGGTTGGGGTTGTCAGGCCCGATAGATCTATCAACAGGATTCGCGTTTACAATACCCATGTAAATAGTAGTTACCAAGCTACAGGGAAATATGCCAGTGGTACAACTCAACGTAGAATATATTTTTAAGTACTTGTGTCTATCTCGTAAACATTTAAAAAAGCAGCGCATGTATTCTCAGCCCAAAAATATATATTGCAAAAGCAATTAAAAAGGGAGCAAATGAAACTCACCATATTGTATTTTGTAGTAAAAATACATATGACAATATAATACACAATGCAAGGTTGTCCTCGGATTCACGAACCTATATCATTTATATATGTTAACACATATAATGATAGTCGAACAAATTTATATATTATTAGTGATTTAATTGTTATTTTAATTAGGTGTTTTATTAATAACTTAATTAATTATATTTATTAATATAAATTTTAATATAGTTATTTTAGTTGTAGTAAAGATAGTTTTACATAACTAACAATTATTTGATAAAATAATATTGATAATAATAACTAATAAATTGTTTTATTTTATAATAATAATAGTAATGATAACAAAGATGATAGTTTTTATAAAAATGATACTCTTAATAATAATGATAAAAATAATGACTTTAATAAAAATGAAATTTTTTTTTTAGTAAAATGATAAGTTTAATAACAATAATAATGAAAATAATATTTTTTTTAATAATAATACTTAATACTTAATATTAATAATAATAGTATCAATAACACTAATAATAATAATAATAATAATAATAATAATAATAATAATAATAATAATAATAATAATAATAATAATAATAATAATAATAATAATAATAATAATAATAATAATAATAAGAATAAGAATAAGAATAAGAATTTTAAAATGATACTTAATAATACTTATTATTACTAATCATAATATTAACAAAATTATACTAATAACCATAACCATATTACTTATATAAGAATAATATTAATTAGAGTAGTATACTACCTTTTAAAGGAATATGGCTCAAAAAAAATAAATTATCCCAGCCCGGGCTCGAACCCGAGACCTCTCGGTTAACCATCAACACTCCAAACCATCTAACTGTCTCAACTTTTCTGATCTAACTCCTAAATTAAATCTATTAACCCCTTTAACTGTGATCTTTTTCCTCTTCAATCATCTAATCGACCCAAGCAAAAACAATCATAATCATCTTGAATCATCATCAAATCATACACATACATAACCTAAAATCTCCATCGAGATCACCATATTTCATTTCGTCATCATCATATACATCATGATCATCATCGTCATTTAAATAATGTGTATGTGTGTGTTATCGTTGAATAAGAAAACAGAAACATATAAGTTTGAAATTCGTGATCCAACAAGTCTCCGGCCCAACAAAGTTTTACGGCCCAAATATAAAACTAGAATCATGATAGCCCAATGCAACCATCATTAAGCTACCTGATCCAATATCAATTTAATTGTAAAGAAGCTCGATTGATTGTGAGATGTTGTGGGGTTTGTCTGCCACTTAAGGAACAAGAAAAGGAAATGTGAAATTATCATCAACAACCTCGTGACTCACTTCATTGTTTGCATCCCAATCATTATCATTCTTATTATAAAAAAAAAATAAACGGAAAAGGGATCACAACTGTAGCAGTAGCAAGATAGTAGCACCACGATGGTGCTTGGTTTGTGTTCGAGTTTGACAACAAGAGATAGAACAGTAGCTACAGCTGTAGTTTCTTTAATCGAGACAGAAACACGTAAAAGCAGCAATGAGTGTTTAGGGTCTTGCGGTGGTGATGATAGTTGTTGTTATGATTAGGGTTTCGAATAAAATAAAAATAAATATAGAAATTAGAATGAGTTGCAGGGTGGGCTTGGGTTGAACAAGACGATGAATAGTAGTAGCAATTATGTAGTTGCAGGTTTGTGGTTTCCAATTCAGTTGTAAATGGAGGAAAATTGTAGTGTATTCGATGGGTTGTATGATGTTTTCGAATAGAAGTAATAGTAATTCAAGTGGGTTGGGTCTCCGAACAACAGTAGCATCCAACGGAGGTTGTAGTGGTGTTGATGACAAGTTAAAACAGTAGCTCTTGGGTGTTCTTGAGGGGTGGTTCCATGATGGTTGTGGTGATAGGTTAACGAAGAAACAAGAAGCAGAAATGGTAGTGGTGGTGCTTCAAATGAGGTGATGAAGTGTTGATTTAATTTGGGTCGAGTATAGATCAGAACAGGAGTAGCCAACAATCGTTTACGAGGTGCAGGTGTGTTCATGGTTTACGTTGGTGATCGACAAGGCAAAGGCAGCAGTACTCTTGTAAAGAAGTCGTAAATGGTGATGTTAGTGATCAAAGAAAACGGAAAATAGTGAACAAGGGTGTTGATGTTCGCTTTTGAGTCTGTTCGAAACAAAGATAGATACAACAGATACATGTTTCAATCATAGTGGTTTGTTTCAAGAGTGTAGTAGTGGGTTTACGAGTTAAATGGAAACAGAAACCCAAATAGATTATAAAGGTGATAGTCTTGGTGGTGTTGGGCAGAAGGTTAGTAGAATCAAAAGGGTAGTCTAGTAGCATAGAAGGAGAATGATAACAAGTTGTATGTGTGTCCATGCCATGAAGGAGTAATATGTATATATATATTCGATGCATATATCTATTATTGAGATGATCAAAGAAAACAGTAAAATGTAGTAGGCTAGTATAGAAAGCTAGTGATGTGCTGTGATAAAAATAAAACAGAGATAGATATGTATTAATTTATTTCTCACATGCATAAACATCATAGTCACCCTTTTTTTTTAATTTCAATGCAACTTTATGAATGAAAGAAACGTGCATATGATCAATTGATATTTACAAATAGTATAGCAGCCATGTACTATGGATCATTCTACCGACACTTTCCCCATAAAGTGTTATATCGTGCCCATTACTAAACAGTTAATGTATAAAAGTGTTCCTAAAAATCCCAAACTTTTAAATTAAATATATTTAATTATTTCACTCATTAACTGTTTGAAACCTGATCAAAAAAAATTCAATGATTATTTATTTTCTGTTCCAATTTATATGTACGGAGTACAAAAACTTAGATTGAAAAGGTAAAAAAATATTTATCAAAACTATTATCTTTTTAATCAAATTTTAGATCAACATTTATTTTAAAATTTCATATATATATTAGACCTATTTTAAAAATAATTAAACGTCAACCGAAAGTTACTGACATTTATCATTTAAGCTCAAAATTAATTATATTTAATATACACTATGTATATGTATAAACAGTTTTAAATAACAAAATTTGCTACGCAATTAAATATATATTAAATAATTAAACAAAATATATATTCTAGAAATATACATATATTATATATAAAATAGTAGTTGTTATTATCATGTATTTTATTTTACCTATTTATTTATAACAATAAATTTATATAATAATTTATTAATGTTCATGTTATTATATATTATACATGTATTTATATATACACAAATTTATATATATATTCACATATTTACAAGCAATTGTTCGTGAATCATTGGGAACACTCGAAGGTCAATTGAATATAAGAAACAGTTCAAAAATTTTGAGACTCAGATTATTAGACTTTGCTTATCGTGTTAAAGATATTAGATCGTATCGAGAGTTTGGTTCAAAATTAGTCGAAATTTTCCGGGTCGTGACAGTACCTACCCGTTAAAGAAATTTCGTCCCGAAATTTGATAGAGATCGTCATGGTTGACAATAAAAGATGTTTTTCATGACGAATATGAATAGTGTTTTATCATTTTTGATTAATATGGATAAAACGATTCGATCATGCGAAGCATACGAGTGAAGCTATCACAAAAGTGTGAAATGAAGTGATTAGAGGTTCGTCTTAACTTCTGACATAGTCAAGGTTGATTTTCAGAATTCAAGGAATTTAAAGAAAATCTTCTAATCAGAAAGAAAATGAAATAGCACGATTTATTAGCAAACTGTTGGAATTACGGAAGAACAGAAACATCAAGGTAATATTTCCATGATATGCTTAGAAATTAAGTAGAATGATAGAGTCGTGTAACATGCCACATGATGATGATAAGTTATGTGAATCATCATCACGTTACATTAGAAATTTAGCATGACTTACTGTAATATAATCACGTTGGCCAAGCGCATTATATTATACTGACTCATGCTTCAGTTTCCAACACTTCTCCACAATTCATTCATAATTTATACTTAGACTTTACAGAAGTTTCCAATATTCCATTCTTTATCATCAAACTTTTGGCCATTAAGACCATTTACTACATGCTACTTCGTCAGCATTTTTAAAGTTAACGGATCTAGGTCATCGATTATTAAACCGAGGTGTTTTCAGGAGAATTGCATTTTGAGATGTTTAAATGCTGATGGTAGTATGGTGGAATATGAAAGGTTCTCCGGTAACGATAAAAGAGTACGCATATATATATATATATAAAGGTTATAATAAGGTTGTTTTGAGTGAAAAGTTGAAGCTGTCTTGCTAGAGCAGTGACAAAATTTGGCTATTCTGGAAAGGGATTGCAAAGTGTTTTTCGGTAGTAACATCGCCAAAGGAGCTAACGCATATACGTTTTAAACCTTTACTCAGGTTTCAAGAGTTTTTCAGGTGTATAACTATATGCATAGATCTTTTCTTCCGTAGATGAGGTGCGGCTGGTTCATCCTCTCGATCGAGGTGTTTTCAAGAATCATGAAAGATTTGAACATGAATTGGAATCGTCAAGATTCAAATGAGGTTTAAGATGAAATCAAGTGGCAAACTTGAAGAATTGTTTAGTTTCATATGTTATAATCAATATTTTAATTCATTTTAATTATCCAGTGTTATTAGTCCACAGTCGAAAGTCCACAGTTAACAGTCCAGTAATTCATATATAGTTTATTATATTATATTCGAATTAATTAATACGTGTCGTGACCCGTATACGTCTCAGACTCGATCACAACTCAAAGTATATATATTATTATAGAATCAACCTCAACCCTGTATAGAGAACTCGATCATTACTGCATATAGAGTGTCTATGGTGATTCCAAATAATATATATAGATGCGTCGATATGATATGTTAAAACCTTGTATACGTGTCCCGATATTTAAAGTGCGTAAAATAAATACAGAAATTAAATGACGATAAATAAAATGCGTAAAGTAAATAACAGAAATTAAATGACAATAAATAAAATTGCGAGAATATAAATTGCGATAATTAAATTGCGATAAATAAAGTGTAATCAGTTAGCTGGGAACAATTAGCTAGGAACAGTTAGCGTGGATTCTTAACAAAATTTCTCATAGTTAATTTGTTTGTTTCTAACAAATTTTATTTTGTCAAATGTTTCCTTCATTAAGCCACTTGATTTTTGATAAATCAAAATCTAAATATGAAATTGGATGAATATGATTATTCTGCGGTGAATGGATACGTATATCTGTAGATGTAAACAGGATAGTAAATGACTGTTGAATCAGATTTGAAAGAATGTACAGTGTAACTTATTAATGTGAAATCTAAATATTCCTCGGGTATTACCTACCCGTTAAAATATTTTCACCATTAACAATTTGTACAAAAGAATTATTAATTACATTCTTTATGAAAACACATATAGATATATATTTTCTTCAGATGTAATCATGGATTTAATGAGTCAATAAGATATTAAACTCATTTGATTTATCGTTAATACTAGATTACATAATCTCTAAAACTTTAGAAATTACGTAATCACCATGTCGAGTGAAGATAATCGATGTAGAATGATATGTAGAACGATGATTATACTCGAGGTACAGAATGAGATGTCGAAGCTGGTGAAGCGGATGTTGTTGGTGGTGGTACTGTTAGTGCCGGTGATGCTGCTGGTGCTTGTAAGTTTTGAACCATATTCTCCAAGGTTAGCACTCGAGCTCGAAGTTCTTTAACTTCTTCTACTAACCCTGGTTGGTTATCAGTGTGAGGTAGAGATTGGATATCTTCTCTAGTTCCGTTAACGGTAGTCTCAAGACGAAAAATTCTCGCAAAAAGGGTATAAACGGTGTTGCGAACAGGTTCGCCGGTGAGCGGGTCGAGTACTCCAAGGTTAGGTGGTAGATTCGGTTCATGATATGGAGTACCTTCTTCCCTTCTCCATAGGGTGAGTATGTCGCGAACCCACCCCCATCTTCTCCAGTAATCACGGTAGTTGATTGGTTGGTGTGCTTCCGTCACACTGTCTTCGGAGTCAGAGGAACTTGGACGATTCGTAGAGGCCATCTTTCGCGATCACAGAAAAATATTTTTGGTATGAAACGTTTAGTGACAGCAACTGATAGTTGGATGGTATTCTCAATGCATAATATGCATAGATATATATAGTACCAGGATTCCTTAAATTACGGAGAAATTTACGGGAGATATCAGGCAAAGTTTATCGTAATAGATACGCTAAGATATGAATTAGCAGATACGCTAAGATATGAATTTGTCGGTACACTATCTATGCAATAAAGGCAGTAGGACGTGTCTAGACTTAGAATGATAAACAGGTAATTTTCGACACGAAATGATAAGCAAAACTTTTGACATGCAGACACGGTCGAAGTCCAGACCCGCTAATGCATCTAAACAACTATCAGCTAGACACACTAATGCAAGACCTAGTTCTCTAAGACCACCGCTCTGATACCACCTGTAACAACCCGTCCTAATCCTCCTGGACGAAGTCATCAACATTTGGTTCTATTGCGATGATCGACTCCAAGTAATGTCCTTAAAATGAGCAAATGCACAGCGGAAGACTTAATTCGTACCTGAGAAATAACATGCTTAAAAGTGTCAACCAAAAGGTTGGTGAGTTCATAGGTTTATCATAACAATCATTTCAATATGTTAACAGACCACAAGATTACTTAATCATAAACATAATACACTCGCAAGTGTATGTAAAGCATTCTAAGTGGTTGAGCACTTGGTAACCATACTTAATATTTAATCAACGTCGCATATTCCCTTTATTATGAAATCTCACTACACCGTACCAAGTGTAGTCACCAAAACGAAGTACTGTGCAACCGTTGAATACTGGTCGTCCAGTCCGGTTGGGGTTGTCAGGCCCGATAGATCTATCAACAGGATTTGCGTTTACAATACCCATGTAAATAGTAGTTACCAAGCTACAGGAAAATATGCCAGTGGTACAACTCAACGTAGAATATATTTTTAAGTACTTGTGTCTATCTCATAAACATTTATAAAAGCAGCGCATGTATTCTCAGCCCAAAAATATATATTGCAAAAGCAATTAAAAAAGGAGCAAATGAAACTCACCATATTGTATTTTGTAGTAAAAATACATATGACAATATAATACACAATGCAAGGTTGTCCTCGGATTCACGAACCTATATCATTTATATATGTTAACACATATAATGATAGTCGAACAAATTTATATATTATCAGTGATTTAATTGTTATTTTAATTAGGTGTTTTATTAATAACTTAATTAATTATATTTATTAATATAAATTTTAATATAGTTATTTTAGTTGTAGTAAAGATAGTTTTACATAACTAACAATTATTTGATAAAATAATATTGATAATAATAACTAATAAATTGTTTTATTTTATAATAATAATAGTAATGATAACAAAGATGATATTTTTTATAAAAATGATACTCTTAATAATAATGATAAAAATAATGACTTTAATAAAAATGAAATTTTTTTTTTAGTAAAATGATAAGTTTAATAACAATAATAATGAAAATAATATTTTTTTTATAATAATACTTAATACTTAATATTAATAATAATAGTAACAATAACACTAATAATAATAATAATAATAATAATAATAATAATAATAATAATAATAATAATAATAATAATAATAATAATAATAATAATAATAATAATAATAATAATAATAATAATAATAATAATAATAATAATAATAATAATAATAAGAATAAGAATAAGAATTTTAAAATGATACTTAATAATACTTATTATTACTAATCATAATATTAACAATATTAATACTAATAACCATAACCATATTACTTATATAAGAATAATATTAATTAGAGTAGTATACTACCTTTTAAAGGAATATGGCTAAAAAAAATAAATTATCCCAGCCCGGGCTCGAACCCGAGACCTCTCGGTTAACCATCAACACTCCAAACCATCTAACTATCTCAACTTTTCTGATCTAACTCCTAAATTAAATCTATTAACCCCTTTAACTGTGATCTTTTTCCTCTTCAATCATCTAATCGACCCAAGCAAAAACAATCATAATCATCTTGAATCATCATCAAATCATACACATACATAACCTAAAATCTCCATCGAGATCACCATATTTCATTTCGTCATCATCATATACATCATGATCATCATCGTCATTTAAATAATGTGTATGTGTGTGTTATCGTTGAATAAGAAAACATAAACATATAAGTTTGAAATTCGTGATCCAACAAGTCTCCGGCCCAACAAAGTTTTACGGCCCAAATATAAAACTAGAATCATGATAGCCCAATGCAACCATCATTAAGCTACCTGATCCAATATCAATTTAATTGTAAAGAAGCTCGATTGATTGTGAGATGTTGTGGGGTTTGTCTGCCACTTAAGGAACAAGAAAAGGAAATGTGAAATTATCATCAACAACCTCGTGACTCACTTCATTGTTTGCATCCCAATCATCATCATTCTTATTATAAAAAAAAATAAACGGAAAAGGGATCACAACTGTAGCAGTAGCAAGATAGTAGCACCACGATGGTGCTTGGTTTGTGTTCGAGTTTGACAACAAGAGATAGAACAGTAGCTACAGCTGTAGTTTCTTTAATCGAGACAGAAACACGTAAAAGCAGCAATGAGTGTTTAGGGTCTTGCGGTGGTGATGATAGTTGTTGTTATGATTAGGGTTTCGAATAAAATAAAAATAAATATAGAAATTAGAATGAGTTGCAGGGTGGGTTTGGGTTGAACAAGACGATGAATAGTAGTAGCAATTATGTAGTTGCAGGTTTGTGGTTTCCAATTGAGTTGTAAATGGAGGAAAATTGTAGTGTATTCGATGGGTTGTATGATGTTTTCGAATAGAAGTAATAGTAATTCAAGTGGGTTGGGTCTCCGAACAACAGTAGCATCCAACGGAGGTTGTAGTGGTGTTGATGACAAGTTAAAACAGTAGCTCTTGGGTGTTCTTGAGGGGTGGTTCCATGATGGTTGTGGTGATAGGTTAACGAAGAAACAAGAAGCAGAAATGGTAGTGGTGGTGCTTCAAATGAGGTGATGAAGTGTTGATTTAATTTGGGTCGAGTATAGATCAGAACAGGAGTAGCCAACAATCATTTACGAGGTGCAGGTGTGTTCATGGTTTACGTTGGTGATCGACAAGGCAAAGGCAGCAGTACTCTTGTAAAGAAGTCGTAAATGGTGATGTTAGTGATCAAAGAAAATGGAAAATAGTGAACAAGGGTGTTGATGTTCGCTTTTGAGTCTGTTCGAAACAAAGATAGATACAACAGATACATGTTTCAATCATAGTGGTTTGTTTCAAGAGTGTAGTAGTGGGTTTACGAGTTAAATGGAAACAGAAACCCAAATAGATTATAAAGGTGATAGTCTTGGTGGTGTTGGGAAGAAGGTTAGTAGAATCAAATGGGTAGTCTAGTAGCATAGAAGGAGAATGATAACAAGTTGTATGTGTGTCCATGCCATGAAGGAGTAATATGTATGTATATATTCGATGCATATATCTATTATTGAGATGATCAAAGAAAACAGTAAAATGTAGTAGGCTAGTATAGAAAGCTAGTGATGTGCTGTGATAAAAATAAAACAGAGATAGATATGTATTAATTTATTTCTCACATGCATAAACATCATAGTCACCCTTTTTTTTTAAATTTCAATGCAACTTTATGAATGAAAGAAACGTGCATATGATCAATTGATATTTACAAATAGTATAGCAGCCATGTACTATGGATCATTCTACCGACACTTTCCCCATAAAGTGTTATATCGTGCCCATTACTAAACAGTTAATGTATAAAAGTGTTCCTAAAAATCCCAAACTTTTAAATTAAATATATTTAATTATTTCACTCATTAACTGTTTGAAACCTGATCAAAAAAAATTCAATGATTATTTATTTTCTGTTCCAATTTATATGTACGGAGTACAAAAACTTAGATTGAAAAGGTAAAAAAATATTTATCAAAACTATTATCTTTTTAATCAAATTTTAGACCAACATTTATTTTAAAATTTCATATATATATTAGACCTATTTTAAAAATAATTAAACGTCAACCGAAAGTTACTGACATTTATCATTTAAGCTCAAAATTAATTATATTTAATATACACTATGTATATGTATAAACAGTTTTAAATAACAAAATTTGCTACGCAATTAAATATATATTAAATAATTAAACAAAATATATATACTAGAAATATACATATATTATATATAAAATAATAGTTGTTATTATCATGTATTTTATTTTACCTATTTATTTATAACAATAAATTTATATAATAATTTATTAATGTTCATGTTATTATATATTATACATGTATTTATATATACACAAATTTATATATATATTCACATATTTACAAGCAATGGTTCGTGAATCATTGGGAACACTCGAAGGTCAATTGAATATAAGAAACAGTTCAAAAATTTTGAGACTCAGATTATCAGACTTTGCTTATCGTGTTAAAGATATTAGATCGTATCGAGAGTTTGGTTCAAAATTAGTCGAAATTTTCCGGGTCGTGACACAGGAAGTCTTCATTTCCTAAAAAAAATAAAAATTCAGAATGGGGGGAGAAGACTAGTTCTTTAGGGTCTGCTAGGGAAAGACCATTCGGGTTCCATTTTCGAGAACTACACGAAAACAGACAATCTAACTCTAACAGAAATACATAAAATCCTTAAAAGGCTTGATTCTCCCTACACTTAGTTAGCTGTGGTATCGAAATTGTGATTAACTTCGTTGTCGACTTCCATCGGACTATCTATGTAATGTTTAACTCTGTGACCATTAACTTTAAATTCAATTCCATTTGAATTTATTAATTCTATCGTTCCGTATGGGAAAACTCTTTTGACTATGAATGGTCCAGACCATCTTGATTTCAATTTTCCAGGAAATAGCTTAAATCGTGAATTGAAAAGAAGAACTCTGTCTCATTCTTTAAATTCTTTTAAACTTTTGATTCTTTTATCATGCCATTTCTTCATTCTTTCTTTATAGATTAACGAATTTTCGTATGCTTCATGTCTTAATTCTTCTAATTCGTTTAGTTGACTTAACCGTAGACGTCCAGCTTCATGTAAATCAAGATTACATGTCTTCAAAGCCCAAAATGCTTTGTGTTCAATTTCTACTGGAAGATGACATGCTTTTTCGTAGACGAGTTTAAAAGGTGTGGTTCCAATTGGAGTTTTGTAGGCTGTTCTAAAAGCCCAGAGTGCATCCTCCAATTTAATGGACCATTCCTTCGGATTTGATCCTACGGTTTTCTCTAGAATACGTTTTAAAGCTCGGTTGGTATTTTTAACTTGTCCACTTGTTTGTGGATGATATGCGGTGGAGATTTTATGAGTTACTCCATATCTTTTAAGAACTTTCTCAAGTTGATTATTACAGAAATGAGTTCCCCGATCACTTATTAAAGCTTTCGGTGTTCCAAACCTTGCAAAAAGACGTTTTAAAAAGTTGACTACAACTCGTGCATCGTTAGTTGGGAGAGCTTGTGCTTCCGCCCATTTAGATACATAATCAATGGCTACGAGAATATAGAGATTATTATGAGATTTTGGAAATGGACCCATAAAGTCAATACCCCAAATGTCAAATACTTCGCATACTTGAATGACATTTTATGGCATTTCATCACGTTGACTTATTTTTCCGGCCCTTTGACAAGCATCACAGGATTTGCAAAGAAGGTGTGCGTCTTTGTAAATTGTAGGCCAATAGAATGCAGCATCATAAACTTTTCTTGCTGTTAGTTGAGGCCCATAATGCCCTCCTGTTGGTCCTGTGTGACAATGGTTTAAAATTTTACTAGCTTCATCTCCGAATACACATCGGCGTATTATTCCATCTGGACAGCTTTTAAACAGATGTGGATCTTCCCAAAAATAGTGTTTTATATCACTGAAGAATTTCTTTCGTTTTTGGTACGATAATCCTTTTTCAAGGAATCCACATACTAAGTAGTTTGCATAGTCTGCAAACCATGGAATTTCATTATAATCTATCTTCAATAGATATTCATCAGGAAAGTTGTCTTGTATGGCCGATTCATTTAGAACTTCTAATTCGGGATTTTCAAGACGAGAAAGATGATCAGCGGCGAGATTTTCTGCTCCTCTTTTATCTCGGATTTCAATATCGAATTCTTGTAAGAGTAAGATCTAACGGATTAATCTTGGTTTGGCATGTTGTTTCAAAAATAGGTATCTAAGAGCAGAATGGTCGGTATAGACCACCGTTTTTGCTAGAACGAGATATGAACGAAATTTGTCAAAAGCAAAGACAATAGCAAGGAGTTCTTTTTCAGTAGTTGTATAATTTGTTTGTGCTCCTTGTAACGTCTTACTAGCATAATACATAGGTTGAAATAGTTTTTCAATCCTTTGTCCTAAAACGGCTCCCATTGCAAAATCACTTGCATCGTACATTAGTTCAAACGGTAGATTCCAATTTGGTGTTATCATGATCGGCGCATTAGTGAGTTTCTCTTTAAGAATATTAAAAGATTTGATACATTCATCTGAAAAGATGAATGGAGCATCCTTTTCTAGGAGTTTATTCATAGGAGTGGCAATTTTAGAAAAATCTTTTATGAAACGTCGGTAAAAACCGGCATGCCCTAGAAAACTCCTAACTCCTCTAACATTAGTGGGATGTGGAAGTTTAGCAATTACATCTACTTTAGCTCTATCCACTTCAATTCCTTCTTTTGAAATTTTATGTCCAAGAACGATGCCTTCTTTAACCATGAAATGACATTTCTCCCAATTAAGTACTAGATTTGATTGTTCGCATCTAATCAGCATTCGTTCCAGATTAGCTAGACATGTTTCAAATGTATCACCAAAGACTGAAAAGTCATCCATGAAAACTTCCATGCATTCTTCTATCATGTCGTGAAAAATCGCCATCATGCACCTTTGAAAGGTTGCAGGGGCGTTGCAAAGTCCAAATGGCATGCGTTTGTAAGCAAAAGTACCATAAGGGCACGTGAATGTAGTTTTCTCTTGATCTTCGGGTGCTATTGGAATTTGAAAATATCCGGAAAATCCATCAAGAAAATAATAGTAACTATTTCCGGCTAATCTTTCCAACATTTGATCAATGAAAGGTAAGGGAAAGTGATTTTTTCTGGTGGCGTCATTTAATTTTCTATAATCAATACACACACGCCATCCTGTTACAGTCCTAGTAGGAATAAGCTCATTTTTCTCATTTGTGATAACAGTCATGCCACCCTTCTTAGGCACGCATTGAACTGGGCTTACCCATGGACTATCAGAAATTGGATAAATTAAACCTGCATCTAGCAGTTTAATTATTTCTTTTTTAACAACATCTTGCATATTAAGATTTAGTCTTCGTTGGCGTTGCACATACGTTTTATGACCTTCTTCCATAAGGATTTTATGTGTGCAATACGAAGGACTTATTCCTTTAATATCATGAATCTTCCATGCAATGGCTGGTTTATGAGCTTTCAACACAGAAATGAGTTGAGATTTCTCATTTTTAGTAAGAGAAGACGATATTATTACAGGTAATTCAGATTCACCATGTAAATAAGCGTATTCCAAATGGTTTGGAAGTGGCTTTAACTCTAATGTCGGTGGTTCTTCTATCGATGATTTATATCGATATCTGTCTTCTTCTTTTAGCATTTGAATTTCTTCTGTTGTTGGTTCATATCCATTAGCTATTAGTGTAGCTAACATTTCAGCTTCATCAATTGGTTCATTACCTTCTCCTAAAGAACATTCTCCTGTTCCTTGTAATTCTGGAAATTCTTCTAACAATTCTGCATGTGAGTCTATAGTTTGAATATAATAGCATGTATCATCTGCAGATTGCGGTTGTTGCATTGCTCTATCAACGGAAAAGGTAACACTCTCGTCCTCTATACTTAGGGTCAATTTCTTACCGAACACCTCTATCATTGCTTTAGCCGTGTTTAAGAATGGTCTTCCTAATATGAGACGAACTTGAGAATCTTCTTCCATGTCCAGAACAACAAAATCTACTGGAAATACTAAAGTACCAACTTTAACTAGCATGTTCTCCATTATCCCTCTAGGATATTTTATTGATCTATCGGCTAGTTGTATGCTTATTCTTGTTGGTTTCAATTCTCCAAGGTCTAGTTTAGTGTATAGTGAAAACGACATTAAATTTATACTAGCACCTAAGTCTGCAAATGCTTCTATTGAACTAAGACTACCCAGAAAACATGGAATTGTGAAACTTCCTGGATCAGATAATTTTTCTGGTATCTTATTCAACAGCACTGCTGAACAATTAGCGTTCATAGTAACAGCCGAGAGTTCTTCCATTTTCTTTCTATTCGTGATTAGATCTTTCAGAAATTTAGCATATCTAGGCATTCCTGAAATCACATCAATGAAAGGAAGATTGACATTTATTTGTTTAAACATATCCAAGAATTTGGATTGCTCGGCTTCAAGTTTCTCTTTTTTCATTTTACTCGGGTAAGGAAGTGGTGGTTGGTATGGTTTAACATAAGGTTTAGCCTTAACTGTGTTATCTTCATTAACCTTTTCAACTACCGGTTCTTTTTCCTTATCTTGTTCAGATTGTGGTTCTTGTGGAGTAGGAATAGCTTCATCAAAAGTTACAGGTATTTCAGGTGGTTTAAGTGTTGTACCACTTCTTGTGGTAATAGCTTTAGCTGTTTCATTCCGGGGGTTTGCATTTGTATCACTAGGTAAACTTCCCAGTTTTCTTTCACCTATTAACCTTGCTAGGTTACTTACTTCTTGTTCCAAGTTTTGAATAGAAGCTTGTTGATTTCTAAATGCTTGAGCATTTTGTTCATTAGTTTGTTTTTGAGATGTGAAAAACTGCGTTTGAGTTTCAACTAGCTTCGTCATCATATCTTCTAAATTTGGCTTTTTATCATCGGTTTGTGGTGGTTTGTTTTGAAAATTAGGTCTTTGCTGGTTGTAAGTGTTATTGGATACTTGTTGATTGCTAGGACCTTGTTGGTTGTTGTATGGAATATTTCGGTTATAATTCTGATTTTGATTGTAAATTGGTCTTGGCGGTTGATAATTATTCTGATAATTATTTCCAGACCTTTGGTTTATGTATGAAATATTCTCTCTTTGTTCCATTGTTAATTCAATACTGAGACAATCTTTTGTCAAATGTGGTCCTCCACACTGCTCACAACTAATTCGTATTGAGTGGATATCCTTAGTCATCTTTTCCATTCGTCTCTCGACAGCATCTATCTTTGCGGAAATGGAATCTAAGTCATGGCTAGAATCGGCTCTGGCTGCTTTAGATGATCTAACGATATCTTTTTCTTGGTGCCACTCATGTGAGTGGGAAGCAGTGTTATCAATAATTTTGTAAGCATCAGTTTCTGTTTTCTTCATAATGGAACCACCAGCTGCTATATCGATGTCTTTTCTTGTAGTGATGTCGCATCCTTGGTAGAATATTTGTACTATTTGACAGGTGTCTAAACCATGTTGCGGACATCCTTTTAATAACTTTTCAAATCTTGTCCACGCCTCATATAGAGTTTCATTCGGTTTCTGTGTGAACGTAACAATTTCTCCTTGAAGTCTTACGGCTTTAGATGCCAGAAAGAATTGTTTAAGAAATTTTTCAACTAAAACGTCCCATGTATCAATCGCCCCTTCAGGTAACGATTCCAACCAATCTTTGGCTTCTCCCTTTAAAGTCCAGGGAAATAACATGAGATATATGTAGCGACCCCGACAAATCGTCAAGTGACGGCGTCGGCTACGTGGGTCCCATTACCTGATTATAAGTCTTTAAGATAACGTTTGACCAAAATATGTCGCCTTCATTTCAAAATAAAGATTGTTTCAAAGTTTACAAGAATTGTTCAACCAAAAGTTAAGTTACAACGTTATAAGTACGATTGAAATCCAGGCGACACAGTTTAAAGTAAAGTCAAAAGACGCTCCATGAAAAGCATGTATACTCGACATCCAATGCAAGTATCAAATAATGAGCGGAAGCATGTATCACATATCGTGCAAGACCTGAGAAAAACATAGAAATCTGTCAACGAAAACGTTTGTGAAATCATAGGTTTAGTAAGTAAATTGTATTGAACCACAAGGTTCTTTAAGAATTGCTCAACCAGAATCGTTCACATTCCAAAATAGTATTTGTATCACGAGCACCCAATTATCAAGGCTTAACCGAATCTTCCCTCTGAATTTTGAATTTAGTGTTAGAACTTACACTATACATTGTTGAAATTATATTTCATTCACTAACGGTAGCGAACCGTCTGAATGAGGGTTTGTTAAACCCGTATGGCCACACAACATAATTACACGCTTACACTTACACCCTGCAAGTGGAACTAATGATAATTGGATTGAGGACTTTTGTTCAAACTCGTATGCATCCTTGTATTCGTATTTGTTCACAATGTAAAAGCATGAAAAGTAAATAAGTGTGAAATGTATGTGTTTCTCAGCCCACGATGTAAAGAATAAAAGTGATTGAAAAAGTGGGACTATGATCTCACCTTGAATGCACGAGTAGTAAAGTACTTCAACAAGTAAATGTGTGCAAGAACAATGCTAGTCTTGACCTAAACAAATAGGTTGTATCAATAACGGTAAACACGATAGGTCAAAGATGTTCAATTAGTCCTATGGCTCGTTAAGACTCGATCCTAATAGCATGTGAATCAAATTGTCATGTTTCATGCAAGGTACAAGTATAAAAACATGTTAGAACGATTGCACAATTATTTGGTTAAGTTTGATTAAAAGTCAACTTGGTCGGGTCAAAGTCAACAAAAAAGTCAACGGGGTCGGGTTGGATATCCGACAATTTTTCTAAGTTATATAATCATACATGAGCATGTTGGCCAAGTTTCATGTTAATCGGAGGTCCGTAGCATAGCAAACATTTTCATGTCAAATGACCAAAGCAAACAGCCAGTTTTAGCCAAATGGGACGGCGTCCCAAATGGCTAGACGGCGTCCCGGTTTTAAGGTCGGGACGGCGTCCCGAGAAGCTAGATGGCGTCCCGGTTCAAAAGGTGGGACGGCGTCCCAAGTATCTGGACGGCGTCCTGATCTTTTCCCAGGCCCTGTTTGCTGTATTCCTCAAATGGACGAACCAAAACACAAACAATCACATTTTATGATCCGCAAACAATTAGAACATGTATTTTATATCATCGGAAAGCTCTTTCGACTAGGAACGCAACTAAGCACTTTTCATCAAGCAAAAACATCATATACTATAACCGAAATCCCGTCAAGTGATCAATAGAGGTTTATTTTCAAGTTTCAAGTTTATCAATTGAAATTTAAGTTTCGGGAATCCAATTTATACATATGATATGCCGTTTTGAAGGTAATGAAACATGTAACACAACTAAACACTTATCAATAACATTAACAAGCATTCAACGCATCAAAAGTTCGTTTTAAGAGTTGTCAACCCTAACCAAAAGTTCACAAAATCAATAATCGCGTTTATGAAGTTTCTTAAATCAATCTATACATCAAAATGAAGCTAATGATACTAGGAACACAATTAGAACATGAACTTTTAACATCTAACAACATATGATCATCCAAAATTCAAGAACAACACACCAAAATTCAAGTTCATGCTAGTTACACTAAAACAACGAGATCGAGCATACAAATTATATACACGACATCACAATGAGCCATAGACACTAACTAACACCATTTCAAGTCAAAAACACGAATTTAGAGAAATCTAGAGTTTTAGAAATGTTACCCAAACGAGATGAAGTTAGTATCAAATTGTAGAGGATGAAGAGAGGATTCCAAATATGTAATTTGTTTTGTTGTAAGCCTCCTAGATCGAATTTAGATGATGAATGATTGAATTGGGTGTTTGTGTGTGTTCTTGCTAGAGAGAAAGAGAGAGAGAGGGAGATGGTTGAATGGTGGTGATTGGGGTGGACTAGGTGACCTAGTCAACTAGTTTGCCCCGTGTCAATTTTAGTCCCTCGAGTTTGTAGTCGGGTGCGGAAAATACCTAAACGGAATATTTTAAAACGCGTATTAAAATCCGATAACGAGAATATTTAGAATGTTAGCTAACGGAGGTTACGAATCTAGATACGAGGAATATTATCTAAAAAGAAAAAGACGGCGTAAAAAAATAATTTAACGGAAAAATGCGGGATGTTACATTATCCACACCTCAAAAGAAATTTCGTCCCAAAATTTAGTTGGAAGTAGTAGTCGATATCTCTTACTCGAGACTTAGAGTAGTAACTCTACGAATGAGTGAAGGTACTATCTTGGACATTCCACGAATCCGGACAGTCGGGGTGTTACGTTGTATTGAAGTTCGATTTCACGATCCATGATTTCAATCAGTTTTCCCATGAAGAGGAGTTTGTCATCAATAGTTGGTGCATCTAAAAGGATTGCACATTCCTGTTCCGCATGACACGTTTCTAAGTTTGTTACACGAAATGTAGGATAAACGGAAACTTAATTGAGTCGGCAGTTCTAAACGGTAGGGAGCGGTTCCAATACGCCCCAAAGTTTCAAAAGGTTAAATATTGCGAATATAACCCTCCTCGATTTCCCAAAATGGATTACAACTTTCCAAGGTGCGGTTTCTCAATATTACGCGGTTACACACTGGGATTTGTGAGGTTTTCATCTAAGTTTGGTATGACTCTTTTGGCGACTACGGGTCGTCTCGAGCCCTTCTCGGACTTGAATGATCTCAATTGTTGTTTCCTGATGTAGTTCAGATTTCGGTGTTTGTTTGCCACATGCGTTGGTCCAACGAATAGGGGTATGACATTTGCGGTCATATAGGGTTTCGGAAGTGCGGCGTTAGTACAAGAACGGTAACTATCGTAGTATGAGGGATCAACTAAAAGCGATAATGCGAGTTTGAAACATGTCCTTCCAGGATGTAAATCGTTCGTTTGCTCGGTTCGTCGGTTTGTGAGAGATACACGGTACATGTGTCTAAGCGGGTTCCCAAGGTCTCTTGTAACGCTAGAAGTGAAACGAGTATTTCGATACAGGATAAATGACGAAGATACACCGTGTTGGAATAGAATCTCTTAAGATATGTTTGAACAAGTCAGTTAGGGTTCGAAAAATGTTCGTTAGGACTATTCACCCTCGTGGCGAATACTAATGTAATATGAGGAGTTTATCTATCCATGGAGAAATATTACAAGGAGTTTCCTTAAACGGAAATGCGAGCGATGAGGATAGGAGTGAAATGAGGACTTTGAATAGGATGAGCTTACATCTCGAGGTTGCCATAACGTGCCTCTAGTTGTCAAAAGTTGAAGTCTGAAAGAGAAACGAGATAGTACACGTAGTTGTATAGTTCGGGGTTGCATAATAGTTGGCCGATTATCAGAAACACAAGGGCGTTAAGTCAAAGAAGAGTGAAGTATCGTTGGATTGTGTGTTATCTTAAATTCCAGTAATATCAGACGGTAATGGTGAAATATCAGGGGTATGTAGTGTGGTACGTGATGACGAGAAAATTGATCGGATCCACAATTTAGTATTCGACTTCTCCGTGCAAGATAACGAATTTAACTAGAAATGTTGGTGTGAAGAATCACGCTCAAGGTTCGATCGTGGAGAGATTAAAGTCGTGTAACACGAGAAAAGTCAGAAATGAATTTTTCGGTAATAACAGACGAGGTCTAAGATTTTACGAATACAAGTCTGAGTGGGGAGAGTTTCCTGATTACATGTGGCTTGATTTTGAGATTGATTGAAATGTCTTGATCATTAACATTATGGTCTAGAAAATTGGACTTCGTTCAACAGAAATTCTCACTTGGAGAATTTGGTATAGAGTTGCTCTTTTCTCAAAAGTTCGAGCGTAAGATGGTGATGTTGTTCGTTTTCCTTCTTTACTCGAATAAGTTAAGATGTCATCTATAAATACGATAACAGATTTGTCTAGATAAGTTTGCATACGTGGTTTAGGAGGTTTATGGATACGGACGAGCTTTGGATAAATCGAATGGTACTAAGAGGGATTTACAACTAACGTTGCGAGTTCGGAAAAGACTCAGGAGACATTGTCTCCCTTAACCCCCAATTGATGATAACCGGAACGGAGGTCGTTTTGGAATACACACGGGATTCATGCAAGAAATCATGAGGTCATGGATGCGAGGGAGAGGGTATCGGTTTCCAACCGAAAATTACTCAGTTCACAATAATCTATACAAGACGATGGGGAAACATTTTTTTTTTTATTTTTTTATTTTTTTTTTTTTTAACGAATATGTTCCGAGCTCCCTAGTTCTATAGGTGTCAAGTCAAAAGTCTTAATGTATATCCTCCAATAAAATTTATAGGCACACAATATTTTTCCGTTGGTCACTTAAATCGTCTAAGTAGTATCTAGGGGGAAAAAGTGGAATGTAAAGAGCACGAGTCAAAGACTTGTTTATAAAACGTCTAACGGTAACCGAATCGAATAAACATGAAACGTGAGAATTTCGAGAAGAAACATACCCGTGACTAGTCCATCGTCGTCTCGGGCATCCTAGGCGTTGATGTTGAAAGTTTAACGGCGTGCGTTGGGGTTGATTTTCTTATTTGGGCACGCACTCCTAAAATGACCCGATTGGCCACATTCAAAACAAACACTCGTCTTGGGTGCATTGTGCTCCTTTTGGGCGACGGGAGCGGTATTCCTACAATCGTGTGCTACATGGCCACTTCTTTGACACTTCAAGCAAAATGGTTTGCCACATTCACCTAAATGATGTTTGTAGCACTCGTTACAATACGGTAGGTGTCCGGTATAACCTTTCTTGCCGTTGGGGATGAAGGGCTTCTTGGCGAGGTTGTTGTAATTGCTTGATTGGGGGGCTTCCCATTTTCTTTTGTTGTCACCCGACTCATCCTCGGCTTTAGGTGCCGGCACTTCGATCTCGTCTACCGTTTCGATCAATTGACGGTCCATATTCAGGGCCTCTTGGTGATTACTGGGTTTGGATGACATTACTCCTTGTTTGATGCTCTTGGGAAGACCATCCATGTAAAGTTCAACCCTTAGAGGTTCGGGGGTCACGAGGTTTGGACACATCAAGGATAGCTCAGAAAATCGTTGATTATATGCCTTTAGGTCATTCCCGACCGCTTTTAAAGTTCTTAGTTCGTGTTCGAGCTTACGGGTCTCTTCGCGCGGGAAGTATTCGGTGATCATCTTTTTCTTTAAGTCGGCCCATGAGAGAGTGTGAGCTTCATCGATACCCACCGACAGCACATACGCATTCCACCATGTGAGGGCGATACCGGCAAAAGTGTGGGTGGAATATTTGACTTTGTCTTGGTCCCGACAACCGCTTATGCTAAAAACGGCTTCTGTTTGCTCAAACCATCGGGTGAGCACAACCGGTCCTCCGGTCCCATCGAAGGTGTGAGGTTTGCACCCCATGAAAGTTTTGTAGGAGCAACCCTCGTTTGAATTACCGGTTCCATGGTTGTTGTGGTTGTGGTTGTTATTGATGTCGGAGGAGATACTAGCCATAGCCGCACCTATGGCGGTGGCTATCATACGTTGGAGGGCTTGTTCGGGAGTTTCGGGAGGAGCGCGTCGACGAGCCATTGTTCCTTCATGACACAAAAATATCGTTGGTTAGTATTCTAAATAATACTAACCGCGATATGGAATAAAGAATAAGAGAAAATTATCCTTGACTCGCCTTAAATTCTTTATGTCATAATGTCGGAACGTCCATGTGAATCACCGTAATATAATCCCGGAAATTATATTACCCTGATTCTCATGTGCATTTAACATTACTTCATAAAGTCAAGGTGGCGCGTCAACAAAATTTATTAACGTAAGATCAAGATCGAATACGAGTTAGATATGATAGAAGAGTTCGAGTATAAATGCACAAATAGTCAAGTAATTCCTACTTCAGTCTATATGCCGGTTGTAGTCTAGATTCACCTATGTACCCTATGACTCGGGGTGGACACAAATGAACTCTAAATCCCTACAACCAAGGCTCTGATACCACTTGTAGCGACCCCGACAAATCGTCAAGTGACGGCGTCGGCTACGTGGGTCCCATTACCTGATTATAAGTCTTTAAGATAACGTTTGACCAAAATATGTCGCCTTCATTTCAAAATAAAGATTGTTTCAAAGTTTACAAGAATTGTTCAACCAAAAGTTAAGTTACAACGTTATAAGTACGATTGAAATCCAGGCGACACAGTTTAAAGTAAAGTCAAAAGACGCTCCATGAAAAGCATGTATACTCGACATCCAATGCAAGTATCAAATAATGAGCGGAAGCATGTATCACATATCGTGCAAGACCTGAGAAAAACATAGAAATCTGTCAACGAAAACGTTGGTGAAATCATAGGTTTAGTAAGTAAATTGTATTGAACCACAAGGTTCTTTAAGAATTGCTCAACCAGAATCGTTCACATTCCAAAATAGTATTTGTATCACGAGCACCCAATTATCAAGGCTTAACCGAATCTTCCCTCTGAATTTTGAATTTAGTGTTAGAACTTACACTATACATTGTTGAAATTATATTTCATTCACTAACGGTAGCGAACCGTCTGAATGAGGGTTTGTTAAACCCGTATGGCCACACAACATAATTACACGCTTACACTTACACCCTGCAAGTGGAACTAATGATAATTGGATTGAGGACTTTTGTTCAAACTCGTATGCATCCTTGTATTCGTATTTGTTCACAATGTAAAAGCATGAAAAGTAAATAAGTGTGAAATGTATGTGTTTCTCAGCCCACGATGTAAAGAATAAAACTGATTGAAAAAGTGGGACTATGATCTCACCTTGAATGCACGAGTAGTAAAGTACTTCAACAAGTAAATGTGTGCAAGAACAATGCTAGTCTTGACCTAAACAAATAGGTTGTATCAATAACGGTAAACACGATAGGTCAAAGATGTTCAATTAGTCCTATGGCTCGTTAAGACTCGATCCTAATAGCATGTGAATCAAATTGTCATGTTTCATGCAAGGTACAAGTATAAAAACATGTTAGAACGATTGCACAATTATTTGGTTAAGTTTGATTAAAAGTCAACTTGGTCGGGTCAAAGTCAACAGAAAAGTCAACGGGGTCGGGTTGGATATCCGACAATTTTTCTAAGTTATATAATCATACATGAGCATGTTGGCCAAGTTTCATGTTAATCGGAGGTCCGTAGCATAGCAAACATTTTCATGTCAAATGACCAAAGCAAACAGCCAGTTTTAGCCAAATGGGACGGCGTCCCAAATGGCTAGACGGCGTCCCGGTTTTAAGGTCGGGACGGCGTCCCGAGAAGCTAGACGGCGTCCCGGTTCAAAAGGTGGGACGGCGTCCCAAGTATCTGGACGGCGTCCTGATCTTTTCCCAGGCCCTGTTTGCTGTATTCCTCAAATGGACGAACCAAAACACAAACAATCACATTTTATGATCCGCAAACAATTAGAACATGTATTTTATATCATCGGAAAGCTCTTTCGACTAGGAACGCAACTAAGCACTTTTCATCAAGCAAAAACATCATATACTATAACCGAAATCCCGTCAAGTGATCAATAGAGGTTTATTTTCAAGTTTCAAGTTTATCAATTGAAATTTAAGTTTCGGGAATCCAATTTATACATATGATATGCCGTTTTGAAGGTAATGAAACATGTAACACAACTAAACACTTATCAATAACATTAACAAGCATTCAACGCATCAAAAGTTCGTTTTAAGAGTTGTCAACCCTAACCAAAAGTTCACAAAATCAATAATCGCGTTTATGAAGTTTCTTAAATCAATCTATACATCAAAATGAAGCTAATGATACTAGGAACACAATTAGAACATGAACTTTTAACATCTAACAACATATGATCATCCAAAATTCAAGAACAACACACCAAAATTCAAGTTCATGCTAGTTACACTAAAACAACGAGATCGAGCATACAAATTATATACACGACATCACAATGAGCCATAGACACTAACTAACACCATTTCAAGTCAAAAACACGAATTTAGAGAAATCTAGAGTTTTAGAAATGTTACCCAAACGAGATGAAGTTAGTATCAAATTGTAGAGGATGAAGAGAGGATTCCAAATATGTAATTTGTTTTGTTGTAAGCCTCCTAGATCGAATTTAGATGATGAATGATTGAATTGGGTGTTTGTGTGTGTTCTTGCTAGAGAGAAAGAGAGAGAGAGGGAGATGGTTGAATGGTGGTGATTGGGGTGGACTAGGTGACCTAGTCAACTAGTTTGCCCCGTGTCAATTTTAGTCCCTCGAGTTTGTAGTCGGGTGCGGAAAATACCTAAACGGAATATTTTAAAACGCGTATTAAAATCCGATAACGAGAATATTTAGAATGTTAGCTAACGGAGGTTACGAATCTAGATACGAGGAATATTATCTAAAAAGAAAAAGACGGCGTAAAAAAATAATTTAACGGAAAAATGCGGGATGTTACAATATATCTGTTCATCCTCCACTTCTCTTATTTTAAATAGTGTGCAGATCCTATTAAAGGTACGAAGATGTTCATTTGGATCTTCCTTCGGCGCACCACTAAATTGGCATTGATTAGTCACCATATGTAGAATTTGTCCTTTGATTTCATAATCTGGCGCATTAATGTCTGGATGAGTAATTGCGTGACCTTGGCCAATACGTTTAGCTCTCATTTGGTCTTCCATACTTAAAGGTTCTAGATTCTCCATAATTGAATTTGTTGAATCGGAATCACTAGAGGATTCTGATTTAATGGTTCGTTCCTCAACAATCTCTGTTTGAATGATTGGTGGTTCCGGAGGAAAATTTAATGGTTCAGGATCTATGAATCGTCCCTGAATATTCTCCGGATTCTCAATTGTGAGGTCGGGTTCAAAAAATGGATTATCAACGGCGACAATATTAGCTAGATGTCTTGATCTAGTTACAGGTGGTGAACGTACAAAAGGTGGTGAACGTCTTGCTCGGTGCATTCACTGAATATCCTATTAGTTTTTAAAAAGGAAAGAAAAATTATATAAGTTATCCAATTAATAGACTTTTCTGATTTTGCCCACGTTTCGAATAGCCAAAAGATGCAGCAGAGGGGCAGGATTCGTTTGGTCTCAATATAATTGAGGACTGTTTGGCTCCAATAACCCGGTCCACGTACAAATCCAACTATTACTACGAATCAGAAAAGTTTGATGTCTATCAATTTAACCACTTAAAATAAATTTTCGTAATTTTAAGAAATTTAGATAAGAAGTAGAATAAAAATCTATGTCCTAAAAACTAGAATAGCGAGAAATAAGAAAGAAAAAGAGTGCGTCGAAAAAGAAAAAGAAAAGGGTTGAAAAATAAAAGGCGTCGAAAAATAAGAAAGAAAAAGAAAATGACTATAAAACTTTAAAACACTCGACTAACCCAACCTTATTACTATCACTAACTTAAAATTATAATCGCAAATTGAGATTACTAATTGAAATGATAATTGATACATAGGTAAAAGGCGTCGAGAAATAAGAAAATAGCGCGTCTAAACTTAAAAAGGAACTAAAAATTTAAAACTAAAAGTTGCGTCTAAAAATATTAAAGCTTACAAGTAAAACTATATCCCAAATGGAAATAACTTAAAAAGGTACTAAAACTTAAAAAGGCGTCGCAAAATTCTAAAGCACCTAGATCTTAGTCTAAAGAAAAAGCACTTAAGGGATTTTACGGCAAAGCCTAAAAATCTATAAATAAAAATAACTATAGCAAAAACTAAGTTTAAAACTAAATACGAGCGAAAAATACAAATATTACGCTAAAACAATTAAAAAGGGACAAAAAATAAAAATACACTAAAAGTTGTAAAAAGTACAATTTTTATAAAAATATTATTTTTATATTATTTATTTTATAAAAGTGTAAATTTTATAATTTATTTAAATTAATTAAACTAAATATACAAAATAATAATAACTTAAATTAAGTAATTAAAAACTAAAAAACTAATTAGGGTTTTAATTAAAATTATAATAATAATAATTACACCGTAATGATGCAGTTAGGGTTTCTGGTCACCTGTGTTAGGGCTGCTCCGCGAGTTGCGATTCCCGAAGCTGGAAAACTCCGCGAGTCGCGGGGTTCCAAATTTCAGATGACAGGCTGATTTAAATTCGACGCGTTTTTGTTTTTTTTTTTTCTGTTTTAATAATTAAATAAAATATTTATAAAAACTAAATAAAAACTTATAAAAATAGAAATACTTTATAATTTTATAAAAATCTTAAAAATAGATTTATATATATATATATATATATATATATATATATATATATATATATATACATATATTCGGTTTTCTTAATTTTATGTTTTAAACAAAATATTTAAATAAAACTTATATTCTTAAAAAATAAAAATAAAGAAACTTTATAAAACTTAAATATTTAACAAACTCTTAAAAATATTTATATTTTTTTTTCTTTTTATGTTTTTGAATATTTAAAACGTATTTTTACAAAAACGTATTTTTATAAAAGTAAACTAAAAATAAAAATCTTTTTTTTTTTATATATTTAGCGTTGCGCTTCCGGCTTTTAAGCTAGATGTTCCCCGGCAGCGGCGCCAAAAATACTTGATGGTTAAAGCTAAGGGGTATAAAATACTATTAAATTTTACAAGGAAACCTTGCTACAACACTATAGGCAGTGTACCTAATCGTACAGTAGTGTAGTTTTTAGTAAGTTCGGTTCGTTCCACAGGGAAAATCTTTTAATCAAAGCTTAACGCTATATTAGTTTAATTTATAAAAATACAAATATATATATAAGTAATATTATTATTATAAAGGGGGGTTTTTACTGTTTAATGACCGGTTTGTCGATTTTAAAACTTTAGTCGCAGTTAAAACCAAATGTAAAATATTAAATAAATAAAAAGACTTAATTTAGAGCGTAAAGTAAATAACGATAATGAAATTGTGAATAATAAAAGTGCGATAAAATAAACTTGCGATAATTAAAAAGTACGATAATTAAAAGTGCAATTAAATACAATAACAATAAATAAAAATGCGATAATTAGAAGTGCAATTAAATATAAAATAAAGGAAATTAAATATGAAATAAAAGAATTATGCTTATTTAAACTTCCGTAATCATGATGTTTGACGTGTTGATTTTAGTTTTATGCCCATGGGTTAATTGTTCTTTGTCCTGGATTATTTAATATGTCCATACGAATTTGTCCATAATAGTCCATCAGTCATAAATATAAAGAGCGAAAGCCTTCATCAAATTATTCTTATTCCCGAAGTCAAATATTCCAACTAATTGGGGATTCGAATTGTAACAAGGTTTTAATACTTTGTTTAATGAATACACCAGGTTATCGACTGCGTGTAAACCAAGGTTTTACTACTTTGTTAACAATTACACCAATTACCCTTGAATGTAATTCACCCCTGTTTCAACAAGTCTATTAACTATTAATCCAGTTCCGTGTTCGGTAAAATGAATAATTATTGGTATTTATAGATATCCCGCCCACCGTACCCAGTCAAGCGTATGTGGTTATATATAAATACGTCGAATTATAAGTTTGTATATTAAATTAACAAGGTATTGTTTAGTTAATATAAAACTCATTAATAGCCCATAGTCTAATTTCCACAAGTGTCGTTCTTTTATCCAAACCCCAATTATGGTACAAAGCCCAATTACCCAATTTTAGTAATTAGCCCAACATTATGATTACTTCGGTATTAAATAAGCATAATAATAACTTAGCTACGAGACATTAATGAAAATAATATAAACATAACTTACAATGATTAAAAATAGCGTAGCGTTACACGGATAGAATTTCGACTTACACCCTTACAACATTCGCTAACATACCCTTATTATTAGGATTTAAAATTAAAATTAAAATTAAAATTATATATATATATATATATATATATATATATATATATATATATATATATATATATATATATATATATATATATTTACGTATATATTGAGAGAGAGATAGATTATGGATATTTTTACTCGTCGAACTGCGTTGCTTTTATAGGCTGTTTCAAAATTGGGGGCTCCGCGAGTCGCGACCCAGTTGGTCTTCGAACTCCGCAAGTCGCGGAGTTCCATTTTACAGCTCACTCAACTTTGGCTCTTTGTTTGCCGACAATTATATAAATAAATATAATATATAAATAATTTTAGTAATTATTTAAATATTATATTATATTTATGTGCATAGTTGACTTGTAATTTTTAGTCCGTTGCGTCGAGCGTTGAGAGTTGACTCTGGTCCCGGTTCCGGATTTTCGAACGTCCTTGCGAATAATTTAATATCTTGTACTTTGCGTTTTGAATCTTGTACTCTTGTAATTTTGAGACGTTTCTTATCAATAATTGGAACCTCATTGATTGAATTTTGTACTTTTGAGCTTTTTGGTCGTTTGCGTCTTTAATTCGTCGAATCTATCTTTTGTCTTCACCTTTTATTATTTAAATGAATATCACTTGTAAATAGAACAATTGCAACTAAAAGCTTGTCTTTCTTGAGGAATAATGCTATGAAATATACGTTCGTTTTTAGCATTATCAATCCTCAACTTCTCTTATTTTAAATAAAGTACAGATCCTATTAAAGGTTCGAAGATGTTCGTTTGGATCTTCTTTTGGCGTACCACTATATTGGCATTGATTAGTTACCATATGTAGGATTTGTCCTTTGATTTCATAATCTGGCGCATTAATGTCTGGTTTAATAATGGCGTGACCTTGGCCCGTGCGTGTGGCTCTCATTCGGTCTTCCATACTTAGAGGTTCCGTTAGTTCCATAATTGAATTTGTTGAATCTGAATCACTAGATGATTCTAATTTAACGGTTTGTGGTTCAGGAGGAATGATTAGTGGTTCAGGATCTTGGAATTGTCCTTGAATATCCTCCGGGTTCTCGGTAGTGAAGTCGGGTTCAAAAAATGGATTATCGGAAATTTGAATTGGAGTACTTGGTCGACTAGATGATAATTCCAAAGAAAAATCAACAGCGAAAATATTAGCTAGATGTCTTGATCGAGTTACATTTGGTGAACGTATGAAAGGTGGTGAACGTTTTGCTCGGTGCATTCACAGAATATCCTATTAGTTATAAAAGATAAAAATTATATAAGTTATCAAATTAATAGACTTTTCTGATTTTGTCCACGTTTCGAATAGCCAATAGATGCAGCAGGTAGCCAGGACCCTTTAAATCGGAAGCCCACAACTCGCCACTAACAAATCCAACTATTATTACGAACCAGAAAATTTTGGATGTCTATCAATTTAACCGCTTAAAATAATTGTTCGTTTTGAAATTTTAGAGAAGAAATAGAAAATTCTATGTCCTAAAAACTACAGCGTCGAGAAATAAGAAAGAAAAAGAGCGCGTCGAAAAACGTCGAAAAATAAATGTCGAAAAATAAAAATAAGAAAATAAGCGTCGAAACTTAGAATTCTAAAAACTAAAAATTAAAACTTACGTCTAATGGTATTAAAGCTTAAAGGGAATTCTATATCCAAAACGGCAATAACTTAATTAGCACTAAAATATATAAACGGCGTCGCAAAATTCTAAAGCGCCTAAATCTTAATCTAAAGAAAAAGCAATTGAGGGATTTTACGGCAAGGCCTAAAAATCTAGAAATAGAAATAACTACGGCAAAAACTATAGCTTAAACTAATTACGAATGATAAATATACAATTTACGAATAAACGATTAAAAAGATACGAAATATAAAAAGATATAAAAAGTGATAAAATTACTTATTTTTATAAAAATATTATTTAATATTTATTTTAAAAAGTATTAATTTATATAATTAATAATAATATTAAAACTTAATATTACTAAATATAAATTAAAACTAAATTTAAAAACTAATTAATTAATTAAAACTTAATTAGGGTTAATTAATAATAAAACCCTACTGCGTAATAATTGCTGGGATCAGACCTGTCAGACAGCCTCATGTGATCGCATGAGTTTTATGTGGCTGGGCCATGCGATTGCATGGCTTCGGATACCAGGCCAGGTCTTGGGCTGCTACAGTACCAGGCCCGAATACTTATTTATATTTATATTTTTTTTTCTGTTTTTAATTTAAATAAAATATTTATATAAATAAAACTTATATTTAAAAACTAAAATAGAAAAATAAAAATACTTTATAATTTTAAACAAACTATTAAAAATATATATATTTTGTTTTTCTTTTTATATTTTTGTATTTAAAACGTATTTTTAAAAAAAGAAATTAAAACTTAATAATTTTTTTTATAGCGTTTCGCTTTTGCGTTAAGTTTCCCCGGCAGCGGCGCCAAAAATACTTGATGTGCGTAGAGGTGTATACGAAATAGTTATATTTTTACTACAGAATACTATGAAATATTACACAAGTTTTATTAATTTACGGATGTGATATACCTAAACCTTGCTACAACACTTATATGCAGTGTACCTAATCATAGAGTAGTGTAGTTTTTAGTAAGTCCGGTTCGTTCCACAGGGAGCTAGCTGAGTTTAACACTATATTTTTAACAACTATATTTATATAAAATATATATAATTATATATAGTAATATTATTATAAAAGGGGGTTTTTACCGTTTAATAACCGGTTTGTCGATTTTATATTTTAAGCGTAATGATAAATGACGATAATATAAATGACAGAATTTAAATTGCGATAAAGTAAATTGCAGTAATTAAAATGATAGTAAATAAAGGTACAATGAAATATGAAATAAAAGTATTATGCTTATTTAAACTTCCGTAATCATGATGTTTGACGTTTTGATTAATAGTTACCCGGGTTAATTGTCCTTTGTCCTTGATTATTTGATACCTATTTGGTTTTTGTCCATAATAGTCCATCGGTCGTAATTATAAAATTCTCGTCAAATTAACCTTATTCCCGAAGTCAAATATTCCAACTAATTAGGATTCGAACTGTAACAAGGTTTTAATACTTTATTTAATGATTACACCAGGTTATCGACTGCGCATAATCCAAAGTTTTAATACTTTGTTAACAATTACACCAATTATCCTTGTATGTAATCCACCCCTGTTTTAATGAGATATGAATATTAATTTTCCCACTTGATCAGAATGAATAATCAATTACCCAACCCGAATAATTAATTAAATGATCGTAAAAGATGTTGTATAAACGTCACTAAATAGGACATACATAATCATTTTAATAATTATTAGATTAACTAATTTGAAGATAGGTTCGATAGGTTCCAATGAGTTATCACTCAATTACACAATACCCCTTATCTATTAATAGTCATAGTCCAATGTCCACAAGTGTCGGTCTTTTTTCCAAACCTTAATTATGGTACAAAATCTAATAACCCAATCTTAATTTTTAGTCTAACATCATGATTACTTCGGCTCAAATAAGCATAATAATAACTTAGTTACGAGACATTAATTTAAAAAGGAAGAACATAGCTTACAGTGGTGATTAATCGCGTAGCGTTAAACGGACAGAGTTCCGTCTTATAAAACCTTAAAACATTTCTTACAATAACCAAATTATTATTAAACTTAAATTAAACTTTAAATTATAAATAAATATATATATATATGTATATATATATATATATATATATATATATATATATATATATATATATATATATATATATATATATTATTACAGAGAAGGAAAAGAAAAAGATATCCTAAATTCGTCCCAAAAATGCTGAATTTATAGAATGTGGCCTGCTACAGTAACTCATGCGATCGCATGGGATTTTAGTGCAAATCTCATGCACTCGCATGGGCTCATGCACTCACATGGGTTTTATACCTATTTCCCATGCGATCGCATGGCCGTCAGATCCAGCTCACATATTTTTTGTTTGCTAGTTTGTCGAAGTTATTTAATATAATATATAATATATAAATAATTTATATAATTATTTAAATATTATATTATATTCTTGTGCATAGTTGACTTGTAATTTTAGCTCTGTTGCGTCGCGCGTTGATAGTTGGCTCAGGTCCCGGTTCCGGTTTTTTGAACGTCCTTTCGTATAATTTAATATCTTGTACTTTGCGTTTTGCGGCTCGTACTCTTATCATTTTTGGACGTTTCTCATCAATAAATTGAACCACTTGAATTATATCTTGTACATTTGAGCTTTTTGGTCATTTGCGTCTTCAAATCGTCGTTTTCTTCTTTTGTCTTCGCACTTATTTATTTAAACGAATATTACATAAAAATAGAACAATTACAACTAAAAGCTTTACATATTGGAAGGATATTGTGCCTAAATATATGTTCATTTGGAGCACTATCAAATAAAAAATACTTGATGTGCGTAGAGGTGTATACGAAATAATTATATTTTTACTACGAAATACTACGAAATATTACACAAGTTTTATTAATTTACGGATGTGATATACCTAAACCTTGCTACAACACTTATAGGCGGTGTACCTAATCGTAGAGTAGTGTAGTTTTTAGTAAGTCCGGTTCGTTCCACAGGGAGCTAGCTGAGTTTAATGCTATATTTTTAACAACTATATTTATATAAAATATATATAATTATATATAGTAATATTATTATAAAAGGGGGTTTTTACCGTTTAATGACCGGTTTGTCGATTTTATATTTTAAGCATAATGATAAATGACGATAATATAAATGACAGAATTTAAATTGCGATAAAGTAAATTGCAGTAATTAAAATGATAGTAAATAAAGGTACAATGAAATATGAAATAAAAGTATTATGCTTATTTAAACTTCCGTAATCATGATGTTTGACGTTTTGATTAATAGTTACCCGGGTTAATTGTCCTTTGTCCTTGATTATTTGATACCTATTTGGTTTTTGTCCATAATAGTCCATCGGTCGTAATTATAAAATGCTCGTCAAATTAACCTTATTCCCGAAGTCAAATATTCCAACTAATTAGGATTCGAACTGTAACAAGGTTTTAATACTTTGTTTAATGATTACACCAGGTTATCGACTGCGCATAATCCAAGGTTTTAATACTTTGTTAACAATTACACCAATTATCCTTGTATGTAATCCACCCCTGTTTTAATGAGATATGAATATTAATTTACCCACTTGATCAGAATGAATAATCAATTACCCAACCCGAATAATTAATTAAATGATCGTAAAAGATGTCATATAAACGTCACTAAATAGGACATAAATAATCATTTTAATAATTATTAGATTAACTAATTTGAAGATAGGTTCGACAGGTTCCAATGAGTTGTCGCTCAATTAGACAATACCCCTTATCTATTAATAGTCATAGTCCAATGTCCACAAGTGTCGGTCTTTTTTCCAAACCTTAATTATGGTACAAAATCTAATAACCCATTCTTAATTTTTAGTCTAACATCATGATTACTTCGGCTCAAAAAACCATAATAACTTAGTTACGAGACATTAATTTAAAAAGGAAGAACATAGCTTACAGTGGTGATTAATCGCGTAGCGTTAAACGGACAGAGTTCCGTCTTATAAAAGCTTAAAACATTTCTTACAATAACCCAATTATTATTAAACTTAAATTAAACTTTAAATTATATATATATATATATATATATATATATATATATATATATATATATATATATATATATATATATATATATATATATATATATATTATTACAGAGAAGGAAAAGAAAAGGATATCCTAAATTCGTCCCAAAAATGCTGAATTTATAGAATGTGGCCTGCTACAGTAACTCATGCGATCGCATGGGATTTTAGTGCAAATCTCATGCACTCGCATGGCCTCATGCACTCGCATGGGTTTTATACCTATTTCCCATGCGATCGCATGGCCGTCAGATCCAGCTCACATATTTTTTGTTTGCTAGTTTGTCGACGTTATTTAATATAATATATAATATATAAATAATTTATATAATTATTTAAATATTATATTATATTCTTGTGCATAGTTGACTTGTAATTTTAGCTCCGTTGCGTCGCGCGTTGATAGTTGGCTCAGGTCCCGGTTCCGGTTTTTCGAACGTCCTTTCGTATAATTTAATATCTTGTACTTTGCGTTTTGCGGCTCGTACTCTTATCATTTTTGGACGTTTCTCATCAATAAATTGAACCACTTGAATTATATCTTGTACATTTGAGCTTTTTGGTCATTTGCGTCTTCAAATCGTCGTTTTCTTCTTTTGTCTTCGCACTTATTTATTTAAACGAATATTACATAAAAATAGAACAATTACAACTAAAAGCTTTACATATTGGAAGGATATTGTGCCTAAATATATGTTCATTTGGAGCACTATCAAATAAAAAATACTTGATGTGCGTAGAGGTGTATACGAAATAATTATATTTTTACTACGAAATACTACGAAATATTACACAAGTTTTATTAATTTACGGATGTGATATACCTAAACCTTGCTACAACACTTATAGGCAGTGTACCTAATCGTAGAGTAGTGTAGTTTTTAGTAAGTCCGGTTCGTTCCACAGGGAGCTAGCTGAGTTTAATGCTATATTTTTAACAACTATATTTATATAAAATATATATAATTATATATAGTAATATTATTATAAAAGGGGGTTTTTACCGTTTAATGACCGGTTTGTCGATTTTATATTTTAAGCGTAAAGATAAATGATGATAATATAAATGACAGAATTTAAATTGCGATAAAGTAAATTGAAGTAATTAAAATGACAGTAAATAAAGGTACAATGAAATATGAAATAAAAGTATTATGCTTATTTAAACTTCCGTAATCATGATGTTTGACGTTTTGATTAATTGTTACCCGGGTTAATTGTCCTTTGTCCTTGATTATTTGATACCTATTTGGTTTTTGTCCATAATAGTCCATCGGTCATAATTATAAAATGCTCGTTAAATTAACCTTATTCCCGAAGTCAAATATTCCAACTAATTAGGGATTCGAACTGTAACAAAGTTTTAATACTTTGTTTAATGATTACACCAGGTTATCGACTGCGCATAATCCAAAGTTTTAATACTTTGTTAACAATTACACCAATTATCCTTGTATGTAATCCACCCCTGTTTTAATGAGATATGAATATTAATTTTCCCACTTGATCAGAATGAATAATCAATTACCCAACCCGAATAATTAATTAAATGATCGTAAAAGATGTCGTATAAACGTCACTAAATAGGACATACATAATCATTTTAATAATTATTAGATTAACTAATTTGAAGATAGGTTCGATAGGTTCCAATGAGTTGTCGCTCAATTAGACAATACCCCTTATCTATTAATAGTCATAGTCCAATGTCCACAAGTGTCGGTCTTTTTTCCAAACCTTAATTATGGTACAAAATCTAATAACCCAATCTTAATTTTTAGTCTAACATCATGATTACTTCGGCTCAAATAAGCATAATAATAACTTAGTTACGAGACATTAATTTAAAAAGGAAGAACATAGCTTACAGTGGTGATTAATCGCGTAGCGTTAAACGGACAGAGTTCCTTCTTATAAAACCTTAAAACATTTCTTACAATAACCAAATTATTATTAAACTTAAATTAAACTTTAAATTATAAATAAATAATATATATATATATATATATATATATATATATATATATATATATATATATATATATATATATATATATATATATATATATATATATATATATATATATATATATTATTACAGAGAAGGAAAAGAAAAAGATATCCTAAATTCGTCCCAAAAATGCTGAATTTATAGAATGTGGCCTGCTACAGTAACTCATGCGATCGCATGAGATTTTAGTGCAAATCTCATGCACTCGCATGGGCTCATGCACTCGCATGGGCTCATGCACTCGCATGGGTTTTATGCCTATTTCCCATGCGATCGCATGGCCGTCAGATCTAGCTCACATATTTTTTGTTTGCTAGTTTGTCGACGTTATTTAATATAATATATAATATATAAATAATTTATATAATTATTTAAATATTATATTATATTCTTGTGCATAGTTGACTTGTAATTTTAGCTCCGTTGCGTCGCGCGTTGATAGTTGGCTCAGGTCCCGGTTCCGGTTTTTCGAACGTCCTTTCGTATAATTTAATATCTTGTACTTTGCGTTTTGCGGCTCGTACTCTTATCATTTTTGGACGTTTCTCATCAATAAATTGAACCACTTGAATTATATCTTGTACATTTGAGCTTTTTGGTCATTTGCGTCTTCAAATCATCGTTTTCTTCTTTTGTCTTCGCACTTATTTATTTAAACGAATATTACATAAAAATAGAACAATTTCAACTAAAAGCTTTACATATTGGAAGGATATTGTGCCTAAATATATGTTCATTTGGAGCACTATCAAATAAAAAATACTTGATGTGCGTAGAGGTGTATACGAAATAATTATATTTTTACTACGAAATACTACGAAATATTACACAAGTTTTATTAATTTACGCAAAACGTTTGGGGGTCTGATATGTAACTTATTCATTGTTCTTGATGGAACACGTTGGACGGTTAAATGTTAAAAAATGCTTTTAGTACTGTTTTTATGTGTTCCAAGCGTTTCTTCCGTATAAACTTGATGATTTTATGCGTGTAAACCATAGGATATACCATTATGGTGAATTCGTGAGTAGCGGACCTCACTAGTGAACTTTGTCTTGTGTCTCTTTTATGCACCCGAACATCCCTCGCCACCACTCGAGTTCATATTTTTCAGATCATCTATTTTAGCGTAGTGTAAAGCAAAAAGATGTGTATGACTGTTTTCATAAGACGATGCCAATTGTATGTTTCCAGAAGACACATAGTTGTGTTGGAAATGATAGCATCATCGTCTCAATTTCCTCATGACTATAATCTTAGGAAGCTTCTTGTTTTACCTTCAGCGAGAAGAGATATCTGAAAGATATCAGTTTTAGGCACAAAATCATGATTATTTTTTCTCGTATGGTTAACCAAATAACCATTTTATATCCAGTGGTTAACCAATTTAACCAAACGTTATTAACCAAATCGAACGGTTATAAATTATTGATTAACCTCAATGTTGGTTATGAGTGTGGTTTTCATATATACCCGCCCCAAACAACCCCATGCTCACCCCATTTCAATTCACGACTAGTTACTACGGAGTGTATTGCAATCATAAGACCACCATGATCAACAAAACTCCTAGAGATCTTATTAGCATGATCAAAAGCAAAAGAAAGAACATCTTGTAACCCTCCCAACAAATGTAGCTCTAGATGACACAAAGACAACAAATGTAACTTCATTACACAATAAGAACACAAAAAGACAATATAGGTTGTGACAACATATATGTAACTTCATTCACAAAACTTCGAACCGCATCGACAACAAATGTTTTACTACTAATATCACTATACATATACATTACAGCATCACAAGAGCTTAGAAACATTTCAAGTAAACGGGACAACCAGAACATACATCATATCTTCCTAAAGCTCTTGTAATGTTCTCAAGTATAGTAAAATACTTACGGATTCGGTTCGAAGTTTTGTAAATAAGGATACACTTAAGTTGCCACAACATATATAGAATGATGACGTCTTTGGATAGTGAAATATTCTTAGTATTCACAATTATATTCGACACCATTGTCTCTTTAAAATAAGTGATAGATTCACTAATGCTTGATTCGACAAATGAATGTTGAACTAAGCAATGAGGAAAGTCATTAAAACAATAAACTAATTTAATATACAAAGTTAATGCAATCACAAAAGGATAGAAATTTCATGTATTTTAACATACTTATTATTTCATGAGAACAATATATTCATACAAATCTTATAACCTTTTAACATCCATAGAAGAGAAACATCCAAACAAGTTCCATACATAATTCATAACTTTCTAACATTATATAACTTGAAGAGAAGCTTACCAATCAAGAAGTTCAAAGGAGAATTAGACTATGACCAATTCCACACCTTGAGGCTTTATTGATTTTATGCGCTCAGCAGAAGATCGAGCAGCTTCCTCTTTCTTCGGATTCCTTTCAATTGCAATCACAATTTTCTTGAGTGCAACAGCAGCAGTTTGTATGATGTATACAGCCAGTTCATAGTCACATTTCCGACCCTTATATTCAGCGATTTCAACAAGCTTGAGGTGTTTATGGGGATTAGTAGCATCCCTTGCTTTCTTACTACTTATGATTGGTGGAGTCCAACATGGCTGCAAAAAAAGATCCACATATTTGCAAAAAAGATCCACTTATTTGTTCATTCTGTTATCATATAGTAGGGTTAAATAAAATTAGATTAAAGCGTTAGTACCTTAATAGAAAAAGTCTCCAATTTGGGGCATGCATTCATAATGGAAGCCAAAAATAGAAGACAATCATAGCCACTACCACCAACTGCCAATCTTAATTTCTTCAAATTTGGTAATTTGGGAACAGAATCGAGTATTAACGATACCTGCAAAAACAAATCAAAGTCTCACAAACATCTCCACAGTGATTCATTTTCATTATAATTATTATAAAAACATTCAATTGATGAGCCACTAACCTCGGGTTTTTTGGCGGTTATGAAAAGAGACACCAGGGATAAAGCGCAGGACGATATCTGGACGAACACATTTCTAATATTCATCCGACATACATCAAGGTCAAGTTCCATCACTTTCGGAAGATGATCAAGACGTAAATCTATACTGTAACCTTTGAAGGTGAACGATACAAGGTCGAAATCAGATAAATAGATGGATTTACCATTATAAGTAGAAGTATACACTATTTCAAAGTGTTTCAAGTTATGACGTTGTCCACGGATGATAATACGGTCCAGGTATAGTGGGTCATGGATCGATATCATCTCAAAGATTTGGAGAGTTCTTTAAAAACTTCTGAAAAATTTCTTTCGTCACGTTCACCTTCTTCAGTCTAAGTTTTTATAGATAATGTAGCACCACCTCAACGCCAAGATAACATCTTGGAATCATACTTGGATACGATGACAAATCATAAGGTCCACCATAACGTCAAATTTTCTTTGAATACAATCTTGTTGAGAAATCAAAAGTTTCTATATTTGAACACATATAACGAGAGAGACCAGTCAAATCTAATTCAAGGAATTCAACTTTCATGTTCATTGCAAATACGAGCCATTTAAGAATAACGTGTCCATGATTATCATTGAAACCATAACGGATCCGAAAGTCACCGACAGTCGGGTGATTGTAACTTCGGATGACTGAGTTGACCTGATTGATGAACTTTTCGCTTTCTAATTTAACTACATCAGCCGAATCCATTTTATCATGAAAAGTCTCACTACCATCAAAGTTTAATTGCTTTAAATTACGCCAAAAGTATCTCCATTTTTTAGCAACACCACTAGTGACCACTGCATCCTTAATAGGCATCAACGACAATATCTTAAGGAGCACATCGTCCGGCATTTGGCTTATAAAATCATACGAATTTGGCCTTTGACGACTTCCCACCTTCACAAATCAATATCATTAGTAATTAAGCAATGATTATTAATAGTATGAATCTTGGCAATCAATATCAATAATACCCATGTCGTTTACATCCTGTACATAACCCGACCTAGTTCACAAAGTTACGTGGAATAATCCGTACACCATTAAACTTGTTTTAGAAATTTATACCGTACAACATTATAAAGAGTGTTTAGTGGTACACGGATAAATTGGAAAAATTTTGGTTGGTGATCATCACCCCAAAGTTAAAGATAGAATGTCATAGCAAAGAGAACAGAACTAACACTAACATTTTTAAATATCAAACCTGAATATGAGGGATAGTAGAAGAGCAATGTAAGGAGTCCATAATTTAATATTTAACCTGCATCATAAGGCCAAAGAGGTGGAGTCATGAAACAATTTTGTGACATTAAGGTTAAATGGAGTCACAAATATATTTTAAAGAAACAGTGTAACCGATAACAACAAACAAAATTCAAGGATTTAAACCAAAATCCGATTTTTATCTTTTTTTTTGGCAAAAAAAAAAAAATAACTTTATAGCAATTCTTAGTCTCGAAAAGAGACAAGAAAACAAAGATAAACCGCGAATGAGGCTCGAAGACGGTAAAACACAACCCTACAAAGACCTCGTCCTAAAGCTAAACTAAAAACGAGCCTCGCAGTGAACCTACCAAAACGCAAATTACATACGAAGAAACGAAAATTACATACGAAGTTGTTGTTAACGCCACTATCCACTTTAGCCTTAAACGAAAAGGTCGACTCAACTCAGATATCGTCCGAATTCAGTCCACCATTCCTAAATTCATCGAAAAAGCCTTCCTTATCTAGCCCATGCCCCGTCTCCCCGATCCGATTTTTATCTATCAAACAATTTCAACCAATAACAAAAATCATATAAAATGTACTGTATATAAATAAATTAAATATACTATTACACAGTAAATTGACAGTAAGAAAGCTATGCATGGGGTCTATTGTAAAAATAACTAATCAGCAGAGGGCCAAAGGGCGGAATCAATGATTAGTTAGAAAATGTTCTAATTCAATCCATTCAAGTTTATATACATAAACACCCAATCGCAACTTTTATCTATCAAACAATTACAATCATCATAAACCATTTCTAGAACACAAATTATGAAATGTCCCGTTCATATTGATTATAAACGTTCCATATTAATTGATTTCGTTGCGAGGTTTTAACCTCTATATGAGACGTTTTTCAAAGACTGCATTCATTTTTAAAACAACCATAACCTTTATTTTATCAATAAAGGTTTTAAAAACATTACGTAGATTATCAAATAATGATAATCTAAAATATACTGTTTACACACGACCATTACATAATGGTTTACAATAGAAATATATTACATCGACATATGTTTCTTGAATGCAGTTTTTACACAATATCATACAAACATGGACTCCAAATCTTGTCCTTATTTTAGTATGCAACAGCGGAAGCTCTTAATATTCACCTGAGAATAAACATGCTTTAAACGTCAACAAAAATGTTGGTGAGTTATAGGTTTAACCTATATATATCAAATCGTAACAATAGACCACAAGATTTCATATTTCAATACACATCCCATACATAGAGATAAAAATCATTCATATGGTGAACACCTGGTAACCGACATTAACAAGATGCATATATAAGAATATCCCCATCATTCCGGGACACCCTTCGGATATGATATAAATTTCGAAGTACTAAAGCATCCGGTACTTTGGATGGGGTTTGTTAGGCCCAATAGATCTATCTTTAGGATTCGCGTCAATTAGGGTATCTGTTCCCTAATTCTTAGATTACCAGACTTAATAAAAAGGGGCATATTCGATTTCGATAATTCAACCATAGAATGTAGTTTCACGTACTTGTGTCTATTTTGTAAATCATTTATAAAACATGCATGTATTCTCATCCCAAAAGTATTAGATTTTAAAAGTGGGACTATAACTCACTTTCACAGATATTTCCTTCCTCGGAAATAAGACTTGGCCACGGATCGATTCACGAACCTATACAAATATGTACATATATATTAAAGTATGATCAAAATATAATTACAACCATTTTTATTATGTTTTAAAGATTTGAGTGTATTAAGTCAGCTGTCCTCGTTAGTAACCTACAACTAGTTGTCCATAATTAGATGTACAGAAATAAATCGATATATATTATCTTGAATCAATCCACGACCCAGTGTATACCCGTCTCAGGCTAGATCACAACTCAAACTATATATATTTTTGGAATCAACCTCAACCCTGTATAGCTAACTCCAACATTACTGCGTATAGAGTGTCTATGGTTGTTCCAAATAATATATATAGATGGGTCGATATGATATGTCAAAACATTTGCATACGTGTCTATGGTATCCCAAGATTACATAATATACTAGAATACATGTATAATACAATATAAGTTAGCTAGGATATGATTAATATAGATTTATTACCAATTTTCACGTAGCTACAACAAGCAAAAATAACCAATCTTGTTTTACCCATAACTTCTTCGTTTTAAATCCGTTTTGAGTGAATCCAATTGCTATGGTTTCATATTGAACTTAAGTTTATGAATCTATACAGAAAAAGTATAAGTTTATAGTCGGAATTAAAGGTTACAAGTCGTTTTGGTAAAGGTCATCATTTCAGTCGAAAGAACGACGTCTAGATGACCATTTTGGAAAACATACTTCCACTTTGAGTTTAACCATGATTTTTGGATATAGTTTCATGTTCATAAGAAAAATTATTTTCCCAGAAGAACAAGTTTTAAATCAAAATTTATCATAGTTTTTAATTAACTAACCCAAAACAGCCCGCGGTGTTACTACAACGGCGTAAATCCGGTTTTACGGTGTTTTTCGTGTTTTTCGGTTTTAAATCATTAAGTTAGCATATCATATAGATATAGAACATGTGTTTAGTTGATTTTAAAAGTCAAGTTAGAAGGATTAACTTTTGTTTGCGAACAAGTTTAGAATTAACTAAACTATGTTCTAGTGATTTCAAGTTTAAACCTTCGAATAAGATAGCTTTATATGTATGAATCGAATGATGTTAAGAACATCATTACTACCTCAAGTTTTGTGGATAAACCTACTGGAAAAGATACAAATGGATCTAGCTTCAAAGGATCCTTGGATGGCTTGAAAGTTCTTGAAGCAGAATCATGACACGAAAATAAATTCAAGTAAGATCATCACTCGAAATAAGATTGTTATAGTTATAGAAACTGAACCAAAGTTTGAATATGAGAATTACCTTGTATTAGAAAGATATCTTACTATAAATAAAAAAGATTTCTTGAGGTTGGATGATCACTTTACAAGATTGGAAGTAAGCTAGCAAACTTGGAAGTATTCTTGATTTTATGAAACTAGAACTTATAGAATTTATGAAGAACACTTAGAACTTGAAGATAGAACTTTAGAGAGATCATTTAGATGAAGAAAATTTAAGAATGAAAGTGTTTGTAGGTGTTTTTGGTCGTTGGTATATGGATTAGATATAAAGGATGCGTAATTTTGTTTTCATGTAAATAAGTCATGAATGATTACTCATATTTTTGTAATTTATGAGATATTTCATGCTAGTTGCCAAATGATGGTTCCCACATGTGTTAGGTGACTCACATGGTCTGATAAGAGCTAATAATTAGAGTATATATACCAATAGTACATACGTCTAAAAGCTGTGTATTGTACGAGTACGAATACGGGTACATACGAGTAGAATTGTTGATGAAACTGAACGAGGATGTAATTGTAAGCATTTTTGTTAAGTAGAAGTATTTTGATAAGTGTCTTGAAGTCTTTCAAAAGTGTATGAATACATATTAAAACACTACATGTATATACATTTCAACTGAGTCGTTAAGTCATCGTTAGTCGTTACATGTAAATATTGATTTGAAACCTTTAAGTTAACGATCATGTTAAATGTTGTTAACCCAATGTTTATTATATCTAAAGAGATGATAAATTGTTACATTATCATGATATTATGATATATTATATATCTTAGTATGATATATATATACAGTTAAATGTCGTTACAACGATAATCGCTACATATATGTCTCGTTTCGAAATCATTAAGTTAGTAGTCTTATTTTTACATATGTAGTTCATTGTTAATACACTTAATGATATATTTACTTATCATTTAACATAATTAACCAAGTGTATCAATATCTTAATATGATTCATATGTACTTAGTAAGACGTTGATATAACGATAATCGTTATATATAACGTTTTCGAGTTTCTTAAATTCAATAGTCTCATTTTTATGTATATAACTCATTGTTAAAATACCTAATGAGATACTTACTTATCATAATATCATGTTAACTATATATATAATCATATATATGTCATCATATAGTTTTTACAAGTTTTAACGTTCGTGAATCACCGGTCAACTTAGGTGGTCAATTGTCTATATGAAACCTATTTCAATTAATCAAGTCTTAACAAGTTTGATTGCTTAACATGTTGGAAACATTTAATCATGTAAATATCAATTTCATTTAATATATATAAACATGGAAAAGTTCGGGTCACTACAAATTAATGGTTCAAAATAGAGAAAGATAGTGAATGCAGAGAAAAGCTTACCGATCGGTGATGTCGGCGACAGAAGATAGGTGCAAAGAAGTGACCGATGAGAGAATTTGTCTTAAAAACAGCAAAGGTCAGAAAATGGTTTTTCTCTACCTTTTTAGAACACTCCTTATGTATACTCCGTATCATGAAGTTTAGCAAAAGATGTGGGCCTTCTATTTAAGCCGATGGCCCATGAAATCAAAATCTACAAAATCAGTGCAACTTCTAGAGCAATATTTTTATGTCTAAAAAAGGACCTTTTCAATTTTTCATATCAATTTAACTTAAAAGGTAAAAAGTTTGTAGTTAATAAAATGAACTACATGTTATAAGTCATATGGTGGCCGACACTTTTATTAAAGTGAAATTTGGTGGATCAAATTCATATTCACAGATATTACTATTCCACCTAACTGCACAGTGAATTATTGTTGTATAAATATGTAATTGAATGTAATCACTGATTGTACCATTCTTACGTATATATAAAATATATATTCCTCTCTCCATTACTAATCTTCAATATATAAGTATTGTATAAACTTAGACAAAAGGTAGTAATAAACTACTAAATTACAACACGTTATCAGCACGAAGAGCTCCGTATAATCATGGTGATTCTTCTAGTTGCTCAATTACCACTTCCACCTCTCAAGATTTCTGCCTGCCACCGTCCTCCGCCGCTGAAACCGTCGGAAGATCCTGAAACCTCCGATGTGTCTTCTCATCAAGAAGTTATCAGCTTGGATTCTTCCATCACTAAGTTATACTCATCAGGTATTCCAAAAATTGTTGACGTTATTTAATTTAAATTACTTTGAATTAATTAATTAACAAGAAAGTTTACTGCACCTGTTATCAATTTTGTTTACTGTCGACAAGAACCCCAAACAACCATCACCTTCTACGAACCCTTTTATTGTTGCTTCTTCGATGTCTGTTTGCAATCAAACGCTAGAACCAACCATGACCTTCACTCTCAACCTTCATCTTCTATCATCAAAGTCATATATACATGTAAATATATATGCAAGTATTACATATAGTGAAGCAAACACTCATACACCAATAGCCTTCTTTTCCTTCTTGATGAATGAACACCACCTTATCACAATCGCCCATTAACTGCTGTCATCATGTTGTTTTTGTTTTGTCGAACGCTAACAACAAACAAACATAGCCTGCTTCTGCTTGTGATCCAATCCGCCACCACCTTTGTTTTCGATTACTATTATCGTGATATTACAGCCATATATATTTTTCTGTTACCTCACGAGTCAATGATGATTATTATTTGAAGAATGTGAAAATCGTTTACATTTAAATCATTCACTAGTGGATGCAAGTGGAATTAGATTCCAAATAATGGCCGAAACTCACCAAAAATTGACAAACCCCACCCAAAATTTCCTGTCGAGCTATTCGAATTTACTGCTGTCATTATATTTTTTTTCCGATGCTATCAACCCACAAAGACCCACATGAGAGCCACAATACTACTGCTGCTACGAAGGTTCTACTTTCTCTTTTATTCTATACATAATAATAATAATATAATAAAGGAAAGGTGATGGTATGATTATGAGCACATGTGTATGCAGTGAACCCTCAACCACTTTCCAACTTTTGTAGTAGTGGACTTTTAGAAATTTAAAATTTAAAAAGACAGGTAATAGCCAAATAATAGAGGAATGATAAGTATGGTGGGGTTTATATGTGGAAAAACGAATCCTAGATGGGATTAGTGGAGGAGACGAAATGGTTTTAGAAGTTTTATTTATTTTATTTTTTTGACATTCATCTAGTTGCTGTTGGGCCGTGAATATTGAGTTGGGCCAATTACCTTTATCAGGGCCGGTCCCGAAAATTTGAGGGCCCGGAGCGAGGCGAAAAAAAAAGGCGCCTAACAAAAAATATAAACTATCTAAAAGATGACAATTAACATCATATCAATAAACATAGACTATATAGCATTAGAATTACATACCATTTGCAAAGTATAATAATTTTAGAACTCAATGTGTAGAGTCGTTGTAGTTTACTATGACCGTCTTAGTTCTACTTCCTAGCAGGGCTGTCCTATTAATTTTATGAGCCATGTTCAACTTGCAAAAGGTAGGGTTTTTTTTTTGTATACTAAAAGTTTGTATATTAAACAGACCATAAAAATAAAAATAAGTTCAATAATTAATAAATTTATGTATATAGCAAAATTATACTCGCAACCAAATGGAGTTAAAAAAAATACACTTTTAATAATAAATTCAAGTACAAATAAGATGATGAATAAGATGTTTGTTATTAATAAATACAAGTAAAATAATAAAATACTTGCTAATAATAATATACTACTCCGTTGTATCAAACCCAAGTTTGTATTTTGGGCCCATATATAAGTATAAGTCCACTTGTTCAGTAACTAGGAAATATTGAATTAAACCCATTACATATTTACGCATGAAAGAAGTTTGTTTTTTTGGGGCCCATACAAAGTTGGGCCCTGTGCTAGTGCACATGTTGCACACCCCTAGAGCCGGGCCTGACCTTTATCAAATCTTCACGTGGGCTTATAAGATCCACTAAGCATGAAACTCTGTTGAGCCAACGTATAATTTTGTTTGGGCCGTACTGAATCTTGTGAATAACCTTGATTAAATAGACACTGGGCTAAATTAAAACTTAAATGATCTGATTTTTCTAAGATGCCTAGCCTGTTATGTGTCACTCCTAAATAAATAATTTTAGACCATAACACACATATGTTTATTAAGTGTTATCTTTTATGTACTTCAGATTGTAACTTGTTTGCAGGTAATATAATTTGATTATCTTGCTGAAATATAACTCATTATTTGCTTATCTTATTTGAAGTTTTAGTATGAATCCTGCTGGAATACAACATCAATTAAATGGTAAAGACCTATGTATTGCAGATAGTGGTAACATACACACTATGATCAAATCTAAGAAATATTTCATTGATTTAAATCAAATGAAGGAATTATAAATACTATATCAGTTCTTGCAAACTTGATATAAGGAACGGAATCATATTACCAAATGGTACGAATTTTCTGATAAACAATTCTTTGTTTTCTCCCAAATCAAAGAGAAATTTGTTAAGTTTCTCTAATATATATCATAATGGATATGATTATCAGTCAATGATAACCGGAAATGAGAAATACCTATGTAGCAAGCGTATATGATGAAAAGCGCAGCGCATATGATTAAAAGCGCATATGATTAAAAGCGCAGCGCATATGATTAAAAGCGCATATGATTAAAAGCGCATATGATTAAAAGCGCAGCGCATATGATGAAAAGCGCATATGATGAAAAGCGCATATGATGAAAAGCGCAGCGCATATGATTAAAAGCGCAGTGCATATGATTAAAAGCGCATATGATGAAATGTGCATATGATGAAAAGCGCAGCGCATATGGTGAAAAGGATATATAATGAAAAAGCACATATGGTGATTAATGAAAAAGCACATATGGTGATTAATGAAAAGCACATATGGTGATTAATGAAAAAACACATATGGTGATTAATGAAAAATATTGAGAAACAATCACCAATGTTTCTTGAACGAATTCAAGGTTATATATATGGACCAATTCATCCATCATGTGGACCATTTTGATATTTCATGGTTCTAATAGACGCATCTAGCGGATGGTCTCATGTTTTGTGTGTTATCAAGCCGTAATATGGCATTTGCAAAGTTTCTTGAACGAATTATTAAATAAAGAACACATTTTTCGATTACACCATTAAAAGGGTGAGACCTGATAATGCTGGTAAGTTAACATCTTAAGCATTTAATGATTATTATATATCTATAAGGATTGTTGTTGAACATCCAGTTGCTTATGTGCATTCAAAAATTGATTTAGCTGAATCAATAGATTAACGCTTGCAGCTAATAACTAGACAATTGGTAATGAGTACAAAACTATCAATATTTATATGGGGACATATAAATTTACATAATGCGACATTAATTCGCATTAAACCAAGTACAAGTCATAAATATTCTCCCCTACCAACTTAATTTTGGTCGAGAGCCAAATATTTTCCACCTTAGAACATTTAGTTGTGCAGTGTATTTTCCGATTGTGCAACCACAACGCACTAAAATGGTTCCTTAAAGAAGGATGGAAATAGATTTTGGATATGAAACATCTTCAATCATAAGATATATTGAACCTATGACGGGTGATATTTTTACAGCATTTTTTGCTGATTGTCATTTTAATGAAAAATTATTCCCTAGATTAGGGGAATAAATGGAAAATAAATAAAATGATGTTTCATGATGTGAACATAAATTAAGGTATCTTGATACTCGCACAAAAGAATGCGAAACAAAAATTCAAAAATAATGCATATACAAGAACTTGCGAATAAATTGCCCAATGCATTTACAAATGCAAAAAGAATGACTAAATCATATATATCATCAGTAAATGCACTAGCAAGAATTGAAATTCTAAAAGATGGCAATAATGTCACTCATGAGTCTTTGCCACATCTGAAATGTGAAAGGCCAATTGGTTCCAAACATAAAATATCTTCGAAAAAGAAAATAAGTTGATAATGAGGTAAAAGAAAATGTTCAAGAAGAACTGCAAATCAATACTCCTTTTGCAGATAATATTGACGATGTAAATACATAAATTGCAATAAATTATGCAATATTATGGAACCGAAACGAAATGACAAATATTGATGAGAATTTTTCATATAATGACATCATGAATAAAGATGATGATCTGGAACCAAAATCTGTCATTGAATGTCAAAATAGACATGGCTAGGCTCAATGGAAAGGAGCAATACGAGCTGAATTAGAATCGCTCAATAAAAGAAAAGTTTTCGGATCAATCGTGATCATTTTTAAGATGTGAAACATATGGGATACAAATGAATTTTTATCCTAAAAAGAAATGTGCAAATGATGTTACAAGGCAAAACTAGGCTTGTAACTGAAGATTTCCCACAAAGATCAGAAATGAATTATGAGGAAAACTTATCATCCTGTAATGGATACAATTACTTATTAGATACGTAATCAACCTGGTAGTTACTTAAATGCATCTCATGGATGTTGTTACTACTTATCATTATGGATCACATGATAGTGATATATACGAATATACCTGAAGCGTTTAAGGTATCATAAATGAAATGACCCGTCCTAATCCATACGGACGAAGTCCACATCGATTATAAACGATTCACAATAGTTGATTACATCGTGAGGTACTTGACCTCTATATGATACATTTTACAAACATTGCATTCGTTTTTAAAAGACAAACTTTTATTTCATCGAAAATTAACAGCATGCATACCATTTCACAATATATCCAACTATAAATGACTTAATAATAATCTTGATGAACTCAATGACTCGAATGCAACGTCTTTTGAAATATGCCATGAATGACTCCAAGTAATATCTCTAAAATGAGCAAATGCACAGCGGAAGATTTCTTTTATACCTGAGAATAAACATGCTTTCAAGTGTCAACCAAAAGGTTGGTGAGTTCATAGGTTTATCATAAAATAATAAAATTTATCATTTTTGATAGACCACAAGATTTAAATGCTGCATGGTACAAATGGGCCCGAATCCTATACCCACCTGTAATGTACATGCTATATCTTTTAAATACAGTACATCTTTCTCATGTACGAAACCATTTTCATAAATCATAGTAGCTGTACACATATCTTGTGCACAAAAATAACATACACATAACCTGTGTATAAAATCATTCTCTCGTTATATAAAATTCACATCAACTGGTGGCAATTATCATGTCCACATAATTCAATTGTGGCAATTATCATGTCCACATAATTCAATGGTGGCAATTATCATGTCCACATAATTCAATGGTGGAAATTATCATGTCCACATAATTCAATAATAATCCGCAGAACTTCTGTCTGCATAATAATTCATTCGAGGAATGTTTTGCTTGTGTCTATCTCGTCAAACATTTATAAAAGCATTTCATGTATTCTCAGTTCAAAATATATTTCAAAAGCATTTAATAAAGCAGTTGTAAAAATAGCGCATGTATTCTCAGTCCCAAAAATATAAAGAGTAAAAGGGAGCAAATGAACTCACCATACTGTATTTTGTAGTAAAAATACATATGACGGTATTGAACAAATGTAGGGTTGGCCTTGGATTCACGAACCTATATCATTGGTTTGTATATATTAAAACGTATAATCGTAATCGAACAATTTATTATATCTTAATTTATATATTACATATTTAATTTGCGTTTATATTCAAAATGGTTATTATTTATATAGTTATATTAATATATCCATACTTGTTTAATATTATATGTAAAAATCAATAGTTTGTTATTTGTAAGTATTTATATAAATAATATTAGTAAGTTTGATATATATAGTTATATGAAATTTTAATATAATTATAGTATACATAATAAGTATATTTCATGTACAAAATATTTATCTGCTTAAAATGTAGTTTTTGAGATTAATAAGGAGAATATTAATAATCATAGTATTTAATAATAATACCTATTTTGATAATAATATTAGTAATAACTAGTTGAGGACCCGCGAATTCGCAGGACTTTGTGAGTGTAAAAACAATATTAAGAATTTCAATAATGTATTAGAGTTTAACTATATCTTTATTTTTAGTATATCCAATGTAGCAATGCAAATTAAAAATGCAAACATATATATAGCAATGCAATTTAAAAGTATGATAATGAGTGTTCCAAGTACATAGCAAACTTATAACACGTCACACATGAAAAAAACAGTGAAAAACTAACCAAAAATTTATTTGTTGTTGTCAAACAGTTAATTTTAAAGAATCCTCATTACTTCAATTAGTTGGAACGTTAGTCGGCTAACATCGTAGGTAACCGTACACAGATCTCCATCAGCCAACTCATTATGCTAATAAATTGCCTCCATCCTCTAGATACTACCTTGGCTGTTGTTTTCCTTTCTCCACTATAAAGCCCCGTACTTGCATCAAGATTGGCAACAATAACACTTGAGCCAGGAAAAACTTCTGGTAGACAGTGGCAAATCCAGGATGAAAACGTTACCGGGTCCTAAAAAAATTTTCAAAGCTAATTATATTTAAAGGACACTTAGTGTTTGTTTACTTCCAAAAAAAATCAATGATTTTAAAATATATGGGGTCATCTAGTTAAATTTAGTGGTGTCATATACGATTTGAAAAGTATATTATATGAAAAATGTATACATTAGTGGGGTCATAAGACCCCACCCCTTTAACTCTATATTCACCCCTGCTCGTAAACCGTACCATTCATTTGAAATTCGCTGAAAAATAATAAGAAACCGTTGGTAAATAAGTAACTTTATATCATATAAGTTACAATTATAGATAATCTACTTTATGCAATTTATTTAAATAAAAGAGGATGTGGTTAGAAAAATATTTCAAAGCATTTAAAGAAACAAAAAAGTGTTAGTAGAAAAATACCAAGCATCTCACTTTACGAATCGGAAATGTGAACAAAAGAGCATGATTAGGGTTTGGATTTGGATTGATATGAACCTCGTTTGTTGGAAATTGAGTTGGTTGATCATGACCTGAAGATTGATTATGGTTTTGCACACCAGCTCCTCTTACCTCATCATCCTTGAAGTCTTCTTCAACTTTAATTTCTCATGTAGCAGGTAAAGAATTGTGATACTGATTGTGCAAAGATGATATTGTGATTCTTTCAATACAACTTGGTAGATAGACTATCAACTAAAGAGTTTTGACATTAATTGGATTGAAATGTAACAAAATGCAAAATGATTTAATATGAGTAATCGAATGAAATTTGAAACAAAAGGGTAACCTCGTCGGCTTCAGAATCTGTAGGATGGTTCCCCTTTAATACATAAGTTAAGCTTGATAAATCAAAGACTGAGATACTAATGATAAATCTTTTACATGAGAGAAACAACATTAGTTTTTCTTTATTTATTTATTAATTTACCTGAACCCCCATTCAAAGTAACTAACTGTTACTCCCCCTGAATTTGCAAATTTGTCAGGCATGATAACAACGCCTTTCTTCGATAAAATCTGTTAAAAAACATAATGGTGTTATTATTGTGACGTAACAAAATGCAAAATGATTTAATATGAGTAATTGAATTGAAATTTGAAACAAAAGGGTCGTGTACTTCAAAGATCACCCATATTGACCCGTGAGAAAACCCACCCATTTCGTTGTATCTAAAATTTAAAAAGAGATCTAGTCCAAGTTTGTACCTTGTGGATGACTTGGACGTTTTTCAACTTGCGTTGAGTAGACATTTTGTACACAATTTCTTTGTCCGCATTTGGCACATCCGACAAAATTTCCTACATAGATTAACTTAAAATTCTGACTAAATAATGGCCAGTATGAATGAACATTAGTATGAACTATGAAGTACACGACCCACTACAATGACCCATTAGCAATGCCTTTTAAGAATTTAAAAAAAAAATAACAACTTTACCCATTACACTGACCCATTAGTTCTGACCCATTACCAATGCCTTTAAAAAAAACTTTATATTAACTTTACCCATTACACTGAACCATTAATTCTGACCCATTACCAATGCCTTAAAAAAAAAAACTTTATAACAACTTTACCCATTTACCCATTACACTGACCCATTAATTCTGACTCATTACCAATGCCTTTTATAAATAAAAATAAAAATTTTATATATTTACCCGTTACACTGACCCATTAATTCTGACCCACTTGTAAATATGTAAACAAATAATCATGCATATATATATATATATATATATATATATATATATATATATATATATATATATATATATATATATATATATATATATATATATATATATATATATATATATATATAAAGTATGAGTCTTTAATAAAAAAGGAACATAGCTACGTACATGCAGGTTTACTGTAAGTAATAACTTGAATTAGTATCCTTAGCAATCTGTATAGCTTCTTCTACTATTTTATACTTTATAATAGGTGCAACAGGTCCAAATAATTCATGCCTGTATAAATAACGATTCAAAAATATAATCAAGCCGATATCCAAATTAGGAATTACTTAAAGCTATAAGTTTTTAAATAATAACCAAAACCTGTAGGGATAATTAAATTTGAATTTTCAAACGTAAATTTGAAAATACTGTCATTCTTGACCAGTTAATTCATTCTTGACCCGTACAGCTATTCGTGAGATTGTACATGGACAATATCACACTGACTCACGTGTTCTTAATAATAACCTTACATTCATGTTGGATCAATGTAACTTCCTTTGCAAATCCGGGAACCGTCCTTTAAATGTCGGTACGAAATACGTGACCAATTCCTTACCTTCTATTCATGATTCTTTTCATATATAACCTAATTTTCATAGCATACCAAAGCAATTCATTTTTTCAGTTGCATCACATTCCTTAAAAACTGCTAAAGATGGTGAAAATGACCCATAAACCACCAAAGTATATGAGTATGTGAAATATTAAAAACCTTCACGTCTTAAGGGTAACCTCGTCGACATCAGAATCTGTTGGATGGTTCCCCTTTAATACATAAGTTAAACTTGACAAATCAAAGACTGAGATACTAATGATAAATCTTTTACATGAGAGAAACGGCATTAGTTTTATTTATTTATTTATTTTTATTTACCTGAACCCCCATTCATAATAACTAACTGTTACTCCCTCTGAATTTGCAAATTTGTCAGGCATGATAACGCCTTTCTTCGATAAAATCTGTTAAAAACATAATGGTGTTGTTATTGTAATGTAACAAAATGCAAAATGATTTAATATGAGTAATCGAATGAAATTTGAAACAAATGGGTCGTGTAGTTCATAGATCACCCATATTGACTCATGAGAAAACATCAAGTTAAGCATAAGCATATAGTATAAGGCTAAGATTAAGGCATTATATATGAACATCAATATTCATTATTCAATAATAATTAAAATCCAGATAATCTTAACTAATATCAAGAACCAATCTTGCTGGCATCGTTAAAAAAATAAAAAAACTCAAAAGGAACATAATACCAAAAAAAACCAATGACCCATTATTAATGCCTTAAAAAAAACTTTATAACAACTTTACCCATTACACTGACCCATTAATTCTGACTCATTACCAGTGCATTTTAAAAATAAAAATAAATTTTTTTATAACAACCTTACCCATTACACTGACCCATTAATTCTGACCCATTACCAATGCCTTTTAAAAAATAAATATATTTACACGTTACACTGACCCATTAATTCTGACCCACTTGTAAATATGTAAGCAAATAATCATGCATATATATATATATATATATATATATATATATATATATATATATATATATAAAGTATGAGTCTTTAATAAAAAAGGAACATAGCTACGTACATGCAGGTTTACTGTAAATAATAACTTGAATTAGTGTCCTTAGCAAACTGTATAGCTTCTTCTACTGTTTTATACTTTATAATAGGTGCAACAGGTCCAAATAGTTCAGGCCTGTATAAATAACGATTCAAAAATATAATCAAGCCGATATCCAAATTAGGAATTACTTAAAGCTATAAGTTTTTAAATAATAACCAAAACCTGTAGGGATAATCAAATTTGCATTTTCAAACGTAAATTTGAAAATACTTTCATTCTTGACCCGTTAATTCATTCTTGACCCGTACAAATATTCGTGAGATTATACACGGACAATATCACACTGACTCACGTGTTCTTCTTAATAATAACCTTACATTCATGTTGGATCAATGTAACTTCCTGCATCAGCCTTATTGAAACTTTTCATAGCTTCCTGCATCATACCTAATTGGTAATATAAGAGTTACATGAGTTCACAAGATAACACCATCAGTAAGTTGCTCAGGGTATATAGAATAGGGGAACCATGTGAAATCAATCAAATACGCATAAACATAAACATAAATATAAACGACATATAAACATAAATATGATGCAGTTCATGTAAAGGGCTGTGTAAAAGGACAACAAAATGTATTTTTATATTATCAAATCATTCGTCTAAAAGTATATATAAAAATGTAATTGGACGATATCATGTAGTCATCTAAATTTACATACCTGTGTTATTCTGACGATATGTAATGGTTGTTTGAATATTGATAAAATTTTAAAATTGGTGTGATTAATATAGTCACATGAAAATATGCAAAGGAACTTAAAGTTGTTAATCTCAAATAATGTGTTGATCAATATCGCAAGTATACAAAGGGACTTTCTACATCATATAATGCATAAAATTTGCAGACTCCACAGTGACCCATTCAACATTTGCACCCTTCATTAAGTATAAAATTGATCAATATCACAATTCAGTAAATAACACACATACATTAATTTCGTATTGACATATGACAATTACAACAGTAAAACTACACCAAGTTTTTACCTAAAATACAGGAACTCTAAGGTTAGCCTTCTTGAAAACCTTATCAAGAAGAGCAAACAAAACTTCGTAAATTTCAATCATAAGGGTTGTTCATTCATCACATCTTCAGCTTACCAAATGAGCTACTGCTAAAAACACAAATAACGATAATGAAAAGATTAATAACTTATAAATGATCTTTAGTGTGGCAATTTCATATTACTTAAATATATGTATCTTAGATGTCAGTATCTCAAAATATGTAAAAACAAAATAACGATAGTTTATGTTTCATTTTAGTACAAGATAGGTTCATAATTCTTAAATGTCACTAAGCTTGCTATTTTTTATGAAACCACATATAAAAGCTTCTAACTACAACGCCATGAGCTCTTTAGGAATTTCAAAAAAAAAAAAAAAAATTATAGTTTCATAGTGAATCAGTTGAAGAAGCATACCATGCTTATGCATAAGTGCATAACCATAAGAAACTTGATGATAACTTTTGAAGAAGGTCAATCATGACATGTATTTTGTCTCTCTTCGCGGCATTGTACATGCACTTGACAACATCATCCAATACACAAACTCTCACCATCAAACATTCAAGAAGATGCAAAGTACAACAGATTGAGATGTGAGTACATAATGTAATCTATAAACTTTTTTAACCTAACAGAAAAAAGGGAACGCCCTACATTGAGAATTTGTGTAATACCTTATGAACTATTCGAACTAATACTATTTACTACTTGATCAATATTTGTTTTCAGAATTCCCCAAAAAATTACTTACACTTTAAACCCTTCTTCAAAGGCACAAACTATTCAAAACACAAATAAAGTTTTAGAGCAAACCTTAATATCCGAATTCAATGATATAAATATGGATCAAATATTTTTGATACGAACCAACTGCCCTATCCTTTGGTGCCTGTAAAAGTATAAAGAGAATAAATACACAAGTTTGTAGAACTTGAAATTCAAGTTAGTTGCAAGTCATATTGTCTTTTCTTGAAATTTTTGGAACGATACAATTACATCGACAATCAACAATCTAGTCTATAAGTAGAAAGCAAACCTAAAAAAAACTATGTTGATCACACTTGGTTATTGGTTTTCTTTATAATAAAACTCAGTAACAGCCACACTGCAAATGATGAAACAAAACTTCAAGTATATACTATTATTATAAAGAAAACCAACAACCAAGTGCGATCAACAATGAGTTATAGTTTCATATAGCGTAAAATAGTCTAAATAAAAACCCCTTGTAAGGATTCATATCTAACCAAAAGAGTCATTATTTAGTTCAATTCATAAATATATTGATATTAATTTCAATTTGTTAGAATTATACCTGTTCTTGATCATAGTTGATCAACAGGTGATAAATATGCTAGGTACCTAAAATTCACGAACAAATATCAAATCATATTCAGATAATGACCACATCACATAATCAGTTCACTCAAACATTTAATCAAACATCTTATATGCATAAACATAAACAGAAAATGAAATCAATAATTTCAACATTACTTTGTATGTATTGGCCCTGGTTGATCATCTGCAAAAGACAAAGAAACAAATAAGTTAATAAACGTGAATTTTCGATAAAAGATTTCGAAAGCTAATAACATACACAGAGATTCGGAATGAGATTTTATTGATCGACGATATGCTTAGGGTTTGATTGTATCAAACATTCTTGCAACGGTTTATTAATTCATGATTGAACAAATATTCTTCCTGATTGAGGATTAGTCTCAGAAATCGGGAAGATCGTCCAGTCTTTTCCAGAGAGGGTAGAGAGAAGCTTGTTTTTTCTGATGATGAAAGTTACACAGTATTTTGTTTTTGAATTAATGAGTTGCTTGAATATGAGTTGCTTGAATATGACGGTGAATGGATCGATCCCTAATTTTTTTAGTTTTCAAGGTTAATTTTGTCTGATTACCTCTTAATCCAAGGATTGTCACGTGATTAAGGGAGGGATTTTAAATGGATGGCTAGGATTAGAGGTGATTAAAAGATTGGATGGCTAAGATTTATTTTTAAGGAGATTTGTCACTCAATTGTGTGTTTACTTTAATATATATAGAGATAGAGATAGAGATAGAGATAGAGACAATATTAATAACAATAATTATAATTGTAACTAGGGTGATGATAATGATAATAATAGTTGGTAACTACTACTTATATTAGCGGTAATAACAATAATAACTAATATTTATAATACTTATTAATAATATTTATTAATAATTAATAATACTAATACTAATGAAAATTTTATTACTTAACGATAATAATAATAATAATACTTGTTTTGATATTAATAATAGATAATATAATAATAATAATTAAAATAACAATAATAATAACAATAAGTAGTAATAATAAAAGTTTTAGTAAAGAAAACTACCTCAAAATAGGAAAAAGATAAACTGCCCGCGACGGGACTCGAACCCGCAACCTCTCGCTTAAACAAACACGCCCTTATCCAACATTCTGTCTCTCGTTTTTCTTAAATATCTTCACACATTATTTCCTTTAACTTATCTTTTCTGCTTCCTTTCCTCTTCTTTTAAAGAAAAAAAAATTGGCATGGCCGAGGATTGAACCCGCGACCCCTCGCTTATCAACCCACACCTCTAACCAGCGTGCTATGTGTTTCTTTCTGTAATTATGTGTGACCTAAATATATATAGCCTCTATCTCTGACTTCTTGATCATCTACCCTAACAAATCGATCCTCGCTAAACCGATCTAATATACAGCAATATAAACCGAATCTTGGGCCCAACTTCATACACATAATATGAAAGGACCCGTTCATATACATTATAAACGATTCACAATAGTTGATTACATCGCGAGGTATTTGACCTCTATATGATACATTTTACAAACATTGCATTCGTTTTTAAAAGACAAACTTTCTTTACAACGAAAGTTGACGGCATGCACACCATTTCATAATACATCCAACTATAATTTGGCTTAATAATAATCTTGATGAACTCAATGACTCGAATGCAACGTCTTTCAAAATATGCCATGAATGACTCCAAGTAATATCCTTAAAATGAGCTAATGCACAGCGGAAGATTTCTTTAATACCTGAGAATAAACATACTTTAAAGTGTCAACCAAAAGGTTGGTGAGTTCATAGGTTTATCATAACAATCATTTCAATATATTAATAGACCACAAGATTTCCGTTTATAAATATATGTACACTCGCAAGTGTATAAAAGTATTCTATAAGTTGTAGGCACCCGGTAACAAGCCTTAACGTTCATGTTTTACCCTCTGAAGTACACCAGATCAGGTGTGTTTAAAATAACCTCGAAGTACTAAAGCATCCCATAGTCAGGATGGGGTTTGTCAGGCCCAATAGATCTATTTTTAGGATTCGCGCCTACCGTACATAGACAAGTAGTTTAATGTTACCAAGCTAAGGGTATATTTCTGGTTTAAACCCACGTAGAATTAGTTTTAGTACTTGTGCCTATTTCGTAAAACATTTATAAAACAGCGCATGTATTCTCAGCCCAAAAATATATATATAAAAAGGAGCAAATGAAACTCACAATACTGTATTTCGTAGTAAAAATACATATAACGTCATTTAACAAGTGCAAGGTTGGCCTCGGATTCACGAACGTATCAATATTGAGATTCAATATTGCAGGAAAGTACGTAGACGCAACGGAGATGATAAACACTAGATTGACCTCACGAGCATACCCATGAACCATACCCATCACCTCCATAGCTATAACCCATAATTTCCTTAGCTTCGACTCATTAAAAAAAACTATTTTGAAATCACTTGGACAGCACTCCGTCGTAATATTTTATGTATACTAATAATATCTTGAAATAATACAGAGCAAATATATATATTTATATATATAAATCGATTGAGAGAGTTTAGAGAAATATATTTTCAAGTTTCTATGAAATAATGAAACCTACTGAATTCTATTTATAATAGATTTTTGAATTATTAAAGTATGAATTATTAAAGTGAATTATTAAAGTATGAATTATTAAAGCTAATGATTAAAGTATGAATTATTAAAGTGAATTATTAAAGTATGAATTATTAAAGTGAATTATTAAAGTATGAATTATTAAAGTGAATTATTAAAGTATGAATTATTAAAGTTAAAGTAAAGTAAAAGTAAAGTAAAGGTAAAGTTAAAGTATAGTAAAAGTATAAAAAACTATGTATGTATAATACGCGTATAAATATATATAATATTAATTTAAATCGTTATATATATTTAATGAAATAAAATATAAATATCGTTATATTTATTATACTGGTTAAGTAATGAGTTGTCAAAAGTGATTCTAGATATTTATAAAAGTTATATACGTTTTAATAATAAAGTTTTTTTTAAACTGAAAACGTTTTTGTACGTTTGAAAATAGATTAATAGAATATTATGGAAACCAATTCTCTACTAGCTTTTGTCTAACTTTTGTAAATGACACTTTTTATTTTTATTTATAAATAGCTTTACAAATTATTCCGAATATCGTTAAGAGGAATAGATTTTCTCAAATCATAGTGGACCTCTCAACAGAGACTTGTAATCATAATTCAATGTTTCTGATAATTCAATCATTTAATATATATTTTTTTAATTTCGTCGATTGATCATGCATATTTTAACCGAGGGGTCTTAACATGCTTGCTCAACGTAAAGGAGGGGTTTAAGGATCTTAGAACGTGGCTCTCCGGTCCGGCTACCGTGAATAACCCTGGCCTACATGATGATGTCGGCGGGGTGGCCAAGTGATTAAGTCCACCTTCGATGACGTCCGTCGATCAGAAGGCCCCAAGCAAGGTTGTAGGTACCAGTTAATAAAGAACTCACCTGTTAACCTTTAGAAGATGATAGAGGATGTAAGTTACGTAGGATGTGTGGTAGAAGATGGCTACGTAACGTGGTGTGTTGCTAACGACGATTAGGGTTTGTATTTATAGGCAAACCCTAATTCTAGAATCGTCATAGGATAGTGATAATCGTTTCCATAACCATCTCCCCCGAATCACGGATATAATTATGGAAAAGATATTTGCTCAACCGCCGTAAAGGGACCAGATACGGATCCGCATGCCGCATGACGCATGAGAGCACCCCGCATGCGCACCATAACGCATGCCCGTGTGTATGTTACATGCGCATGCGGGCTGCGGTATCATTAAGTCCCCCCAGTTTGATGTTATATGACGCAAGTCATATGATATCAAACTATTAAGCGAAAAAGAGAAAACAAAAGGACGACGAGCATTTAATGTCCTCGCGTGCGCCTCGATGCCTGTCACAATCGCAGAAGCCCATTCGGCTGACAAGACATAAAGTAACAATGCCGCAGGCGCGTGCGAACCACGCGCGTGTTTGTAATCATTCTTAACTGACACCACGCGCGATCAGCAAATTCTACCCGTCGATTGCATTACACGTGTATGGCCACGATAACACCATTCCAACCCACGCTCCCCCAATCTTGCCTATAAATAGCCCCAAATCACACACATTTTCACTTTTCCGGTGTCAAGCTTCCCAAATACGCTCTCGCCTTCAAATCCTATCAATTCCGATCAACTCCGTCATATTCCGATCGTCATTTAAAGGTCAGTCGTTCTCCATTCATCTAAAAATGACCAAAGCTAATGAAACTTTCGTAGAGAATGTATAGTCCAACATAGGCCAGAAAAACATCGACCACTTAGTTAAGCAATACCCCCCTCTTGCGGGTTACAATCCGGTACCACCACTGCCTAGCCAGCGAGCCCATCAGCCACCAGAGAATAAGGTGGCGATCTACGAACATGCTTTTAAGCATGGTAATTTCAGGGTTCCACCCACCGACTTCTTTTTAGGCGTACTAGATCATTTCAAAGTAGGGCTAGGGCAATTGCACCCGTATGCGATAGGCAAAATCGTTCTATTCGAGATGTGGTGTGTTGCACTCAACACAGTACCATTGGTGAAGGTTTTTTGCCACCGATTCCGCTTAGCCAACCACCATAAATCTTGGTTCACCTTCTTCGCACGCCAAAATTTCACAAAAACCCCGAAATCGAATGCGGGAAGTTGGAAAGAAACTTTTTTCTTCGTCGACCAGACCGTAGTAGGCACTGGCTTCCCGCAGACGCTTATTTGGTGCGAGAAGGTAGAAAAAGATGTGAACAAGATGCCAGCGTTGGATGACGAGGAGAAAAAGTTGTTGAAGCAGTGCGTCAACGCACAACTGGTGCACCGTTCGTATGGTAATGTTATGCTGCGGTTGGGGAAGATATCCGCGTATTGGCCTTGGGAGGATGTGCGGCCGGCCATAGTTGGCCCCGATGGAAAGGGTAGGAATAGCATAAACGCGTACTTACATAAATTTTTGTATATTTTCTAACGCAGGCGTTTATTGTTTGCAGAGATGAGGATGAAGAAGGTGCTTACCGCGGAGGAGATTGCTGGGATATCTTTCTGCAAGCAGGATGTGGACAAACAGCTAGAGCAGGCAGCTGCTAGCGAACATGTGGATGAATCGTCGGCGGAGTCAGGCAATAAACGCAAGGCGGCTGGGACGTCCGAGGCTCAGAAGAAGAAGAAGAAGACTCCGAAGCAGCTGGAGGATATGAGCAACGACAATTTTGTTGCCATCGATCCGCGGTCCGCAGACCTACCTCCCCCCATTAATGGTGAGCGTTTATTTTTTCGCATGTATACCGCGTAGAAAAATCTGCGTACTAATCTGAGTATTTTGCAGAGCATGTGGAGGAGACGCAGCCAACAACACCGCGGGTCAACCCCGAGCTGCAGGCCACTGCCACATCCAAAGACAAGGCGATCCCCGTCGAGTCTGAGTCTACATTACCTCCTCCGCAAGGCAGCTTCCGTGTTGCCAACCTCCGCCAACTTTGCCAGTCCTCCGCAGAAAATGCTGCGGAGCAATCTGCATTCTTGCAGCAAATCTTCCCAGCAGAGTTCCGCGAGCAACTGGCCGCGCTGCCGTTTAACCAGGCGCTCAACGCCTTTGTCCAGAACGGGCTGGTATTCTTTGGGATGTTTGCGGACCAAGACCGTCGATCCTCCAGCCTATACGATGTTGCACTGCGCAAAGAGGTGGAGTTGGGTTTGCTGCAGGCGGGTGTAGATCAGGTCAAGAAGGACAGGGACGCTGCTGAGGAGGCCCGCAAAGCTGTTGAATTGACTGCGGCCGAAACCAAGACCTTCTTGATTCAAGAAAGAAAAAAGAATCAAGAGCTTGTGGGTGCGGTTGATCAGGCAAAGGGGGAAACTGAGCGGGTGAGGCTGGAGTTGGAAAAGGTGACGAGGGAGAGGGACGATGCGGTTACCGACCGCGAGCTGGCCGAGGCAGATATGACAAAGCTGCGCACCGCACTCCCCGCAATTGCGCAGAAAGTGATGGACTCCGAGCCCGTGTCCGACCGGTTTAATGCCTATGTCGATGCGGTCAAGGACCATGAGGTGAACAAGGCTGTGCGGGAAGTGATCCAGGCATGCGGCCTAACTCCACCGTTCCCCGACATTGTCCAAAAGAAATTAAAGGAGGGAACGGCCGCGGCGCTGCTGGAGTCAGAAGAGGCAATCAAGTCCATCCCTATCCCTTTGATCAATGCGTTTGCGGCTGACCCGACGATGCCGCTTGATGGGTTTTTGAAGGAGGATTACTAGAGTAGTTTGTGCCGTAAGCCCTAATCTTAGGCATGTAATTGTAAATGTATTTTGGAGCCCTAAGTCCCATGTTGGGCAGGCATGTGAAACAATTACTTATGTAATAATTTATTTGGATGTGTATATATGTTTGTCTGTTATGCATGCGTGATATCCTTGTTTGTATATCGCGAATCAAAACAAATTATGAACCGCATGCGCATGCACATAGTTAACCACAACTTATGCGTATGCGGATGGTACTGCGTAAAATAAACCAATATTTTAACTTACCTTTAACAATTTAGACTCAAAAGCTACTGCGCTATTGCTTTGTCATGTACTAGAGGTGCACTATTAGTTGTATGGTAAGCAAACGCAACTAAAAACAAACCAATGTTTTTATGCTTAGGAGTTCCTCAAGCAAACCAATGCGAGAGCGATTACGCACAAGCAAACCAATGCTTGTATATTTAAAGTCGACTTTGCAGCCATCTAGTCTGCGTGGCGCTTGGCTAGGGGAAAACCAATTCCCTTCGCCTGCCGTTATTGTCTAGCCTTGTAACCAAACAGGCTTCTGCCGCACGGGGGCTAGAGGACACCCCTTAAGTAGGCAGGAATCGCATACAAAAAATATAAATGGACAACAAAAGTATGCGCATGTAATTATTTTTATTTGGCATTAATTATGATTACAACTGCGACATATCCGAAAGGATGAAAAATAAAATAATGTGCTAAACAAATTGGAGTGATCAAGTCCATCTAGCTACATGTAACATTTTTTCAATAACGTCGCATGCCAAGTGCGTTTCACAGGTTTGCCATCTAATGTCTCTAGATGGTATGCCCCGGTGTTGCTTGCTTTTGCTACCCTGTATGGGCCCTCCCAACGAGGTCCCAGTTTCCCAGTATCTTCCGCATGACTTGCATCGTTCTGGCGCCAAACCAAATCACCGCACTTATAAGTGCGTGAACGCACACGCTGATTGTAATACTTTGCGATTTTCTGCTTGTTATTTGCTTCGTTAACAGCCGCAGAGAGTCTGCGTTCTTCAAGCAGATTAAGATTTTCCCGCAGAGCTTCAGAGTTATTTTGCTCATCAAAGTTTTGTATGCGGAACGTTGGTACCCCAATCTCTGCGGGTACAACAGCTTCTGACCCATAAACCAAACTAAACGGAGTCTCACCAGTGCTTGCTTTGGGTGTGGTTCTATGCGCCCATAAAACCTTTGGAAGCTCATCCACCCAACCAACGCGGTCATGACCCAACCTTGCCTTGATTCCAGCAACTATATCTCGGTTGGTAACTTCGCACTGGCCATTCGCCTGCGGATGCGCAACTGAAGTAAAAGTTTGCTTAATATTAAGCTCCGCACACCAACTGCGAAAAGGATCGCCGGCAAATTGTGTACCGTTATCACTAACAATTTCATTGGGTATGCCGAATCGACAGACTGTCTTCCCATACAAAATTCCGCACTCTTTTCCCCGAAATTGTTGCCAGCGGTTTCGCTTCGACCCACTTCGTGAAGTAATCGATTGCAACAATTAAGAATTTGACATTTCCTTGGCCTTTGGGGAATGGTCCGACTATGTCGATCGCCCATTTGCAGAATGGCCATGGCGAGGAGACCGGTATCATTGGATGCGCAGGTGCCCTGCTGATAGGTGCATGTATTTGGCATGATTCGCATTGCTTGACAATACGCGCGGTGTCTGCGTACATAGTAGGCCAATAATAACCTAACCGCATGATTTTTGACACAATGGACCTGTGTCCCGAATGAAGGGCGCATGCACCCTCATGCACCTCGCGTATAACTTCCTCTGCCTCTTTCGGACCTACGCACCTTAAATGCGGTCCCAAATAGTTTCTTCGATACAAGACGTCACCCTCGAGGGCATAAAGCGGTGCCTTTGTGCGGACTTTCTTCGCATCAGAGGAGTCCGCGGGTGAAGTGCCGTCCCGTAAAAAAGCGATGATGGGCGTCATCCACGTTGGGCTTGATTCCTTAACCGGTGCCACTAGAGGCATCATGACAATAGATTTTGCGTTGAGTTCCTCTATTAGAATTTTCTTACCCATATGATCAAAAGCCAAGGCAGCTAGTTTGCTTAGCGCATCTGCCTTCTTATTTTGCCCCCGCATTATGTGCGAGATTTGAAAAGCCTCGAACTGGTCAGCGAGATTATGAACAAGCGATAAATATTGCTGCATAGCAATGTCGTACGCTTCGAAGTCTCCGCAGACTTGATTGCATACTAGCTTTGAATCCACGTAAGCGTGCAAGATTTTAACATTTAGCTTATGCGCGATGCGCATACCTGCTAGCAGAGCCTCATACTCTGCTTCATTGTTTGTGACAGCAAAATTAAACCGCAGTGCGTACGTATGTTCCTCACCGCCTGGACCTGTCAAAATTACACCTGCGCCTGCGCCAGATGCGCTACACGCACCATCGGTGTATAATTCCCATGGTGATAGAACAGGTGCGGGCGGATCTTGATGTTCTGCTGACGCTTCGACATCCGCAGGTATTTCTGCTAGGTAGTCAGCAAGTATTTGACCCTTAACCGCACTGCGTGAAGAAAAGTTTATTTCATGTTCTCCCAATTCGACTGCCCACTTGGCCATTCGGCCAGAAATCTCGGGCTTGTACAGTACCTGAATGAAATAAAATGATTGCGTTAGTCAATGCGGTAACCCCGGTCATTGCCGCAAAGTAATCATGTACCAACCTGTTTGATTGGCTGATCAGTTAGAACCACAATCGGATGTGCTTGAAAGTATCGGCGTAAACGCCGCGCTGTATGGACAAGCGCATATACTAACTTCTCTATTGGTGAGTAGTTTACTTCGCTTGATGTCAGTGTCTTGCTTACGAAGTAGACCGGCATTTGTGTCTGAGAAAACCTCAGCGTTAAAGTTCTGCGAAATAAATAATGCAAGTAAATTGATAAGTTACCTTTTCGCGGTCTGCGATGAGAACTGAACTGATTGCTTCCTTTGATGCCGCAAGGTACAGCGTTAACGTCTCCCCATTGACTGGCGCAGTAAGTGTTGGTAACTCTGCAAGCACCTTTTTCATCTCCTGAAAGGCTGATTCTGCTTCCTGAGTCCAGACAAAATCCTTTTTCTTCAAACAGTTTTTCAAAGTGTTAAAGAATGGTAGCTGACGCTCTGCGGCTTTTGACAAAAACCGCGTGATTGCTGCGAGCTTCCCAGTGAGACTCTGCACATCTTTCTTTGTTTTCGGAGATGGTAAATTATCAATAGCTTCAATCTTTTTGGGATTAGCCTTGATGCCCCGCGCTGTCACCACATGACCTAGAAACTTGCCTTCCTCCTCTCCAAAGCTACATTTAAGCGGATTAAGCTTCATGTTGATCCTTCGCAGAGACGCAAACGTTTCTAGGATGTCTGCGAGCATGTCTTCTTCGGTGTTGCTTTTGATTACCAAGTCATCGACATACGCTTCAAGATTTCTGCCAATTTGAGGCTTGAATGCTGCGTCAATTACACGCTGATAGGTCGCGCCCGCGTTCTTCAAGCCAAAAGGCATCTTTGTGTAACAATAAATACCCTGCGGCGTATGAAAAGCAGTCTTGTCTTCGTCTTCCGCAGCCATTAGAATTTGGTGATATCCTTTGTATGCGTCCAGAAAGCACTTATATCTGAATCCAGACAAAGATTCAACCTTCCAGTCTATCTCCGGGAGAGGGTAATTGTCTTTAGGACATGCTTTGTTAATGTCTTTAAAATCAACGCACATTCGCCAGTTACCATCAGCCTTTTTCACCAACACCGGATTGGCAACCCATGTTTGATAACGCACTTCGCGTAGAATGTTTGCTTTGACAAGGTTGTCTACTTCTGCGCATAGCCAATCACTGCGGTCTAAAGCCATATGTCGCTTTTTTTGTCTAACAGGTGTGAGCGATGGATTAACATTCAATTTATGTTCCGCAATGTCCCGCGGGACACCTGTCATATCTGATTCGCGCCATGCGAAAACATCTGCGTTTGCGGACAATATGCCATGTAACTTAGCCTTGGTTTCAGCTGATAAACCTGCGCCGATTTTTATACCCTTATCTGGATGCAAGCGATTAGCAATGACCGCACTGCTTGCAATCTGCTCCTCGATGCTAGGGATGTTAATTTGCACAACTGACGCACATATCTTAATCTTTTGATGTGACGCCATTGTGGCAACTCCTCCCTTAGTAGGAAACTTAATCAAACCGTGCACTACCGAAGGTATGATGTTAAAACGCCGTATGAAATTTCTTCCCAGTAGCGCATTATATCGCGAAGTCGAGCGGACCACATAAAAGTCAACTAATTCGTTCCTTATTAACTGCGGATTCTTGTCATCTTCGAGCTCTATTAATAACTCTATCCGTCCCACGGGCCATGAGCTTTCTCCGGAAAAACCAGACAGCGTGATATCAGACGGACGTAGCTGCGCCTTCACGTGTGCGGGAAGAAATTGATAGCAATGCTCGTACATAATGTCAACGCCGCTCCCAGTGTCAACATGCATGCGCTTGACCTGCACCCCGCAAGAAGGAATGCGGCACTTGATAATGATAGGTTCATTCACCCTGTCAATTGTCATCACAGGAGGGAAAGTGATTGGAAGAAGTTCCCAATCCTGATGATCGTTATACTTTCTTCGCTGACCTAATCTCTCTGCATCAACCATGTTAATGGTTAAATCAGCATTTTTGGTCTTATCCACTTTCTGCCACGCGAAGGTTTTAGTTTTTGACCCCTCTTCTGCGGCTTTCCCTTTATCTTTCTTTGGCGGTTTGAGGTGATCCAACTTACCCGCACGGAGCGCCTCCAGTACCCGTTCCATCAAGTTTTTACACCTATTCGTATCGTGCCCGTAATCATCGTGAAATTCACAATACTTTGTCTTATCCCGCTTACCAAATTCCGTAAGCGGAGTTGGGACCGCGAAGGTCGCGTATACTGGCTCCGTCGCCAAAATTTCTTTGGGCGTTTTGGATAAGCTTTTAAGAAGCGCATAGTTCTGATTGTTGATGCCGCGCTGATTATTGTTTCGATAATTGCCACTTGATTTCCCTTTATCATTCCTGATAGGACCACCGCTAGGATACCTTCCGCGAGAGTTGTTACCACGATTTTGATCGCGCGAACGATCATCATCGTCCTTCCTCTCGTTGCGTATGCTAGCTGTTGGAATGTCATTATCTTCGCCACTCCGCATATAGTCGTGGCATTCATTAAGCGCCTCAACATAAGTTGTTGGGACTGTATGGCGCAGACGCCTTACCAGTGTTGGATGACGTTCTGAGTTTATACCATGTATGAGTCCGGAAATCTGTTGCTCTGGTTTGAGATCTGGTATACGCAGGCACTCATTAGTATACCTTGTGAGAAATTCGCCCAAAGATTCCTTGGACTTCTGCACGATGTCATGGCATTCAATGTGAGTGCGCTTGCGTGGTCTCTGATTCTGATATTGCAGTAAAAACTTTGTCCGCAGATCCATAAACCCGGCAATACTACCCGCCGGCAACTTATTAAACCACTCACGAGCAATACCCTGTAGTGTCATAGGAAATATCTGACACGCAACCGGATCCACCCAGCCTTGAGTGCGCATTGCGCCTTCGAAGCACTGTAAAAAATCATCTGGATCGGTCAGGCCATTGTAAGTACCCAACGTGCTAGGTATCTTTGGTGCTGATGGAAACGGGTAGGCGGATATATGCGGAGGAAACTTGTCAAAGGTAGTCGGTAGCTCGAAGGGTGGTTTAACAGGATCCCCTTTCAAATTTGCAAAGAAACGCTTCATCATGTCCTGAACAAAGTCAGGTTGTGAAAATAAGTGAACCATATCGGGAGGTGCGGCCTGCATGAATTGACTTGCAAGATTTGCCTGCCCTTGAACATTTTGCCAAGGTTGACCCTGCGTCTGCGGATATGACCAAGGCTGCTGTGTTGGAAAAGAGGGATAACTTGAAGACGCGGAGTACACAGGTGGCTGTAAAGGAAGCGAAACCTGTGGCGCAGATATCTGCGAAACTTGAGGATACACACTTAAAAGCCCAACTGTATGCGCTGTGCTTTGCTGCTGCGCTGTTATCGGCGCCCAATGAGAGTTCGCATCTGGGATGACCCCAAATCCCCAACTATTAAGTAACGCCTGCGCATCCGCAGGAGTTAAAAATTGTGAAACTGGGCGCGGTGGTTGCCAAGGTTGCAACGGTGTAAATGACGAATTCTGTTGAATGCCCTGCGTATGCAGAGGTATTGAAACAGTGGTACTGTAAATAGGTACCTGGCCGCAGCAAACCACATGCTGCCCCGTTGTTCCACCGCCAACGCCTGCAAAGATGACCCTTGGATCCACTGTCGAAAAGTCCAGCCGCGTGGTTGTGACTGGTGAGTTTGCTCTTGGCGGTGTGACCCCGTCTGGATATATCGGCTTGTACCTCTGAAAGGGTTCGCCGGATATAGGTGGAGGGTATATCGTGTATCCCGCCTGAGTAGCGGCCTCCGTAGTCATAACCGGTGTATGTTGACTACCAGACGGTGCGTTCTGAACATCTGTTTGGGTATGTTCCGATGATTCCTCGGAAGTCATGATACTATTAAAGAAAAAAAATTCAAAAATTTTGTAAATAACGAGTCATACAATTCAAAACCTTAAAAGAAAAAGCAATTAAACAGTCTTGAATTAATTCGACTCTCAATGAAAGCACCACTTGATCAAGCATATTTTAACCGAGGGGTCTTAACATGCTTGCTCAACGTAAAGGAGGGGTTTAAGGATCTTAGAACGTGGCTCTCCGGTCCGGCTACCGTGAATAACCCTGGCCGACATGATGATGTCGGAGGGGTGGCCAAGTGATTAAGTCCACCTTCGATGACGTCCGTCGATCAGAAGGCCCCAAGCAAGGTTGTAGGTACCAGTTAATAAAGAACTCACCTGTTAACCTTTAGAAGATGATAGAGGATGTAAGTTACGTAGGATGTGTGGTAGAAGATGGCTACGTAACGTGGTGTGTTGCTAACGACGATTAGGGTTTGTATTTATAGGCAAACCCTAATTCTAGAATCGTCATAGGATAGTGATAATCGTTTCCATAACCATCTCCCCCGAATCACGGATATAATTATGGAAAAGATATTTGCTCAACCGCCGTAAAGGGACCAGATACGGATCCGCATGCCGCATGACGCATGAGAGCACCCCGCATGCGCACCATAACGCATGCCCGTGTGTATGTTACATGCGCATGCGGGCTGCGGTATCATTATCGATAATCATATTGAAACAAATACGTTCATATAAATCATTATACGTTTAAATACTTTGTTGACATTTTCAATATATAAAATATACACATATACATACATATTCATATATGTTCATTTAATGGTTCGTGAATCATTGGAATTTGGTCGAGGTTTAAATGAATGTATAAACATAGTTTAAAATCCTTGAGATTTAACTTAACAAACATTGCTTATCGTGTCAGAATAATATAAAGATAAAGTTTAAATTTAGTCAGAAATTTTCGGGTCGTCACAGTACCTACCCGTTAAAGAAATTTTGTCCCCGAAATTTGATAGAGGTCGTTATGGCTAACAATGAGAATGTTATTATGACGTAACGATTATGAAGTTTTATTATGTCTAAGAAGTATAGATAAAATAATTCGATTACTCGAAGCGTATGAGGGAAGTTATCGTAAATGAAGGAAATAAGATTATAGTGATTCGTCATATCTTTTTACATCATCACAATTGATCTCCGAATTTAAAGAAAATCTTTGTAATCTATGTTGGATTTGATGCTTCGGTAATTAAGGAGATTATGATTCTCTTCGAATTAATACGATAATCCATCTTGATTTCTCTGTCGGGTATTTCACTATAAATCCACCTCCTTCGTTTCCTTACGACTCACACCTTCTATTCTTTCTCCCTCAACTCATATTTTAAAGTATTTGTCAATATGCTTCATCCAGTACTGATTCTCGATATACTCCTCACTTTCATATCTGTCATTCTTCTTTTTCATCTGCATCCGGAAGAATCTATTTACTTCTACTATACTCTCGGTTTTATAGTGTTTTTAGTTCTTCCGTGTCTTTATATTGCTATATGCATCGATATATACGGTTTATAATTTTTGGGTGGTTGTTGAGTTTTATATCTTCCCTTATATTTCAAAGCCCCTGCTTTTGTCTTCTATAATCATTGACATCCATAGTTAATGCTCACTTCTATTTGCTGCGATTTATACTCCAATTTCTATTTTGGAGTTTTGTCCTTTCGTTTCTTCTTCTTGCGATTAAGCAACATTTGTAATGGTCCAGTATTCGCAGATATGAATTTCAGAATGAACATAGTTAATGTTCTAAGAAGGAAATGGTAATGGCACGATCTTGATTTGTTAATTTACCGGAATACCCTGAAAAGACCGAATCATCAAGAAAATATATTCTTGATATTTTTAGAGATTAAATAGAATACAAGAGTTGTGTAACATGGAACATGATGACGGCATGGTCTGTGAATCGTCATGTCCCATTAGAAACTCAGCATGACTTACTGTAATATAATCACGTTGATCAAGTGTCATTATATTATACTAACTCATGCTTCAGTTCCCAACACTACTTCAAAACATTCATAATTTAAACTCGAAAGTTTATAGAATATAGAAACTAATAGTTTCTTATATGATGTAACACTGATAGCGCAAAGAGATAAATGACTTCAGATAAGATTAGGTGTGAAAATATCTTCAAAAATATCGCGGATATTTATAATGAAAGATATGATAATATCTTAGAATTTCTAATATTGATGGATGATGATGAAGATTTGTCTGTAAAGGTTTAGAATAAAGAGTAAGGTATTCGTTAATGACTTTAGCATGCACTGAATCATTTGGATTCTTTGAAGGCAGATTTAGTCTTTGTGATTTGTCCACAGCCTCCTTCATAGTCTGTTCAATCCGTTTTCCAGTTTCAAACCTTCTCTTTTTCTCAGCTTTACCACCTTACTATTCTTTGTCATCAAACTTTTTACTGTTAAGATCGTTTACAGTTTTTGATGCTTCGTCAGCATTTCAAGAACTAGTTTGCAGTTCAAAATATTTTTCAGAACTTCACATTCAAAGTATGTAAGTCCAGGAGATAGACGTTTTACGTACACATATAACTGTTGGCGTTGACATGCTGCGAGATTTCAAAATACTGGTTACTGTTTTCTGATGATTCGTATGACAATTCTCGTTACAAGATGCGAATGAGTAAATGATGTGATTTCAATAAATATAATGATTTTTTGAAAAGTCAAAGATAATTGAAGTTGTTGGTAAGTTTATTGCTAAGGTGGCGAGATATGAAAGGTCCCCAGTAACGATGATGAAAGGGCAACGTATCTATCGAGGTTATAATAAGACTAGTCTGACTGAAAAGTCGAAGTTGACTTGCTGGAGCTGTGACAAAACTGTCTATTTTGAAACGGAATTGAAAAGTTATTTTAGCTAGTAAATGCCAAAGGGTCTAACACGGATACGTGTCGAACTATGACTTGGATTTTGAGAGTTTTTCAGGTGTATAACTATGGGTAACATGTGGTTGGATCATCATCTCGATTGTTCCTTAGTTGAAGTGTCTTCAGGAATTTCGAAGGGTTTGAGCACATATTGTAATCGTTAATACATATGATGTTCTAACACAGTTTTGAAGTCAAAGTATAGCTTTGAAAGATATAGGAATCTAAGAGTGATGATACTGGTTATATTTCGAATTGAATTATGCGATTTCAAAATCAGAATATGTAATTGAATTTGAATGAGTATGATTGTTTTGATTTATATGAAAGAATGGATATTGTTGTGAAAGTAGGGAGTATAGTTGATGATTGCTGAATCAGTTTCGAAAAATGTAATATATTAATTGTGAATTTATATATCTCTCGGGTATTACCTACCCGTTAAAAAAATTTCACAATTAATATTTTGTACAAAAGAAGTTTATTACAGTCTTTATGAAAATATATGTGTATATTTTCTTTAGATGTAATATAGATTTAATGAGTTAATATTAAATTAAACTCATTTGTTTTATGGTTGGAACTAGAATTGAGTAATCCCTAAAACTTTATAAATTGCATAAGTATTTCTTCAATAATATTGAAATTATGAATCATTACTTTGTTATTTGTTGGTTTTCGTGAAATTCTTGTGAACTTCGCAAGGTACGAATGATGTTATTTGAAAAGTTTCGAGTACATCGATGATGAAAGCGTAAAATCAAACATATATTCGAATAATACACTTGATTTATTATAAATTAGATTTTTTATTGAATTGAGACAGAGATTGTAATTAACGATGGTTAAGTTGCGGACGAAGGACGTACATCATTGCATATTTGTAATATGAATTAACTGAGTAGTTAAGATTCACACATAATAGCTTAGTACGGGAAGATTTATTATGGTTTAAAAATTTATACATATAAATCTTTCGATTGGAAATGAGTTAATACTTCATAACTCGTTGATACAATATATTTGTTGTTGATTCGTAATGATGTCCACAATGATTCTTGAACTGACAGAGTTTGTGATGTTACAGGTGCTGTTGATTCTGACGATACTGACGGCACTGACTGTGTTGATGATGCTACGGTCCTGTTGATGCTGTTGGTAAAACAATTCTAGCTTGTAAGTCGTACACCATTTTCGATCAAATTTTCTACTCTACCATCTCCGTTCACTCATCCGATTTACGGTCAGAATTAAATAATCTCTAAGATTTTGGAGATTACATAACTGCCGCAGAGATATCTCTTCAATGAAGTTTATGAATTAATACTTCATCGTTTGTTGTTGTTGATATTCCTGGATATTTACAGGGCGTATGACGTTGATGTTTGAGATACAGATTGTGATGTTGCGGTGTGGGATGTAGATGTTGTTGTTGGTGGTGGTGATGGTACTGTTGGTGTTGCTGATGGTGATACTGTTTATGCTGCTGGTGCTGCTGCTGGTGTTTGTAACCTTTGCACCATATTCTCTAAAGCCACTACCCGAGCGCGAAGCTCGTTGACTTCTTCTATTACACAGGGGTGATTTTCGGTTCGGACGAGCGGATAAATAAAATCTAGAATTTGGTGTAGTATGTAATCGTGACGAGATACTCTAGAAATAAGAGAGAAAATGGTGTTTCGGATAGGTTCGCCGGTAAGTGCTTCAGGTTGTTCGCTAAGAGGGCAATGTGGTGGATGGAAGGGATCACCTTCTTCTTGTCTCCAATGATTAAGGAGGCTACGAACCCATCCCCAATTCATCCAGAATAGATGATGACTAATTGGTTGATCCATTCCGGTCACACTGCTTTCGGAACTTGAGTGGGATTCCATTTCAGAATCCGAGGGACTTGAACTAATGACGAATTCCATTTCGTACGATTGAATAAAGAATTTTTCGATATGAAATGATTTTCCGGCTATCGGGTGGTATTCTAATTATATAGAGCAAAAGGTTTCGTAGATTACGGAGGAATTTACGGAATATGTCAGGCAAAGTTTACAGTAACAGATACGCTAAGATATGAATTAGCAGATACGCTAAGATATGAATTTTGTCTATACACTATTCATGCAATCAATGCAATAAGATGTGTCTAGACTAAGAATGATAAGCAGGTAATTTCCGACAAGAATGATGAGCAAAACTTTTGAAATGCAGACACGGTCGAAGTCCAGACTCACTAATGCATCCTAACGACTATCAGTTAGACACACTAATGCAGACCTGGTTCGTTAAGACCACCGCTCTGATACCAACTGAAAGGACCCGTTCATATACGTTATAAACGATTCACAATAGTTAATTACATCGCGAGGTATTTGACCTCTATATGATACATTTTACAAACATTGCATTCGTTTTTAAAAGACAAACTTTCTTTACAACGAAAGTTGACGGCATGCACACCATTTCATAATACATCCAACTATAATTTGGCTTAATAATAATCTTGATGAACTCAATGACTCGAATGCAACGTCTTTCAAAATATGCCATGAATGACTCCAAGTAATATCCTTAAAATGAGTTAATGCACAGCGGAAGATTTCTTTAATACCTGAGAATAAACATGCTTTAAAGTGTCAACCAAAAGGTTGGTGAGTTCATAGGTTTATCATAACAATCATTTCAATATATTAATAGACCACAAGATTTCCGTTTATAAATATATGTACACTCGCAAGTGTATAAAAGTATTCTATAAGTTGTAGGCACCCGGTAACAAGCCTTAACGTTCATGTTTTACCCTCTGAAGTACACCAGATCAGGTGTGTTTAAAATAACCTCGAAGTACTAAAGCATCCCATAGTCAGGATGGGGTTTGTCAGGCCCAATAGATCTATCTTTAGGATTCGCGCCTATCGTACATAGACAAGTAGTTTAATGTTACCAAGCTAAGGGTATATTTCTGGTTTAAACCCACGTAGAATTAGTTTTAGTACTTGTGCCTATTTCGTAAAATATTTATAAAACAGCGCATGTATTCTCAGCCCAAAAATATATATATAAAAAGGAGCAAATGAAACTCACAATACTGTATTTCGTAGTAAAAATACATATAACGTCATTTAACAAGTACAAGGTTGGCCTCGGATTCACGAACGTATCAATATTGAGATTCAATATTGCAGGAAAGTACGTAGACGCAACGGAGATGATAAACACTAGATTGACCTCACGAGCATACCCATGAACCATACCCATCACCTCCATAGCTATAACCCATAATTTCCTTAGCTTCGACTCATTCAAAAAAAACTATTTTGAAATCACTTGGACAGCACTCCGTCGTAATATTTTATGTATACTAATAATATCTTGAAATAATACAGAGCAAATATATATATTTATATATATAAATCGATTGAGAGAGTTTAGAGAAATATATTTTCAAGTTTCTATGAAATAATGAAACCTACTGAATTCTATTTATAATAGATTTTTGAATTATTAAAGTGAATTATTAAAATATGAATTATTAAAGTAAATTATTAAAGTATGAATTATTAAAGTATGAATTATTAAAGCTAATGATTAAAGTATGAATTATTAAAGTGAATTATTAAAGTATGAATTATTAAAGTGAATTATTAAAGTATGAATTATTAAAGTGAATTATTAAAGTATGAATTATTAAAGTTAAAGTAAAGTAAAAGTAAAGTAAAGGTAAAGTTAAAGTATAGTAAAAGTATAAAAAACTATGTATGTATAATACGCGTATAAATATATATAATATTAATTTAAATCGTTATATATATTTAATGAAATAAAATATAAATATCGTTATATTTATTATACTGGTTAAGTAATGAGTTGTCAAAAGTGATTCTAGATATTTATAAAAGTTATATACGTTTTAATAATAAAGTTTTTTTTTAAACTGAAAACGTTTTTGTACGTTTGAAAATAGATTAATAGAATATTATGGAAACCAATTCTCTACTAGCTTTTGTCTAACTTTCGTAAATGACTCTTTTTATTTTTATTTATAAATAGCTTTACAAATTATTCCGAATATCGTTAAGAGGAATAGATTTTCTCAAATCATAGTGGACCTCTCAACAGAGACTTGTAATCATAATTCAATGTTTCTGATAATTCAATCATTTAATATATATTTTTTTAATTTCGTCGATAATCATATTGAAACAAATACGTTCATATAAAGCATTATACGTTTAAATACTTTGTTGACATTTTCAATTTATAAAATATACACATATACATACATATTCATATATGTTCATTTAATGGTTCGTGAATCATTGGAATTTGGTCGAGGTTTAAATGAATGTATAAACATAGTTTAAAATCCTTCAGATTTAACTTAACAAACATTGCTTATCGTGTCAGAATAATATAAAGATAAAGTTTAAATTTAGTCAGAAATTTTCGGGTCGTCACATAATACGGCCCAACAGAATGTATAATACTTAACCCAACAACAAAGCTTACGGCCCTTATTAATTTCCTAAGTCTAACAGAAAAAAAATTTATGGCCCGATGGATCTAAAAATATTACGGTCCATTGTATTTGATCCTCGAACAGAAGCAGACATGAAAGAACCAGAATTGCAGATGGACGTGCGATTAAAACAGAAAAAGAACCCTAGTGGGTTTCCTTTGTCCCACCATGAAGTTGACATGATCAAATAGCAAAAATGTCGGCCACAGGGAAATAAATAAAGCAGACACAACCAAAAGCTTGATTCATCATCATTATTTATTTAATTATCTCGCTGTTGTAACAGGAAGAAGATAAAAACAGGTGAGAATTTCACGATGATTTCATGGTGGTTATTTAAGGTGATAGTGGTTGTTTTGAGTTTTGCAAGGTGGGTGATGGCAGTTGCAACCAGAAACACAATCATAGCATCGACATTAGGGAAGTGGTGGTGTGATAATGGGTGTTTGAGGGATGAGTTTCGTGGTCATACGAAACAGAAGTATATATAAAAAAATATAATAATTTTCGATTATAGAGATGGAGTAAGATCACGGTATCCATAAAGTGGTTTGAGATGGGTTGTAGCTGCAACAGCAGCAGGTTGGGTCGATCAAGAAGCATCAACATAAGGTGTTTGGTTTGTTCTGAGCAGGTTAGCAAGAAATGATGGTGGTTAAGATTGGGTACGTACGTGTATGATTGTAAGTGTGTGTTTAATATGTGAATCATGAAACAAAAGAGCGACGCAGCAGTCAAATAAAATGGTTGTAGGTTGTTGTGATGTTGTTCATTGTGATGACCCGGAAATTTCTGACCAAATTTAAACTTAATCTTTAACGTTTCCGACACGATAAGCAAAGTCTGTAAAACTGAATATCAAAATTTTTGAACTATTCAAATATCTTTCGGTTGTTCTCGACGATTCGCGAACAATTATATGTATATAGATACATATACTATAACTTGAAAACGTAACAAAGTGTTAAGTAAACGATACTGTGCATTAAACCTATTGGTTTGATTATCTGATTGATATATTCAACTACGGAGTTAAAAGATTATGCCAAACGATTGAATTAAAAGATATTTATTGAATCCCTTAAGAATTATAATATTATTACGAGTCTCTGTTGTGAGGTTCACGTTGATTTGGGAAATCATTCATTCTTAACGGTATTCGGAATAAATGGTAAAGTGTTTGTGTAAATAACGTAATTTGGACACATACAATAATAAGAAATATTAACTGTTGGAATTAGATATATGAATAACTTGCGATATGTATTTTAAAACGTGTTTATTAATATTGAAAATATATATATACGATAAAAATATAACATTAACTTGGTCATAAAAACGAATTGTTATTATATATATATTAACAAATAGCGAGACGATGATTTATAGAAGTAAATGACCAAAATACTCGAAAGTTTAAGATATACTTTGAGTGGTATAGTTTAGGGATAATTTAAGGCTATATTTTGACAAAGGTACGTGACACGAAACGTAAAATGCAAGTTTTCTCAGCGTACGAAAGGACATTTGAAAAATCAGAACCGGGACATAAGTCGAGTGATGGCGTACGACTTATCAGAACAAAAGTTACAAGTCAACTATTCATGTGAATTTAATATAATATATAATTAATTATATAAATTAAATATATTATATATATAATATAAAATTATGTCGACAAACAAGAAGTTAAAAATTTATGAGCTGTCCCAGGGTGCCATGTGTAGTGACCCGAACTTTTCCATGTTTATATATATTAATTGAGATTGATGTTTACATGATTAAATGTTTCCAACATGTTAAGCAATCAAACTTGTTAAGACTTGATTAATTGAAATAGGTTTCATATAGACAATTGACCACCCAAGTTGACCGGTGATTCACGAACGTTAAAACTTGTAAAAAAACTATATGATGACATATATATGGTTATATATATAGTTAACATGATATTATGATAAGTAAACATATCATTAATTATATTAACAATGAACTACATATGTAAAAACAAGACTACTAACTTAATGATTTTGAAACGAGACATATATGTAACGTTTATCGTTGTAACGACATTTAATGTATATATATCATATTAAGAGATATTCGTACATCATAATATCATGATAATATAATAATTTAAAATCTCTTTTGTTATTATAAACATTGGGTTAACAACATTTAACAAGATCGTTAACCTAAAGGTTTCAAAACAACACTTACATGTAACGACTAACGATGACTTAACGACTCAGTTAAAATGTATATACATGTAGTGTTTTAATATGTATTTATACACTTTTGAAAGACTTCAATACACTTATCAAAATACTTCTACTTAACAAAAATGCTTACAATTACATTCTCGTTCAGTTTCATCAACAATTCTACTCGTATGCACCCGTATTCGTACTCGTACAATACACAGCTTTTAGATGTATGTACTATTGGTATATACACTCCAATGATCAGCTCTTAGCAGCCCATGTGAGTCACCTAACACATGTGGGAACCATCATTTGGCAACTAGCATGAAATATCTCATAAGATTACAAAAATATGAGTAATCATTCATGACTTATTTACATGAAAACAAAATTACATATCCTTTATATCTAATCCATACACCAACGACCAAAAACACCTACAAACACTTTCATTCTTCAATTTTCTTCATCTAATTGAACTCTCTCAAGTTCTATCTTCAAGTTCTAAGTGTTCTTCATAAATTCCAAAAGTTCTAGTTTCATAAAATCAAGAATACTTTCAAGTTTGCTAGCTCACTTCCAATCTTGTAAGGTGATCATCCAACCTCAAGAAATCTTTGTTTCTTACAGTAGGTTATCATTCTAATACAAGGTAATAATCATATTCAAACTTTGGTTCAATTTCTATAACTATAACAATCTTATTTCAAGTGATGATCTTACTTGAACTTGTTTTCGTGTCATGATTTTGCTTCAAGAACTTTGAGCCATCCAAGGATCCATTGAAGCTAGATCCATTTTTCTCTTTTCCAGTAGGTTCATCCAAGGAACTTAAGGTAGTAATGATGTTCATAACATCATTCGATTCATACATATAAAGCTATCTTATTCGAAGGTTTAAACTTGTAATCACTAGAACATAGTTTAGTTAATTCTAAACTTGTTCGCAAACAAAAGTTAATCCTTCTAACTTGACTTTTAAAATCAACTAAACACATGTTCTATATCTATATGATATGCTAACTTAATGATTTAAAACCTGGAAACACGAAAAACACCGTAAAACCGGATTTACGCCGTCGTAGTAACACCGCGGGCTGTTTTGGGTTAGTTAATTAAAAACTATGATAAACTTTGATTTAAAAGTTGTTATTCTGAGAAAATGATTTTTATTATGAACATGAAACTATATCCAAAAATTATGGTTAAACTCAAAGTGGAAGTATGTTTTCTAAAATGGTCATCTAGACGTCGTTCTTTCGACTGAAATGACTACCTTTACAAAAACGACTTGTAACTTATTTTTCCGACTAGAAACCTATACTTTTTTTGTTTAGATTCATAAAATAGAGTTCAATATGAAACCATAGCAATTTGATTCACTCAAAACGGATTTAAAATGAAGAAGTTATGGGTAAAACAAGATTGGATAATTTTTCTCATTTTAGCTACGTGAAAATTGGTAACAAATCTATTCCAACCATAACTTAATCAACTTGTATTATATATTATGTAATCTTGAGATACCATAGACACGTATACAATGTTTCGACCTATCATGTCGACACATCTATATATATTTCGGAACAACCATAGACACTCTATATGTGAATGTTGGAGTTAGCTATACAGGGTTGAGGTTGATTCCAAAATATATATAGTTTGAGTTGTGATCAATACTGAGATACGTATACACTGGGTCGTGGATTGATTCAAGATAATATTTATCGATTTATTTCTGTACATCTAACTGTGGACAACTAGTTGTAGGTTACTAACGAGGACAGCTGACTTAATAAACTTAAAACATCAAAATATATTAAAAGTGTTGTAAATATATTTTGAACATACTTTGATATATATGTATATATTGTTATAGGTTCGTGAATCAACCAGTGGCCAAGTCTTACTTCCCGACGAAGTAAAAATCTGTGAAAGTGAGTTATAGTCCCACTTTTAAAATCTAATATTTTTGGGATGAGAATACATGCAGGTTTTATAAATGATTTACAAAATAGACACAAGTACGTGAAACTACATTCTATGGTTGAATTATCGAAATCGAATATGCCCCTTTTTATTAAGTCTGGTAATCTAAGAATTAGGGAACAGACACCCTAATTGACGCGAATCCTAAAGATAGATCTATTGGGCCTAACAAACCCCATCCAAAGTACCGGATGCTTTAGTACTTCGAAATTTATATCATATCCGAAGGGTGTCCCGGAATGATGGGGATATTCTTATATATGCATCTTGTTATTGTCGGTTACCAGGTGTTCACCATATGAATGATTTTTTATCTCTATGTATGGGATGTGTATTGAAATATGAAATCTTGTGGTCTATTGTTACGATTTGATATATATAGGTTAAACCTATAACTCACCAACATTTTTGTTGACGTTTTAAGCATGTTTATTCTCAGGTGATTATTAAGAGCTTCCGCTGTCGCATACTTAAATAAGGACAAGATTTGGAGTCCATGCTTGTATGATATTGTGTAAAAACTGCATTCAAGAAACTTATTTTGTTGTAACATATTTGTATTGTAAACCATTATGTAATGGTCGTGTGTAAACAGGATATATTAGATTATCATTATTTGATAATCTACGTAAAGCTTTTTAAACCTTTATTGATGAAATAAAGGTTATGGTTTGTTTAAAAATGAATGCAGTCTTTGAAAAACGTCTCATATAGAGGTCAAAACCTCGCAACGAAATCAATTAATATGGAACGTTTTTAATCAATAAGAACGGGACATTTCAGTTGGTATCCGAGCGTTGGTCTTAGAGAACCAGAAAATTTGCATTAGTGTGTCTTATCGAGTTTGTTAGGATGCATTAGTGAGTCTGGACTTCGACCGTGTTTTCTTTAAAAATGATTGCTTAACATTTTTGTTGGAAACTATATATTTTTAACATATGAATATTATGTGATATATTAATCTCTTAACGTGTTTGATATTATGTGATAGATGTCTACCTCTAGAACAAGTCCCATTGACTCACCTAATAATAATGAAGAGTCAAATGTAAATTGGAATAATTTGTGGACTGATTCACAAGTTCCCGAAGAGGAACCGGAAGAAGAGTCGGAACCGGAAGAAGAATCGGAACCGGAAGAAGAATCGGAACCGGATGAAGAAATAGAACCGGTGGGGGAAATAATAAAACGGTTAAGTAAAAGAAAATCCTCAACCAACCGACCAAAGTTAATTATGGTCAATGGTGTTTCCGCCAAGGAAGCAAAATATTGGGAGGATTACCAATTCTCCGATGAATCGGATTCCGACGAGAATTCCGATGATGTTATAGAAATTACCCCAACTGAATTTAAAAAGGCAAAAGAAAATAATAAGGGAAAGGGCATAAAAATAGAGAAATCTAATTCCAACCCCGATGAACTTTATATGTATCGTCAACCCCCGAAGTCCTTAAGTTGTAACAATGACCCGGGAACCTCTAAACCACCAGGTTTTTCTAAACCAATGTGGACAACGACGGTTCGTATTAGGGGAACATCATATATCCCTAGAAACTTGGCAAAACGAACCAAAACCGAAGAAGAAGAAACGAGCGAGTCGGAATAAGATAGTTGTATTCGTGTGGTGTAATATATGGAATATAGTGTTCTTATGCTTTATGATATATGTAAAAATTGCTTGTATTAATAAGTATTTTTTTTTATGAATCTAACTCTTGTCTATTTTACAGTTTAAAAATACAAAATGGATAGACAACCCAATATTTTAAGAGACCTACCCGGAGACATGATTGATGAAATCTTGTCTAGAGTCGGCCAGAATTCTTCGGCACAACTATTTAAGGCGAGATCAGTTTGTAAGACATTCGAAGAACGTTCCAAGAATGTCTTGGTTTATAAGAGACTTTCGTTTGAAAGATGGGGGATATCACATTGGGAAACCCATAAGTTACGATGTGTTTACTTTGACGCATATATTGCGGGGAACCCAAATGCTATTTTACGCAACGGGTTAAGAAATTATTTTGACTCAATATATCCGAATATTGGACTTCGTGATTTAGAAAAAGCGGCTAACATGCAACATAAAGAAGCATGTTATGCTTACGGATTAGTAATGTTCGCTTCTCACCAAAGTGAGAACAAGAACATCGGGCTACAACTATTAAACAAAACGTTTCCACAAGTGACGGAGTCGGTAATTGGGGTAAGAAATGAGGTTTTTAGATTATTACGGGACTGTTGGACATTACGTAACCCTCATCCCTTTGATGACGTTACAACACGCTGTCTTATCAACGGCCATAACGGTTATGTTGCACAAGACCAAGGATGGGAAGTAGTCCTAGTAAAACCAGAATGCATGACTTGTTTCTGGACGTATGAATTACGTGTATTTATTGCCTTTGCTGAACGACTTGTGTACTAGCTAGAATTGTCTTCACAACTATCTTGTATCAAAGTTATTGTGTGCTATATTTCATGCTTTATGTAAAATAAGCGGTATTGTAAGTTTGTAAAATATTGTATAAAAGTTTGAACGCGAAATATTATTATAATCAGTTTTTCATATAGAATTGTAGTAGTTGAATTGTATATTAGCTACTAAGTATGAACTTAACGGGTAGGTACTACCCGAATTTAAACTTATAAAACGCTAATATGAAGAAAAAGCTTTTATAAATGAGTTCATATTATGCTACGAAATACTATTAACTACTCTTAATATTCTGTATGATTAACTTGTTCCATTTAACTATTTTGAAGGAAATGGCACCGACTACTCGACACACCGTGAATATGAATGAAGAGGAATTCCGTACTTTTCTAGCTTCAAACATAGCCGCAGTACAGGCTGCGCTACATACCAACAATAACCTTGGATCTAGCAGTACAGGAAATCGTGTAGGATGCACCTACAAAGAATTCACTGCCTGCAAACCTTTGGAATTTGATGGAACCGAAGGACCGATCGGATTGAAACGGTGGACCGAGAAGGTTGAATCGGTGTTTGCCATAAGTAAGTGTACTGAAGAGGACAAAGTGAAGTACGCTACACATACCTTCACAGGTTCTGCGTTAACATGGTGGAATACCTATCTAGAGCAAGTGGGACAAGATGATGCGTACGCACTACCGTGGTCAGCATTCAAGCACTTGATGAACGAGAAGTACCGTCCCAGAACCGAGGTCAATAAGCTCAAGACAGAACTTAGAGGGTTACGAACCCAAGGATTTGATATTACCACGTACGAAAGACGATTCACAGAATTGTGCCTATTGTGTCCGGGAGCATTCGAAGATGAGGAAGAGAAGATCGACGCGTTTGTGAAAGGATTACCGGAAAGAATCCAAGAAGATATAAGTTCACACGAGCCCGCCTCCATACAACAGGCATGTAGAATGGCTCACAAACTAGTGAACCAGATTGAAGAAAGAATTAAAGAACAGACTGCTGAAGAGGCCAATGTGAAGCAAGTCAAAAGAAAGTGGGAGGAAAACGGTGATAAGAATCACCAATACAACAACAACAGCAATTACAACAATAATCGCAACAATTATCCCAACAATCGCAACATCAATCGCAACTACAACAAACGGCCCAACAACAACAACAACAACAACAACAGCAACTACAACAATCATCCCAACAACAATAATAACCGCAACAACAACAACAATCAGAAGCAACTATGCCAAAGGTGTGAAAAGAATCACTCGGGGTTCTGCACCAAATTTTGCAACAAGTGTAAAAGAAATGGTCATAGCGCGGCGAAGTGTGAGGTCTACGGACCAGGGGTTAATAGAACGAAAGGAACAAATGGTGTCGGAACGAGTAATGGCGGAGCAAGTAGTGTCGGAGCAAGTTATGCCAATGTAGTTTGTTATAAATGTGGAAAACCAGGCCACATTATTAGAAATTGCCCGAACCAGGAGAACACGAATGGACAAGGCCGTGGAAGAGTTTTCAATATTAATGCGGTAGAGGCACAGGAAGACCCGGAGCTTGTTACGGGTACGTTTCTTATTGACAATAAATCTGCTTACGTTTTATTTGATTCGGGTGCGGATAGAAGCTATATGAGTAGAGATTTTTGTGCTAAATTAAGTTGTCCATTGACGCCTTTGGATAGTAAATTTTTACTCGAATTAGCAAATGGTAAATTAATTTCAGCAGATAATATATGTCGGAATCGAGAAATTAAACTGGTTAGCGAAACATTTAAGATTGATTTGATACCAGTAGAGTTAGGGAGTTTTGATGTGATAATCGGTATGGACTGGTTGAAAGAAGTGAAAGCAGAGATCGTTTGTTACAAAAATGCAATTCGCATTATACGAGAAAAAGGAAAACCCTTAATGGTGTACGGAGAAAAGGGCAACACGAAGCTACATCTTATTAGTAATTTGAAGGCACAAAAACTAATAAGAAAAGGTTGCTATGCTGTTCTAGCACACGTCGAGAAAGTACAAACTGAAGAAAAGAGCATCAATGATGTTCCCATTGCAAAAGAATTTCCCGATGTATTTCCGAAAGAATTACCGGGATTACCCCCACATCGATCCGTTGAATTTCAAATAGATCTTGTACCAGGAGCTGCACCAATAGCTCGTGCTCCTTACAGACTCGCACCCAGCGAGATGAAAGAACTGCAAAGCCAATTACAAGAACTTTTAGAGCGTGGTTTCATTCGACCAAGCACATCACCGTGGGGAGCTCCTGTTCTGTTTGTTAAGAAGAAAGATGGTACATTCAGGTTGTGTATCGACTACCGAGAGTTGAACAAACTTACCATCAAGAACCGCTACCCACTGCCGAGAATCGACGACTTATTTGATCAACTACAAGGCTCGTCTGTTTATTCAAAGATTGACTTACGTTCCGGGTATCATCAAATGCGGGTGAAAGAAGATGATATTCCAAAGACTGCTTTCAGAACACGTTACGGTCATTACGAGTTTATGGTCATGCCGTTTGGTTTAACTAATGCACCAGCTGTGTTCATGGACCTTATGAACCGAGTGTGTGGACCATACCTTGACAAGTTTGTCATTGTTTTCATTGATGACATACTTATTTACTCAAAGAATGACCAAGAACACGGTGAACATTTGAGAAAAGTGTTAGAAGTATTGAGGAAGGAAGAATTGTACGCTAAGTTTTCAAAGTGTGCATTTTGGTTGGAAGAAGTTCAATTCCTCGGTCACATAGTGAACAAAGAAGGTATTAAGGTGGATCCGGCAAAGATAGAAACTGTTGAAAAGTGGGAAACCCCGAAAACTCCGAAACACATACGCCAGTTTTTAGGACTAGCTGGTTACTACAGAAGGTTCATCCAAGACTTTTCCAGAATAGCAAAACCCTTGACTGCATTAACGCATAAAGGGAAGAAATTTGAATGGAATGATGAACAAGAGAAAGCGTTTCAGTTATTGAAGAAAAAGCTAACTACGGCACCTATATTGTCATTGCCTGAAGGGAATGATGATTTTGTGATTTATTGTGATGCATCAAAGCAAGGTCTCGGTTGTGTATTAATGCAACGAACGAAGGTGATTGCTTATGCGTCTAGACAATTGAAGATTCACGAACAAAATTATACGACGCATGATTTGGAATTAGGCGCGGTTGTTTTTGCATTAAAGACTTGGAGGCACTACTTATATGGGGTCAAAAGTATTATATATACCGACCACAAAAGTCTTCAACACATATTTAATCAGAAACAACTGAATATGAGGCAGCGTAGGTGGATTGAATTATTGAATGATTACGATTTTGAGATTCGTTACCACCCGGGGAAGGCAAATGTGGTAGCCGATGCCTTGAGCAGGAAGGATAGAGAACCCATTCGAGTAAAATCTATGAATATAATGATTCATAATAACATTACTACTCAAATAAAGGAGGCGCAACAAGGAGTTTTAAAAGAGGGAAATTTAAAGGATGAAATACCCAAAGGATCGGAGAAACATCTTAATATTCGGGAAGACGGAACCCGGTATAGGGCTGAAAGGATTTGGGTACCAAAATTTGGAGATATGAGAGAAATGGTACTTAGAGAAGCTCATAAAACCAGATACTCAATACATCCTGGAACGGGGAAGATGTACAAGGATCTCAAGAAACATTTTTGGTGGCCGGGTATGAAAGCCGATGTTGCTAAATACGTAGGAGAATGTTTGACGTGTTCTAAGGTCAAAGCTGAGCATCAGAAACCATCAGGTCTACTTCAACAACCCGAAATCCCGGAATGGAAATGGGAAAACATTACCATGGATTTCATCACTAAATTGCCAAGGACTGCAAGTGGTTTTGATACTATTTGGGTAATAGTTGATCGTCTCACCAAATCAGCACACTTCCTACCAATAAGAGAAGATGACAAGATGGAGAAGTTAGCACGACTGTATTTGAAGGAAGTCGTCTCCAGACATGGAATACCAATCTCTATTATCTCTGATAGGGATGGCAGATTTATTTCAAGATTCTGGCAGACATTACAGCAAGCATTAGGAACTCGTCTAGACATGAGTACTGCCTATCATCCACAAACTGATGGGCAGAGCGAAAGGACGATACAAACGCTTGAAGACATGCTACGAGCATGTGTTATTGATTTCGGAAACAGTTGGGATCGACATCTACCGTTAGCAGAATTTTCCTACAACAACAGCTACCATTCAAGCATTGAGATGGCGCCGTTTGAAGCACTTTATGGTAGAAAGTGCAGGTCTCCGATTTGTTGGAGTGAGGTGGGGGATAGACAGATTACGGGTCCGGAGATTATACAAGAAACTACCGAGAAGATCATCCAAATTCAACAACGGTTGAAAACCGCCCAAAGTCGACAAAAGAGCTACGCTGACATTAAAAGAAAAGATATAGAATTTGAAATTGGAGAGATGGTCATGCTTAAAGTTTCACCTTGGAAAGGCGTTGTTCGATTTGGTAAACGAGGGAAATTAAATCCAAGGTATATTGGACCATTCAAGATTATTGATCGTGTCGGACCAGTAGCTTACCGACTTGAGTTACCTCAACAACTCGCGGCTGTACATAACACTTTCCACGTCTCGAATTTGAAGAAATGTTTTGCTAAAGAAGATCTCACTATTCCGTTAGATGAAATCCAAATCAACGAAAAACTCCAATTCATCGAAGAACCCGTCGAAATAATGGATCGTGAGGTTAAAAGACTTAAGCAAAACAAGATACCAATTGTTAAGGTTCGATGGAATGCTCGTAGAGGACCCGAGTTCACCTGGGAGCGTGAAGATCAGATGAAGAAGAAATACCCGCATCTATTTCCAGAAGATTCGTCAACACCTTCAACAGCTTAAAATTTCGGGACGAAATTTATTTAACGGGTAGGTACTGTAGTGACCCGAACTTTTCCATGTTTATATATATTAATTGAGATTGATGTTTACATGATTAAATGTTTCCAACATGTTAAGCAATCAAACTTGTTAAGACTTGATTAATTGAAATAGGTTTCATATAGACAATTGACCACCCAAGTTGACCGGTGATTCACGAACGTTAAAACTTGTAAAAAAACTATATGATGACATATATATGGTTATATATATAGTTAACATGATATTATGATAAGTAAACATATCATTAATTATATTAACAATGAACTACATATGTAAAAACAAGACTACTAACTTAATGATTTTGAAACGAGACATATATGTAACGTTTATCGTTGTAACGACATTTAATGTATATATATCATATTAAGAGATATTCGTACATCATAATATCATGATAATATAATAATTTAAAATCTCTTTTGTTATTATAAACATTGGGTTAACAACATTTAACAAGATCGTTAACCTAAAGGTTTCAAAACAACACTTACATGTAACGACTAACGATGACTTAACGACTCAGTTAAAATGTATATACATGTAGTGTTTTAATATGTATTTATACACTTTTGAAAGACTTCAATACACTTATCAAAATACTTCTACTTAACAAAAATGCTTACAATTACATTCTCGTTCAGTTTCATCAACAATTCTACTCGTATGCACCCGTATTCGTACTCGTACAATACACAGCTTTTAGATGTATGTACTATTGGTATATACACTCCAATGATCAGCTCTTAGCAGCCCATGTGAGTCACCTAACACATGTGGGAACCATCATTTGGCAACTAGCATGAAATATCTCATAAGATTACAAAAATATGAGTAATCATTCATGACTTATTTACATGAAAACAAAATTACATATCCTTTATATCTAATCCATACACCAACGACCAAAAACACCTACAAACACTTTCATTCTTCAATTTTCTTCATCTAATTGAACTCTCTCAAGTTCTATCTTCAAGTTCTAAGTGTTCTTCATAAATTCCAAAAGTTCTAGTTTCATAAAATCAAGAATACTTTCAAGTTTGCTAGCTCACTTCCAATCTTGTAAGGTGATCATCCAACCTCAAGAAATCTTTGTTTCTTACAGTAGGTTATCATTCTAATACAAGGTAATAATCATATTCAAACTTTGGTTCAATTTCTATAACTATAACAATCTTATTTCAAGTGATGATCTTACTTGAACTTGTTTTCGTGTCATGATTTTGCTTCAAGAACTTTGAGCCATCCAAGGATCCATTGAAGCTAGATCCATTTTTCTCTTTTCCAGTAGGTTCATCCAAGGAACTTAAGGTAGTAATGATGTTCATAACATCATTCGATTCATACATATAAAGCTATCTTATTCGAAGGTTTAAACTTGTAATCACTAGAACATAGTTTAGTTAATTCTAAACTTGTTCGCAAACAAAAGTTAATCCTTCTAACTTGACTTTTAAAATCAACTAAACACATGTTCTATATCTATATGATATGCTAACTTAATGATTTAAAACCTGGAAACACGAAAAACACCGTAAAACCGGATTTACGCCGTCGTAGTAACACCGCGGGCTGTTTTGGGTTAGTTAATTAAAAACTATGATAAACTTTGATTTAAAAGTTGTTATTCTGAGAAAATGATTTTTATTATGAACATGAAACTATATCCAAAAATTATGGTTAAACTCAAAGTGGAAGTATGTTTTCTAAAATGGTCATCTAGACGTCGTTCTTTCGACTGAAATGACTACCTTTACAAAAACGACTTGTAACTTATTTTTCCGACTAGAAACCTATACTTTTTTTGTTTAGATTCATAAAATAGAGTTCAATATGAAACCATAGCAATTTGATTCACTCAAAACGGATTTAAAATGAAGAAGTTATGGGTAAAACAAGATTGGATAATTTTTCTCATTTTAGCTACGTGAAAATTGGTAACAAATCTATTCCAACCATAACTTAATCAACTTGTATTATATATTATGTAATCTTGAGATACCATAGACACGTATACAATGTTTCGACCTATCATGTCGACACATCTATATATATTTCGGAACAACCATAGACACTCTATATGTGAATGTTGGAGTTAGCTATACAGGGTTGAGGTTGATTCCAAAATATATATAGTTTGAGTTGTGATCAATACTGAGATACGTATACACTGGGTCGTGGATTGATTCAAGATAATATTTATCGATTTATTTCTGTACATCTAACTGTGGACAACTAGTTGTAGGTTACTAACGAGGACAGCTGACTTAATAAACTTAAAACATCAAAATATATTAAAAGTGTTGTAAATATATTTTGAACATACTTTGATATATATGTATATATTGTTATAGGTTCGTGAATCAACCAGTGGCCAAGTCTTACTTCCCGACGAAGTAAAAATCTGTGAAAGTGAGTTATAGTCCCACTTTTAAAATCTAATATTTTTGGGATGAGAATACATGCAGGTTTTATAAATGATTTACAAAATAGACACAAGTACGTGAAACTACATTCTATGGTTGAATTATCGAAATCGAATATGCCCCTTTTTATTAAGTCTGGTAATCTAAGAATTAGGGAACAGACACCCTAATTGACGCGAATCCTAAAGATAGATCTATTGGGCCTAACAAACCCCATCCAAAGTACCGGATGCTTTAGTACTTCGAAATTTATATCATATCCGAAGGGTGTCCCGGAATGATGGGGATATTCTTATATATGCATCTTGTTATTGTCGGTTACCAGGTGTTCACCATATGAATGATTTTTTATCTCTATGTATGGGATGTGTATTGAAATATGAAATCTTGTGGTCTATTGTTACGATTTGATATATATAGGTTAAACCTATAACTCACCAACATTTTTGTTGACGTTTTAAGCATGTTTATTCTCAGGTGATTATTAAGAGCTTCCGCTGTCGCATACTTAAATAAGGACAAGATTTGGAGTCCATGCTTGTATGATATTGTGTAAAAACTGCATTCAAGAAACTTATTTTGTTGTAACATATTTGTATTGTAAACCATTATGTAATGGTCGTGTGTAAACAGGATATATTAGATTATCATTATTTGATAATCTACGTAAAGCTTTTTAAACCTTTATTGATGAAATAAAGGTTATGGTTTGTTTAAAAATGAATGCAGTCTTTGAAAAACGTCTCATATAGAGGTCAAAACCTCGCAACGAAATCAATTAATATGGAACGTTTTTAATCAATAAGAACGGGACATTTCACCATGCGATCGCATGGCCTTGAAGCACAAATCCCATGCAATCGCATGGGGTACTTTTTCAGAAAAAGTTCTATAAATTCAAACGATTTCATTTCAATCACACACATATATTTATCTATACTCCGTTTATAATAATAATAATAATAATAATAATTATTATTATTATTATTATTATTATTATTATTATTATTATTATTATTATTATAATTATAATTATTAAGATTAATATTATTTTTATTAGTAGTATTATACATAAAATACTACGACGAAGTCATGAGCGTGTCACTTTCAAAATGGGTTTTCAAGAGGGATAGAGCTAAGGAAAATATGGGTTATTACTAAGGAGGTTATGGGTATTGTTCGAGGGTTTTGCTCGTAAGTCAAACTAGTGTTTATCATCTCTGTTGTGTCTACGTACTTTCCTACAATATTGAATCTCAATATTGATACGTAAGCACTCATATCTTATCTTTTATATATTAATAATGTATCCATGTCTAGTGCTCGAGTATATATGTTTATGCATGCTTGTATGCTAAATTTCGTCGTTAAACAGTTTATAATGAATCACGAATTAAATACATATATTACAGGTAAAAGGTATATGATATACATGTTTTTGGAAAGCTGGTGAAAAATCAATAACTTTTCATTTAGAAATCGCGTAATTTCGATGAACGAATTAAAAGATATGGTCAACTGAATTATGATTGACGTTAATTGGAATTGCTTTCGAATCTGCAATTAATATTTAAATAACTTGTTTGTAAGATTGATAAATTGGATTTTTGAATATTACCAACCGAGTAAATGAATCCTTATATAAGGCACGTCTCGTTTTGTTAAACTATTGTCAAAATTGACTTTTTGAAACGACTTTGGATAACTTTTGTATGTCGATCTCGAGCATTAGGATTGTGATACACTATGACCTGACCTATCTTGATAGACATTTATTGACCAACATATGTTCTCTAGGTTGAGATCTACGATTATTTGGTAATCCGAGTTTCGGTCACATTATGATGAACAACTTTATGTACTGCTAATGTGAGTTTCATTTGCTCCCTTTTTAAATGCTTTTGCAATATATATTTTTGGGCTGAGAATACATGCACTTTATTTTAAACAATGGACACAAGTACATACTAAATTCTATACTGAGTTTGAACCGAAAATCCCTTAGGTTTGGTAACTAGTAACTGCCGGTTATAAGAACTGGTGGGCGCGAGTAGTAGTATATGGATCCATAGGGCTTGATATCCCCGTCCGAGCTAGAGCACTAGCCTTTTAACGGACGTATGCTATTTGAGAAGAGTACACGTTGGTTTGCATGTATTATTAAGATGATTATACAAAGGGTATAAATTATATATACGTTAAGTTTAGTTACCAGGGTGCTCAATTTCGTAGAATATTTTGATAAACGTTTCTGGATGAAACAACTGAAATCTTGTGATCCACCTTTATATACAGATTATGCGAAACATTAAAACTATGAACTCACCAACCTTTGTGTTGACACTTGTTAGCATGTTTATTCTCAGGTTCCCTAGAAGTCTTCCGCTGTTTGCTTATATGAAAGACAAGCTATGTGCATGGAGTCTTACATGGCATATTTTTCAAGAAAACGTTGCATTCACCAAATCATCACCATGTATCTTATTTTGACTGCATTGTCAACGGAAGTACTATTGTAAACTATTATATACGGTGATTGTCTATATGTAGAAATCATCAGATGTCGAAAACCTTTGATTTAAATATTCATTTATGGTGTGCCTTTTTAAAAGAATGCAATGTTTACAAAACATATCATATAGAGGTCAAATACCTCGCAATGAAATCAATGAATGACGTATTCGTCCATATGGATTTGGAGCGATCGTCACAGTTGGTATCAGAGCATTGGTCCTAGCGAACCAGGTCTTGCATGAATGTGTCTAACTGATAGTTGTTAAGATGCATTAGTAAGCCTGGACTTCGACCGTGTCTGCATGTTAAAAGTTTTGCTTATCATTTCTTATCGGAAATTACATGCTTATCATTCTTAAGTCTAGACACGTTTTCCTGCATTTATTGCATAAATAGTGTATAGACAAAAATTCATATCTTAGCGTATCTGTTACTGTAAACTTTTCCTGATATCTTTCGAAAATTTCTCCGTGATTTATGGAATTTGGTATTATATATACATATGTAAATTATGTATTGAAGAATACCAAACTAAATTCTATAATCTAATTCATATCAAAAATCATCTCCCTAATTATACAAGATGGATCGTGTATCTAGTTCGAATTCCTTAGATTCTGACAGCTATTCCGATATGGATATTCACTCAAGCTCCGAAAGCAGTGTAACCGGAATGGATTAACCAATTAGCCATCATCTATTCTGGATGAATTGAGGATGGGTTCGTAGCCTACTTAATTATTGGAGACAAGAAGAAAGCGATCCCTTCCATCCACCACATTGCCCTCTTGGCGAAGAACCTGAAGCACTTACCGGCGAACCTGTTCGAGAAACCATTTTCTCTCTCATTTCTAGAGTATCTCATCATGATTATATACTATCCCATATTATAAATCTTATTTATCCGATCGTCTGAACCACCGATCATCCCGGTATAATAGAAGAAGTCAACGAGCTTCGTGCTCGGGTAGTGGCTTTGGAGAATATTGTGCAAGGATTACGAACACCAGCAGCAGCACCCGCAGCATAACTGGTACCACCATCATCCACACCAACGGGATCATTACCACCACCAACAACCACATCCGCATCACACGCCTCAACATCACAATCTGTACCTCCGATATCAACATCATACGCACCATAGGTACCAAGAAGTACCAGCAACGACAAACGATGAAGTATGGATTCATAACTTCATCGGAGAAACATTCTACGGCAATTATGTAATTTCTAAAATTTAGAGATTATCTATTCTAGCCTTAACCCTAAATAAGATAGAGTAGAAACCCTTATCCGAATGGTGTAAGATATAAGCTAGACTTGTTTTACCAACAGCATCAATAGTACCCTTAGCCTCACCAGCACAGTTAGTGCTGTCAACATCATTAGAATCATCAGCACCTCTAACATCACAAGCTCCGTCAGTTCAAGAAAGCACCGTGGACATCATTACAAGTCAACAACGAGTATATTGTATCAATGAGTTATGAAGTAATAACTCAATTCATCTAAAGAATTTATATGTATATCTTATATATATATATATATATATTTTAAAACCATCATGAATCTTTTCGTACTAAGCTATTACGTGTGAATTTTAAGGGGTAGATACTACTCAGTTAATTCATATTACTAATATGCTAAGATGTACATCCTTCGTTAACAACTTAACCATCGTTAACTACAAATATCTGTTTCAACTCAATGAATTCCATTTCATAATGAACTTAGTGTATTAATCAATTACATGTTTGATTTTACACTTTTATCTTCGATGTACTCAAAACTTTCTAGAAAACATCATTTATATCTTATGAAGTTCATAAGAATTCCACGAGCATCAACATCCTTCACCGAGGAATAAGAATAAATAATGAAGTATTGATTTCATTAGTGAAATACTCCGCAAAGATTATCTAATCCTTAATGTTTTAGAGATTATTCATTCAATTCAAAAATCAAATGAGTTTAATATGATATTAACTCATCAAATCTGTATTACATCTGAAGAAAATATACATACATATATTTTCATAAAGACGGTAATAAAAAAATTCTTTTGTACAAAGTATTAATTGTGAAATCTTTAACGAGTAGGTAATACTCGGGAAATATATAAGTTCACAATCAATATGTTATACTGTACATTCTTCAACTTTGATTCAAAAATTATTAACAATGCTCACAACGATATACAATCGTTTTCATACAAATTCAATTACATATTCTGATATTGACGGATCAGAATCCAATTCATAACTCTGAACCAGTGACATCATTCTTAGATCTCTGCATCTTTTAAAGCTATACTTTGACTTCAAAACGGTGAAAGATTCTTTAGCATTGTTATTACCGAAAATAATCTTGCAATTTCTTTTCAAAGTATCCAGTTTTATCACACTTCCAACCAGTCAACTTCAACTTTTCAGATTAAGCCTTATTGTAACCTTGATATATACGTTTTGTTATTGGGGAACCTTTCATGTTCCGCCACATTAGCAGTAAATTTACCAAACAACTTTATTAATCCTTGACCTTTCGAAAAATTCTTATACTCATTGAAACCCTATCATGTACTCATCCACATCTTGTAACAATAATTTCCATACCAACCACCGGGAATTAGCAATCAGTATTTTGAATCTCGCAGCATTTTCTACGACAACAGTTATATATATATAACATCTATCTTCTAGACTTACATACTTCGAATGTGAAGTTTCTGAAAAACACCCCAAACTACGAAACTAGTTATACGAATTTTGGAAAAATGCTGATGAAGCAGCAAAAACTATAAACGACTTTAACAGTCGAAAGTTTGATGATAAAGAGTAGTGTGTTGGAAAAGCACAGAAAAAGAGAAGGTTTGAAACTGGAAAACGGGTTGAGCAAAGTATGAAGGAAGCTGTAGACAAATCACAAGTACGAAATCTACCTTCAAAGAATCCAAATGATTCAGTGTCTGCTGAAACCATTAGTAAGAATCTTACTTCTTATTCTAAACCTTCACAGACAGATTTTCCGCATCATCCTCTGATATTAGAAATTCTAAGATATCATTGTATCTTCCATTATAAATATCCTCCATATTTCTGAAGATATTTTCATAACTATTCTTATCTGAAATCATTTATCTCTTTACGCTATCTGTGTTACATCATAAAAGAAACTATTTTAGTTTCTAATTTCTGAAAATTTCGAAAAATGGATGTTTTTGAAGTAGTGTTGGGAATTGAAGCATGAGTTAGTATAATATAATGACACTTGATCAACTGATTATATTACAGTAAGTCATGCTGAGTTTCTAATGGAACGTGATAAAGGTTCACAGATCATACTCTCATCATGAACCATGTTACATAACTCTTTCATTCTATTTAACCTCTAAACATATCAAGAAAATATTTTTCTTGATGATTCGGTCTTTTTCGAGGTATTCTGTTAATTTGACAAGTCAGATTGTGCCATTACCGTTTCTTTCTTAGAACATTAGTTATGTTCATTTCAAAATCCATACCTACGAATTTTGAACCATTATTCGCTTGACTTAAAGTCGGGAAGAGAAAATGAAAGCATGAAGCTCCGAAATATAATGGAAAATATAAAGCCCGAAAACAACCCCGAAATTACAAACCGTGTATATCAATGCGTATAGCAATATAAAGACACGGGAGAATGAAAACAATATAACCCCAAGGTAATAGTAGAAAAAAATAACCTCCTCTGGTGGCAGATGAAAAAGAAGAATGAATGATATGATAGCCAAGAAAATATCAAGAATCAGAACTGGATGAAGCATTTTCACAAATCTTTTGTAAGTATGAAATAAGAAAGAAGATTATAGGAGTGGTGAAAATAAATGAAACGGAAGAGGTTAATTTATACCAAAATATCAGACATAGCAATCGAGGCAGATTACGCATTTAATCAAAGGAAATCCTAATTTCCTTAAATTCTGAAGAATCAAATCTTATTTAAATTATGAAGATTTTCTATTCCTTAAATTCCGGAAATCAATCGTTACTACATCAAGAGATAAGACGAATCTATATTCTCCATTTCACTCTATTACGATAACTTCTCTCATACGCTTCGAGTAATCGGATTGTTTTATCCGTATTATTCAGTGGTGATAAAATTCTATTTACCAACTCATATTCGTCATGAAAACATTTTTATTGTCAGCCATGACGACCTCACTCAAATTTCGGGACGAAATTTCTTTAACGGGTAGGTACTGTGATGACCCAGAAATTTCTGACCAAATTTAAACTTAATCTTTAACGTTTCCGATACGATAAGCAAAGTCTGTAAAACTGAATATCAAAATTTTTGAACTATTCAAATATCTTTCGGTTGTTCTCGACGATTCGCGAACAATTATATGTATATAGATACATATACTATAACTTGAAAACGTAACAAAGTGTTAAGTAAACGATACTGTGCATTAAACCTATTGGTTTGATTATCTGATTGATATATTCAACTACGGAGTTAAAAGATTATGCCAAACGATTGAATTAAAAGATATTTATTGAATCCCTTAAGAATTATAATATTATTACGAGTCTCTGTTATGAGGTCAACGTTGATTTGGGAAATCATTCATTCTTAATGGTATTCGGAATAAATGGTAAAGTGTTTGTTTAAATAACGTAATTTGGACACATACAATAATAAGAAATATTAACTGTTGGAATTAGATATATGAATAACTTGCGATATGTATTTTAAAACGTGTTTAGTAATATTGAAAATATATATATACGATAAAATATAATATTAACTTGGTCATAAAAACGAATTGTTATTATATATATATTAACAAATAGCGAGACGATGATTTATAGAAGTAAATGACCAAAATACTCGAAAGTTTAAGATATACTTTGAGTGGTATAGTTTAGGGATAATTTAAGGCTATATTTTGACAAAGGTACGTGACACGAAACGTAAAATGCAAGTTTTCTCAGCGTACGAAAGGACATTTAAAAAACCGGGACATAAGTCGAGTGATGACGTACGACTTATCAGAACAAAAGTTACAAGTCAACTATGCATGTAAATTTAATATAATATATAATTAATTATATAAATTAAATATATTATATATATAATATAAAATTATGTCGACAAACAAGAAGTTAAAAATTTGTGAGCTGTCCCAGGGTGCCATGCGATCGCATGGCCTTGAAGCACAAATCCCATGCGATCGCATGGGGTACTTTTTCAGAAAAGGTTCTATAAATTCAAACGATTTCATTTCAATCACACACATATATTTATCTATACTCCGTTTATAATTATTATTATTATTATTATTATTATTATTATTATTATTATTATTATTATTATTATTATTATTATTATTATTATTATTATTATTGTTGTTGTTATTATTATTATTATTATTATTATTATTATAATTATAATTATTTAGATTAATATTATTTTTATTAGTAGTATTATACATAAAATACTACGACGAAGTCATGAGCGTGTCACTTTCAAAATGGGTTTTCAAGCGGGATAGATCTAAGAAAAATATGAGTTATTACTAAGGAGGTTATGGGTATTGTTCGAGGGTTTTGCTCGTGAGTCAAACTAGTGTTTATCATCTCTGTTGTGTCTACGTACTTTCCTACAATATTGAATCTCAATATTGATACGTAAGCACTCATATCTTATCTTTTATATATTAATAATGTATCCATGTCTAGTGCTCGAGTATATATGTTTATGCATGCTTGTATGCTAAATTTCGTCGTTAAACAGTTTATAATGAATTACGAATTAAATACATATATTACTTGTAAAAGGTATATGATATACATGTTTTTGGAAAGCTGGCGAAAAATCAATAACTTTTTATTTAGAAATCGCGTAATTTCGATGAACGAATTAAAAGATATGGTCAACTGAATTATGATTGACGTTAATTGGAATTGCTTTCGAATCTGCAATTAATATTTAAATAACTTGTTTGTAAGATTGATAAATTGAATTTTTGAATATTACCAACCGAGTAAATGAATCCTTATATAAGGCACGTCTCGTTTTGTTAAACTATTGTCAAAATTGACTTTTTGAAACGACTTTGGATAACTTTTGTATGTCGATCTCGAGCATTAGGATTGTGATACACTATGACCTGACCTAGCTTGATAGATATTTATTGACCAACATATTTTCTCTAGGTTGAGATCAACGATTATTTGGTAATTCGAGTTTCGGTCACATTATGATGAACAACTTTATGTGCTGCTAAGGTGAGTTTCATTTGCTCCCTTTTTAAATGCTTTTGCAATATATATTTTTGGGCTGAGAATACATGTACTTTATTTTAAACAATGGACACAAGTATATACTAAATTCTATACTGCGTTTGAACCGAAAATCCCTTAGCTTTGGTAACTAGTAACTGCCGGTTATAAGAACTGGTGGGCGCGAGTAGTAGTATATGGATCCATAGGGCTTGATATCCCCGTCCGAGCTAGAGCACTAGCCTTTTAACGGACGTATGCTATTTGAGAAGCGTACACGTTGGTTTGCGTGTATTATTAAGATGATTATACAAAGGGTATAAATTATATATACGTTAAGTTTAGTTACCAGGGTGCTCAATTTCGTAGAATATTTTGATAAACGTTTCTGGATGAAACAACTGAAATCTTGTGATCCACCTTTATATACAGATTATGCGAAACATTAAAACTATGAACTCACCAACCTTTGTGTTGACACTTGTTAGCATGTTTATTCTCAGGTTCCCTAGAAGTCTTCCTCTGTTTGCTTATATGATAGACAAGCTATGTGCATGGAGTCTTACATGGCATATTTTTCAAGAAAACGTTGCATTCACCAAATCATCACCATGTATCTTATTTTGACTGCATTGTCAACGGAAGTACTATTGTAAACTATTATATACGATGATTGTCTATATGTAGAAATCATCAGATGTTGAAAACCTTTGATTTAAATATTCATTTATGGTGTGCCTTTTCAAAAGAATGCAATGTTTACAAAACGTATCATATAGAGGTCAAATACCTCGCAATGAAATCAATGAATGACGTGTTCATCCATATGGATTTGGAGCGATCGTCACATTCATTGATATCTTTGCTAGAAAACAGAAGTAGAGAACACACGACAACAACAACAGATAGGTGATGGCGGTGATGGGTTTCACAAGAAAGTGGTGTGTGAACATGGTGATTATTTCAGGTGATTGATTAACTGGTTGATGAAGTATTCTTGTGGTGTTCTTAGTTCAGTGCTTTTCTTTTTCTTTTTATTATTTAATTTCCCCTTTTGATAACGGATTGAAGTAGCAATTCATAGAATATGAGTATACACTTGTTATAGGAACACGAATTTATCCATTTGTTTGTATTAGACACATGGAATCGACATGTAACGACCTACAGACAAAAATAAAATATATCTACAGCTTGATAATGAGTTTAAACAGAATTTGTTTTCTTATATTTGATTGGAATCAATTTAGAGCAGGTGTAGTACAAATCAAGAGCAGGAAAGTAAAACAAATTGATTGTGATGGATAAAAGGTTACGCTTTTGTCACTAGTATTCATATACGTATCTGTATTGTATATATCTGTATAAATATTTGTATAAACCGTATATTTATTTAATTATCTGTATATGTATTCATATACAAATATATAACTGTATAAGTATGTATATAATTCTGTTTTTCTAAATCTGTTACTATGTATGTATATATACATTTATATAATTCATAAATCTTTATAATTAGTAAATATTTTAATATTATTAATAATACTATTACTAATATTACTTATAATAATAATATTATTAATATTAATAAAATACTAGTAATAATAAATGATAAATAAATATATGCTAAATGATAATTTTAATAAATTTAATTAATAATAATGATAATAATAATCTCATTCAAGATACTAATACTATAACTAATTATAATGACATTTATGATAACAATAACAATATTAATATTAATAATATAACAACTTTTACATATCAAATTTTATATATATATATATATATATATATATATATATATATATATATATATATATATATATATATATATATATATATATATATATATATATATATTTATTTATTTATTTATTTATTTATTTATTTATATCTTATACTAAAATTAATAATATTAATAATTCAAATGTTAATATCAATATTAATAATAATAAAGGTAATGATCATAATATTAATATAACAATTATATTCAAACTTGTGATTGAATTTAATATAATATTATTTATTATTTATACATATTTTTCTGTTTACAATTAAAGGTTCTTGAATCGTCAGACATGGTCAAAGGGTAATTGATTACATGAATATAGATTTCAAAACTTTCGAGACTCAACATTATAGATTTTGCTCATCGTGTCGGAATCATATAAAAATTAAAGTTTAAATTTGATCGGAAATTTCCGGGTCACTACAATAAACATCTAATGCAAAACCCAAGGGAATGTATTCCATTAAGTCACAAAGATTTTTAAAAAGGGTTTTATACAATCGGGATGTATATGGTATAACCGATTAAATGACTACTTGATAAGAAAAGGGTATACAAAAAACAATGTCTGGATATGTGATTGTAAGTTGTTTATGTCAATGATCATAACATCATATGAACAAATAAAGAGATCAGTATTGCCTTGGATTACAAATTGAGCATATGCCTAATGGTTTACTTGTACATCAAACAACTTATACCGAAAAGATTTTAAAATATTTTTAAAGACAAAACCATTGGTTGTTTGATCACTCAATATTGACACTGATCCATTTCATCCCCGGGAAGATCTTAACGGTTCAGAATTTCCATATCTTAGTGCAATCGAGGCTATTATGTATTTTATAAATTATACAAGACCTGACATTTCTTTTGCAGTTAAATTGTTGACAAGGTTCAGCTCAGCCCCTGCCAAAAGACATTAGAATGGGATCAAACACATATTTTGATACCTTAGGGAAACTACTGATTTATAATTATTTTATTCAAACAACTCGAAACAAGATTTGTTTGGATGCGGATTATTTATCTGATCCACATAAAGCTAAATCTCAAACTAGATATTCCTAAATGGAGGCACCGCAATATCATGGCGTTCTCAAAAACAAACACTTGTTGCAACATCATCAAATTATGCCAAAGTGATTGTATTACATGAAGCCACTCGAGAATGTTTTTGGTTAAGATCAATGACACAACTCATTATTGATTCTTGCGGACTAGAACGCGATAAAAGTTCAACAACTATCTATGAAGATAATGCAGCTTGCATAGCACAGATGAAAGAAGGATCTTTATACCAAAGCACTGTCAACTACTGTTTTTAGAACACATGTTCACAATATTGGCATGAGGCAAGATCAAAAGATGTGACGACTCAGCGATGTCTACTTGAGGGGGAGTCCTCTATGCTGCACTCTTTTTTCCCTTGGCTAAAGTTTTTATCCCACTGGGTTTTTTTTTAGCAAGGTTTTTAACGAGGCAGTAACATGTAGTTGATTTTTAATGAAACAAAATTGTCGTCCAAGGGGGAGTGTTATAAGTCATATGGTGGCCGACACTTTTATTAAAGTGAAATTTGGTGGATCAAATTCACATTCACGGATATTACTATTCCACCTAACTGCACAGTGAATTATTGTTGTATAAATATGTAATCGAATGTAATCACTGATTGTACCATTCTTACGTATATATAAAATATATATTCCTCTCTCCATTACTAATCTTCAATATATAAGTATTGTATAAACTTAGACAAAATGTAGTAATAAACTACTAAATTACAACACTACAAAATAAAAGTTGAAAATTTTTTGTAAAGAAAATTATTTGATTTTAATTTATTTGATTCTATATGAAAATATGAACTTTTTGATTTTATTTGTATCTTTCTTACTATTAGATTAGATATAGATATAGATATACATATAGGATCGTTAATACTTTGTAAGCTGTTGTTGCGGCCACTTTCTAAAGGGTCGGTTTGTTGATAAATTTTTTGTCGTTCAAGAATAAATAAACAAAAAATAATATGAGCCGTTTGATGCCGTCAATCCTTAATCCCTGAATAAGATAAAAAAAATTAGGGTTGCGAACGCCCAACTAGTATCGCGATATGCTTAGAAACACACATATTAGAACTTATGTTTCATTTTGAAAGGTTTATGTTCCAGAAACCTTAGTCCGCTCATGTCAGCTCACGTCAAAGAGTACCATGTTCCAGGGGTAAATCGAGTTGATCTGGCGACAGTAAGGCAACATTGTTTGAGAATGTCCATTCGGCCATGGACTATTTATGTTCCGGAAACCTTAGAACTTATGTTGCTTTGGGTATGTTGAATGTTTTTCAACAAGCTTTTGGTCAACCGCGCTTCGCTGCAGTCGAAGAACGGTTGACCTTGTAAGTGGTGTTGTTGATTATGTGCAAATAATAAGTGGCATGGTATGTTACCAAAACGTACATAATTACAAATAATTTCAGTTATAGTTTGCTACATATTTGGCTACAGTCTAATAGAAGTGATCCTTAACAGCGAAGCTACATCAAAGCAGGTCATCCAAACAGTCCTTGCTTTCAATCCGCGAGACATGTTTGCTGCAAGTCCATATCGTGTCTCGTTTGTCTTTTTTATCACGTCACCTACCTACCTGGTATAAGCATAAATAATCCAAAAGGTACTAAATAAATGCATGCCTTAACATTTAACCGATGACTTAGCCAGCGCTTTTACCACATATAACAAAAAGTATATGAATCGAAAGGCTGAGTTTCAACTTTCAACTTAAAGGTTGCACAAATTAATGCCAACACATGTGCCGTTGTATACAATGGACTACCAAAATCATTACCAAAATTAGACTAATTTGCTACATGTAAAAATTATTTTTGTTACATGTTAAACTTGTAGTAATTTTAGATTAATTAAATTGTGATGATTTGTTTTAGTTAGAAGTATTATAGTGTTTATATGAGGGTGTTTTTGAAGATATAAATTAGATGGAGAAGAGTTTTTAGAAAGTTAAGTTTTATTACTCAAATTTGCTTATGGTTATGTGTACATCTCATTTGGAACCTCAAATGCCTATTTATAGGCAAATATGTCGGTTGCTATAGTTCTAGCAACTTCTTGATTTTTCTTACTAGCTATCTTAGATATTTTAACTTGCTTAACTATCTACTAACTTCTAGTATATACTCCTAAAATATCTACTAACAAATATCTAATAATACTTAACTAGTTCTAGAGTTATCTAGAAATACATTAACTTTTAACACTCCTCCTTAATGTATTTCGATGTTACTCCGAGCATGTTTCGTAGAAACTCGAACTTTGGTCTCGACAACGCTTTAGTAAAAATATCTGCAATCTGCTCTTCAGTCTTGCAGTATTTTAGTTCAATGTCTTTCTTAGCGGAGACTTCTCGTAAGAAGTGATATTTGATATCAATGTGTTTTGTTCTGCCATGAAATACTGGATTCTTTGCCATAGCAATTGCAGACTTGTTGTCGCACAATATTTGAGTAGCTTCATCTTGTTTCTCACCCATGTCTTCAAGTATTCTTCTTAGCCATATAGCTTGATTAGCTGAGTTTGCGGCTGCGACGTACTCGGCTTCAGCTGATGATTGTGCCACCGTTTCTTGTTTCTTTGATGTCCATGAGAATACACCAGATCCAAGTGTGAATGTGTATCCTGAAGTACTTCTCGTGTCATCTACCGATCTGGCCCAATCACTATCTGTGTATCCCTGAAGCTTCGAGTCTATAGTGGGCTTGTACCATATACCATAGTCCATGGTACCTTGCAAATATCTTAAAATTCTTTTAGAAGCTCCATAATGTATTTGAGTAGGGTTTTGCATGTACCTGGATAGCAGACTCGTTGCGTACATGATGTCTGGTCTTGTTGCTGTTAGATATAGTAGACTTCCAATGAGACTTCTGAATCTTGAAGCATCCGCTTTCTTCGATCCATCCTCTTGTCTCATCTTCTCATTGGCAACTAGTGGCGTCGCGACAGTTTTACAACCGTATAGTTTAAACTTTTTCAGGAGATTTTCTGTGTATTTCTTTTGGCATATGAATATGCCTTCATTTTCTTGACTGATTTCGATGCCAAGAAAATAGCGCATCAATCCAAGGTCGCTCATCTCGAACGTTTTCATCATGTCTTCTTTAAATTCTTGTATCATTCTCTCATTGTTTCCAGTATATATTAGATCATCGTCATACAAGGAAATAATGAGAGTGTCAGAGTTACCTTGGGTTTTAATGTAGAGTGTAGGCTCACTTTAACTCCTCCTGAATCCTGAACTTGTGAAGTAGTTGTCTATGCGACTGTACCATCCGCGTGGCGCTTGTTTAAGTGAACGTTTTCATCATGTCTTCTTTAAATTCTTGTATCATTCTCTCATTGTTTCTAGTATATATTAGATCATCGATATACAAGTAAATAATGAGAGTGTCAGAGTTACCTTGGGTTTTAATGTAGAGTGTAGGCTCACTTTGACTCCTCCTGAATCCTGAACTTGTGAAGTAGTTGTCTATGCGACTGTACCATGCGCGTGGCGCTTGTTTAAGTCCATATAAGGCCTTCTTTAGCTTCAGGACTTTATCTTCTTTTCCTTCCTGGATGAACCCTCGTGGTTGCTCTACATATATTTCTTCTTCGAGAAACCCATTTAGAAAGGCAGATTTCACATCTAGTTGATGAATCTTCCACCTTCGTTGAGCTGCTAATGCCACAAGAGCTCTTATAGTATCCAGTCGAGCTACAGGTGCGAAAGTTTCATTGTAGTCGACTCCAGGTTGTTGTGAATAGCCTTTAGCTACTAGCCTTGCTTTGTGTTTTTGTATAGAACCATCAGGGTTGAGCTTTGTTTTGTAAACCCACTTAACTCCAATGATTTCATTATCTGTGGGATGATCAACTAACTCCCATGTGTTGTTTTTCTTGATCATTCTGATTTCTTCGTTCATAGCAGTCACCCATTTTTCATCTTTGGCTGCAACTTCATAGCTTTAAGGTTCTATGGTTGTAACGTATACCTCTGCTAACGCTTTGACTCTTCCAGGTGTGGACTCTGGGCTTGACTCGTCTTGCACCAAAGGTAATCTTGTCGACGGAGAAGTTGGTGTAGTAGGACTTGTTTCTCCGGTACTTTCCTGTTGTTGAGAATGCTCCATTTGTAGTAGTTGTTGAGCTGGAGTTTCCATAGATATCTGCGGCAGATATGTTTGTCTTTCAACTTTGTCTTTCTCCCAGTTCCAAGAAGCGTCTTCGTCAAACTCCACGTCTCGGCTAATCACGATGTTATTTGTTTTCAAATTATAGACTCTGTAGCCTTTTGACTGTGTGCTATAGCCCAAAAATATTCCTTTTTCTGATTTTTCTTGGAGCTTGTGACGTTTCTCCTTTGGAATATGGATGTAGCAGATAGATCTAAATACTCGTAGATGTTTCGCCGACGGTTTCCTTCCGCTCCATGCCTCTATCGGTGTCTTGTTTTCTACGGCTTTCGTGGGACATCGATTTAGTATATATACAGCCGTGTATACAGCTTCAGCCCAGAAACTGTTTGGAAGGCCTTTTTCATGTATCATCGTTTTGGCCATTTCCATTACAGTTCTATTCTTACGTTCAGAGACGCCATTTTGTTCAGGAGCGTAACCAACAGTGAGTTGGCGTTTAACTCCTTCATCTTCGCAAAATTTGTTAAGCTGTGTAGAGGTGTATTCTTTTCCTCTATCACTCCTTAGTGTCTTTATATAATGGCCACTACTTTTTTCTACGAAATTCTTGAACTTCTTGAATATAGTAAATACTTCAGATTTTTCACGCATGAAGTACACCCACGTCATTCTAGAATAGTCATCGATAAAGAGAATAAAGTACCTGTTTTGGTTAAGTAACGGGGTCCTCATTGGTCCACAAACGTCGGTGTGCACCAGCTCCAGTATACCTTTCGCTCTCCAAGCTTTGTCACGAGGGAAAGGTTTTCGATGTTGCTTGCCCATCACACAACTTTTACACGTGTCGGTGATCTCTTCTATGTTAGGCAAGTCTCTCATCATATTCTTCTGTTGGAGGATTTTTAGTGCGTGAAAGTTAAAGTGGCCAAATCTTCGATACCATAGCCATGATTCTTCAACTTGAACTTTCATGGCTGTGTCTCTGATATACTGCCAACGAAGCGAAAAATTTCGATTCACCATTGGCACCTCGGCTATTAATTTATAATTGTTTTTCTTGTCACGAATAACACATGATTTGTCTTCGAAGAGTAAAGAGTAGCCGTGCTCCATCATTTGTCCAACACTTAGCAAGTTACTCGCTAAGCTTGGTACTAAAAGAACGTCATTAACAGATCGAGTGACGTTATTAGTTTGAACAGTTATCGTACCTTTTCCTTTAGTGTCAACAAGCGCTCCATTCCCTAGTTTGACGCTGGACTTTACGGACGTGTTGATACTATCAAATAACTTTTCATCTCCTGTCATGTGGTTGCTGCACCCACTGTCGATCAACCAAGTATCGTCCCTCTGTTTATTTGCGACATGACAGGCATAGAATAGCTGATTTTTGTTCTCCAGTATATCTTCACTTTCTTCCGTGAAGTTAGCTCGATGATTTTGTTTTAAACGGCAATCTTTTTCTAGATGCCCAAATCTTCTGCAGTTATTGCATTGTGGCTTTCCTTTGTGGAAACAATATTTTTCCAAGTGGTTTGTCTTTTTGCAGATACCACATAGAGGATAGTTTTTTCTTCTCTGATCGAACCCGGTTCTGGGTTTTTCTCCTCCTCTCGAATTTTCTTCACAAATTCTTTTCCCCCCATTATTAGATTTTTGAGACCTTAATTTGAGTTTAGACTGAAAGGCACTTTCGAGTGAGTTTTCACTGCGCCGACTCAGTCTAGCCTCGTATGCTTCAAGAGAGCCAATTAATTCTGGTACCGACAGAGTCTCGATGTCTTTCGACTCTTCGATAGCAGTAATGACATGATCGTATTTTTCTGTCATACTGATAAGTATTTTTTCTACGATCCTCTTATCAGTTATATTATCTCTATAGGCTCTCATTTGATTTACTATTTCTTTAATTCTAGAATAGTAATCTTTCACAGTCTCAGTCTCTTTCATATTTAAATTTTCAAAATCTCGTCTTAGAGTTAGTAGTTTGACGGATCTCACCTTGACATTTCCTTGAAATTCTTCTTGAAGGATCTTCCACGCCTCTTTGGCTGTCGTAGCTCCCATGATTCGTGGAAAGATAGACGGTGTCAAGGCTTGTTGAATGTAGCCAAGAGCAGCAGCATTTCTTACAACATTTTTGTTGTATTTTTCTTGTTCTTCCGCGGACAGAGTTCCGACGTCTTTTGGAGTTGTGAACCCCACTTCGACAATATCCCACAAGCTTTGTGCTTGGAAATATGTCTTCATTCAGATACTCCAAAAATAATAGTTGTCGCCATCAAAGATGGGGACGAGAATATTGTACGCACCAACAGTAGTCATGGTGTACTCAAACAAACGCCCAAACACGGCTCTGATACCACTTGTTAAACTTGTAGTAATTTTAGATTAATTAAATTGGGATGATTTGTTTTAGTTAGAAGTATTATAGTGTTTATATGAGGGGTGTTTTTGAAGATATAAATTAGATGGAGAAGAGTTTTTAGAAAGTTAAGTTTTATTACTCAAATTTGCTTATGGTTATGTGTACATCTCATTTGGAACCTCAAATGCCTATTTATAGGCAAATATGTCGGTTGCTATAGTTCTAGCAACTTCTTGATTTTTCTTACTAGCTATTTTAGATATTTTAACTTGCTTAACTATCTACTAACTTCTAATATATACTCCTAAAATATCTACTAACAAATATCTAATAATACTTAACTAGTTCTAGAGTTATCTAGAAATACATTAACTTTTAACATTACATAATAACATATGGGGTAGTAAAAAAGGCTTACATGTTTCCATGAAAAATGTGCAGCATGTGCTATAGTGATTGACGGGTTCGAATGGGCTCCAGAAATGTGTCCAATAGGTAGTATAGCCGATCATGACCGTAAGCCTGAAGAACCGGCTAGTCTGATCAGGGTTTCGGCCCCTGGTGACTTTTGGTTCACAATAGTTGTAGCCGTCCCTGCACTTATCAATATCACTGTGCTTATGAACTCCGCTCCAACCTGTTAAGAATGAGATAATTAACCCAACTCAAATTGTGTGTTCACTAAAAATACTTTCTTTTCCGATATAAGTATGATATTAAACGATAACGATAGATAAACTGAAATAGATCATAAATTGTAATGCAACAAAACATACATACTAAATACAAACTGATTATTAAATCTCAGTCTCTACACATTCCTGTTAGAACCAAGAATAATAGTGCAACTACAAATCCAAACACCACAAAAAAAAGTGCTTACTAAAGATACCATCGTTACTCCGGTGGCTGCAACTCCACCAAAGATTGTAGTGCCTCCATTATTCATAATGCTAATAGTCATAACAAAAATGTATCAACTCATATTGAACTATAAATCAATTTTCATTGTAGGTAAAAAAAAACAGAACTTTACGGTGTGCCAATTAGTATAGTCGTCAAGAAACTCGCTTACCTGCAAAAAATCCTTGCCCGCTGTTTGTACGTATCAATATATCGGTATAGATATATATTTATAATCTATATATTATGTATCTATTATTAGAACTACAATTACTAAAAGGCGAAACAAAAATCAATCCTAGAATTACCGTTAAATAGAAAAAGCTAAAAAGGGGTTACACCTCCAGCAAGAACTTGCAAAAGACAGAATCAGAAATCGATTATAGGCATAACTGTTTTTTGACAAAAAAAAACAAAAAAAAAAAATTGAATTGACTTGGATACACAAAATGTGAAAAAAATCAACCGAAATTTTTTTTTTTTTTGGCCCAAATAGGTTAGAAAGAAAGTACAATATGAAAAATACACAACTTACCAATCGTATGTGTGTGGCCTGTCAGTAGCCACCAACGCCGACAACATTAGGGTAAGGGCGCAACAACCGTTGCGACGAATTTTGGGCGGCGAAAAATACAAAATAGAGGCGTCGATGATGATGTTGGTTGTGATAATAATAAAATAATAATAATATAAGTTGGAAATAATCAGATCCTAATTAAAACATGCTCATATCTTCTCTAACTTGTTAACTGAAGGTGGTTGGAGCAGGTATATATAAGGAGTGTTCTAAAAGGGTAGAGAAAAAACAGATAGTCGAGTAACCTCCTTCCGGAGACTCATGTGACCCACCTTTTGACATGGTCTTGAACACAAAAGTCGATTACATCCCAACCATGTCATGATTTACCTCGAGCATTATCTGGACGTTTCAAGTTGCGCAGATTCAATTAATTATAGAGGTTAATCTTTGAGGGCGTGCGATATATAATGTATGGTATCGAATTGAAGTCAACGGATCAATTAATGATGTAAATTCTTACAATCATATATCTTTGGAAGTTCCCTCCAAGATCTTATCAAAAATAATTGTTTAGGTATTTCCACCTATGACAGGTATGTTCTTGGTATATTGACAAGAAAGGAGCACATAATCGAAGCAACATTATAGGAGTGGCTGTAATTACAAGCACGATTAAAATTTCCTCAATCATATACATCTTAGGAAACTAATACGAATTGTTTTGTGTAGAAGTTTTTGTATAGTTTACTTCATTTCTTATGCAATATAAAAAAATATATCTATAATATGAGAGTCATATATCATAGTTTATAGGATGAGTATGAAATAAAAGCCTGCAATAATGCAATAGTTACTTTTGTATCGCACAAACACATGTACGTTGCAATCACATATCTACATACCTGGTCTTAAATAACTGCCAAATTCTAAGGTTGAAATGAGAATTTAGACTATGACCAACTCCACACCTTGAGCCTTTATTGATTCGATAAGCTTAGTACAAGATTCAGCAGCTTTCTTCTTCAAACAATCCCTTGAAACTGAAATTACAACTTCCTTCAGTGCAACAGCAGTTTGTATGATGTATGCAGCTAGTTCAAAATCACATTTCCGACCCTTATATTCCACTATTTCAACAAGTTTGAGGTTTTTATGGGGATTAGTAGCAACCCTTGCTTTCTTAGTTATAATTGGTGAAGTCCAACATGGCTGCAAAGAAATCCACATTTTTGTTAAAATGTTTAACATTTAGTAGGGTTTAATTTAATTAGATTATCACATGAGTACCTTAATAGAAAAAGTCTCTAAATTTGGGCATGCATTCATTATGGAAGTCAAAAATAGAAGACAATCATAGCCGCTGCCACCAACGGCCAGTCTTAATTTCTTCATATTTGATAACATGGAAACAGATTTGATAAATACTGATAACTCTCGGCCCTGCAAAAACAAAGCATTAACACAAACATTTCCATAAGTGATTCAATATAAAAACATCCAATTGATGAACTACTAACCTCGGGTTTTTTTACATTCATGGAAAGAGACTCCATGGACAAAGCGCAAAACAATATCTGGCGGAATGCATTATTAATATTCAACCGAACCATATCAAGGTCAACTTCCTTCAGTTTCGGAAGATGAGCAAGACGTAAATCTATATTGTAACCTTTGAAGGTGAACGATACAAGGTCCAAATTAGACAAATAGATGGACTTAACATCTTTACAAGTATCCACTATTTCAAAGTATTTTAAGTTACGGCATTGTCCATTGATGATAATATGATCCAGGTAGAATGGGTCATGGATAGATATCATCTCAAGATTTGGAGAGTTCTTTAAAAAGTTCTGAAAAATTTCTTTCGTCACATTCACCCTTTTCAGTATAAGTTTTTTTAGATAGCTCAGCACCAACACATCCCCAAGATTACATCTTGGATTTACTCTTGTAATTAATCTTGATGGGAAATCATAAGTTTCATCGCGAATATACATACAATGACAGTAGCCCGTCAAATCTAGTTCAAGAAACTCAACTTTCCTTTTTACTGCAAAATTGAGCCAATCATTAATAACATATTGATGATTACGGTTGAAACCATAACGAATTTGAAAGTCACTGACGGTCGGGTGACTATAGCTTCAGATGACTGAGTTGACCTTCTTGATGAACTTTTTCTTTTATGATTCAACTACGTGATCCGATTTATTAAAGAAAGTCTCACTACCATCAAAGTTTAATTACCTTAAATTATGCCACAAGTATCTTCATCTTGTAGCAACACCACTAGTGGCTATTGCATCCTTAATAGGCATAAGAGACAATATCTTAGTGAGCACATCGTCCGGCATTTGACTTATAAAATCATACGAATTAGGCCTTTGACGACTTCCAACCTTTACAAATAAATGTCATTAGTAATTTACTAGACCTGGCAATTGTGACCGATACACTCAAATTCGGTTCAAATGGATCAGGCTTTCGGGTCAATTGGGTCTTGAGAAAAATTAAGCCTAACAATGTAAATCAAAACTTAAAAAGAGATCCAAATGGGTTTCTCTCCAACCTATTGAGTCCTATACAAAAAAAATGAAGGAACGGGTCTAATGGGTATCAATACTCAAATATCAATAAATAGAAATGTGGCTAATGGGTTTTGTGAATTGGTCAAATGGGTCGAGCACAAAAAGTTTCTTTCGTCAAAAATTTCTGAAAGCATTCATGGTTATGTCATTTATTATGTATATTAACAGTTCTTATGTATATATAATAAATAATAATAACTAAAATAATGTAATAAATGTAAAAAGCGATGTAACCCATTTGACCCATTTGACTCAACTGACCTGTGACCCGTTTCAACCCGTTACCCAAACCAACCCAACCTGACCCATTCTGACCCGTTTAAAAAATTGACCCGTTTGACCTATGACCCATTTCAACCCAAAACCATTTTGACCCGTTACCCAAACCGATCCAACCTGACCCGTTTGCCAGACATATAATTTACTAATAATTATTAATGAGAGAAATCTTAGCAATAAAATGTCAATCATACTCATGTTGTTTACATCCTGTACCTAACCGTCCTAGTTCACGAAGTTACGTGGAGTAATCTGTACGCCACTAAATTTGTTTTCGAGGGTTAGACTATAAAACATTATAATACGTATTTAGTGGTATACAGATAAATTGAAGAAATTTTGGTGATGCACGGGTCATCACCCCATCGTTATTAATAGAATGTAATAGTAAGGAAAACAAATCTAGTAAGTTATACGTGAAATTGTGTCCACAAATAAAATGAAGCAATATTTAATATATAACTAGCACAAACGTTTTTAAAAATAGGATTTTGCTACGACGTCATTTAGGGTTGTCGTTAACGTGCATAATTATATTGTACATAGCAGCTGAGATTGACTTTTTGATGGCAGTTATGCAAGTGTACAACGAATTTATGAATGTTAACGAAAGCCCTAAGGGATGTCCTCCCAAGCTTCTTAAAAATATCAAACCTGAATATGAAGGGTAGCAGAAGAACACCATAAGGAGTCCATAATTTAATATTTAACCTGCATCATAAGGTCAAAAAGGTGGAGCCGAGGAGTCATACAAATTTTTTGAGATTATTAGATTAAAAACAGTCAGGAATGTAATAAAAAGATACAGTGTAACCGCAAACAAAATCATAACAAAGTTCAGGAAAATAAACCTAACTCTAATTTATATCTATCAAACAATTTCAACCGGTAACAATAATCATATGTAATTTACTTATCCATAGCGGGATTAAATATTGTTGTTGTACATAAATATACAATATACTATTACTACTCGTATTATAATGTTAAAGTAAATTGACAGTAAAAAGAGCTCTGTATGTAGTCCATTATAAAAATTATTAATCTGCAGTATAGGTCGAAAGAGCGAGTCAGAGTATAAGTTTTAGAATGTTCAGATTCAAACCATTCACGTTTGTATACAAGAATCAGTTTATTCGCAACCAAAATTACGCTAAATATTGGAGAATAATAAACATAATCGCAACTTTTATCTATCAAACAATTATAATCAACATAAACCATTTCTAGAACAAAAATTAATGGTTCAAAAAAGAGAAAAACAGAGAAATACATTAAACGCAGAAAGAAGCTTACCGATAGGCGATGGCGAAGATATGATTGCGGTGCGAGAAGATGTGTGAAAGAAGTCTGAAAAAAAGGGCAAGGTTTAGAAGATGGCCCTACATTATATAGTGGCTTTAGGCTTTAACAAAAGGTCTGGGCCTTTTTGGTCAAACCGATAGCCCATGGAATCAAAATCTACAATTCCGTGCATTTTTTAGAGCAAATGATTTTGTGGTATAAAAAATCAAATTTCACTCAAAAATACCTTAACATTTTGTTACCTCAATTCCTATTTTGTGTAATTTATGTTTATTTTAACGTTTAAAAGATTATTTTATCAAATGTTAATTATAAAGATGAGTATCGTTATTTTTAAGTTAGAACTCCGTCAAAAAAATAACAATATCCTCCATTTTTTAGGTAAATCTTATGCAAGCCTCATTAATCGAATGTGTCACTATTAATTGCGTGTGTTAGATTATGAATCTAATAAAATCAGTTCATAGAAATAATTAAAGAAGTTGAGATTTTTTTAAAAATTATTTTTTAATTATTTTGACACTTTTATTGGTTGCTTCAAGTTTGAAAAGTGTGGTAGTGGTGGTGGTGGGAATGAAAATGTTAATAAAGATGATGAAGAGGACGATAGGTGCAATTTTAAGGAACTTTAGGGACCAATCATGTATTTTTAACTAATAATCGTAAATGAATTTGACGAAGATTACCTTAATTTTAAAATTTTTGAATACGTAATCCTTTTCTTGAGCAAAAAAAAAATTGAAATCATTTTCGGGCTTAGGCAAATTGAAGATTAACTTGATTGTCAAATTAGGTAACTTATGTTACCTTTTCGAGACATTTGCCCTAAATAAAATTAGATTAAAGCGTTAGTACCTTAAGAGAAAAAGTCTCCAATTTGGGGCATGCATTCATAATGGAAGCCAAGAATAGAAGACAATCGTAGCCGCTACCACCAACTGCCAATCTTAATTTCTTCAAATTTGGTGATTTGGGAACAGATTCAAGTATTAAGGATACCTGCAAAAACAAATCAAAGTCTCACAAACATCTCCACGGTGATTCATTATAATTATAAAAACATTCAATTGATGAACCGCTAACCTCGGGTTTTTTTGCGGTTATGAAAAGAGACTCCAGGGATAAAGCGCAGGACGATATCTGGACATACACCTTATTTCAAGGTGAACAATACAAGGTCGAAATCAGATAAATAGATGGATTTAACGTTATAAGTAGAAGTATACACTATTTCAAGGTGTTTCAAGCTATTACGTTGTCCACTGACGATAATACGATCCAGGTATAGTAGGTCATGGATTGATATCATCTCAAGATTTGGAGAGTTCTTTAAAAACTTATGAAAAATTTCTTTCGTCACGTTTACCTTCTTCAGTATAAGTTTTTTTAAGATAATGTAGCACAACCTCAACGCCACGATAACATCTTGGAATCATACTTGGATACAATATTGGATCATAAGTTCCACCATAACATCGAATTTTCTTTGGATACAATCTTGTTGGGAAATCAGAAGTTTCTACATTTGAACACATATAAAGAGAGAGGCCCGTCAAATCTAATTCAAGGAATTCAACTTTCATGTTCATTGCAAATACGAGCCATGTGTGAATAATATGTGCATGATCACGGTTGAAACTATAACGGATCCGAAAGTCACTGACAGTCAGGTGATTGTAACTTCGGATGAACTTTTCGCTTTCTGATTTAACTACATCAGCCGAATCCACTTTATCACGAAAAGTCTCACTACCATCATAGTTTAATTGCCTTCAATTACACCACATGTATCTCCATTTTGTAGCAACACCACTAGTGGCCACTGCATCCTTAATAGGCATAAGCGCCAATATCTTAATCACTTAATGAACACATTGTCCGGCATTTGGCTTATAATATCATATGAATTTGGCCTTTGACGACTTCCCACCTTCAAAAATGAATATCATTAGTAATTAAGCAATGATTATTAATAATAAGCATCTTGGCAATCAATGTCAATAATACTCATGTTGTTTACGTCCTGTACCTACCCGTCCTAGTTCACATAGTTACGTGGAGTACGTAATCCGTACACCATTAAGATTGTATTAACGGGTTGTATTTTACATTTATGTTCCGTAAACCTTAGAACTTATGTGGCTCTGGGTTTGTTGGGTGTTTTTCTATAAGTTGGAAATAATTAAGCACATTCAATTCAAATCCTAATTAAAGCATGCTAATATCTTCTCCAACTATTTGGGTTTTAAGTTTGAAGTGGTCAGTAATGGCTATATGTACTTAATAAAATTCTAGTTGAGCTGTTATCTGGACATATCATAAGTACCTTAACTGTAGAAGTATCCATACACGCCCAACATGTTTGAGCTATTGAGGTGAACTGCAGTAGCTATCCCTGTTTTTTTCCTTTAACTTAATTTTATTGATTTATAGTAGCTCGGGAAGGGAATGCAACTTAAATTAAATAGACAAAATTTCATTCCTCGTCCTTGAACGGTACATCAAATTTGACTCCTCGTCCTTTTTCTTTTTCTTTTTTGTGCATCCCTCGTCCCTAATGTATCACAATTCTACATCCCTCGTCCTTTTTCTTGACTCCTCGTCCTTTTTCTTTCTGTCAATTCTACATCCCTCATCCCTAAAAAGGACGAGAGATGTAGAATTGTGATACATTAGGGACGAGGGATGCACAAAAAAAAAAAGAAAAAGGACGAGGAGTCAAATTTAATGTAAAGTTCAGGGACGGGGAATAAAATTTTGTCAATTAAATATATAACGCGATTACAAGAAAACATTTTCACCTATGATATGCATATTCAATTAAGAGTAGAAATTTACACTTGTACAACAAATTTTAATCTTGGATCAATATACAAACATGTTACATAAAGAACCATCAGGGACTAAGCACACATGGTGGGACAAAATAATTTTCTAACTTACTGTTAACAATTTGTTCACTAAAAGAATTTTTAAGCTTTGACGGAGATGTAGATATTCCTTGATTGTAGGAAATTGACGACATAAGGTCACAATCCGACAGGGATGTTCTTGGTATATTGAGCAGATAACCGAAGCAACAATTGTAAGAGTGGTAGTAATTATACGCAAAATTACAATTTCCTTAATCATCTACGGCTTAGGAAACTAGCACAGATTGTTTTGTGTAATAGTTTTTGTATAGTTTACTTCACTTCTTATGCAATACAAAAATATCCATAATTTAAGAGTCATATATCATAGTTTAGAGGATGAGTATGAAATCAAAGCCCACAATAATTCAATAGTTACTTTTACATTGCAATTAAAATTCTACATCCCAGGTCTTAAATACTACTAACTGCTTAAATAACTGCCAAATTCCAATGTTTAATTAAAGGAGAATTAGACTATGACCAACTCCACACCTTCAGGCATTATTGATTTAATTCTTTCAGCAGATGATCGAGCAGCTTCCTTATTTCTCACATACGGATTCGTTACAATTGCAATTACAACTTTCTTCAGTGCAACAGAAGTTTGTATCATATATGAAGCCAGTTCAAAATCACATTTCCGACCCTTATATTCCACGATTTCAACAAGTTTGAGGTGATTACGGGAATTAGTAGCAGCCCTTGCTTTCTTTTTTCTTAAGATTTGTTTCATCCAACATGGCTGCAAAGAAATCCACATTTTTGTTAATCCGTTTAACATTTAATAAGGTTTATTTAAGTTAACAAGATTATCGCGTGAGTACCTTAATAGAAAAAGTCTATAATTTGGGGCATGAATTCATTATGGAAGCCACAAATAGAAGACAATCATAGCCGCTACCACCAACTGCCAATCTTAATTTCTTCAGATTTGGTAACATGGAAACAGATTCAAGTATTAAGGATCCCTGCATAAACAAGTCATAGTCTCACAAACATTTCAATTAGTGATTCATAATAAACATTCAACGAATAAACCGCTAACCTGAGGATTTTTTACAGCTATGGAAAGAGACTCCGGGGACAAAGCGCAGGAGAATATCTGGCTATACACATTATTAATATTCAACAAACCCCCATCAATGTCAACCTCAAACTCCTTCAGTTTTGTAAGAAGAGCAAGACGTAAATCTATAGTGTAAGTTGTGTAACCTTTGAAGGTGAACGATACAAGGTCCAAATCAGATAAATAGATGGATTTAACATTATTACAAGTATCCACTATTTCAAAGTATTTTAAGTTACGACATTGTCCACGTCCACCGATGATAATATGATCCAGATACACTGGGTTATTAATAGATATCATCTCAAGATTTGGAGAGTTCTTTAAAAAGTTGTGAAAATTTTCTTTCGTCACATTCACCCTTTTCAGTATAAGTTTTTTTAGATAGCTTAGCACCAACTCATCCGCATGATAATTGTTTGGATCTACTCTTGTAAACACTCTTGATGGGAAATCATAAGCTTCACCACGAATATACATAGAATGACGGTAGCTCGACAAATCTAGTTCAAGAAACTCGACTTTCCTTTGTAATGCAAAATTGAGCCAATGATTAAAAATATAATGATGCTTATGGTTTCAAACATAATGAATCCGAAATTCACTGACGGTCGGGAGGCTGTAGCTTTGGGTGACTGAGTTGACCTGCTTGATGAACTTTTCCTTTTTTGATTCAACTGCATAAGCCAGATCCGGTGTATTACGAAAACTCTCACTACCATCAAAGTTTAATTGCCTTAAATTATGCCACAAGTATCTCCATCTGGTAGCAACACAACTAGTGGCCATTGCATCCTTAATAGGTATAAGCGACAATATCTTAATGAGCACATCGTCCGACATTTGGCTTATAAAATCATTTGAATTCGGCCTTTGACGACTTCCCACCTTCACAAATCAATGTCATTAGCAACTTAGTGATAATTATTAATAATAACAATCTTAGCAATCAATGTCAATAATACTCATGTTGTTTACATCATGTACCTAACCCATCCTAGTTCACAAAGTTACAAGGAGTAATCCGTACACCACTGAACTTGTTTCAGAGGGTTCTACTGTCAAACATTATAAAACGTATTTAGTGGTATACGGATAAATTGAATAAATTTTGTTGATGTATTTAGTGGTATATGGATAAATTGAATAAATTGTGTTGATGTACAAGTCATCACCCAAAAGCTATTGATAGAATGTAACAGTAAAGAAAACAAACTAGATAAGTTAAAGGTGGAATGTTGTCCACAAAATAAATGAAGCAATATTTAATATGTAACTAACACAAATATTTTTAAAAGTATCAAACCTGAATATGAAGGGTAGTAGAAGAGTACCATAAGGATTCCATAATTTAATATTTAACCTGCAAGATAAGGTCAAAACGTTGGATCCGTGGAGTCATAGAAAAATTTTGTGATTTCAAGATTAAAAAAAGTCGATCACGAATGTATTAAAAATATACAGTTTTAACTGCAAAAAGAATTATAAATAATTATAAAAAAAAAAAATAAACCTAAATCAATTCGTATCTATCAAACAATAAATATACTATTACAAAGTTAAAGTAAATTGGCAGTTAAGAACAGCTCTGCATGCAGTCTATTATTAAAATAGTAATTAATCTGCAGTATAGATAAGTTTTGAATTGCTCAGATTCAGATCATTCACGTTTGTACACAAGATGACAAGAAACAGTGTTGGAGAAAACTAAATAAACCTAATCGCGACGTTTATCTATCAAACAATTACAATCAACATAAAGCTTTTATGGAACACAAATTAATGGCTCGAAACAGAGAGAAACAGGATAAAGAAGCTTACCGATCAGCAAAGGCGATGAGATGGTGGCGGTGAGAGAAGTGAGTACGAGAGAAGTTGGGTGAAAAGTTTAAGAAAACGGCCCTACATTATATAACTAGAGTGGTTTTAAGATACGGATATATGACAATGAAAACGGCGCTCTCTCTGTCTCTCTCTCCTTCTCTCTTTCTATTTGACTTTCTTTTTTTAATGATAAAATAAATAAAAAAATTTCTAAACATAGCCTTTAGAGCTACATTGGGTAGTTTAAGAGTAGTAGGTGGATATAATTACAGGGACGAAGCATATAATTTTTAAGAGTTAGAGACTAGCGACATAATTTAACCAAGATCACAGGGACCACCTCCGTTTGTACTTAAAACCACAGGGACGAAGCATATAATTTTTAAGAGTCAAGGACTAGAGACGTAATTTAACCAAGATTACGAGGACCATAGGTGTAATTAACTCTTTTTATATATATATGTTCTTCCCTCCAAGATATTGAATAAATCTATAACGTGTTTTAAAATAAAAAATGTCAGAAGGTCAAAAACTGCATACACTCCAACACAAACATGTTTTACCAAATTTAGCAATGGGGAGAGATACATAGACAATCATTTTTATGTAAAGCATGATTGTTGTTTAGATAACAAAAATGATTGTGTACATATCATCATCACCCTTTAGCAATTGAGGTGAACTATATAGTAGCTCAGTTTTTTTTTCTTTTAACTATTTCGTTTTATTGATTTATTAGTAGCTCGGGAAGGGAATGCAGCTTAAATATCTAACGATTACAAAAAAACAATTCCACCTATGATATGATATGTATATCTAATCCAATCAAGACTATAAATTAACACTTTCACAATAAATACTAATTTTGGACCACACATATGGTTGGACAGAATAATTTTCTAAATTTACCAACTCTTTGATCAATATAAGAAAGTTTAAGCTTTATCAGAGACGTAGTTATACCTCAGTTGTAGAAACATGACATAAGCTCACAATCCAACAGATAATGTATTCCGGTAACGCAAAGTCCTCTATTTCAAATTGTTAAAAATTTGTATATGAAATAACATCTAGATTGCGCTAACGGAATTGAACCGCTTTGAAGAGAAGAAGATCTACTTAGCATATTGCAAAAAAGATAGAACTTTTTTATAAATGTGCGTCTAAAAAGGAAGATACAGTAGAAAGAAACAAAACTTTTTTTTTTTCCAAACTGTGAGATATATTAATTTTCATCACAAACATTACAATACAATGGCAGTGCATACACTAACCATAAAACTCCAAATACAAATGATCCAACTAACAAACAAATACCAGCACTACTTATACAATCTGCAAACTATTTCCCACCACTTTCAAATCACACAAGCCTGCAACAGTTTTAACATTCTGGGTGTCTTTGACTTTTAAACTGGTCAACTTAAACCTAATGAAATCCTTAACTTCCAAGCTAACATCTTTGACACTCCGCTTCACATTTCTGAAGATTCTGTTGTTTCTTTCCATCCAAATATTACTTTCCATCCAAATAGCATACACCAGAGCATCAATGGCCACTTTATTCAAAATATTCCTAATGTCTTTATTTGAAGGGTATTTTGCCATATCATCAATGATCTGCATCAAGTCATTAGTTAACCCCTTATACACCAACAGCTGCCTTGTCATCTCCCAAACTTGATTTGAAAATTCACATCTAAAGAACAAATGAGCATGAGAATCTTCTTGTTTAGAACATAGACTGCAAATGAACTGCTTGTGAGGGTACCATTTCTTCAATCTGTCTTGGGTATTAAGTCTCCTCTGTACAGCCAACCACACAATAAAAGCATGTTTAGGAGTAATATGAGGATACCAAATGACTTTATACCAGCTTACATAAGGCCCATTGCAAACCAAATCCTTCCACACTTGTTTAGTTGAATAATACCCAAAACCATTTTGATGATAACTATGGTAAGACGTTGGGAGATACAAATTTGAGAGAAAATAACTCTATTACTTACAAGAATAGATTTACAGAGTATTACAAAACTCTAAAAAACTCTCAAACTCACACACACTCTCTAGGTTGTGATTACACTTCTCTGAGTGATTTTTTGGGATGATTTACAATTGAAGTTTCAACCTCTATTTATACTAAAACTTTGGTGGCGGTGGAATGGTGTGAACGAGGAAGGTGTCGTGTGAACAGAGATGGTGGGCGGCCGTCATCGTGTTCATCTTTGCTTCTTCTACATGGTGTTCAAAGAAGGCTACTTTGAACATCTAGAAAGTGAGCTTCTAGATTGTAGGCTGGAAACTTTCAATTCTCCCCCTCCAGCCGAATCCACGAACATTCCAGTTATGTCTCTGCATAACTCCAACTTCTCTCGAGTCACCACCTTTGTTAACATATCCGCAGGATTCTCCTTTGTATGGATCTTCATTAGTCTCAACAGTTGTCGATCAATAACCTCGCGTATCCAATGATAGCGAATATCAATATGTTTTGTACGGGAATGGTACATGGAGTTCTTGCTCAAATCTAGAGCACTCTGACTGTCACATTATACCTTGTACTCCTTTTGCTTTATTCCAAATTCTTGAAGATAACGCTTTAACCACAACATTTCTTTTTCAGCTTCTGCGGCAGCAATATACTCTGCTTCAGTTGTGGATAATGCAACACACTTCTGTAGTCTTGATTGCCATGAAACAGCTCCTCCTGCAAAAGTGTAAATGAATCCTGAAATAGATTTCCTACTATCAGTATCTCCGGCCATATCCGCATCTGTATAGCCTTCCAAGATTGGATCAGCTCCCCCGTAACAAAGACATAGATTCATTGTGCCCTTAAGATATCTGAGAATCCATTTTACCGCATTCTAATGCTCTTTCCCAGGGTTCGAGAGAAAACGACTCACTGTTCCCACTGCGTGAGCAATATCGGGCCTTGTACACACCATTGCATACATCAAACTTTCAACTGCTGAAGAATATGGTACTGACGACATCTCCCCGATCTCTTCCATGGATGAGGGACATGATCTCTTACTTAACTTGAAATGGTTGGCTAATGGAATGCTAACAGGCTTGGCATTGTTCATATTAAACCGTTCACGCACTCGTTCAATATACTTCTCCTGAGATAGCCATAACCTTCTATTCTTCCTATCTCGGGTAATCTGCATTCCCAAAATCTGTTGAGCCTGTCCTAAGTCTTTCATGTCAAAAGACTTCGAGAGTTCCTTCTTCAGCTGGTTGATCTTCGTTGCGTCTTTCCCTACGATCAAAATATCGTCTACATATAGTAGAAGAGCAACGAAATTTCCTTCAGAAAACTTCTGAATGTAGACACACTCATCTGCTGCAGTTTTCTTGTACCCTTGACTCACCATGCACGAGTCAAACTTCTTGTACCACTGCCTAGGTGCCTGCTTCAAACCATACAAACTTTTCTTCAGCTTGCATACGAGGTTATCTCCTGAAACCTCAAAACCTTCCGGCTGCTCCATGTAAATTTCTTCATGTAAATCTCCATGAAGAAAAGCTGTCTTTACATCCATCTGTTCAAGCTCCAAGTTCATACTTGCGACCAATCCAAGTATGACTCTAATTGAAGTCATCTTGACTACTGGTGAAAATATCTCGTCAAAATCAATCCCTTTCTTCTGTTGGAATCCTTTGACTACAAGCCGTGGTTTGTATTTCACCACTTTTCCGCTGCCATCCTTTTTCAGCTTGAACACCCATTTATTTTTCAGTGCCTTCTTCCCGCGTGGAAGTTCTACTATCTCATAAGTTTAATTTTTCTGCAGAGAATCAATCTCATCCTGCATTGCGAGCAACCATTTTTCTTTGTCCTTATGAGATACTGCTTCATGAAAACTCTCTGGTTCTCCATCTTCAGTAAGTAGAAGGTACTCGGATTCTGGATATCTACTCGATGGAATCCGACCTCGTTCAGATCTACGAACTTCTGGAATATACTGAGGAGATCCACTATCATCTTCGCGTTGTGATGGTTCTGGAACGTCTGGCAGATGGGGTTGTGGCTCCCCCTGCTCAGCACCGTCATTTTCCTCATTATCTTCTACTTCTGGCATTTCTTCTTGCACTGAAAACTCATTTCTCATTAATGATTCTGTTGTTGCCTCTGGCACCTGAGCAGCAACATTTGTCTTCTGAGATATTGTGGCCTTTTCAATATCTTCTATTGTCTGGATTTTATGGAACACCACGTCCCTACTTCTGATCACCTTTTTCTCCTTTGGATCCCATAATCTGTATCCAAATTCTTCATCTTCATAGCCTATGAATATGCATGGAGTGGTCCTTGCATCCAGCTTCTGCCTGAGCTCCTTGGATACATGTGCGTACGCCAAACATCCAAATACTCTTAAGTGAGAGTATGATGGATCCTTTCCAGACCAAAGTTTCTCCGGAACTTCAAAATTCAGTGGTACTGATGGAGATCGGTTGATCAAGTAACATGCGGCTCTGACTGCTTCTCCCCAGAATGGCTTTGGCAGCTTAGCCATACTGAGCATGCTCCGAACACGTTCCATGATTGTTCGGTTCATTCTTTCTGCTATACCATTGTGTTGAGGGGTACGTGAAACTGTCTTCTCATGTCGGATGCCATATGATCTGCAATAGGCATCGAACTGCCTAGAGGAGTATTCACCGCCGTTGTCGGATCGAAGACACTTTAACTTCTTTCCTGTCTCACGTTCTACCATGACATGAAACTTTTTGAAGTAATCGAACACCTGGTCCTTCGTCCGCAAGAAATATACCCACACCTTCCGAGAAGCATCATCGATAAATGTCAGAAAGTATCGATTGCCGCCAATTGATTCAACCTCTAAGAGACCGCAAACATCAGAGTGTACCAGACTGAGTAACACTGATCTTCTCGTTGAAGAGGAATTAAACGAGACTCTATGCTGTTTACCAAACAGACAATGATTGTAAGGATCTAGTGCAGCGTCCTTGTCTACATTGATAAGCTCCTTCTTTATTAGGGTAGACAACCCTTTCTCACTCATGTGACCGAGTCTCTGGTGCCATAAATTTTGTGAAGCTTCCTTTTCTGCAACATTAATACTTTCTGTGCAGATCTTCACATGAGTCTTGTACAGTGTGCCACAAATGTGTGTGATGATCCAGAAATTTCCGAACAAATTTAAACTTTAATCTTTATATATATCCGACACGATAAGCAAAAATCTGTAACGTTAAGTCTCGAAAGCTTTGAAACTATATTCATGTAATCAATTACCCTTTGACCATGCCTAACGATTCAAGAACAATTATGTGTAAATAAATATATATACATATACATGTGTGATTATTAAATTGAGATATATTAATAAAACATTGAACGGATTAGTTAATATGAATATAAGCTATGAGATCTATTTTATGAACTTGGAAATGTTATCAAGGTATTGAATGAATAATATGTTACATAAACGTATTTGTTCGGTGTAAGTTTATCGACGAGATTAAAAGATAATATCAAATGATTGAATTATCGGATACATTGAACTATGATTATGAGTCTCTGTTATGAGGTCCACTTTGAATTAGGAAACCCTTATTTTTTTAACGGTATTCAGAATAAATGGTAAAGTGATTTACAAGTAAGAACAAAGTATCACTTATTGGGAGTTAGACAAAAGTTAGTGGAGAATCGAATTTCATAATACTCGATTTATCATATAGAAGGAATAATTGGGATAAGATTCGTTGACTAGATAAACCCATTTGTTATGTTATATTAAGTTATATTATTTAGAAAGTTAAGGAAATTAAACTAAACATTTACGCATAAAAGAATGAAATCAAATTAAGTTTTAAAGCATAAACGTTATAGGATTTTCGATTTTGTAAAGGATCTTAAATTATATAATTAGTTTTGAAAGGATAACTAGTATGTTATTAGATAAATATTTCAAAAATATGTATAAGATTATAAATTTTAATTTAAATTAGTCATAAAACGTTTTGATATTAAACTAATATTAATAAATACGCTTTGATAAATAACAAGATTATAAATTATAAAAGTAAATGACCAAAACACTCAAAAGATTAAGTTACACTTTGAGTGAGTTAGTTTTTAATTAATTTAAGTCTAGTTATTAATAAAGGTACGTGTCACAAAATGTTTAATTTAAAATAAAATATTTTGACAAACAACGAGACTTTAATTTATAGAAGGAAATGACCACAACACTCAATTTTATAAGTTATATTTTTATAAAGGTAATTTATTGTTGAGTAAGCCTAATTTTTGTAAAAGGTACACATCACGTAACGTAAAAGGCTAGTTTTCTAAACGTACGAAAGTGCGCCCGAAAAACCGAAAGTGGTACATGAGTCGTGAGACCACGACCGTGTCATTTTTGTAAAAATTATATTTTTACCATGAGCGTAAATATAATATAATATTTAATTAATTCTAAAGATTAAATATAATATATATTAAATAATATATAAGTTATATCACGTGTAATGTAAGTTTAAAGGTGTCGGCAAGTTTTTTTTTTTAACACATATATGTGTTGGGCAATGAAAGGGGTAGGTGTGAGTGACTTCTTTTAAATACTCGAACGAATCTCGGTTTCAAATTCATTTTTGCAATCTATATTACTCCGTAGCACTTACTTATTCATATTATTTATTTATTAATTTTATTATTAAAGATTATTATTAATTTTTTTTTTTTTTTTTTTTTTTGAAAGGCATCTTATGATATTAATATTGTTAGTATTATTATTATTAATATTATACATAAAATACTACGACAAGGTTCTGCTCGATTGTTTTCAAAACGAGTTTTATGAGTGGGTCAAAGCTAAGGAAATTATGGGTTATAGCTAAGGAGGTTATGGGTAATGTTCGGGGGTATGCTCGTGAGGTCAATCTAGTGTTTATCATCTCCGTTGCGTTTGCGTATCTTTCCTGCAATATTGAATCTCAATATTGATACGTGAGTACTCATAATTTAATTTTTACATACTAATAGTGTATCCCTGACTAGTGCTCAAGAAAATAGAATTATGCATGCTTGTACATTTGATATTGCCCTTAGATAGGTTATGTTGAATCTTAAAGGTTGTTATACTAGGGATGAAATAAGGTATAAGATATGCATGTCCTTGGAAAGCTAGCGAAAAATTAAGAACTTTTCATTTAGATATCAAATGGATTCGATGAACGGTTAGAAAGTTATGAAATAAACAAATTGTATAATTAATTTCGTAATTTAAATTGCTAATGATAATTAGTGAACTAATTTTCTGGGTAATAAAAAGTGGTTATTTGGATTCTACTCGTCGAGTAGATGAATTTTCATATAAAGCACGTCTCGTTTCGTTGAACGGTTGTCAAGTTATGGATAAAAGAAGTTTTGTAAATTTTGATGAAACGTCGATACGGAAACTGAAATTCTCGCTGATCTGCGTTGTTTCAGATTAAAAAAAAAAAATACCACTAAATTCTTTGTTGTAAGGTCTAACAAACGACTCTGGCCGTTTGTCAATTCGAGTCTCGACGATTTTTCTAAAAATCGTCAAAGTTGACTATTTGGTCACATTTTAAAATTCTAAAAAGAGTTGAAACTTTTTTATTAAAAATGTCAGTTTTGTATCAGTTGTCATGGTCGGCCTGATGTGTGTTTACTTTTGCCAAAAATCATGTTATATCTTTGTGGTAACGAGAATTTGAAGGCTGTGACCGTTTATCAATCGGAGTTCCGATAATTTTTCTAAAAATCGCTGAAGTGGCCGTTTAGTCATGTTTGACCGAAAAATCATTTTGTTGTGTAAGTTATTGTATTTTTGCATGCGACCTCGTTTTTACTTTAACCATTGACTTTTGACCTTGAACTTTGACTTTTTCCGTTAACTGTTCAGTTAATTTTTTTTTTTGTGTTGACTTTCTCTAAATACTAAAATACTATTTTATGATTATGAAACCATTTGTGTTACGTTGTTTCACACGTCACCTTTTACTAGAATTTTAACTGAGCATGGGTAATATAATATGTTACTATACTGTTGAGTCAGACTCGAGCATTAGGATTGTGATACACTATGACTTGGCCTAAATTGTTAGACAAATATTGACCGTCATATAAATATATATAATTAATATAGGTTCGTGAATCCGAGGCCAACCCTACACTTGTTCAATGATGTTATATGTATTTTTACTACAAAATACAGTATGGTGAGTTTCATTAATCCCTTTTTAAATGCTTTCGCGATATATATTTTTGGGACTGAGAATACATGCACTGCTTTTATAACTGTTTTACGAAATAGACACAAGTAATCGAAACTACATTCTATGGTTGGATTATTAAACCGAATATGCCCTATTTAGTCTGGTAATCTAAGAATTAGGGAACAGACACCCTAATTGACGCGAACTCTAAAGATAGATCTATCGGGCCCAACAAGCCCCATCCAAAGTACCGGATGCTTTAGTATTTCGAAATTTATATCATGTCCGAAGGAGGATCCCGGAATGATGGGGATATTCTTATATGTATATTGTGAATGTCGGTTACCAGGTGTTCAATCTATATGAATGATATTTTTGTCTCTATGCATGGGACGTATGATTATGAGAAATGGATGTATGAAATCTTGTGGTCTATTAAAATTATGAAATGATTCTTTATGATAAACTAATGAACTCACCAACCTTTTGGTTGACACTTTAAAGCATGTTCATTCTCAGGTACGAAAGAAATCTTCCGCTGTGCATTTGCTCATATTAGAGATATTACTTGGAGTCATTCATGACATATTTCAAAAGATGTTGCATTCGAGTCGTTGAGTTCATCAAGATTATTATTAAGTCAATTATATTTGGATATATTATGAAATGCTTTACATGCCTGTCAACTGTCGATGTAACGAAAGTTTGCCTTTTAAAAACGAATGCAATGTTTGTAAAATGTATCATTTAGGGGTCAAGTACCTCGCGATGTAATCATATGTTATTGTATTCGTCCCTATGGATTGGGTCGGGTCGTCTCATGTGGTATCAGAGCGGTGGTCTTAGCGAACCAGGTCAGCATTAGTGTGTCTAACTGATAAGTCGTTAGGATACATTAGTGAGTCTGGACTTCGACCGTGTCTGCATGTCAAAAGTTTTTGCTTATTATTTGTGTCAAAAATCACTTGCTTATCATCCTTAAGACTAGACGCGTTTTCCTGCATTTATTACATAATAGTGTATAGACGAATTCTTGTCTTAGCATATCTATCACTGTGAACTTTGACTAACATCTTTCAAAGATTATCCGAAATCTATGGGATTTTGGTATTATATATACATATGTAAATTATGTATTGAGGAATACCAAATCTAAATTCTACAATCTATTTCATACCAAAATTCTTTCTCTGATCATACGAGATGGATCCCTCAACTAGTTCGAACTCCTCAGATTCCGACAGTTATGCCGATATGGAATTCCACTCAAGCTCCGAAAACAGTGTTACCGGAATGGATCAACCAATCAGCCATCATCTATTTTGGATGAAATGGGGATGGGTTCGTAGCCTCCTCAATCATTGGCGACAAGAAGAAGGTGTTCCTTTCCATCCACCAAATTGCCCTCTTGGCAATGAACCTGAAGCACTTACCGGCGAACCTGTTTGAGAAACTGTTTTCTCTCTCATCTCCAGAGTATCTCGTCACGATTATATCCTACATCAAATCCTAGATTTTATTTATCCGCTCGTCCCAACCGACAATCATCCCGGTGTACTAACAGAAGTTAACGAACTTCGCGCACGCGTGACGGCTTTGGAGCTTATGGTGCAAGGATTACAAACACCATCAGCAGCACCAGCAGCATAATCAGTACCGCCAGTAACATCAACATCGCAAACCTCAATACTCTAGACATCAGCAGCATCACCGGCATCAATGGTATCATCATCATTAACACCAACAGTACCATTACCATCATCAACAAACACATTCGTATCACACGCCTCAACATCATAATCTATACCTCGGATATCAACATCACAAGCATCATAGATACCAAGGAGTGCCAACAACAACAAACGATGAAGTATTGATTCATAACTTCATCGGAGGAATATTCTACGGCGATTATGTAATCTCTAAAGTCTTAGAGATTATCTATTTCCACCTAACCCTAAATCAGATGAGTGAACCAAAATGAGTCAAGGAAGAATCGAAACCCTAACAAGGATGGTGCGCGATTTACTTGTTATACGAGCATCACTAGCAATTACCGGAAGTATCATCAGCAACAACAGTACCGTTAGCATCACCAGTATAGTCAGTAACGTCAGCATCGTCAGAATCAGCAACACCTATGACATCACAAATCCCATCAGTTCAAGAATCATTGTGGAAATCGTTACCAATCAACAACGAATATGTTGTATCAACGAGTTATATAGTATTAACTCATTCTTTCTGAAGAATTGTTATATATTTTATATATATGAATTCTGGAATTATAATAAATCTTTTTGTACTAAGCTATTAAGTATGAATTGAAAAAGAGTAGATACTACTCGTTTAAATTCATATTACTAATATCTTATGATGTACATCCTTCATTAACAACTTAATCATCGTTAACCACAATCTCTGTTTCAATCTAATGAACTCCGGTTCATAATAAATCAAGTGTATCATTCAATAACATGTTTGAATATACACTTTCATCTTCGATATACCCGAAATTTACAGGAAAACAACATGCGTATCTTGCGAAGTTAGCAACAGTTCTATGAGCATCAGCATGATTCACTAAGGAAATACATATAAGCATTGAAGCATTGATTACATTAGTGAAATACTTCGCGAAGATTATGTAATCTCTAATGTTTTAGAGAAAATTCATTTCTAATTCAATCCGAAAATCAAATGAGCTTAGTATGATATTAACTCATTGAATCTGTACTACATCTGAAGAAAATATACCCACATATATTTTCATAAAGATTGTAATGAGAATTCTTGTTCAAAATATTATTTGTGAAATTTTTTAACGGGTAGGTAATACCCGAGAGATATATAAAATCACAATTAATATGCTACATTCTTCAATTCTGATTCAATAATCATCAACTAAACCAATATACATTCTTCTATAGAAATCAAAACAACCATTCTCATCTAAAATTTAATTACCTATTCTGATTATGACAAATCAAAATCCAAGTCAAGATTTAACAGAAGACATCACTTTTAGAATTCCTACATCTATCAAAGTCATACTATGAATTCAAAGCTGTGACAGAACATCACTTTTATTCGTAACACTCAGAAGTATATGAAAATCATTCGAGATTCAGGAAGATTTCATCATTTGGATATTGACTATGACAATCTGTATTTAAAAGCCTTTCGAAATTCCGGAAGACACTTCAAATAATAAACAATCGAGATAATGATCCAACCACACATTACTTGAAGTCTTGCATCTGAAAAACTCTCGAAACCAAAGTCATAGTTTAACACGTACCCTCGTCGATTCCTTTATCATTTATTAGCAAAAATAACACTTCGATTCCTTTTCAAAGTAGCTAATTTTGTCACAGCTCCAACAAGTCAACTTCGACTTTTCAGTCGGACCAGTCTTATTATAACCCTGATAGATACGTTGCCCTTTCGTCATTATTACTGGGGAACCTTTCATATTCCACCATATTACCACCAGCGTTTAATCATCTAAAACACGATTCTTCTGAACCCATCTCGAATTGATAACCAGTGATTCATATATTATAGCATTAAATGCAGAGGAAACATAAAAATGGTAGATGGTCTAAATGGCCAAGAGTTTGATGATAGAAGATAGTGAGTTGGTAAAGCTCAGAAAAAGAAAGGATTTGGTACTGAAAAATGGATTGAGCAAAGTATGAAGGAAGCTGTGGATAAATCACAAAGACTGAATCTGCCTTCAAAGGATTCAAATGATTCAGTGTCTGCTGAAATCGTTAGCAAACACCTTACTTCTTATTCTAAACCTTCACAGACAGATATTCTTCATCATCATCATATCTTAAATATTATAAGATATCTTCGTATCTTCCATTATACATATTCTCCATATCTTTGGAGATATTTTCACAACTATTCTTATCAAGTATCATTTATCTCTCCGTAATATTTGCAACATAAAAGAAACTGTGTTAGTTTCTAAATTCTGAAAAATTCGAATATGAATGTTTTTGAAGTAGTGTTGGGAACTGATGCATGAGTTAGTATAATATAATGACACTTGATCAACGTCATTATATTACAGTAATTCATGCTGAGTTTCTAATGGATGTGATGATTCACAGGACATACCGTCATCATGTACCATTTACACGACTCTTACATTCTATCTAATCTCTAAATATATCAAGAAAATATTTCTTGATGATTCGGTCTTTTCAGGGTATTCTGGTAATTTAACAAATCAGGATTTACCATTACCCTTTCCTTCTTAGAACAATTACTATATTCCTTCTGAAAGCCATACATACAAATTCCGGACCATTACAAGAGCTACTTAATCGCAAGAAGAAGAAACGAAAGGACAAAGCTCCGAAAACAAAAATTGGGGTATAAACCGCAGCAAATAGGAGAGAACATTAACTATGGATGACAATGATTATAGAAGACAGAAGCAGGAACATCGAAGTATAAAGGAAGATATAAAACCCAACAACCACCCAGAAACTACAAACCGTGTATATCAATGCGTATAGCGATATAAAGACACGGGAGAATGAAAAACACTATAACCCCAAGGTAATGATAGAAGTAAGTAACTTCCTCCGGTGGTAGATGAAAGAGAAGGATGACAGATATGAAAGTTAGGAGTATATCAAGAATCAGTACTGGATGGAGCATGTTGATGAATGTTTTAAAATATGAATCCAGAGAGCAAGAATAGAAGGTGTGAGCTGTGGAAATAAGGAAATGAAGGGAGTGGATTTATAGTGAAATATCCGACAGACCAATCGAAACAGATTATTGCATTTAATCAAAGAAGATCATGATTTCCTAAATCGACGAAACCCCAAATCTTATTACGAAGATTTTCTTTAAATCCCATGGATTCCGGAAAATCAATCATAACCACGTCATTGGTTAAAACGAATATACATTTACTCATTTCACACTCTTGCGATAGCTTCACTTATACTCTTCGCAAAATCAAATTGTTTTATCTATATTACTCAATGATGATAAAACTCTATTTATCAACTCATATTCGTCATGAAAACATTTTTATAGTTAGCCATGACGAATTCGATCAAATTTCGGGACGAAATTTCTTTTAACGGGTAGGTACTGTGATGATCCAGAAATTTCCGAACAAATTTAAACTTTAATCTTTATATATATCCGACACGATAAGCAAAAATCTGTAACGTTAAGTCTCGAAAGCTTTGAAACTATATTCATGTAATCAATTACCCTTTGACCATGCCTAACGATTCACGAACAATTATGTGTAAATAAATATATATACATATACATGTGTGATTATTAAATTGAGATATATTAATAAAACATTGAACGGATTAGTTAATATGAATATAAGCTATGAGATCTATTTTATGAACTTGGAAATGTTATCAAGGTATTGAATGAATAATATGTTACATAAACGTATTTGTTCGGTGTAAGTTTATCGACGAGATTAAAAGATAATATCAAATGATTGAATTATCGGATACATTGAACTATGATTATGAGTCTCTGTTATGAGGTCCACTTTGAATTAGGAAACCCTTATTTTTTTAACGGTATTCAGAATAAATGGTAAAGTGATTTACAAGTAAGAACAAAGTATCACTTATTGGGAGTTAGACAAAAGTTAGTGGAGAATCGAATTTCATAATACTCGATTTATCATATAGAAGGAATAATTGGGATAAGATTCGTTGACTAGATAAACCCATTTGTTATGTTATATTAAGTTATATTATTTAGAAAGTTAAGGAAATTAAACTAAACATTTACGCATAAAAGAATGAAATCAAATTAAGTTTTAAAGCATAAACGTTATAGGATTTTCGATTTTGTAAAGGATCTTAAATTATATAATTAGTTTTGAAAGGATAACTAGTATGTTATTAGATAAATATTTCAAAAATATGTATAAGATTATAAATTTTAATTTAAATTAGTCATAAAACGTTTTGATATTAAACTAATATTAATAAATACGCTTTGATAAATAACAAGATTATAAATTATAAAAGTAAATGACCAAAACACTCAAAAGATTAAGTTACACTTTGAGTGAGTTAGTTTTTAATTAATTTAAGTCTAGTTATTAATAAAGGTACGTGTCACAAAATGTTTAATTTAAAATAAAATATTTTGACAAACAACGAGACTTTAATTTATAGAAGAAAATGACCACAACACTCAATTTTATAAGTTATATTTTTATAAAGATAATTTATTGTTGAGTAAGCCTAATTTTTGTAAAAGGTACACATCACGTAACGTAAAAGGCTAGTTTTCTAAATGTACGAAAGTGCGCCCGAAAAACCGAAAGTGGTACATGAGTCGTGAGACCACGACCGTGTCATTTTTGTAAAAATTATATTTTTACCATGAGCGTAAATATAATATAATATTTAATTAATTCTAAAGATTAAATATAATATATATTAAATAATATATAAGTTATATCACGTGTAATGTAAGTTTAAAGGTGTCGGCAAGTTATTTTTTTTTAACACATATATGTGTTGGGCAATGAAAGGGGTAGGTGTGAGTGACTTCTTTTAAATACTCGAACGAATCTCGGTTTCAAATTCATTTTTGCAATCTATATTACTCCGTAGCACTTACTTATTCATATTATTTATTTATTAATTTTATTATTAAAGATTATTATTAATTTTTTTTTTTTTTTTTTGAAAGGCATCTTATGATATTAATATTGTTAGTATTATTATTATTAATATTATACATAAAATACTACGACAAGGTTCTGCTCGATTGTTTTCAAAACGAGTTTTATGAGTGGGTCAAAGCTAAGGAAATTATGGGTTATAGCTAAGGAGGTTATGGGTAATGTTCGGGGGTATGCTCGTGAGGTCAATCTAGTGTTTATCATCTCCGTTACGTTTGCGTATCTTTCCTGCAATATTGAATCTCAATATTGATACGTGAGTACTCATAATTTAATTTTTACATACTAATAGTGTATCCCTGACTAGTGCTCAAGAAAATAGAATTATGCATGCTTGTACATTTGATATTGCCCTTAGATAGGTTATGTTGAATCTTAAAGGTTGTTATACTAGGGATGAAATAAGGTATAAGATATGCATGTCCTTGTAAAGCTAGCTTAAAATTAAGAACTTTTCATTTAGATATCAAATGGATTCGATGAACGGTTAGAAAGTTATGAAATAAACAAATTGTATAATTAATTTTGTAATTTAAATTGCTAATGATAATTAGTGAACTAATTTTCTGGGTAATAAAAAGTGGTTATTTGGATTCTACTCGTCGAGTAGATGAATTTTCATATAAAGCACGTCTCGTTTCGTTGAACGGTTGTCAAGTTATGGATAAAAGAAGTTTTGTAAATTTTGATGAAACGTCGATACGGAAACTGAAATTCTCGCTGATCTGCGTTGTTTCAGATTAAAAAAAAAATACCACTAAATTCTTTGTTGTAAGGTCTAACAAACGACTCTGGCCGTTTGTCAATTCGAGTCTCGACGATTTTTCTAAAAATCGTCAAAGTTGACTATTTGGTCACATTTTAAAATTCTAAAAAGAGTTGAAACTTTTTTATTAAAAATGTCAGTTTTGTATCAGTTGTCATGGTCGGCCTGATGTGTGTTTACTTTTGCCAAAAATCATGTTATATCTTTGTGGTAACGAGAATTTGAAGGCTGTGACCGTTTATCAATCGGAGTTCCGATAATTTTTCTAAAAATCGCTGAAGTGGCCGTTTAGTCATGTTTGACCGAAAAATCATTTTGTTGTATAAGTTATTGTATTTTTGCATGCGACCTCGTTTTTACTTTAACTATTGACTTTTGACCTTGAACTTTGACTTTTTCCGTTAACTGTTCAGTTAAATTTTTTTTTTGTGTTGACTTTCTCTAAATACTAAAATACTATTTTATGATTATGAAACCATTTGTGTTACGTTGTTTCACACGTCACCTTTTACTAGAATTTTAACTGAGCATGGGTAATATAACATGTTACTATACTGTTGAGTCAGACTCGAGCATTAGGATTGTGATACACTATGACTTGGCCTAAATTGTTAGACAAATATTGACCGTCATATAAATATATATAATTAATATAGGTTCGTGAATCCGAGGCCAACCCTACACTTGTTCAATGATGTTATATGTATTTTTACTACAAAATACAGTATGGTGAGTTTCATTAATCCCTTTTTAAATGCTTTCGCGATATATATTTTTGGGACTGAGAATACATGCACTGCTTTTATAACTGTTTTACAAAATAGACACAAGTAATCGAAACTACATTCTATGGTTGGATTATTAAACCGAATATGCCCTATTTAGTCTGGTAATCTAAGAATTAGGGAACAGACACCCTAATTGACGCGAACTCTAAAGATAGATCTATCGGGCCCAACAAGCCCCATCCAAAGTACCGGATGCTTTAGTATTTCGAAATTTATATCATGTCCGAAGGAGGATCCCGGAATGATGGGGATATTCTTATATGTATATTGTGAATGTCGGTTACCAGGTGTTCAATCTATATGAATGATATTTTTGTCTCTATGCATGGGACGTATGATTATGAGAAATGGATGTATGAAATCTTGTGGTCTATTAAAATTATGAAATGATTCTTTATGATAAACTAATGAACTCACCAACCTTTTGGTTGACACTTTAAAGCATGTTCATTCTCAGGTACGAAAGAAATCTTCCGCTGTGCATTTGCTCATATTAGAGATATTACTTGGAGTCATTCATGACATATTTCAAAAGATGTTGCATTCGAGTCGTTGAGTTCATCAAGATTATTATTAAGTCAATTATATTTGGATATATTATGAAATGCTTTACATGCCTGTCAACTGTCGATGTAACGAAAGTTTGCCTTTTAAAAACGAATGCAATGTTTGTAAAATGTATCATTTAGGGGTCAAGTACCTCGCGATGTAATCATATGTTATTGTATTCGTCCCTATGGATTCGGTCGGGTCGTCTCAATGTGTTCTCGAGCGACTATCATAGCGCCTCTTGACAATTTTCACGTGCCTCTACTGAAATGACTATCATAGCCCTATTTGTCGAGAGCTATTCCGAAAAGTAAATTCAGCCGAAGATCTGGCACATGGCGGACATCCTTCAGAGTGATTGTGCTCCCGGAACTTGTCTTTATCTTGACATCACCAATTCCGACAATCTCAGCGGAACTGGAATTTCCCATCTTCACAGCTCCAAAGTCACCAGCTTTGTATGTTGTGAAGTATTCCTTATATGGAGTCACGTGGTAGGAAGTTGCAGTATCTACCACCCATTCTTTTTCTTCTTGTGAGACGTAAAGGCATGTCTCATCATGGGTTGAACAATAAGCTACATCACCAGAGATAGTCACTAATGTTTCTCCACCCTTATTCTTCTGCTGTGAACTGCTTTGACTTTGTTCCTCTTTCAATCTATAGCAGTTCTTCTTCATATGTCCCTCTAATCCACAATAATGGCATTTATATGCCTCTCTATTTATTTTTGCTACTCATTCGCTGTCTCCCCCGATTCTCTGTGACAAAGGCATGGGTCTGATCTGTGCCCATGTCTTTTTTCCTTGCCTCTTCACTGAATAGGGCATCCTTGACCATTGACATGGTAAGTTTTCCATTCGGGGCTGAGTTGTTGAGTGTTACTACCAGCGTTTCCCAACTATCGGGAAGGGAACTAAGTAGCAGTAGTGCCTGAACTTCATCGCCAAGAGGCATCTCTACAGACGATAACTGGTTGACTAAGTTCTGGAACTCACTGGTATGCTCGGCAACTGAAGTTCCACTTTTGAGCTTCATGTTGACTAAACGCCTCATCAGCAGGGCTTTATTCCGAGAAGTCTTGGCCTGGTACATGTCCTCCAACTTTTTCTAGAGGGCATATGCGTCTGTCTCTTATGCAACATGGTGGAAGACACTATGATTAATCCATTGACGGATCTGACCAATAGTTTTTCGGTTTGATTTCTTCCAATCTATCTCTTTGGCGAAATCAGGGTTTATACCCTTCAATTTAATAGGATTGAACAAATCCTTACAGCTAAGGAGATCTTCCATCCGAGGTTTCCACAGCGTGTAGTTTGTGGCTGTGAGCATAATCATAGTTCCGGAAGATGATGTTGACTCTTATGTGGACATTATCACCTTACAAATAATTTTTCAACACAAACGGGGTTGAATTGTTGAAAACAGAGATCACCGTTACGTCCGGAACGGTTGAAAATGGTGGAATAGACACTTCGCGACTTAAATTCCACTACGGGGTAAAATTATAATTTTTATAAACTTCAGGGACAAAAAATGAAATTCTGAAAATTTCAGGGACCAAATTGTAAAATTTTAGAAATGCTACAGCACTGCTACAGGAACTTGCTACAGTACTGCTACAGGAACTTGCTACAGTGCCGCCGACTGCTACAGTGGTCGCCTTCTCCGGCGAGATTCCGGCGAGTTGACCAAACTTTGACCGCGTTTTCTGGGCTCGTTATAACTCCGTTTAAGTCGCCGTTTTTTGCGTTGAACTCGGTTCGACGAGACGAATCCAATGGTACACTCAAAATTGAATTTTGAGAAAACTTCAGAAAACTCAAAACTCGACCAACGTCTCTAACCAAGTTCTGATACCACTTGTTAGGAAGAGAGGATCGCCTGGACGTTGGGAGATACAAATTTGAGAGAAAATAACTCTATTACTTACAAGAATAGATTTACAGAGTATTACAAAACTCTAAAAAACTCTCAAAGTCACACACACTCTCTAGGTTGTGATTACACTTCTCTGAGTGATTTTTTGGGATGATTTACAATTGAAGTTTCAACCTCTATTTATACTAAAACTTTGGTGGCGATGGAATGGTGTGAACGAGGAAGGTGTCGTGTGAACGGAGATGGTGGGCGGCCGTCATCGTGTTCATCTTTGCTTCTTCTACATGGTGTTCAAAGAAGGCTACTTTGAACATCTAGAAAGTGAGCTTCTAGATTGTAGGCTGGAAATTTTCATAAGACAAGGAGTACAAATTCTGTAGAATGAACAAATCCGAATAAATATTGTAGTAATTAAGTTACAAATCAATTAAAGTATTATACAATATATTCTGTGGCTCTTGCAGTGCTTGGGTTTTCACTTCAAACATAGAGCTTGAACTAGTCGCTGACAAGAAAAATACATTGGTCAATCTTATTGTATTTTTTCATGTTTTGGCTTTTTGACTTCTTCTAATCACAGTGCTTGAGTGATAAGAAGGGCAAACTTGTTGTATAATGATTAGGTAATATCATAAATGAGTCTCTTCTTGCTATACATAAAAGGGAATTCTATTTCTCACATTATTTTGTCAATTAAAGTAATTAATAGCGGCTTACGTCACTTTTATAGCCATTCAAGAAATACAGGTATTACGACATCAGCAGCATGAATAATGTTAGAATTGTAGTAATTTTAGATTAATTTAATGTGATGATTAGGTTTTATATTAGTTTAATGTTATGAGGGGATGAGTTAGTGAAAGAAGTATGAAGACTTTGTAATTTGAAAGGTTGAGGTTTTATTACTTGAAATTGTGTTGTGTTTTTTTGTAAATTGTGTTGTGTTTTTTTGTACAACAATCTTGGAAGGCTTCTTGGCTATTTATAGGCTCCAACATGCCTCTTATGAAGCTTATAGCTTCTTTTATAGATAGCTAATTATTCTAGTGACTTCTAGTAATTACTTCCTAAATATCTATTAATTACTATCAAATATTTCTAAACAATTCTACACTAATCAAGATCAATCTAGAAAAACATTATATTTTAACAAATAACCTTCATTTTCTACGGCGCACTTGCAGCAGCAGTATGTATGATGTATGCAACCAGTTCAAGGTCACATTTCCGACCCTTATATTCCACAATTTCAACAACCTCGAGGTGTTTATGAATATTACTGGACCCCTTGCTTTCTTTCTACTTATGATTGGAGAAGTCCAACATGGCTGCAAAAGATCCATATTTAGTAGGGTTAAATAAAGTAAAAATTAACTGGATAATCGTGTGAGTACCTTAATAGATAGTCTCCAATTTTGGGAATGCATTCATTATGGAAGCCAAAAATAGAAGACAATCATCGCCGCTTAACACTAACTGCCAATCTTAATTTCTTCTGATTTGGTAACATGGGAACAGATTCAAGTATTAAGGATTCCTACAAAAGCATATACTCGTCTCACAAACATTTCCATCAGCGATTCATTACAAAATGATTAAAATGATGAGCTGCTAACCTCGGGCTTTTTTACATTTAGAGAAAGAGACTCCACGGACCAAGCACACGATAATAACTGGCCGAACGCATTATTGATATTCAACTTACCCATATCAAGGTCAAGTTCCTTCAATTTCGGAAGATGAGCAAGACGTAAATCTATATGGTAACCATTGAAGATGCATGATACAAGGTCCGCATAGATAAATAGATAGATTTAGCTTAACAAATATCCATGATTTCAAAGAGTTTTAAGTTTGTCATAAAAATTTCTTTCGCCACGATAACATCTTGGGATTATTCTTATACATATTTTTGATTGTTTATCATTAGTTCACCACTTAAACTTATGACTTGAATGTTGTGCAACAAGAAGACAAGAATAAGGTAGACATTGACGTGAATGTTGTGCACAAAGAAGACAGTGATGCGAACCCAAACAAGGGAAACAAAAGGAACAAGCCAACTGCTTTTAGGTACCGCGAGTGCCAAAAGAATGTATCATTAAATGTTCTTCGTCCCATATATGATGGTTGTGGTGAATTCGTGAGCAGCGGACCTGAAGGTACTCTTGAAGCAACGATTTGCGTAGCATGCAAATGCCACATGAATTAAACATGGAGTGAAAACTCATGTCGCATTTGCATGCTGCGAAATCGTTGCTTCAAGGGTCCTTCGGGTCATGTTACTCACGAATTCACCACAACCATCGTATATGAGACGAAAAACATTTAGTGACACATTCTTTCGGCACTCGTGGCACCTAAAAGCAGGTGGATTGATCCTTTTGTTTGCCCTGTTTGAGTTCGCATCACTCTCTTCTTTGTACGCAACATTCATGTCAGTGTCCGCATTATTCTTTTCTTCTTGTGCACCACTTGTAACGACAAAGGCCCGTCAAATCCAGGTCAAGAAACTCAACTTTCCTTTTTACTGCAAAATTAAGACAATCATAACTAACATGTTTATGATTACTATTGAAACCATAACGGATCAGAAAGTCAGTGACGGCCAGGTGGTTGTAGCTTCGGATGACTTTTCTTGATGATCTTTCTTTTTCTAGAATTAACTACATCAACCAGACCCATCTTATTACGAAAATTCTCACTACCATCAAAGTTTAATAGTCTTAAATTAAACCACAAGTATCTCCATCTTGTAGCAACACCACCGGTAACCATTGCATCCTTGATAGAAATAACCGACAATATCGTAATGAGCACGTCATCGTACATTTGGCCTATAACGAACTTGGCCTTTGACAGCTTCCCACCTTCAAAAATGAATGTCATTAGTAATAATTATAAATACTAAAAATCTTAGCAATTAATGTGAACAATACTCATTTCGTTTACATCATGTACCTAACCTGACCCAGTTCACAAAGTCGCGGGGAATAATCCATACACCAATAACCTTATTTTAAAGGGTTGTTTATGAAGTGATGTAGTGGTATATGGATATATTTGTTAGATTTTGGTAATGTACGGATTATCACCCCAAAGTTATATTATATATGAAACGTAATAGTAAAGAGAACAAACCACATAAGTTAAAGGTCAAATGTTTTCCACAAATGAAATACGCAATACTTTACATATATCTAACACTACTATTTTTAAATATCAAACCTGAATATGAAGGGTTTTAGAAGAGCACTATAAGCAGTCCATGATTTAATATTATACCTGCATCAGAAGTTCAAAAGGTTGGAGACATGGAGCCATATAAATTTTTTGTGATTTTAAGTATTAAAAAAAGTCACGGATGTATTAAAAAGGTATGGTGTAACCGCAAATTAAATTATAACAAAATTCAAGAAATTAAACCTACATCCGATTTTTATCTATCAAGCAATTTCAACCAATAACAATAATCATATAAAATGTACTGGTCATCGTTGCTGTATATAAATATACTATTACAAAGTTAAAGTAGATTGAAAGTAAGAAGAGCTCTGCATGCAGGCCAAAGGGCGGAATCAGAGATCAGTTTTAAAATGTTCAGATCTAAACTATTCACGTTTGTATAACAGAATCAGTCTATTCGCAACCAAAATTGCTCAAATAATTTGATAAAAATAAACCTAATCGCAACTTTTATCTATTAAAGAATTACAATAAACGTAAACCATTTCTGGAACACAAATTAACGGTTCAACACACGAAGAAACAGTGAATGCAAAAAGAAACTTACCGATCGGCGATGGCGAGGTGATGGTGACGATGGCGTGGCGATGGTGACGATGGCGACGGTGAGGGTGGCGAGAAGATGTGTGAAAAGAAGTGACAGAGGAGAAAATTTTGTCTGAAAAAAACGGCAATGTTCAGAAAATGGTCCTACATTAGTACTTTATATAGTGGCTTAACAAAATATGTGGGCCTTTAGGGTTGATGGCCCATGAAATCAAAATCTACGATTCCGTCCAATTTTTAGAGCAAATGATTAAGAGGTTAAAGTCAAAAATAGGCTACAAACTTATATAAATGTATCGATATCGTCCACAAACTTATTTCCGTCCTACTGTCGCCTACAAACTTTCAAAAAGTGTACCGATGTAAACAAAAACTTTCAAAAAGTGTACCAATGTAAACAAAAATGACTTGCTACCGGCTAAACTGGTTAAAATCAACACTTGTCGTTCGTGGATTGGATCTTAATTCGTAAAAAAAAAAAAATCAGGTCAAATTTAGTATGTAACAGGTCAAAACTATAAAATGTTGATATTAGCACATTTTTTGAAAGTTTGTAGGCGACAGTATGACGGAAATGAGTTTGTGGGCGATATCGGTGCATCTGTGTAAGTTTATAGCCTATTTTTGGCTTTAACCCATGATTAAATGGTACAAAAAAAATACACAATTTCCTTACCTTAGTCTCCTTACCTTGTTCAATTTAATGACACAATTATTTTTACTTCTAAAAAGAGTTCTTTCCGTATCAAATTAACTAAAAAGGGTAATTATTTGTTGTTAATAAATGAACTGTTTGATGTCGTCAAACCTAAAACACGAAAAATGATAAAATTTAGGGTTACGAACGTTCAACTAACATTTCCAGATGTCGTGATATGCTTAGAAAACAATCATTTTAGATAATGTTTCATATTAAGAGGTTTATGCAGTGGCGGAACCAGGAATTTTACTCACTCGGGGCGAAATTTTTTTAAAACGTAGTAACTTTTTTAGGCAAAATATGTAGGTTTTGAACAAAATATGTAGGTTTTGGAAACATTAGTCCGCCCACGTCAATCCCATGTCCAAGAGTCAAATTGAGCTGACCCGGCTATAAGACAACAAAGAACGGATTCGAACCCTGGAGCATTTATTTTCGGGAGACCCAACACCTTTTGACATGGTCTTGAATCCAAAAGTTACATCTCGACAATTGGTATTTCGACAAAGGCCAAGGTTCAGAATAAAAGATCATGTGCATGTATGGGTGTGTGATAATACCATCATTTTTACATCAAATAAGTACATTATTGTTAGACTAGCGAGCTTACTCAAGAAGCTTGCTTCCCTTAATATGCCATGAATTATAAATTGCATCTGTTTGAAGCTTCAATACGTATGACTAATCATGAGAAAGATGTCGATAATGTTGATTGTTGAATAATAAATAATTTTTTCGTTCTAGATTCATCAAATTCAGGACATTAACCACATAACGTGTTAGAAATAGGATATGTAAACAGATAATTCGGATATTTCTAGAATCGTGAAACACTTTCCTAATTGAATATTCCGACCCTCCTTGTCTCCTGTTACACAAAATTTCAATTAGGATACGACTAAAAATGAAAATCGTTTCCAGACAAGAAGAACGCGATTTAGTGTATAGATTTTTGTGTATGTTTCTATGTGAAATTGAAAGAGTATGTGAAAGCAGTTTTCAAACTGATCATATAAAACAGTTTAAAACAGATGATTATAATTCCAATGGTTAGGACTGTTGAAAGGAGCGGGAAAAACGTTTTCTTTAAACGTTTTATTAAAACGTATCACTCAAAACGTTTTTATTTCGGGGCCCCAGCCAGGGGCTCTGCCCCTTGGACCCCGCAAGGGGGAGCAGCCCCCTTGACCCCGCCATTATAGTGCGCCAGTGTCTAGTTCACTCTTATGGGCGTGCACTCCGCACTCACCGAACCCATGTTAAGTATCACTAGTCAACTCCTGCTTTCTAGTAAATCACAATCAGCTAAAATGATAGTTGGATAACACTAAAATCACCAACATAACGCTCATGATTTACCTAGATCATCATCCAGATGATTCATGTTGCGTAAATTCAGTGAAAGAACTAAATCTTTGAGGGTGATAGGGATAGTATGGTATCGAATTGAAGTCACTAGATCAATTAATGTTGTAAATTTTTTATAATCATAGATTTTTGGAAGTTTTCCTTCCTAACATCTTAAATGTTAAATTGATTAAAATAGTGGTTTTCAGAACTTAATACTCCTATTCAAGTAGAAACATTCTAACAGGGAAGCAAATACAATTTGATAATAACTATGTAGGATGAACAAATCATATCTCAAAAGCAATTTCAAATGGTAAGCCCCTCATCAAACCAATTATGATGGTAAACGGACCAGTAAACATAAAGTCCGTTACACAAGCTCAACTGCTGAAGATCTTTAAAGCCCAATCTAGAATTCTCACCCAATAATGTTTAAATCCCCAACAACCTGTCACTCGTGTCAGGCCCAGTGTCAAGAGAATGCTCATTCTGGGCCTAAGACCAATCACACCAGCCATCTTGGGCCATTCGAATCGATACACTAATTACACCAGAGGCAGACAATCGTTCCTCAAACACCCGGTACACTGAAAATACACAATCTCGGGCTAAAAGCCTAAAACCATGTTTATGTTTTGCAAAACATGATAAACATCACATCATTATATTTATATATTTATCCTTTTAATGTTAGTAACATGTAATTAACCTTGCTCGAGGCGAAAATGAACTTTTAATAAATTATCCAAATCTCTAAATGAGCCTCAAACTCTTAACCCCGTACACGTGCAATCTAATTCTCAACAGTGCGGATACTCTTATGTTTCTAGAACACTTCCGTATTAGATTGGCTCACATCCAACGAAAATGTCAAGATATTCAATTATTAAAGGGACAACGTCGCAATCATGCTAGATTGACTATTATTTTATTCCATTATCATATACCAATAAACATACACAACCATAAAAATAATATCAAATGAAGTAAGCAGAATAATTCTTGATGACACAATAATAATTAATAATTAATAATTAATAATAATAATAATAATAATAATGTTATAAGTCAAGTGTCATTGTGTAGTGGCCGACACTTTTGATAAAGTAAAATTTGGTGAATCAATATATTTGGTGGATCACGGATATTACTGTTCCACCTAACTGCACAGTGAATTATTGTACTATAAATATGTTATCGATTGTAATTAGTATGTACACCATTCTTGAATAAGAATTTAATCTCTTCTATCTTCCTTCATATTTCTATCTTCCTTCATATTAGTAAATATATTTCATATACAATATGAAATTATAACACGTTATCAGCACGAAGAGCTCCATATAATCATGGTGATTCTTATAGTTACTCAACCACCACTTCCACCTCTCAAGATTCCCACCGGCCATCGTCCTCCGCCGCTAAAACCACCGGAAGATCTAGAAACCTCCGAAGTGTCTTCTGATCAAAATTTTATCAGCTTGGATTCTTCCACCACTGAGTTATACTCATCAGGTATTCCAAAATTGTTGACGTTATTTAATTTAAAATACTTTGAATTAATTAATTAACAAGAAAACCAAGACTTTACAACAATCATAAAATGAACCCGTTTTGAGAGGGACAGTTAAAAAAAAAAAAGAAATATGAAGATACATATACATATATTACTTACACATATAAAACAACCATCTCACAACCCATTTGTTCTTCTTCCTGGCACAAACGTACTCCTTCATTATTTATATCATAGGACAGTTTGTATGATATAAAGCTAATAATAAATGACTTTTAGTGTTGTACAAAACAAACTCTGTAATAATCTGCAAAACTATCAATAAGGATGAAGGTAGTTTTGTGAATTTTAATGTAACTATAAATTAATTAAGATGAAATCAAGTTATAAGTAGGAAAAAGTTTTTTTTTTTACCTAGATCTCGAGAATATTCAGAATTTCATTTCAGACAATAATGGCCTGATGAGTGAGAATTAAATCTGTTTTGTGGGTGTGTGCATGCGCTCATACCATCTTATAACGGATTGCATGCTCAAAGTTGTACATGTGAATGCATTACCATTTGTACCCTATGAAATATATGTTATACATATACCCGATTTATATTTTCTCTCTCTAAATAAACTTTTGTAAATATGCATACATATATATTATTATTTTATTTATTATAATTAAGTTGCTTATAAGTTTCTTGGATTCTAAAATATCACGGGCCGACACAAAATAATCAAAAGAACCCCACTTGATTTAAGTATGGTATAATATTGTTGCTATTAATGATTGAATCGCCTAAAGCTATTTTTTTTTATTCCATCGAACTAATCACTTTTTGCCTTTACTTGATTTAAGTATGGTATAATATTGTTGCTATTAATGATTGAATCGCCTAAAGCTAATTTTTTTTTTATTCCATCGAACTAATCACTTTTGCCTACCATATGCTAAAGGGCAGTGACTTATATTATTGTTGGGTCAATTGGGCTGCTACAAAAAACTGGCCTTGGGCCTCCAAGATCTTCTAACACACAGTCCACCATCGCCTAAATCTTTGTGTTTATTCTTCGAGTTACATGCATACCACGAGGGCCAGTCCCGAGTTTTTTCGGTGCCCCGAGCGAGGCATAAAAAAAAAGGCCTCTATCATAATTTGTTTTCACGTATCCATATATAAGCTAATGGTTGAATTGTATAAAAAAAATAAAATAAAAAATTATCAAAAATCGTTGATGGGTTCGATAAGAAATATAAAAGTGATGATTTATAATCACACATAGATAGTTTTAACTTATATTAAAAGAGAATACATCGTTAGTTTTAACTAATTTCTTTTTGTAATCCCACATCGATTATAAAATATGTATTCTATAAATTGTAAATTCATGATCTACAATCAGTAAGAATTAAAGCCTGCATTTATCCTCTTAGGTTTGATGTGTCTTGGGCTAAGTTAACTTTTGTGTATTAATAAAATAAAATATATTGAGCCACTTAAATTATTGGGCCCTGTGCAAATGAACATGTTGCACTACCTTCGAGCCCGGGCTGGCGCATTATTTCCTTCGAGTCCGGGCTGGCGCATTATTTTCTTAGCCTATTCTTTTTGGAGGTTCGTGAATCCGAGGCCAACCTTGCATTGTTCAGTTCCGTCGTATGCATATTTTTACTACAAAATATCGTATGGTGAGTTCATTTGATTCCCTTTTGCTCTTTACATTTTTTTGGGGCTGAGAATACAACATCAATTAAATGGTAAAGAGCTATGTATTGCAGATAGTAGTAACATACACATTATGATCAAATCTAAGAAATATTTCATTGATTTGAAATCATCTGAAAGAATTATAAATACTATATTAGGTCCTGCAAAAGGAAATGGAAAGATAAAATTCATATTACCAAATGGTACGAATTTTCTTATAAACAATGTCTTGTTTTCTCTCAAATCAAAGAGAAATTTGTTAAGTTTCTCTGATATATATCATAATGGATATGATTATCAGTCAATGATAATCGGAAATGAGAAATATCTATGTAGCACTGAAAAACGCATATTAATGAAAAAACACATATGATGATTAATGAAAAAGCACATATGGTGATTAATGAAAAACACATATGGTGATTAATGAAAAGCACATATTGTGATTAATGAAAAACACATATGGTGATTAATGAAAAGCACATATGGTGATTAATGAAAAGAATAGGTTATATATATGGACCAATTCATCCATCAAGTGGACCATTTTGATATTTCATGGTTCTAATAGACGCATCTAGCGGATGGTCTCATGTTTGTGTGTTATTAAGCCGTGATATGGCATTTGCAAAGTTTCTTGCACAAATTATTAAATTGAGAACACATTATTCTGATTACACCATTAAAGGGTGCAAATTGATAATGCTGATGAGTTAACATCTCAAGCATTTAATGATTATTATATTTCTATAGGGATTGTTGTTGAACATCCTATTGCTCATGTACATACAAAATTGATTTAGCTGAATATTTATTGCTTGCAGCTAATATCTAGACAATTGGTAATGAGTACAAAACTCTCAATATTTATATGGGGACATGTAAATTTACATGATGCGACATTGATTCACATTAAACCAAGTGCAAATCATAAATATTCTCCCCTACCAACTTAATTTTGGTCGAGAGCCAAAATAGAACATTTGGTTGTGCAGTGTATTTTCAAATTGCACCACCACAACGCACTAAAATGATTCCTCAAAGAAGGATGAGAATATATGTTGGATATGAAACATCTTCAATCATAAGATATATTGAGCCCATGACGGGTGATGTTTTTACAGCACGTTTTGATGATTGTCATTTTAATGAAACATTGTTCCCTAGATTAGGGGGAGAAATGAAAAATAAAGAAAATGATGTTTCATAGTATGAACATCAATTAAGGTATGTTGATTCTCGCACAAAAGAATGCGAAAAGAAAGTTAAAAAATAATGCATATGCAAGAATTTGCAAATTAATTACTTTATGTATTTAAAGATACAAAAGAGTGACTAAATCATATATAATAGCAGGAAATGCTCCAGCTCGAATTGAAATTCCAAAAGCTGGCAATAATGTCACTCATGAGTCTTTGCCACATCTGAAACGTGGAAGACAAATTGGTTCCAAAGATAAAAATCCTAGAAAAGGAAAATCAGCTGATAATGAGATAAAAGAAAGTGTTCAAGAAGAACCATAAATCAATATTCCTTCTGCAGAGGATATTGATAAATGTAAATACATAAATTGCGATAAATTATGCAATATTATGGAACCGAAATGAAATGAAAAAAAAAAATCTTGATGAGATATTTTCATATAATATTACAATGACATCATGAATAAAGATGATGATCTAGAACCAAAATCTGTCATTGAATATCAAAATAGACATGATTGAGCTCAATGAAAAGGAGAAATACGAGCTGAATTAGAATCGCTCAATAAAAGAAAAGTTTTCGGATTAATCGTTATCACTTTGAAAAATGTGAAACGTATGGGATACAAATGAATTTTTTATCCGAAAAAGAAATGTGCAAATGAAGTTACAAGGCAAAACTAGACTTGTAACTCAAGATTTCCCACAAAGACCGGAAATGAATTATGAGGAAAACTTATCCTCCTGTAATGGATACAATTACTTATTAGATACTTAATCAACCTGGTAGTTACTTAAATGCATCTCATGAATGTTGTAACTACTTATCTGTATGGATCACTTGATAGTGATATACATGAATATACCTGAAGGGTTTAAGGTATCATAAGCATCTAATGCAAAACCCAAGGGAATGTATTCTATTAAATCACAAAGATTTTTATATGGGTCTATACAATTAGGACATATGTGGTATAACTGATTAAGTGATTACTTGATAAGAAAAGTGTATACACATAAACTTATTTGCCATGTTATTTTATTATGAAAAACAATGATCTTAACATCATATGAACAAATAAAGAGATCTATGAAATCATTCAACTTCTAAAGAATTATTTTGAAATGAAAGATCTTGAAAATACCAAGTATTACCTTAGATTGCAAATTGAGCATATGCCTAATGGTTAACTTGTACATCAAACAACTTATACCGAAAAGATTTTAAAACATCTTTTAAAGACAAACTCATTGTTGTTAGATCACTCAATATTGACACTGATCTATTTCATCCCTGCGAAGATCATGAAAATCTTAACAGATCGGAAGTTCCATATTTTAGTGCAATTGAGGTTCTTATGTATCTTATAAATTGTACAAGACCTGACATTTCTCTTGCAGTTAATTTGTTGGCAAGATTCAGCTCAACTTCTACCAAATGACAATGGAACAGGATCAAACACATATTTTGATACCCTTGAGGAACTGCCGATTTAAAATTATTTTATTCTAACGCTTCAAAACAAGATTTGGTTGATTATGTATATGCAGGTCATTCATCAAATCCTCATAAAGATAAATCTCAAACTCGATATGTATTCCTAAATGGAGGTACCACAAAATCATGGCGTTCTAAAAAACAAACACTTGTTGCAACATCATCAAATTATGCCGAAGTGATTGCATTACATGAAGCCACTCGGGAATGTTTTTGGTTAAGATCAATGACACAACTCATTATTGATTCTTGTGGACTAGAACGCGATAAAAGTTCAACAACTATCTATGAAGATAATCCAGCTCGCATAGCACAGATGAAAGAAGGATATATCAAAAGTGACTGAACAAAACACATACCCCCTAGATTCTTCTCAGATACTCAAGATCTTATAAAAGACAACCAGATTAAAATGAGATACGTTCAATCAACAACTATGCAGATCTTTATACCAAAACACTGTCAACTATTGTTTTCATAACACATGTTCACAATATTGGCATGAGGCAAGATCAAAAGATGTGACGACTCAGCGATGTCTACTTAAGGGGGAGTCAACTCTATGCTGCACTCTTTTTTCCTTGGCTAAAGTTTTTATCCCACTGGGTTTTTCTTTAGCAAGGTTTTTAACGAGGCAGTAAGTTGCAGTTGATCTCTAGTGAAACAAAATTGTCGTCCAAGGGGGAGTGTTATAAGTCAAGTGTCATTGTGTAGTGGCCGACACTTTTGATAAAGTAAAATTTGGTGAATCAATATATTTGGTGGATCACGGATATTACTGTTCCACCTAACTGCACAGTGAATTATTGTACTATAAATATGCTATCGATTGTAATTAGTATGTACACCATTCTTGAATAAGAATTTAATCTCTTCTATCTTCCTTCATATTTCTATCTTCCTTCATATTAGTAAATATATTTCATATACAATATGAAATTATAACAAATAATAATAATAATTATTATTATTATTATTATTATTATTATTATTATTATTATTATTATTATTATTATTTTAATAATAAAAACTTAAAAGTTTTAAAACTTACAAAAAATTAGTGGGAAGCCTAGAGACAATCTGGGCCCCCACACCTCTAGCAATAGCAAAACCTATCCTAGTAAAAATATGAGCAGCAGTACCGGCACTAATATCTTGCGCCATCGAACTCTTCTGAACCCGCTTTAGCAAAGAAACAGCCTCCTTCTCTAATTCCCCCAGGGAAGAAAATGAGAAAGGAATGAAACCATAACCAATCGCCTGACAGCTAGATTCGTATTTGACCCGCTTCCGACGAGCCGCATCAACCACAGCACGTCCAGGGACAAAGTCAGAAAGCCAGACTGCGTCAAAGGAGAAGACCTTGTCAAGTCAACACAAACATCGCGACCACAATCCCAGGAATAAAGTAACACATCTGAAGGTCTGAGGGCCCTGTCGTTCCCTCCAGACAACCCAATGTCAACCTCCTTTCTCGCTGAAATCCCAGATCGATAACAAACATCAACAAGAAAATCCCGAACAATATTATGTCGATGCTTAATACCCACCATACCAGCACAAGACACGGCGTGATCCCCGAAAATATCCCCAGTAAAAACCCTTGAACAGGCAGAGCATGCCGTCGAGATAGAGAACAAAGGAACACCTAACCGGTAGCACAACACACATCGGTAAGTCTTTGCGTTCATCGTCTGACCCAACCCCAAAATAGGGACTGCCCTTAGCCAAGGAGATGTGTGATCACCCTGCTGTGATTTCCATAAGGCCGATTGTCGGGGAGATAACGAAAAAGTGGATTCTGCAGAAGCGGTAACCTTTGTGAAATAAACATCTGCCAATTTCTTCATGAGTATTGGGGCAGCGACCTCACTCGGATTACCTAAAATATCAAACCCAACCGTATTATTAAACAGACCCAATGCATCTTCAAAATCACGACCAAGACCAACAATACCCGTATGACGTAAGAGCTTGGTCTGCAACCCAGCAGACTGTAATCGAGAAGCCAGAAAAGCATAATGACGAACATCTCCCGCAGAATAAACACCAAGCCCTCCAAATGCAAATGGCAAGGTGGCAAGCCGCCACTGCCAATCACCAAACCCAGGCCCTGAAGCAGTAACAATACGCTCCAAAGAAGATCGAAGGGCTTCATCGAAAGCGCGTTGAGCCGCCTTAAATATACTAGGAGGACAAGTACGCAAGGTAAAGTAGAGTTTAGAAACTCCCGTACATGCCCTAAGCAACAACAACTCACACTGAGGATCATCAAGCTTAGCAACCTTATCCATAAGCGCAATGGACTTGGTCACCCTTTGCATCACCAGTTCACTACTAAAACCAAGATCGGAAGTTGCGGGGGCCCCTAGCAACTTAACACCATTTAAAGGCCGAGCAATATTAGGAGGAAAGACACCTACTTGCCTGCTGCGAGGGTCCTCCGTAGGCCAGAAAATTTCTGTTTTTTCAACGTTGAGATGTAGCCCAAAACGAGGCCCATCCTCCATAATCAAATGCAAAACCTTCCCCACCACCAAAGTGTCCCCAATAATAGTGCCATCATTCAAATACCACGCCTGAAGACAAACATTATTATTATTATCATTATTATTATTATTATTATTATTATTATTATTACTACTTAATAACTATAACTATAATTATAAATTATAATATAACTATAATTATAAATTATTTATTATTATTATTATTATTATCATTATTATTATTATTTTTATTATTATTATTACTACTTAATAACTATAACTAACAATAATAATAATAAATAATTTATAATTATAGTTATATTATATATAATTTATAATTATAGTTATATTATAATTTATTTATTTTCATAATTATAATACTGTAATAATCATATGTCAAGCATCATCTATCATGAACTACGAGGATCATACGAAGGTTGCTAGGACAAAAATGAATAAAAACATTCATATTCATATAAAAATTAAATTAATTCTCGTACCGTATAGTCATAATTCATAATCAAATTACATTTCAAGTTCAAACGGTTGAATTAATCAGAAACTATAATCTTAATGGATTCCAGTTGGAAAACTATGAAGGAATTACAAATAATTTAAAGAATTTTTATGGCAAAATGAAAGCTGTTATTGAGCTTTTGCTATTATGCCACCATCTGCTCTTGATCTATATACATCTGCTCAATCCACTGTGGCAGTTTCTCACCACCACTGCCGCCGTACCGGTGCATTTCCGGTGACATATACCGCCCAGCTCCAACACCTGCACCACCACCTATTCCAAAAGATGCAGACTTCCTAAGCTTACTTGCATCTTCACCGCTAAATCCCCAATCCAACTTCCCGTTTGGCGAACCCCATTCAGATAGGTTGGATTGTGGGATTGACCGCGGGCTCACAGGCAGCCCACGGTCAATAAAACTATGACAGCGTTGTTTAGAGAATGAACCAGATCTTGAATTCATAACGGCTTGTGCTACTGCAGCCGATGAATCAAACCCATAACTTGTAGGTTTACGAACGGGTGAGGATGAGTAGTTTGGTGACGGGTAAGATGCCCGAAGCGGGTTTGGACTGTTAACGAATTGTGACCGATTATTAGGAGACTGTGATATCATTTGAGTTGGTGAGTTTGAAACCTTTGGAGATAATAAACCATGAAATTGAGACAATAACGATTGATCCAACGATCCATAAACGTCTTCAAGATTCGTTGGTTTTAATTCCGCAAATTTATTTTGATTGTTGTAAATGTTATTCGATATATCGTCTAGCATCTGTCGTCTCTGTTGTTGTTGAGTCCTTATTTTCTCCAATCCAAAAAACTCCGTATCCATTTCGAAATCTCTCGCATTCAATGAAGTCTTTAACCGACTCCCGGGCAGTTGGAGCGCAGGTGGTGTCAAATGATTCATTTTGTTTTGCCACATGGGAGACGAGGTAGGTGAAGTTGCACCTAGGGCTAACGGGCTCATCGAGCCCGTTTCCATCGAAGAAACTGGAACAGTAACGGATCCAGATTTCGGCGACGGAAGACCTGAGCCGGTTGAAGCATAAACTGGTCTCAGCTCTTCCACTCGATGTGCGAAGAAACACACTTTCCTCGCACACCCAATCTCATCTTTACAAAGACGAGTTCTGTATTGAGCTGGATGAAGCCACGACTCAAAAACTCCGTGCGCGTATTCACATGAATCACCTTTCGCACAACTCCCCTTCTTAAACTCGGGGCACGGAACACAACTATAGTTAACCTTTTTCAAGTCACGCCGGCGAGCATTCTCGCCGGGGTGAACAAACGGACACTCGGTCCAGTCATGAGTATAAGCTCGTGAACACGGCTTAACCTTAAACGTATACATCCTAAATTCATCAGACCCATATACACCTTCATTAATATCCGGCATCGATACATCAACCGGGTATTCCTTTTTAGCTACAATTTCCTTTTCTTCAATTAATTCCTCATCACTCGAAAAACCATTCAACAACATCTCTAACACTTTCCTATTTGATACCTTGATGCCCCAGGCGATTAAATCGCCTGGTTTATTCCCGTTATTGTCGTTTAAGTTAACATCAGCTGACGCTTCAAGTAAAAGCTTCACCACTTCAATTGACGCCGGTGACCCACCGGCGGCGGCGCAGTGCAGGGCAGTGGCACCGTCCGTTTCGGATGGTTCATTAACATCAACTCCTTTTGTGTCAATTAAATACTTCAAAACATGATTGCTTCCGTACATGGAAGCAATCATAAGAGGGGTTCGCTGAACGAACCCCATCTTTCTGTTATATCTTCCGTACCAAAAACCAAATTCATCTACGGCTAAACCTTTCTTTTCAGTCAAGTACTTGAACCCGGAAACATCATCCGTTGCTGCTAATTCAAGTAAATTTGAGCTTTGGTATTGTTCTTGGGACGTATCTCCATCCATGATAGAATAAAATTTATAAGTATTTGTAAGTTTACAAGTGAGAAGTTTGTTATGGTTGTGATTTTTATGGATAAAATTAGTTGGGATGAAGGATTATTTATATGGGTATGATATTTGATGCTGGAAATAAAGATACAAGTATTTTGGGGAACAAACACGGTATGAGGAAAGAGGAGATGAAGGTGCAAGTTTACTTCATATTTGTTTCTTTGGTCAAAGGTCAAAGTTTTCAACGATGAAAAAAGTGAAATGAAATTTAAATTACGATGAGATTCAAATGAAATGAGAAAATGGAGCCTGTAATCAACTGATATCTGACTGGCTTTCAACGGATTTGTCCAGTGAATATGAGCTTGACCCGGCTGGAAATCGTGATAGAATCCCACGCGCATCTGTCGCGTGAAAGTTGAGAAAAGGTTTTGTGTTAAATATTTTAGGCAAGTGGTTGGTTACACACGCGTGACGTGGACTGTTAACGTTTTACCGGATCCTTTTCTTATTATCACATGTTAAATTAAATGTTGAAAGTGATAAGGATTTTTATTGCAATGAATAAAAAACAATTACTCGCTTAATCCTTAAATTTTGTATAAAATTACACGCAAATATAGCTGAAATTTGTACACGTCGCGTCTGATTCATGACACTAACGAATTTTAGTCAAATTCAGTTAACCACCCCATATGCTTCTTACATGATGATTATTGTTATTTTTTCGATGTCTTTTTTTCTTAGCATCTTCATCTTTATTCCAACCAAAATAAAAACTCTAATTTCTTTATGTACCAAAAGACACCCAATATTTTGTCGTTTGCTTCAAAGAAACACATTAACGCCATTCACTCTCCCATTTAAAGGCATTCTGTCTCCTTCTCTGCCTACATCGCTATTGCTGATTTAAAAACTTGGCGACCTTCACGATCTCAATTGCTTCACATCCCTGTTTTCATAACTATTCGATCTGGGAGACGGTTGCCTGATTTCATCGGTGTATATATGCCCAAATTTGTTCCCTTATTTTCATTGCCAGATAAAATTTGGTCTTGTTTGGTTCACGAGATCCAATGTGATTTCGACGGAATTGAAATAGAATTTAGACACGCGTCGTGCACACGATTCTATAGTGCACACAAGCAGAGACGTCATATCAAAGGTATGCTCGGTAGCATTGATTGTATGCATTGGGAGTGGAGGAATTGTCCAATTTCTTTAAAAGGACAATGCACTCGAGGGGATCACAAACCGACCCTTATACTTGAAGCAGTTGCTTCATATGACTTCTGAATTTAACATGCTTTTTTTTTTGAATGGCGGGTTTCAACAATGATATAAATGTTTTAAATAAATCCCTTTTTTATTCACTTAAGAATGGGACGGCTCACAGTATATATCCTGACCGGGCAATTTTAATAGAAGGATATGTGTGTCCCACAGAAGAGCCAACTATTAAGTTTACCAGATTTCAAGCTAATGTCCGAAAGTATGTAGATATGGCATTTGGGGTTCTTTAAGGTCGGTTTCATATTTTACAAATAGTTTCACGCAGTATGCCGCAAAAGAAGATGCTAAGAGTAATTGATTGTTGTCTCATATTACATAATAATGATTCTTGATAGATAATGGATTTGCACTAAGTGGGGAGAAGATTTTGTTACGAGGACATGGAGAATCGTCCAGGACGTTTACCAAATAGAGGACGAGATCGAGACACGATCGCAAGAGAAATAAGGGATATAGCAGTGCACAACCAACTTACCGATGATCTAGTCGAGCATATTTGGAACCTTTCATCGACATTTCCCATATACCCTTTAGATTACGTTTTGATTGAAATGAAATTTGGAAGAAGAAAAAATTGACTTCATTCTCTGGAAACTCTTATTTCTCTTCCCAACTCGTCAGTCATACTCTCACCCCCATTCAACTTTAATCACACCATCATGTTTCCATCTTTCTCTACTATAATCGTTTAAGATCGTAACTCGTAAAGCTACATTTTCAAACATGACCTACACAATCATCATCATATATATCAAATGGAAGGACGATGAAACTAGGACTCATTTCCCTTTATCTTTCAACAAAAAATCAAAATCGCATACATCAACTTAGTCAATTCACAATGTCACTTAATGTTCATCCACGACCGCTACCGACTTGCGTTGTCTGCACTATCTTCATCCTCTAAATCCTGGCTAAATTTGTTTCAAACAAAACCTAAACCTAACACCGTTAAGCGTTGTCTCCTTTTGTGAAATCACGGGTTTGTTTTAATAAAATAGTTTAATGATATGTTTTGAGTATTAAGTGAACGTAAATGTTAAAGTCATTTAGTTTAATGACCCGTGGAACCACAGATTTCGACTAAGAAACTTGTCATTGTTTTTACAAACATATTGATATACTTAACTTGGTCAGAATAAATGAACTACATTTATTCTCCCACGACCTTCTTCCAATTTTTATCACAATTGCTATTTTCCTTGTCATATGAGTCTACATTACAACATTTTATTGAAACGTGTATTTTGTATACATGTGTAACGTAATTAATCCGGTAAAAAAATCCATGGTTAAATAATAATAATATAATAATAATATAATAATAATAATAAATTTTGCTCTAAAATTGAGTATTTATACTTTTAATAATAATTATTAGTAATAACAAATGTCTCCTTATTTTTATTAAAAAATTAAAATTAAAATTATTATATGAAGGTGGTATAATATGTTTCAAAGTTTGTACATATGTTAATGAGGTCTTTTGTAAAAGATTGTATAATTTTTTAAAGTTTGTACATATGGTCACGTGGATGTTTTATCATAATTTTAAAAAGTGATCCGATATTTTGTGTTTAGAAAGTTGACTAATGAATAATATTTTGTTGTATTTAAGAAATTTTATTTTATTTTAAGTGGGACCGGATCAGATCCCTATTGAGGCGTGGCGGTGCCTGGGCGACACTGGTGTTAGATGGCTGACTTGCCTTTTTAACAAGACGTTTCGAAGCTCTAAAATGCCTATGGAATGGAGACTGAGTGAGACTATTCCCATCTATAAGAACAAGGGGGATGCTCAATGTTGCGGTAACTATAGAGGCATAAAATTACTTAGTCATACTATGAAGCTTTGGGAGAAAGTGATTGAGACTAGACTTCGACGCGAAACCAATGTTTCGGAGAACCAATTTGGTTTTATGCCAAAGCGCTCTTCGATAGAGGCAATCCATATTATTAGGAACCTTATGGAGAAGTATAGAGAAAAGCAAAAGAACCTAGAGATGGTCTTCTTAGACTTAGAGAAGGCCTACGATTGCGTGCCACGAAACTTGATTTGGAAGACCCTTAAGGGCAGAAGTATCTCGAGTAGGTATATTAATGTTATTAGAGATATGTACGAAGGGGCGAAGTCTTGTGTTCGAACACCGGTGGGAAATACTGAAGTTTTCCCAATAGAAGTAGGCCTGCACCAGGGATCGGCCCTTAGCCCTTTCCTTTTCGCTTTGATCATTGATGAACTTTCTCGAGGGATACAAGAATGCATCCCTTGGTGCCTGATTTTTGCCGATGATATTGTGCTCGTTTCGGATTCTAAGGAGGAGCTTAATAGAAGGCTGGAGCAATGGAGGGTGGCCTTAGAAAGTAACGGTCTATACATTAGTAGACAAAAGACAGAATATCTTAGTTGCGATTTTGATAGGAATGTTGATGAACAAAGTGATGGAGTGAACATCTGTATTGGAGACCAGATCTTGCATCCACAAACTTCGTTTAGATACCTGGGCTCGGTGCTACACAAATCGGGGAGGATAGATGAAGACGTGTCGCACCGAATTAAGGTAGGGTGGGTGAAGTGGAGAGCAGCGACTGGAGTCTTATGCGACAAGAAGATCCCCCTTAAGCTGAAAGGGAAATTCTTCAAGGTGGCAATTAGACCTGCCATGTTATACGGATCAGAGTGTTGGCCTATGACGAAAGCACAAGAGAGGAGGATGGAGGTGGCAGAGATGAGGATGCTTAGGTGGACATGTGGTAAAACCATGTTAGATATGATTCCTAATAGTGTTTTTAGGGAGAACCTGAAAGTTAGAAGCATCATCGACAAGCTTAGAGAAGAACGACTTCGATGGTTTGGGCATGTGAGAAGACGACCTCCTACTGCCCCTGTTAGGAGGGTCGAGACACTTACGGTTGACGGCATAAGAAGAAGGGGTAGACCTACGCGTAGGTGGGAAGATAGGATAAAGCTAGACTTGAAGGAGCTCTTATTGACCGAGGACATGACCTCTGATAGGGTTGCGTGGAGGACTAGAATTAGAATAGACGAGTAGGTTTTTTTTGGTTTTGTTTGTGTGTTTGTGGTTTTGTAGGTCTGTGTGGGTATCTTCTTTCACTCTGCTCTTTGCCCTTTGCTGTTTTTTTTTTTTTTTTTTTTTTTTTTTTTTTTCTCTCTAGACCCATGCATCGATGGTGTAAGTTTGGACATGTGGGTTTCTATGTGTATGTATGGATGTTCGTGTTTGTATGTATGTATTTAAGTTTGTTCGCAGGTTTATGTTTGTTTGTTTGTATGTTCGCTTGTTTTGCTTTTCTGCTTGTCTTTGATTGTATTTATGTATTTATGTATGTTTGTATTTATGTATGGTTGTATGTTTATATGTATGTATAGTTATATGTTTGGTTGTATGTATATTCGTATGTTTGTATGTATATCCGTATGTTGGTATGTATATTCGTATGTTTGTATGTTTTATATCTATGTATGCGTATGTTGGTTTTCCCGTATGTATGCTTGTTGGGTAGATACTGTTTTATGTATGTTTGTATGTTAATTCTTATAGAATGGCTTGCTATGTTGTGTTTTTATCTGTATGTGGACATATATGTTTATTTCTCATTTAATGCAGCTTTACTTTATTCGTCCTGTGCTCCGCAGTACACTCTAAGGTACGTTTTTCTTTTTTCTTTTTTACGGCGCTGTTTCGGGAGCCATCAGCAAGCGTCTAATTATTGGCGACTTGACTGTCGCTTAGAGCCTAAATCGAATCCCAGGCAACATTTTAAAACCCATGGAAATTCGTTCCACCATTTTCATGGCGTTGGCATTTTTTTTTTTTTTTTTTTTTTTTTTTTTTGGCCGGAGGTCCGTTGCAAGCAATCTCTTTATCCGTCGAACATAGAGAGGGAGGACTTTCTCTACTCTTGTGAGTGTTTCACTCGGGGTGGTGAAATGACTTCTCTTTGTCCTAGGGTAGAGGTAGGATTGTCTACGTCTCACCTCCCCCATACCCTACAAGTGTGGGATTGGGTATTGTTGTTGTTGTTGTTGTTGTATAAGAGATTTGATATTCCCACATATCACACAATATCAGTCCCAATCTGACTTGCATTTTAGTCACATAAATTATTTAGTTGTTATGATTGAAGAAAAGAAAAGAATAAGATATGATGCAGAAGATAATAACGTTCGTTAAAAATAATACGGAATAACTATTTAGTTGTTATTATGAAAAGGAAAAACTAATTTATTAATAAAGTAGAAGATAAATAATTACGCCTTTTTAATTAATTTATTTTAATTAGTGTTTATGACATCATCTACATGTCTTCTAATTTTTTTTCCTTCCGATTTATTTTTATAAAGGATAATTGCTTATTTATGACATCACAAGGATAGAGATTTAATATTAACTATAGATAGATAGTGTATATGTATTAAAAGTAAGTGTGGAAAGATCACCTCCGTTTATAAGACTGTGTTCTCGAGTTTTATTTAAGCAGAAAAGAGTAGGATGGAGTGGGAAGGAGATAATAATGATGGAAAGGAATGTAATATATTATATTTTAAACGCATTCTCGAGTTGAGAGGAGATTAAAAAAAAGGAAAGGAAATTAATTAATTGTCTATATAATTTTAAAATATTATATATAATATAGATATAGATACAGATTATATATTACTCCTTTATGCAAAAACTCCGTATGATTCATACTAATAATAAGTAAAGCATCTCATCTTATTTTATATATTTATTTATATATTCATATATATAAATATACAATAACAGTCGATAGTTTGAATGGTTATGAACTTATGAGCTGTGTGAGTATGGGTAAATATTTAGTATCTGAAAGAGGTCAAAAAACTAACGGGGTAACACTCTTATAATGGATATAATATAGTCTTGTAAATATATAAGAGTTGTTTTCCACCCAAATCATCTTACTAAAAAGGCTATAAACTCTCCTCTCAAACCCTTTACTTTCTACTCCATTCCTTCCTTTAAAAAAAAAAATTCAAGAATGCATCATTAGTTTTTTCTCCGTCCAATTCCTCTCATTTCTTTCTTAAAAAAACTCGAGAATACAGCCTAAGAGTGTAATGGATATGAGAGGATAGGATTACGAATGTAATGTTGTGCTTACATACGCACCCATAGAGAATTGTGGGGTAGTGATCTCAATTATTGAACTTACTTTTGTTAAATAATGCAAATGTTTTGTCACGGGTAAAATCCTCTTTGTCAACACGTGTTAAACGTTTCCTTTGTCTATTCTTAAAATTATATATCAAAGTTACTGAAATTTCTTTAAATTGTGTGGTCAAAGGGTATCTGTAACTCACTAACTCGTAAGTAATTATCTTATCTTATATAGGTACCCTAGTTTTATTAGTTTGATAAATTTAGAACTAGCTGCATATTGTCCTTTTGATAAGGGAAAAATGGTTAGATGAAATATAGGTAAGGGGTAAAACCTATAAGTATTTGAAATTGTGATGTGGTTCAGCGGTTGGTGGCCTGCCTCCTTTAGGGGAGTTCAGGAGTTCGACCCTCGTTGGCTACATATTAAAAACGTAATTTCATCCCTGTCATGAAGTATCCACAAATGGCACCCTTCTCATATCGTTTGGGGGGTAAAGGGGAGGGGTATTTTACTTGGCCGTGCCCTTGGATCGGTTTCAAGGTTTCCTCCCGGGCAGCGATGGGGGCGGGGTTTATCGCTGCATCGGCATAATCGAAACGGGAGATGATCGCAACGGGTGGTTAAAGTTCCCCTCGGGTGATCCCAATTGTTGTTCAAAAAAAAAGCTATAAGTATTTAGGGTAAGGCCACTCGCAATGCAGCCGTTATCAGCATCGCCACCGACCGCCAACGTTTAATGACTCGTTCATATACATTATAAATGATTCACAATAGTTGATTACATCGCGAGGTATATGACCTCTAAATGATACATTTTACAAACATTGCATTCGTTTTAAAAAGATAAACTTTCTTTACATCGAAAGTTGACGGCATGCATACCATTTCATAATATATCCATCTATAATTGACTTAATAATAATCTTGATGAACTCAACGACTCGAATGCGACGTCTTTTGAAATATGTCATGAATGACTCCAAGTAATATCTCTAAAATGAGCAAAATGCACAGCGGAAGATTTCTTTCATACCTGAGAATAAGCATGCTTTAAAGTGTCAACCAAAAGGTTGGTGAGTTCATAAGTTTATCGTAAACAATAAAATTCATCATTTTGATAGACCACAAGATTCAAATACAGTACACCTATCTCGTGTACGAAATCATTTTTCATAATGCTTAGCAGAGTAGGTTCGTATCCTTTTCTCCCCCGTAGGTTACCTCGCGATTTTTAAATAATCGTGCACATATCTCGTGCACAAAACTAATACACATAACCTGTGTATAAAAATCATTCTCTCGATACATAACATTCACTTTGCTTTCATAGCTTGGCTTGGTAACCGACCTTAACATATAATGCGCATCAATAATATCCCCAAAACAGAACATCTCGTCTGTATAATATATAAACTTCGAAGTACTAAACACCACGCCCACTAGCTCTTCCGTCTAGTGAACATTCTGGGTGGGGGTGTTAAACCCGGTAGCTACCTTTAGGATTCGCGTGAATTAGAGCCATACCCGTTTCTAATTCTTAGGTTATCAAGCAATAATAATCAGGGGAAATATTCACAACAATTAGTGGCAATTATCAAGTCCAACTAATTCAATAATAATTCACAGAACTTCTGTCTGCATAATAATTCATTCGAGGAATGTTTTGCTTGTTTCTATCTCCTCAAACATTTATAAAAGCATTTCATTTATTCGCAGTTCAAAATATATTTCAAAAGCATTTAATAAAGCAGTTATAAAAACAGCGCATGTATTCTCAGTCCCAAAAATATAAAGAGTAAAAGGGAGCAAATGAACTCACTTACTGTATTTTGTAGTAAAAATACATATGATGATATTTGAACAATGCAGTGTTGTCCTCGGATTCACGAACCTATATCATTTGTATATTTATTAATATACAAAATTGTAATCGGACACATTTATATGTATATAAATTTATTAATTATATCCTTTTTATATTAATGGTATATATAAGTTTCATATATTCATTTTATATATATATATATATATATATATATATATATATATATATATATATATATATATATATATATATATATATATATATATATATTTATAAATAAAAATATTAATTTCGTTATGTTATATGTATTAAAATAATATTAGTAATGAAAAAAATAATGATAATAATAATAATAATAATAATAATAATAATAATAATAATAATAATAATAATAATAATAATAATATTAATGATTCTATTAATGATAATAACAATGATAGTTTTAATAACAAAGATAATCTTATTATAAATGATAAGTTTAATACAACTTTTAATTTTAATACTTTATATAATAAGAATGATAATAATAAATATAATGGTTGTATTACTTATAATCATGGTAATAATAATAATAATTATAATACTAATAATAGTTAGTAACATTAACATTAATAATAATAATAATAATAATAATAATAATAATAATAATAATAATAATAATAATAATAATAATAATAATAATAAATGAAATAATAATAAGAGTGTATACCCCTAAAAGCTTTTCCTAAAAAGAAATGCTCTGGACCGGGCTCGAACCTCCAACCCCTCGTTTCACACAAACACCCTCAACTATCCATTCACCCTTGTTTTTCTGATTTAAATACAACCTAGCTTTATTTAACTTACTACCTATGTTTCTCCTCACTTCTTTCTCCAAGAAATCGACAGCAAGCCCAAGAGAAAAAATGGAGTTGGGTTACGGCCCAACAGACTAACCACAGGTTCTCGGCCCAATTGAATATATCAGCCCGTTTAGAAACTTAAGTCCAGCAAAAAAAAAATCTAGGATCAACCATCGAACATGTATACGCCACTATTAGATTCGTTTAAAACACATGTGGGGTTAATTGCTTGATAATTGTCGGCCAAAGAGAAATAAAGCAAGGGTTTAGTAACAGTATTTCGATAGCCACCATCATTCTATTCACTGTATCATCTTTATTTTCATTATTATTTCATCATTCTTTACGCTATAAAAATCAGTAATAAGAGCTGGAGAGTGCAGCAATAGATGATTTAAAACAGAAGGTTTATATAGGTGTGTTCACGGGTAAAACATAAACAGAAGTAGCGAAAGCATTTACAGTAGTAAAAACCTTCACAGGTGGTTGTTTGGGTTTTCGAAGAAAACATCCAATGGTGGTTCAAATAATAAAAACAGAAAATAAAGTGACGGTGGTGATTCGGGTTGTAGGATTGTGGTTTGTTGTTTTATAATAGGTGTTTCATGAGGGTTTCGTTTTCAATTAAGAAAGAGAACGAGAGAGGTAATAAGGGTGGTGTGTCCATGATGGTTCCCGCTGTGAAGTGGTGATGGGTTCATGAAGATGAAGTGGGTTTTGATTATTTCGGTGGTGGTTGGTTTGGATTGGGTCTTGTTCGATCAGAACAGCAAGAACAGAAGGCTTGTAGTTATTAACGGGTAGTCACCATAGGTGGTGATATAATCGATGGTGGTGGGTTTCTTTACTTGGTTGACAAATACAGTAAAACGTAGTTTAAGTTTTACAATGACTTCATGGTGGGTGTCGAGCAAAAAGAAATACAGAAAACACAAGGTTGCAGCTGCAGTAGCTCACGGTGGTGGTGTTTGTGATGGATTTGTTGGGAGGTTGAAGATGAAGGTGACGATTGTGGTGTTGTTGGGTGGTGATGGTTTGACCATGGTGGTGATGAAGTGGTCGTGGTTGTTGATTACGAAAAAGAAAGACAAGGAGGAGGAGGAGAGAAAGTGAGTGGCGGGTAATGGCGGTCGTGGGGTGGTTAATATGGTTATAGTGGTTCTCCGGTAGTGGAAGGACGGCTGTTGAGGGTGACAGGCGGCGGTTGTTGTGGAAGGAGACTCGATGGTGATCCTGGGTGGTTGGACATGGTGATCTCCGGCGGTTGTTATGATGAAGATGGTGGTTGTGTGGATGGTGATTGAAGAAGAAGATGGTTGGTGATTTGAGTCGAAGAAGAAGAAGAGTAATCTATGGTCTCCTCTTGCATATGTATAAGTGTGTGTGTGTGTATATATATATATATATATATATATATATATATATATATATATATATATATATATATATATATATATATTTAGTTCATATTTGAGAAGAATGAAAATAGTAATCACAATAATATCACACTTATACTGTAGGGAATAGGAAAGCAGCCACTCAAATGATTATTCTACCGACGGTTTATCCGGATTGCTATATCGTGTCCATTGCTAAACAGTTAACGTATAAAAGTGTTCCTAAAAATCCCAAATTTTTAGATTAAATATAATTAACTATTTCACTCAATAACTGTTTGAAACCTGATCAAAAAGGTACCATAATTATTTATTTTCTGTTCCAATTACTATGTACGGAATACTAATATTTAAACTTAAAAAGGTAAAAATATTTTTAACAAATCTAAAATCTTCGTAATCAATTTACAGTCTAACTTTTATTTCAATCCTTCATAAACATGTACTATATCTATATTAAAACTAACAAAACGTCAACCGAGTGTTACTGACGTTTACTAATTAAGTTCGAAATCATTTATTTTTAATATATTCTCTTTATATATATAAACAGTTTTAAAATAGCAAGTTTAATTACTAAAACAAATATATTATATATTTACTAATAATATTTTTATATATATATATATATATATATATATATGTATCTATATATTTATAAATATAGTTTTTATTATATCGCATATCACTATACATTTTTATCTTCAACAATTAAATCATATATTATTCCAAATAATATTTCAAATTATTATATGTGTATATATATATATATATATATATATATATATATATATATATATATATATATATATATATATATATATATATATATATATATTTAAATATATATGTATCTATTTACAAATAGTTGTTCGTGAATCGTTGAGACAGTCGAAGGTTAATTGCATATATGAAAACAGTTCAAAATTTTTGAGACTCAACCTATCAGACTTTGCTTATCTTGTCGAAATCATATAAGAATGAGGTTCGAATTTGGTCGAAAATTTCCGGGTCGTCACACAACGGATCACCACCATCGTCAGCAAATTGCCAGTGGGTCCGCTAGTCGGGCCTGAAACGGTGGTAACGGGTCGATTGGTGGGGCCCACTAAATTTCTTTTTTTTCCCAACTGCTAGTTTCTATTTTTTTTATTTAAATCAATAATACATATACATATTCAATATATATACCACATTTACACGACAAAAACATACACTCACACAATATCCTCTCAACCTTCCATTCATATTTCACAAACAAATACAAAAAAATTCAAATGGATATGGATGATTTATTGAATTCTCAGAGCGAAAGCGAGAGCGTGACGGATAGTGATAGCTCACAGTCCGATTCTGATGAAGATTTAATTGAACACGGTTACAACGCGCTTAACTTACTCGATTCGCTTGATGCAATGGACGAAGAAGATGAAGCTCAAAATTCTCGTAGAATTATTAGAAGATGTCGGTTACAAAGAGATCGGATTGATACAGGTAATCATTTGTACAACGACTATTTCTCGAATAATCCAACATTTTCGGGGGATTATTTTTGAAAACGTTACCGAATGAGTAAGTCATTGTTTATTCATATTTGTCATGCTATTCTATCATACAATTTTCAACCGAGACCTGGTTATTTTCATTTTTTTGATCAACGTTACGATGCTATCGGTCAACTCGGTTTCAATATTTTTCAAAAGTGTACATCGCCATATGTCAATTAGCGTATGACATTGCGTCTGATGCATTCAATGAATATTTACATATGGGCTCATCAACGTCTCGTGAATGTTTAAACAATTATTGTAAATGTATTATTCATATATTTGCGCAAGAATATTTAAGGAAACCAACTGAAGAAGATGTTCGTCGATTGCATGCCAAACATTTGGAGATGCACGGTTTTTCGAGGATCTTAGGTAGTCTCGATTGCATGCACTGGGCTTGGAAAATTATCCAGTTGCGTGGCAAGGGCATTACCACAGGGGGGATCGCCAAGGACCAACAATAATGTTCGAGGCAGTTGCGTCCTACGATATGTGAATTTGGCATGCTTTCTTTGGTCCAGGGGTTCGAACAATGATATTATTATGCTTAATGAATCGGATTTGTTCGAAGATTTATTGGATGGTCAAACTCCGGAGGTCCGTTACAATGTCAACGGGCACGAATTTTATAAAGGGTATTACTTGGTAGATGACATATACCTTGTCATACCCCCAAAAAGGGCCGAGGAAATATGACTTCACAATATCACAACACAAGTATGTATAAACGAGAACGACTCTAAATGAGACGTTTTATAACAAAATTTGAATTTGTAGCGGAAACATAATAATGTTTTACATAATGAAATTCATAAGTAAATAACAAATGATAAGTCTAATATGTGCACTCCAATGCAACCGCTAACTAAGCATCATAGGGCAGCACACAAGCTAATCTTCACCTGAGATAAACATGCTTAAAAATGTCAACACAATAGTTGAGTGAACATCATAGGTTTAACAATCATAATAAGTTTTAGACCACAAGATTTAGTTCAAAACATCAAAATATTCAATATGCCATGAGTTATAATATCGAACTAAACATTAACCCCTGACACTGTACGGGTGTCGGCAATCATTATTATGGCGGGGATTTGCATGTAACAATAAATACATGTTTAGCAAAAGTCTCATGAAGTTGCATATCAAATAGTTTAAGTACTTGTGTCTAAATTGTAAATCATTTAAAAGCAAGCATGTTTCTCACCCCAAAGTTTATAAAGCAGTTAAGAAATAGTAGAAAGAGGGGCTATGAAGTTCACCTTAGTAGCAAGTAAGTAATTCCACGCAAGAAGTATGAACGGAGTATGTGTTTGGAGATCTCAACCTAGAGATATAACCTTTGATTAGTTAATGTCTAATAGACATAAATTTAGTTTATTAATATAGCAAACTATATTAACAGTGACGGTTTTCGAGAAAAGTTCCTATTTCTCAAAAGTTTCTATTTTTGGAAACCTACTATTTATGAAAAGCTTCCACTTATAGTAAGTTTCTAGTTAGGAAGTTCGGGTTATAATTTTTAACAAAGATGTTGTACAATCTCGCCCAAACTTCGTTGCTATCATGCAAGTCACTCGAATGATCTATTATTACCAGGCGCCCAAGATTCTTGACCAGAATCTAGTCTTTGTACGTTATCTTTAATTATAACCTTCACGTTAAAGGTGTATACGCATAACAAGTTATTAATATACTTATATATATATATATATATATATATATATATATATATATATATATATATATATATATATATATATATATATATATATATATATATATATATATATATATATATATATATATATATATATATAGGTGATAATATACTTAGTGTACTTTATGGTGTTACTATATAGTTAGGTTTATAAGTTATACTAATAATAGTATTATTCTTTAATTAACCAATTATTATGTCTATCAATACATGTTACATATACATATATTCTTTATTATTATACTATGTAATGTTTATAGCTATACTATATATGTATATCTTATGTATGTGTTACATATATAAATATACAACTATGTGATACATACATATATATTCTTTATTTATTTTCATACATATATATGTTTATAGCTATGTGATATATGTGTATAATATATGTAAGTGTTTTATATATATATATATATATATATATATATATATATATATATATATATATATATATATATATTAATGTAAAGGTGGTACATATATATACATATAACTACTTTACTTTTCATGTTTTACTAACCTTATTTAACTTACACAATACACACTCATACATACATACACACGTACATATACATACATATATACACATACATATACACGTATGTATATACTTACATATACACACACACATATATCTACTACGTATACATGTACATACATACGTATGCATGCATGCATGCATGTATATCATTATCATTATACATTACTAATCATAAAATCATAGCTTTTTTATCATAATCAAAACCTAATAACATTAACATAAAATCATAAGTTTTTAATTACAATCTTATTAATAAACTTGTAACCCTTATTCATAATACTTCATGTACATACATAACCGTAATCATTATTCAAATCTTTTAACCCTAATCATAATAATCATAATCAATTCTTATTCATTATCTTTTAACCATTTACCTATCCATAAACATAATTATAATCAACTTCCATCACTTATTCATAATACTTACAATTCAACATGTTACCTTACTAACCTAATCATAAACTATGACGATCCTTCCAAATCCTTTTGGACGAATACATCATTCATTGATTTCATCGTGAGGTTTTGACCTCTATATGATATGTTTTGTAAACATTGCATTCTTTTGAAAAGGCGCACCATAAATGAATATATAAATCCAAGGTTTTTGACGTCTGATGATTTCTACGTATAGACAATCACCGTATATAATAGTTTACAATACTACATCCTTGTCAAAATAAGATACATGGTGATGATTTTGTGAATGCAAAGTTTTCTTGAATAAAGCATGTATGACTCCATGCACATAGCTTGTTTAACGTATAAGCGAACAGCGGAAGACTTCTATCAACCTTTAGAATAAACATGCTTAAAAGTGTCAACACAAAGGTTGGTGAGTTCATAGTTTTAATGTTTCGCATAATTCGTATATAAAGGTGGATCACAAGATTTCAGTTGTTTCATCCGAAACGTTTATCAAAATATTCTACGAAATTGAGCACCCTGGTAACTAAACTTAACGTATATATAATTTATACCCTTTATATAATCATCTTAATAATACACGCAAACCAACGTGTATGCTTCTCAAATAGCATACGTCTGTTAAAAGGCTAGTGCTCTAGCTCGGACGGGGATATCAAGCCCTATGGATCCATATACAACTATTCACGCCCACCAGTTCTTATAACTGGCAGTTACTAGTTGCCAAAGCTAAGGAATTTTCGGTTCAAACTCAGTGTAGAATTTAGTATGTAATTGTATCCATTGCGTTTAAAATAAAGTGCATGTATTCTCAGCCTAAAAATATAGATTGTAAAAGTAATTAAAAAGGGAGCAAATGAAACTCACTTTAGCAGCACATAAGGTCATTCACCGAAATGTGACCGAAACTCGAAATGCAAAATAACCGTAGATCTTAACCTAGAGAACAAATGTTGGTCAATACATGTCTAATAAACTAGGTCAGGTCATAGTGTATCACAATCCTAATGCTTGAGACCGACATGTGAAAGTTACCAAAAGTCATTTCAAAAGTCAACCTGACCCAATTTGATCTTTAAATCTATACATGTTTATTATATTAACATAGTATAAGTCTTGATAGTTGGACGAATTTATAGTTTATCAAACTCAAAACATTATTTATTTCAAGAGTTATATTGTATTTGAATGATCATGGCAATTGGATATATTTTAACGTTTCATATAGTTTCCCAATACTTGTAAAACCAGATTTAGTATTTATAAAGCTTTAAAACATGATAAGACAGTCAACTTTGATAATTGGTCAGCAAAACGAGACGTGCCTTACAAAGAAATTCATTTACTCGATTAGTAATATATAAAAATTCCATTTATCAATCTCTTAGACAAGTTGTTTAAATATTAATTTACAGTTTCAAACATAATTTCAATTAACGTTAACCATGATTCAGTTGACCATATCTTTTAATCTGTTCCTCGAAAACACACGATTTCTAAATGAAAAGTTAATAATTTTTCGCCAGCTTTCCAAAAACATGCATATCATATACTTTATATCAGTAGCATATGTATCAAATTCGTAAATCATCATAAACTATCTATCGACAAAATTAAAGCATACAAGCATGCATAAACATATATACTCGAGCACTAGACATGGATACACTATTAATATATAAAAACTAAATTACGAGTACTCACGTATCAATATTGAGATTCAATATTGCAGGAAAGGTACGTAGACGCAACGGAGATGATAAACACTAAATTGACCTCACAAGCATACCCATGAACTATACTCATCACCTCCATAGCTATAACCCATAATTTCCTTAGCCCTATCCTACCCGAAAAATCTATTTTTAAATTACTCCATCAACACTCCGTCGTAGTATTTTATGTACATACTAATAATAATACTAATACTAATACTACTAATAATAATATTAATAATAATCTTTAATAATAATAATAATAATAATAATAATAATAATAATAATAATAATAATAATAATAATAATAATAATAATAATAATATATAGAACAGAGAGATTGAGAGATGTGTGTGTTCTCTCGAGCCAAAAACTGTCGAATTTATAGATGTTGCCAGGAATCTCACCCCATGCGATCGCATGGGTATTGTGAGTGTGTGCCATGCGATTGCATGGACAGTTGTTATGTGTGATGACCCGAAAATTTTCGACCAAATTTTAAACTTAATCTCTATTGATTTCGACACGATAAGCAATGTCTGTAATGTTGTGTTTATATAATCAATTACCTCTTGACCATTCCCGACGATTCACGGACAATTGTTTGTAAATAAATATGTATATGTAAAGGTAAGTATATATATATTAATTTAAAATTTAAAATAAAACTTAAGCATTTGAATTAAATATGTAAAATAAGATACCAAATAATTAAGTGTAATTTAAAATGAGACTATATATAAATATATATGATATTTTTTTTATATATATAATTGATAAGGATATATACATTGTAATATATTAAAATGTATAAATAATAAATATTAATGATATGTTATTACATGATTAGTAAATATTACATAACTAGGAATAAATTATTAACAAGTTAAAATATAATTGTTATAGTAATATTATTACTACTTTCATTAATATCAGTATTTGAAATATTAGTATTTTAATATGAAAATGGGAACATGTAACTAGTTATATCTTCATTATGATTAGATATTATTATTAAAATATATAATACTCATAATTATATAATATATCATGTAATTATATTACGTAATCTATAATATGTAATACTTATAAATTAAGAATATTTTTTATAACAATATTGTTAGTACCCATAATATTAATATCAATACTAGTGCTATTAATATTAATTTAAATATAATTTATAACTACAAAATCTATATAAAACGTTATGGCATTATTATTACTAATATTAGTATTATCATATGAAAAACAGTACTATTATAATTAATATTACTATTATTAATATTATTATTGATATAAATTTTATAACTATCACTAATAATAATTATATTATTGTTACTATTATATTATTATAGATTTATTTTTTTTATTATTTTCTTTTGTTAATATTAATTAATTATAATATTAAAAGTATTATAGTTATAACCATCTATTAATTAGTTGTTATATATAAATATAGATACATATATATATGTAATATATAAATACTGATAATATTAAGTATATACAGATATATATAAAACAGATATATATTATACTGATATATATATATATCAATTATCATTATTAGTTTTGTAATTATATTTAATAAGAATAAGATAATCATACGTAATTTTTTTTATATAAGGTATCAGAATCAGTTTCCAATCGTTTTCCAAACTGTATCTAATTTGTTTTGTGACACCCAGCTAGTACCATTTGATTCCAATCGTTTATATAACAAACAAGAACAGTCTAAAGTCGATTTTTATTTTATTTTTATTCTGACAGGATATATTTTCTGTCGATTGAATCTAGCTACACAACAACTGTAAACGAGTCTAATACAGTGTAAATATCTATATTACATTTTATATAATACCTAATGCAATTGAAGAAGAGAGGGAAAAGAAAAATCAAGCAGTTTATATAAAAATATATAGTCGACATCTCTGTTTCTTTCCTTTTTTCTAAAAACTTCGAATTCGAAAATAAATTCAAAAAGTAATGATGCCATTGCGTTAGAAATCCTTCATTTAATCTTTCTGCAAGGTTTCAAGTTCCAATTTTAAAAATCGAGTTCGAATTTGAGAAGTCAAACCTTTATTTCAAAAAGTCAAATAATATGTTCATCAAGAAATTCGAAGCTGTTTTAGAGTTTCTGATAAAATTAATGATTTCTAAAGTTTCTAGGAGGGACGTGCTATGTAATTCTAGTGGTAATTTTGATTCAAAACATTCAGAAATTCGAAAATAGATTTGGAGTTCATCGTGGTAAATTTTTTGTTGTTGCTGTTATTGTTTAATTTTTTTTACACGTCTGTTCTATTGATCAAGTATATCCCAGAGAGTCGAGTATGTTTTAATTCCAACACAAAATTCAAGCTGGTGTTGTTGTTTCAATTTTTTTTTTAAACTTCTGGTCGACTAAATCAAGGAAGAAGATGATGAAATCCATATAATTATGTTACGGGTTAAATAAATCTGAGATCCACTTTAAAACAGATAATGGGCACAGACCAAACGGTTTAGGAGAGTGACGGTTATCCGAGAGGTCGGGAGTTCTAGTCCGGTTCGCGACTATTTTTTTGTTAAAAGCTTCTTTGGAGGTAGCCATTTAAATTCTTTAGTATTTTTATTATCATTATCATTATTATATAAGTTTTCTATTATTATTATTGTTAGTGATATTATAAATTATGATTATGTTAAAATTGATGATATGATTACTAGTATTATAATTTTAGTTATTGTTATGTAATATTGTTATGAATTAAAAGTATTATTATTATTATTAATATAAAGTATGATTTTTATTATTATTACGAATATGATTATTATTATTGTTACTACGAAAATAACACAAATTATTATTATTTTCACTAATACTGGTATTAGTATCATTTTTTTTGTAATATTATCATTAACATAAGTATCATTATCAACAATATTATTATTATTATTATTATTATTATTATTATTATTATTATTATTAGTATTATCATTATTAATAAAGTTATTATTATTATTATTAGTAACTTATCATTATAAAAACTATCATTTTAACAAATAAATATTAGTTTCATAAAAGATATTTATTACATTCACTATAAATAAGATAATATTCCATATAACTATATATCAAATAGGCTAACATTTGAAATACTTATACAATATCGTTTTTTTTAAATATAATACTAAACACATGTGTATATATATATATATATATATATATATATATATATATATATATATATATATATGTATATATATATATATATATATATATGTATATATATATATATATATGTATATATATATATATATATATATATATATATATATATATATATATATATCAAGATAACTAAAAGTATAGTTGTTAATTATTGTAATGATATAAATATAAAATAAATATATATAACATATAAGTTAAGATATGATTTACATAAATAAAGAATATGTTTTTTTAATGAAATTTAGAATAATAAATCCTAAATAACTACAAGATATATAAAAGGATATAACAAATAAAATTAGATATATATAAACTTATTCGATTACAATTATGTATATTAATAAGTACACAAATGATATAGGTTCGTGAATCCGAGGCCAACCCTGCATTGTTCAATATCGTCATATGTATTTTTACTACAAAATATAGTATTGTAAGTTTCATTTGCTCCCTTTTTAAATGCTTTTGCTATATATATTTTTGGGACTGAGAATACATGCGCTGCTTTTATAAATGTTTTACGAAATAGACACAAGTACTTAAAATTACATTCCATGGTTGGATTATTAAACCGAATATCGCCCATCAAGTCTGGTAACCTAAGAATTTAGGGGAATGGCCCCTCATTGACGCGAATCCTAAAGATAGATCTATGGACCTTGACAAGTCCCATTCGGGGTACGAATACTTTAGTACTTCGAGATTATTATACAGACGAGAGGTTCTGTTTTGGGGATATTCTATGCATTAAGTTAACGTCGGTTACCAGGTGTTCAATCCATATGAATGATTTTTATCTCTATGCAGTTTGCGAAATGCCTGATACGAGATGTGTATTTATGAGAAATGAAAATCTTGTGGTCTATTAAAATTATGAAATGATTATTTATGATAAACTAATGAACTCACCAACCTTTTGGTTGACACTTGAAAGCACGTTTATTCTCAGGTATGAAAGAAATCTTCCACTGTGCATTTGTTCATTTTAAAGATATCACTGGGAGTCATTCATGGCATATTTCAAAAGACGTTGCATTCGAGTCGTCGAGTTCATCAAGATTATTAATAAGTCAATTATAGTTGGATATATTATGAAATGATATGCATGCCGTCAACTTTCGATGTAAAGCAAGTTTGTCTTTTAAAAACGAATGCAATGTTTGTAAAATGTATCATATAGAGGTCAAGTACCTCGCGATGTAATCAACTATTATGAATCATTTATAATCGATATGGACTTCGTCCGGATGGATTAGGACGGGTTATGAAATTATGCACCCTATCTCTTTTGTTTTCATTCTGCCGAAGCCCAATTCTCATTTCTCATTTGATTAGTATAAATAATATTATTTAATATATAATATATTTAATCTTTAGAATTAATTAAATATTATATTATATTTACGTGCGTAGTAAAAATGTAATTTTTGTTCAAATGACTCGTACGTTGTCACTCGACTCATGTACCACTTTCGGTTTTTTCGAGCGCACTTTCGTACGTTTAGAAAACTGGTACTTTACGTTTCGTGTAATGTACCTTTATCAATAACAAGACTCAAATCAATGAAAAATTATCCCACTCAAAGTGTAACTTATTCATTTGAGTGTTTTGGTCATTTGCTTCTATAAATCGACGTCTCATTATTTACCAATATATATTATAATAATACTATTTTAAATCCAAACGTTTTATGACTAAATTATCATTATATTTGATCACATTATAAAATATATATATTTATATATATTTTTATTCATGCCTAATATTTGTTCGTGAATCGTCGGTCAAAATCATATAAATTTTAAATTTAAATTTGGTCAGAAGTTTCCGGGTTGTCACAGTACCTACCCGTTAAAGAAATTTCCCCCCGAAATTTGAGTGAGGTCGTCATGGCTAACAATAAAAATGTTTTCATGACATATACGTGTCGGTAAATAGAGTTTTATCACTGTTTGAATAATATGGATAAAACAATCCAATTACTTGAAGCGTATGAGAGAAGTTATCGTAAAAGTGTGAAATGAAGAATAGAGATTCGTCTTAACTCTTGACGTATTAACGATTGATTTTCGTAATTTAAGGAATAGAAAATCTTCATAATCTAAATAAGATTTGATTCTTCGGATTTTATGGAAATTAAGATTTCCTTTGATTAAATGTGTAACCTGCTTCGATTGCTATGTCTGATATTTCATTATAAATTGACCCCTTCCGTTTCATTTATTTTTCACCACTCATATAATCTTCTTCCTTGTTTCATATTTTCAAAAGATTGTGAAAAATGCTTAATCCAGTTCTGATCCTTGTCCTTATCCTTACTATCGTAACCATTATTCTCTTTTTCCAAATTCCATCGGAGGAATCTGTTTTATTCTACTTCGCTCTTGGGATTGTAGTGTTTTTAATTCTCCCGTGTCTTTATGTTGCAATAAACATTGATATACACGGTTTGTAATTTTTGTGTTGTTATTGGGCTTTATATTCTCCCTTATATTTCAGAGTTCCATACTTTTGTTTTCTCTTCCCGACTTTAAGTCAAGCGAGTAATGGTCCATAATTTGTAGGTATGAAGTTTTGAATGATCATAACTAAGGTTTTTAAGAAATTGTAATAACATGATCTTGATTAGTTAAATTACCAGAAGTTACGGGAAAAGATAGAACTATCAAGAATATACGTTCTTGATTTGTTTGGAGATTAAGTAAAATGTAAGAGTCGTGTAACATGACACATGATGATGTTATGATCTGTGAATCATCACGTTCCATTTAGAAACTCAGCATGACTTACTGTAATATAATCACATTGATCAAGTGTCATTATATTATACTAACTCATGCTTCAGCTCCCAACACCACTTCAAAAATATTCATATTTTAAATTCGAAGGTTTCAGAATTTAGAAACTAAAATAGTTTCTTTTATGATGTAACACAGATATCGCAAGGAGAAAATTGATTTCTGATAAGAATGATTATGGAATTATCTCCAGAAATATGGAGGATATTTATAATGAAAGATACGATGATATCTTAGAATTTCTAATATCAGAGGATAATGAAGAATATTGTCCGCAAGGGTTTAGATTCAGAAATAAGGTATTCGTTAATGGCTTCAGCAGATGCTGAATCATTTAGATTCTTTGAAGGCAGGTTTCGTCCTTGTGATTTATCCACAGCCTCCTTCATACTTTGCTCAATCCGTTTTCCAGTTCCAAGCTTTCTCTTTTTCTGAGCTTTGCCAGCACACTATTCTTTATCATCAAACTTTTTACTGTTAAGGTCGTTTACAGTTTTTGCTGCTTCATCAGCAATTTTCAAGATTTCGAGAACTAGTTCGTAGTTTAGGGTCTTTTTCAGAAACTTCACATTCGAAGTCTGTAAGTCTTGAAGGTAAACGTTATATGTATATATATAACTGTTGGCGAAAAATTGCTACGAAATTCAAAATACTGATTTGCTAATTCCCAGTAGTTGGTATGACAATTGTTGTTACAAGTTGTATATGAGTACTTGATAGAGTTTCAATGAATAATTGTCGTGATTTTTCGGAGAGGCTTAATGATCAATGAAGTTGTTGATAAGTTTACTGCTAATGTGGTGGAATATGAACGGTTCTCCGGTAACAATGATGAAGGGGTAATCGTTATAATAAGGCTTATTCGAATGAACAATTGAAGGTGATTTGCTGGGGTGTTGACAAAACTGTCTATTTTGAAAAGGGATTGAAAAGTTATTTTAGCTAATAAATGCCAAAGGGTCTGACACGGATACGTGTTAAACTATGACTTTGATTTCGAGGGTTTTTCAGGTACAAGACTGCGGTAACATGTGGTTGGATCATCATCTCGATAATTCATTATTTGAAGTGTCTTCAGGAATTTCGAGGGATTTGAACATAGATTGTAATCGTTAATATTCATATGATGTTTGATAATGCTAAAAACGAACATATATTTCATAGCATTATTCCTCAAGAAAGACAAGCTTTTAGTTGCAATTGTTCTATTTACAAGTGATATTCGTTTAAATAATAAAAGGTGAAGACAAAAGACAGATTCGACGAATTGAAGACGCAAACGACCAAAAAGCTCAAAAGTACAAAATACAATCAAAGAGGTTCCAATTATTGATAAGAAACGTCTCGAAATTACAAGAGTACAAGATTCAAAACGCAAAGTACAAGATATTAAATTGTACACAAGGACGTTCGAAAATCCGGAACCGGACCAGAGTCAACTCTCAACGCTCGACGCAACGGACTAAAAATTACAAGTCAACTATGCACATAAATATAATATAGTATTTAAATAATTCTTATAATTATTTAATATATTATATTTATTTATAAAACCGTCGGTAAACAAAGAGCCAAGCTCGTGTGAGCTGTAAAAGCAAACTCCGCGACTCGCGGAGTTTGAAGGCCAAAAGGGCCGCGAGTCGCGGAGCCCCAAGTTTTGAAAATCCCTATAAAAGCAAACGAATTCTGATCGCAAAAATTACAATATATCCATCCATCTCTCTATCTATATCGTAAAATATATATATATCTATATATATTTATAATTTATATTTTAATTTTAATTATAATTCTAATAATAAGGGTATGTTAGCGAATGTTGTAAGGGTGTAAGTCGAAATTCTGTCCGTGTAACGCTACGCTATTTTTAATCATTGTAAGTTATGTTCAACCTTTTTATATTAATGTCTCGTAGCTAAGTTATTATTATGCTTATTTAATTCGAAGTAATCATGATATTAGGCTAATTACTAAAACTGGGTAATTGGGCTTTGTACCATAATTGGGGTTTGGATAAAAGAACGACACTTGTGGAAATTAGACTATGGGCTATTAATGGGTTTTATATTTGTTTAACTAAATGATAGTTTGTTAATGTTAATATAAAGATTTAAAATTGGGCGTTCCTATAAATTACCATATACACTCGATCGGACACGATGGGCGGGGTATTTATATGTACGAATAATCGTTCATTTAACCGGACACGAAAATGGATTAATAGCCACTAGAATAATTAAAACAGGGGTGAAATTATGTACAAGGACACTTGGTATAATTGATAACAAAATATTAAAACCTTGGATTACACTCAGTCGACATCCTGGTGTAATTATTAAAATAAAGTATTAAAATCTTGTTACAGTTTAAGTCCCCAATTAGTTGGAATATTTAACTTCGGGTATAAGGATAATTTGACGAGGACACTCGCACTTTATATTTATGACTGATGGACTGTTATGGACAAAAACCAGACGGACATATTAAATAATCCAGGACAAAGGACAATTAACCCATGGGCATAAAACTAAAATCAACACGTCAAACATCATGATTACGGAAGTTTATATAAGCATAATTCTTTTATTTCATATTTAATTTCCTTTATTTTATATTTAATTGCACTTCTAATTATCGCATCTTTATTGTTATTGTATTTAATTGCACTTTTAATTATCGTAATTTTTAATTATCGCAAGTTTATTTTATCGCACTTTTATTATTCGCAATTTCATTATCGTTATTTACTTTACGCTTTAAATTAAGTCTTTTATTTATTATTTTACATTTGGTTTTAACTGCGACTAAAGTTTTAAAATCGACAAACCGGTCATTAAACGGTAAAAACCCCCCTTTATAATAATAATATTACTTATATATATATTTGTATTTTTATAAAAGTAAACTAATATAGCGTTAAGCTTTGTTTAAAAAGATTCCCTGTGGAACGAACCGGACTTACTAAAAACTACACTACTATACGATTAGGTACACTGCCTATAAGTGTTGTAGCAAGGTTTAAGTATATACATTCTCTAAATAAATAAATATCTTGTGTAAAAATGTATCGTATTTAATAGTATTTTCCTGCTGAATTTAATAGTATTATATACCCCTTAGCTTTAACATCAAGTATTTTTGGCGCCGCTGCCGGGGAAAACTCTTAAACGCCGGAAGCGCAACGCTAATATATATATAAAAAAATTTTTAGTTTACTTTTATTAAAATTCGTTTTTATAAAAATACGTTTTAAATATTCAAAAATATAAAAAGAAAAAGAAAAATATAAATATTTTTAGGAGTTTGATAAATATTTAAGTTTTATAAAGTTTCTTTAGTTTGTAAAAATATAAGTTTTATTTAATTTATTTTATAAATATATTTTATAAATATAAAAACCGAAAAAAATAAAATATATATATAAATCTAGTTTTACGATTTTTATTTATAAAATTATAAAGTAATTCTATTTTTATTTTAGTATTTAAATATAAGTTTTTATTATATATAACTTTTAGATTATAAAACAGAAAATTATAAAACATAAAAAAAAAAAAAAAACGCGTCGAATTTTTAACCTGTCAGTTGAATTTCTGAACCCCGCGACTCGCGGGTTTTGCTGCTCTAAATACCGCGACTCGCGGAGTGACTCTGACACCGACAGAAACCCTAATTCATAATTAATTACGGGTAATTATTAATTATTATAATTATAAACCCTAATTATCTATTATTATTATAATTAAGTTTTATTTTAAAATTTCTTTTATTTAATTTGTTTTATTTAGCTAAATTAGTTTAATTAAATTGTAAAATTAATAGTTTTATAAAATAAATAATATAAAAATAATATTTTTATAAAAAAATTGTACTTTTTACAACTTTTTGTATATTTTTATATTTTGTCCATTTTTAATTGTTTTAGCGTAATATTTGTATTTTTCGCTCATATTTAGTTTTAAACTTAGTTTTTGCCATAGTTATTTTTACTTCTAGATTTTTAGTCTTTGCCGTAAAATTCCTTAAGTGCTTTTTCTTTAGACTAAGATTTAGGTACTTTAGAATTTTGCGACGCCTTTTTAAGTTTTAGTTTCTTTTTAAGTTATTTCCATTTGGGATTTAGTTTTTCCTGTAAGCTTTAATATTTTTAGACGACTTTTTCCTATGTATCAATTATCATTCCAATTAGTAATCTCAATTTGCGATTATAATTTTAAGTTAGTTGTAGTAATAAGGTTAGGTTAGTCAAGTGTTTTTAAGTTTTATAAGTTTCTTTTATTTTTCCGTCACCTTTTATTTTTCAACCATTTTTCTTTTTCGACCTTTTTCGACGCTTTCTTTTTCTTTCTTATTTCTCGCTATTCTAGTTTTAGGACATAGATTTTTATTCTACTTCTTATCTAAATTTCTTAAAATTACGAAAATTTATTTTAAGTGATTAAATTGATAGACATCAAAATTTTCTGGTTCGTAGTAATAGTTGGATTTGTACGTGGACCGGGTTATTGGAGCCAAACAGTCCTCAATTATATTGAGACCAAACGAATCCTGCCCCTCTGCTGCATCTTTTGGCTATTCGAAACGTGGGCAAAATCAGAAAAGTCTATTGATTGGATAACTTATTATAATTTTTCTTTCCTTTTAAAAACTAATAAGATATTCAGTGAATGCACCGAGCAAGACGTTCACCACCTTTTGTACGTTCACCACCTGTAACTAGATCAAGACATTTAGCAAATATTACTGCCATTGATTTTTCTTTAGAATCGTCATCCAGTCGACCAAGTACTTCAGTTCAAACTTCCGATAATCCATTTTTTGAACCCGACCTCACAATTGAGAATCCGGAGAATATTCAGGAACGATTCGTAGATCCTGAACCACTAAACTTTCCTCCGGAACCACCAATCATTCAAACAGAGATTGTTGAGGAACGAACCATTAAATCAGAATCCTCTAGTGATTCCGATTCAACAAATTCAATTATGGAGAATCTGGAACCTTTAAGTATGGAAGACCGAATGAGAGCTAAACGCACTGGCCAAGGTCACGCAATTACTCATCCCGACATTAATGCGCCAGATTATGAAATCAAAGGACAAATTCTACACATGGTGACTAATCAATGCCAATTTAGTGGTGCGCCGAAGGAAGATCCAAATGAACATCTACGTACCTTTAATAGGATCTGCACACTATTTAAAATCCGAGAAGTGGAGGATGAATAGATATATCTCATGTTATTTCCCTGGACTTTAAAGGGAGAAGCCAAAGATTGGTTGGAATCGTTACCTGAAGGGGCGATCGATACATGGGACGTTTTAGTTGACAAATTTCTTAAACAATTTTTTCCGGCATCTAAAGCCGTAAGACTTCAAGCAGAAATTGTTACGTTCACACAGAAACCGAATGAAACTCTATATGAGGCGTGGACTAGATATGGAAAGTTATTAAGAGGATGTCCGCAACATGGTTTAGACACCTGTCAAATAGTACAAATATTCTACCAAGGATGCGACATCACTACAAGGAAAGACATAGATATAGCAGCTGGTGGTTCTATTATGAAGAAAACCGAAACTGATGCTTACAAAATTATTGATAACACTGCTTCCCACTCACATGAGTGGCACCAAGAAAAAGATATCGTTAGATCATCTAAAGCAGCTAGAGCCGATTCTAGCCATGACTTAGATTCCATTTCTGCAAAGATAGATGCTGTGGAGAGACGAATGGAAAAGATGACTAAAGATATTCACTCAATACGAATTAGTTGTGAGCAGTGTGGAGGACCACATTTGACAAAAGATTGTCTCAGTATTGAATTAACAATGGAACAAAGAGAGAATATTTCATACATAAACCAAAGGCCTGGAAATAATTATCAGAATAATTATCAACCGCCAAGACCGATTTACAATCAAAACCAGAATTATAACCGAAATATTCCATACAACAACCAACAAGGTCTTAGCAATCAACAAGTATCCAATACTACTTACAATCAGCAAAGACCTAATTTTCAAAACAAACCACCACAACAAACCGATGATAAAAAGCCGAATTTAGAAGATATGATGACGAAGCTAGTTGAAACTCAAACGCAGTTTTTTACATCTCAGAAATAAACTAATGAACAAAATGCTCAAGCATTTAGAAATCAACAAGCTTCTATTCAAAATCTGGAACAAGAAGTAAGTAACCTAGCAAGTTTAATAGGTGAAAGAAAACTGAGAAGTTTACCTAGTGATACAAATGCTAATCCCCGGAATGAAACAGCTAAAGCCATTACCACAAGAAGTGGTACAACACTTAAACCACCTGAAATACCTGTAACTTCTGATGAAGCTATTCCTACTCCACAAGAACCCCAACCTGATCAAGATAAGGAAAAAGAACCGGTAGTTGAAAAGGTTAATGAAGATAACACAGCTAAGGATAAACCTTATGTTAAACCATACCAACCACCACTTCCTTACCCGAGTAAAATGAAGAAAGAGAAACTTGAAGCCGAGCAATCCAAATTCTTGGATATATTTAAACAGATAAATGTAAATCTTCCTTTCATTGATGTGATTTCAGGAATGCCTAGATATGCTAAATTCTTGAAAGATCTAATCTCAAATAGAAAGAAAATGGAAGAACTCTCGACTGTTACTATGAATGCTAATTGTTCAGCAGTGCTGTTGAATAAGATACCAGAAAAATTATCTGATCCAGGAAGTTTCACAATTCCATGTTTTCTGGGAAGTCTTAGTTCAATAGAAGCATTAGCAGATTTAGGTGCTAGTATAAATCTAATGCCGTATTCACTATACGCTAAACTAGACCTTGGAGAATTGAAACCAACAAGAATAAGCATACAACTAGCCGATAGATCAATAAAATATCCTAGAGGGATAATGGAGAACATGCTAGTTAAAGTTGGTACTTTAGTATTTCCAGTAGATTTTGTTGTTCTGGACATGGAAGAAGATTCTCAAGTTCCTCTCATATTAGGAAGACCATTCTTAAACACGGCTAAAGCAATGATAGACGTGTTCGGTAAGAAACTGACCCTAAGTATAGAGGATGAGAGTGTTACCTTTTCAGTTGATAGAGCAATGCAACAACCGCAATCTGCAGATGATACATGCTATTATATTCAAACTATAGATGCACATGCAGAATTATTAGAAGAATTTCCAGAATTACAAGGAACAGGAGAATGTTCTTTAGGAGAAGGTAATGAACCAATTGATGAAGCTGAAATGTTAGATACACTTATAGCTAATGGATATGAACCAACAACAGAAGAAATTCAAATGCTAAAAGAAGAAGACAGATATCGATACAAATCATCGATAGAAGAACCTCCGAAATTAGAGTTAAAGCCACTTCCAAACCATTTGGAATACGCTTATTTACATGGTGAATCTGAATTACCTGTAATAATATCGTCTTCTCTTACTGAAAATGAGAAATCACAACTCATTTCTGTGTTGAAAGCTCATAAACCAGCCATTGCATGGAAGATTCATGATATTAAAGGAATAAGTCCTTCGTATTGCACACATAAAATCCTTATGGAAGAAGGTCATAAAACGTATGTGCAACGCCAATGAAGAGTAAATCCTAATATGCAAGATGTAGTTAAGAAAGAGATTATTAAACTGCTAGATGCAGGTTTGATATATCCAATCTCTGATAGTCCATGGGTAAGCCCAGTTCAATGCGTGCCTAAGAAGGGTGGCATGACTGTCATTACAAATGAGAAAAATGAGCTTATTCCTACTAGGACTGTAACAGGATGGCGTGCGTGTATTGATTATAGAAAATTAAATGACGCCACCAGAAAAGATCACTTTCCCTTACCTTTCATAGATCAAATATTGGAAAGATTAGCCGGAAATAGTTATTATTGTTTTCTAGATGGATTTTCCGGATATTTTCAAATTCCAATAGCACCCGAAGATCAAGAGAAAACCACATTCACGTGCCCTTATGGTACTTTTGCTTACAAACGCATGCCATTTGGACTTTGCAACGCCCCTGCAACCTTTCAAAGGTGTATGATGGCGATTTTTCATGACATGATAGAAGAATGCATGGAAGTATTCATGGATGACTTTTCAGTCTTCGGTGATACATTTGAATCATGTCTAGTTAATCTGAACGAATGCTTATTAGATGCGAACAATCAAATCTAGTACTTAATTGGGAGAAATGCCATTTCATGGTTAAAGAAGGCATCGTTCTTGGACATAAAATTTCAAAAGAAGGAATTGAAGTGGATAGAGCTAAAGTAGATGTAATTGCTAAACTTTCACATCCCACCAATGTTAGAGGAGTTAGGAGTTTTCTAGGGCATGCCGGTTTTTACCGACGTTTCATAAAAGATTTTTCTAAAATTGCCACTCCTATGAATAAACTCCTAGAAAAGGATGCTCCATTCATCTTTTCAGATGAGTGTATCAAATCTTTTAATATTCTTAAAGAGAAACTTACTAATGCGCCGATCATGATAACACCAAATTGGAATCTACCATTTGAACTAATGTGCAATGCAAGTGAATTTGCAATGGGAGCCGTTTTAGGACAAAGGATTGAAAAACGATTTCAACCTATATATTATGCTAGTAAGACGTTACAAGGAGCACAAACAAACTATACAACTACTGAAAAATAACTCCTTGCTATTGTCTTTGCTTTTGACAAATTTCGATCATATCTCGTTCTAGCAAAAACGGTGGTCTATACCGACCATTCTGCTCTTAGATACCTATTTTCAAAACAAGATGCTAAACCAAGATTAATCCGTTGGATCTTACTCTTACAAGAGTTTGATATTGAAATCCGAGATAAAAGAGGAGTAGAAAATCTCGCCGCTGATCACCTTTCTCGTCTTGAAAATCCCGAATTAGAAGTTCTAAATGAATCGGCCATACAAGACAACTTTCCTGATGAATATCTATTGAAGATAGATTATAAAGAAATTCCATGGTTTGCAGACTATGCAAACTACTTAGTTTGTGGATTCCTTGAAAAAGGATTATCGTACCAAAGACGAAAGAAATTCTTCAGTGATATAAAACACTATTTTTGGGAAGATCCACATCTGTTTAAAAGTTGTCCCGATGGAATAATACGCCGATGTGTATTTGGAGATGAAGCTAGTAAAATATTAAACCATTGTCACACAGGACCAACAGGAGGGCATTATGGGCCTCAACTAACAGCAAGAAAAGTTTATGATGCTGGATTCTATTGGCCTACAATTTACAAAGATGCACACCTTCTTTGCAAATCCTGTGATGCATGTCAAAGGGCCGGAAAAATAAGTCAACGTGATGAAATGCCACAAAATGTCATCCAAGTATGTGAAGTATTTGACATTTGGGGTATTGACTTTATGGGTCCATTTCCAAAATCTCATAATAATCTATATATACTCGTAGCCATTGATTATGTATCTAAATGGGCGGAAGCACAAGCTCTCCCAACTAACGATGCACGAGTTGTAGTCAACTTTTTAAAACGTCTTTTTGCAAGGTTTGGAACACCGAAAGCTTTAATAAGTGATCGGGGTACTCATTTCTGTAATAATCAACTTGAGAAAGTTCTTAAAAGATATGGAGTAACTCATAAAATCTCCACCGCATATCATCCACAAACAAGTGGACAAGTTGAAAATACCAACCGAGCTTTAAAACGTATTCTAGAGAAAACCGTAGGATCAAATCCGAAGGAATGGTCCATTAAATTGGAGGATGCACTCTGGGCTTTTAGAACAGCCTACAAAACTCCAATTGGAACCATACCTTTTAGACTTGTTTATGGAAAAGCATGTCATCTTCCAGTAGAAATTGAACACAAAGCATTTTGGGCTTTGAAGACATGTAATCTTGATTTACATGAAGCTGGACGTCTACGATTAAGTCAACTAAACGAATTAGAAGAATTAAGACATGAAGCATACGAAAATTCGTTAATCTATAAGAAAAGAACGAAGAAATGGCATAATAAAAGAATCAGAGGTTCAAAAGAATTTAAAGAAGGAGACAAAGTTCTTCTTTTCGATTCACGATTCAAGCTATTCCCTGGAAAATTGAAATCAAGATGGTCTGGACCATTCATAGTCAAAAGAGTTTTTCTATACGGAACGATAGAATTAATAAATTCAAAAGGGATTGAATTTAAAGTTAATGGTCACAGAGTTAAACATTACATACATGGTCCGATGGAAGTCGACAACGAAGTTAATCACAATTTCGACAGCTAACTAAGTGTGGGGAGAATCAAGTCTTTAAAGGATAATATGTATTTCTGTTAGAGTTAGATTATCTGTTTTCGTGTAGTTCTCAAAAATGGAACCCGAATGGTCTTTCCCTAGCAGACCCTAAAGAACTAGTCTTCTCCCCCCATTCTGAATTTTTATTTTTTTAGGAAATGAAGACTGCCTGTGAACTAAACCATGGTCTAATGCTACACGCTTTGATCACTAAACGTAATAATGACATACTACCGAGTGAACTAGTATCAGTAATCAGAGAAAGAATGGACGGAGTTAGAAAAGAATCCAGATGCGAAGATAATAAGTTACAATTTGGTAAAGGAAAATCAAAATCCGCAGCGAAAAGAAGAGCACGACACCTAGAAAGATGTCACAAATGCGGAAAATGGTCACATGGAGGTAAATGTTCAAATAATCAAACCTATTCAAATACCGAATTTGTTACTTTATGCAGAGACGGACCGTTCATATGTTTAGAAGAAAAGACACTGAATGCTCGAGGTTACGCCTATGTAGCCATGGAAAACCAATTAAACCAACTATCTTATGAATGGGATAGATCATATAACTAAGAAATCTATTTCACAGGTATGTCTGTACAGTTTTTATTTTATTTATTTTTATTTTTAACCTTTTGATAATAAACGCTAATTTGTTCGCTAAAAAGTATTAAATTGGTATTGAATAAAATTAGGTTTGGCGACCGAAATTATTGATATCATACAAAAATTTATTACATCACTGCGAAATTTAACGTTTATTCTTAAGGTATAAATATCTTTAATCAATCATCCCAAAATATTTCAAAAATTCGTCATGAGTTAAATTAGGTTTTGGAACCGAAATTACTTTATCGAAAAGAGGGGCGCATATTTTTGATAATATTTGATTGATTAAAGTGGGATAAAAAGCCAAAAAGATTTTTAATTTTATTTTTACCATGTTTTTAAAAATTAATATTTAAATCTTAAATTAATATTGTAAACTTTGTAAAAACAATATATTTAAAATTATAAATATTTGAAAAAATTAATATAAGTTTGGTGTGAATTTATAATATGAATTTTTAAATTAAGATTGGTGTGAATTTTTAATTTTTAAAATATGAATTTTATTTTTATCCATTTCAAATTTTAAGTTTGGTATGAATTTTTAATATTAATTTTGAAATTTATATTTAAATTGTGTGAATTTAAAAACAAAAATTTACTTTATCTCATTAAGTTAAAAATATGATTTTTAAATTTCGTCGTAAGTTGAAGACTAGGTCTTTAAACCGAAATTGCTTTACCCGAGAGAGGGACGAGAACTTTTATTATCATTATTTTTAATCTTATTGAATTAAAGTATGCCAAAAACATTAAAAAAACCCAAAAAAATCTTAGCTTTTAAAAAAATAGCTACAAATAGACAAATTTTAAAATTTTGTCGAAGGACGGACTAGGACATCGATTCGAAACGACCTCGTCCTAAATAACAAGGGAAACAAAATTTTAAAAATTAATTACTTAATTATTTTATAAGTTAATGAAAAAAAAAAACCAAACTCCGCGACTCGCGGAGTTTGAAGGCTTAAATGCCGCGAGTCGCGGGAGGACCGAAATACAGAAAAAATATAATAGCTGGAACAGATCGGTCCCAAACCACAAACACACCAAAACTGCGAACATACTGCACGAAAAACCCGAAAAATACACCCCAAAATCACAATTTTTAACCGTTAATCACCAAATTTTTTACTAAAATCATGTTGAGAAGGATGCTATCTAGGAATTACTCAAGAAAAACGGTAAATTTCTACACCTAAACACCATTTAATTGGAAAATTAGTGTTCTTGAGCAATTTTTTCCCAATTTGATTTTGATGCTTTTTAGTGTAATTAGGCTTAAATTGTTTATGTATTATGCTTGTATAACCTAGATTCATGCTATTTAACATGATTAGAAGCCTTAAACTTCAAATTTTGAGTAATCTAGGGTTTGTGTTCTTGAGCAATTTGGGGCTTTTTGATATAAACAGGTTATGGCCGATTTTTGTCATGAATTGTTGCTAAATTAAGTAGTGTAACATGTCTAAGTAGTTAAATGATCCAAACTTTGAGCCTAAACATGATTTTGAGAATTAAAGTGGACTTTTTCAAGTCTAAAATTCATGAACTTGATTTTTGAGAGATAATGCCATTTGAAACTTGTTTAATTGCTAGTAATGATTATTTTGACATGTTATTTGAGTTGAATGCTTATGAACTCGGCGAACATTTTCGTATATGCTATTTTGAAAAAGTGTAGATTTGATGAAAATATGAAAATGAGTTTAAGTTTGATATAAATTGATCATGTCATTGTAATTATTTTGATTGATGATTTTGCTGACACTAATGCATATTTTAATGCAAAAAAATTGTGTTTGATATGTTTTGCAGACTGAAAGGGGTGAATCTTCATCCCAAGCCCGCAATGCTCCTGCTGAGAGTACGGAACAACAGGAGGTGGATAACTACTACAAGCAGGATATACCTCATCCAGTCATGACCTTTTCTGATATGCACTTGGAAGAGTTGCACCCGAACCTGAGATTTGACAGACTTTGGATAGATTATCCAAAATATCAAAGGGGTTTGCATACTCTTCATTCTAAGGTTGTTGAGGTACCGAGGGTCATAGAATGGGGACCCTTAGAAGCTGTAGAATTGGCCGGGCCAATTAGAGAATTACTTGTACGGAGGTATGGTAATTCAACTTTTAATGACTGGGTACGTTTATTCACCATGCGTAGACCTGTATATAAAGTATGGTGTGAAGAATTGTTGTGTAGTATAGAGTTGAATGATCGGGTAGCTAGTTTAACCGATCGTTCTTTTATTAGATTTTTGTTAGGCGGTTCGATGCGCCACATGTCTTTACTAGACATGGATCAGGCTTTACGTATATATACGCCTGAGGAGTTAGCATCTGCCGATTGTAGAGGGTTGATACTAAATGGTAGAAAGATAGATGAAAATTTTGATACACACGGTGTGTGGAGTCAAATGACAAGCCATCACCGTTTCAAATGGGGAAATTACTCTTATTTGGATATAGATAAAGCTGAATTAAGAGTAATTCATAGGTTTTTAGCTAATTCGATTACACAAAGGGGTAAGAACAAGGAAAAAGTAAATGAACAGGATTTGTTTTACCATATGTGTATTCGAGACCCACAAAGCGCTGTAAGTATACCGTATTGTGTGGGTTATTATTTATCAGCTATGGTTCGGGGGATGAAACCGCATAGCATAATAGGAGGTGGTATTTTTATTACTTTGATTGCTGAATATCTCGGTGTGGATATAAGTCGGGGGGGATTATTAGTCGAAGAACCAGAACCCCGCGATACTATAGGTTTAAATGTATACCATGGTGCAAAAGTTTTGAAGAGGCGAAATAACGCCACAGTACCATACCATGGTAGACATCCACAGGTTGAGAGAAACCAACAGCAAGGTAATGTAGGAGGGGGAAATGAGATGCAAGAAATGTAAAGGTTTATAGCTTCACAGGAGTACGAAAATGCTAGACAGAGAGCATTTGAAGATTGGCAAGTTCATCAGAACCAAATCATAGCTCATTGCCAACATATAGGTAGAAACTATATTCCTACACCAAAACCCATATTCCCTCCCTGGTCTATAGAGATGCAACCACCGTATCCTACGTATAACCCTGCCGAAGCATTCTATAGCACCTGTGGTTATGCTTGGAACCCCTATTGGTACCAGTATCATCCCTAGTCTACTTAGTTTTATTTATTTTGTAATTTGTAATGTTGATACATTTAATACTTATGTTAATATTGTAATAGCTTTTATAATTTTCTAACTTTTATTCTTAGATTTTAATAATTTTTGAATGTGGGGTAATATACCAAACTTCAAAAATATGTATATATGTTTGCAGTTTATCTTATGTACACAACAGGGTAAAACAACGCATTTTCAAAGACTGGCATTAAGTTCAGCAAAAGCAACTAATTTTGACGACAAGATGCAAAATATATGTGAAATAACAACAAGACGGAATGAACAAATGATGTGCACCATTTATCATTCAGCAAACAAACGCCAATATATTTGGAAACTTTGGTAAAAATTTAATCATTTTCACACAAATCACCCTCAATAATTTAAATTGTTACTGATTTCTTGCAAATGAGGGCATTGCAAGATCTTAAGTGTGGGAAGGGGTTAAATTCTTTCAGATTTTAAAATTTTTATTTTAAACACTTGGTTACCATTAAAAATACTAGTAAAGCAGTAGTTGTATTAGAATCTAGTGCTCTCTGATAATAAAGAACAGCCCTAGTCTTATATACTGACTACCCAATTCTAGTAAAATTTTTCAAAATTTTCAATTAAATGAACTCAAAATTATGTTTATACATATTTATGAACGATAAAACTAGGTTTTAACACCGAAATTATTGTTACCTCGGAAAGGACATAAATTGAGAAACAAACCAAAATGTTAAAATTCATTTAAAATGGAATAGAGGACGATAAAAAGGAAAATAAAAGCCAAGTGTGGGAAAATTTACCAAGTTATCTTAAACATTTATCACATATTTTTGTACAAATAACTGAAAATACTTTTGCTTTGGACTAAACTAAAAAGTTTTACCTGATTTACTGTAAGAAAGATGGATCTACACGATGAATCAATTCCATCATTAAAAGGAAGTAAAGTCTTCCGAAAAAGAAACGCGCTTCTTGATTTAGGTTAAGAAGTTGTCGTCCAGACCAGCTGTAGGTTGACCAAAAATCTAGAAAAGTCATCACTAAAATCAGCAGGAAATCCACGAACCTCAGCATTAAACAGGGTCGCCAAGTGGTCAGATTTATCCTAACCATGAGAAGGATTTATCTAGTAAAATGGGGGGGCACCATGCAAATTAGCTGGATAAGACTAATGAATCAGATCCCCAGAAAGGATAATCTCCTTAAAAGATCAAAAATCAGCTTTTAAGCCTGATATTACTCAATCCTAGAGATTGACCTTAAAGATTGAGAATTCAAACTCATGGAATTCAATGATATCTAAACTCGAGCTTGAACGAGAAAATATTTAGATCATAATTACAAACCGATTTGTTTTCTGAAAACCCCATTTTCAATGCGTTCATTACCATTGAACGTAAAATCCTAGGAATTCACCTGGAATTCATTAGGTCACCTGAACTAAATCGGGTGTCAACCGTAAGAACGGTGGTTGCATAGCATGGTCAAAGACAGAACCTTGTGCCAGACCGAAAAATCATAAGGGTGAGCTTTACTATTGCCCCTACCAAGGATAGTAATTGCGTCCAACACATTATAGACCATAATTAAAAGCATGTCAGGGGACATTGCCTTAACAGTTGCTTGTTCAACGCTTTCCTTTACAACCGGACGGTAGTTTACCGAAAGGCAATATACGGGACAAGTAAACTGGACGTGTTGCTTTCCAAATACAAGGTTAGCAAGTGGGTGACACAAAACCATAAGTTTTGAGCTAAAATTTTCAAATCTGAAACCCACCAAACCCACAAAAATATTTTGCAAACACCGGTAAAGGGTTATTCCGGAAAACTTATCTAGGGTAAAAAACTAGATTTAATTTTCAAAAGATCAAATGTTTTCATAAATATCCAATTTCCTTAATGGATCTAAATTTTTATAGTCATGTGGGACTGTAAACCATATCGTTACTACCATTGTTTATACCGCCATATAGAAATCACTGATGTACAAAGTGTGAAGAATAAAGAAGTTATTCTAGTATTTCAAGACGATATTGCTTGAGGACAAGCAACGCTCAAGTGTGGGAATATTTGATAATGCTAAAAACGAACATATATTTCATAGCATTATTCCTCAAGAAAGACAAGCTTTTAGTTGCAATTGTTCTATTTACAAGTGATATTCGTTTAAATAATAAAAGGTGAAGACAAAAGACAGATTCGACGAATTGAAGACGCAAACGACCAAAAAGCTCAAAAGTACAAAATACAATCAAAGAGGTTCCAATTATTGATAAGAAACGTCTCGAAATTACAAGAGTACAAGATTCAAAACGCAAAGTACAAGATATTAAATTGTACGCAAGGACGTTCGAAAATCCAGAACCGGGACCAGAGTCAACTCTCAACGCTCGACGCAACGGACTAAAAATTACAAGTCAACTATGCACATAAATATAATATAATATTTAAATAATTCTTATAATTATTTAATATATTATATTTATTTATAAAACCGTCGGTAAACAAAGAGCCAAGCTCGTGTGAGCTGTAAAAGCAAACTCCGCGACTCGCGGAGTTTGAAGGCCAAAAGGGCCGCGAGTCGCGGAGCCCCAAGTTTTGAAAATCCCTATAAAAGCAAACGAATTCTGATCGCAAAAATTACAATATATCCATCCATCTCTCTATCTATATCGTAAAATATATATATATATTTATAATTTATATTTTAATTTTAATTATAATTCTAATAATAAGGGTATGTTAGCGAATGTTGTAAGGGTGTAAGTTGAAATTCTGTCCGTGTAACGCTACGCTATTTTTAATCATTGTAAGTTATGTTCAACCTTTTTATATTAATGTCTCGTAGCTAAGTTATTATTATGCTTATTTAATCCGAAGTAATCATGATGTTAGGCTAATTACTAAAACTGGGTAATTGGGCTTTGTACCATAATTGGGGTTTGGATAAAAGAACGACACTTGTGGAAATTAGACTATGGGCTATTAATGGGTTTTATATTTGTTTAACTAAATGATAGTTTGTTAATGTTAATATAAAGATTTAAAATTGGGCGTTCCTATAAATTACCATATACACTCGATTGGACACGATGGGCGGGGTATTTATATGTACGAATAATCGTTCATTTAACCGGACACGGGAATGGATTAATAGCCACTAGAATAATTAAAACAGGGGTGAAATTATGTACAAGGACACTTGGTATAATTGATAACAAAATATTAAAACCTTGGATTACACTCAGTCGACATCCTGGTGTAATTATTAAACAAAGTATTAAAATCTTGTTACAGTTTAAGTCCCCAATTAGTTGAAATATTTAACTTTGGGTATAAGGATAATTTGACGAGGACACTCGCACTTTATATTTATGACTGATGGACTGTTATGGGCAAAAACCAGACGGACATATTAAATAATCAAGGACAAAGGACAATTAACCCATGGGCATAAAACTAAAATCAACACGTCAAACATCATGATTACGAAAGTTTAAATAAGCATAATTCTTTTATTTCATATTTAATTTCCTTTATTTTATATTTAATTGCACTTCTAATTATCCCATCTTTATTGTTATTGTATTTAATTGCACTTTTAATTATCGTACTTTTTAATTATCGCAAGTTTATTTTATCGCACTTTTATTATTCGCAATTTCATTATCGTTATTTACTTTACGCTTTAAATTAAGTCTTTTATTTATTATTTTACATTTGGTTTTAACTGCGACTAAAGTTTTAAAATCGACAAACCGGTCATTAAACGGTAAAAACCCCCCTTTATAATAATAATATTACTTATATATATATATTTGTATTTTTATAAAAGTAAACTAATATAGCGTTAAGCTTTGTTTAAAAAGATTCCCTGTGGAACGAACCGGACTTACTAAAAACTACACTACTATACGATTAGGTACACTGCCTATAAGTGTTGTAGCAAGGTTTAAGTATATCCATTCTCTAAATAAATAAATATCTTGTGTAAAAATGTATCGTATTTAATAGTATTTTCCTGTTGAATTTAATAGTATTATATACCCCTTAGCTTTAACATCAATGTTCTAGGAATTTGAATGATACAAATACTTTTCTGGGTTCTATTATGTTCTAGCACAGTTTTGAAGTCAAAGTATAACTTCAAAAGATGTAGGAATCTAAGAATGATGTCTTTTGTTAAATCTTGACTTGGATTTTGATTTGTCAAAATCAAAATATGTAATCAAATTTGGATGAGGATGGTTGCTTTGATTTTTATAAAAGAATATATATTGTTGTTAAAGTAGTGAGTATAGTTGATGATTTGTTGAATCAGAATCGAAGAATGTAACATATTAATTGTGAATTTATATATCTCTCGGGTATTACCTACTCGTTAAAATTTTCTCACCATTAACAGTTTGTACAAAAGAATTTTCTTAATTACAATCTTTATGAAAATATACCTACATATATATTTTCCTTAGATGTAATCATGGATTTAATGAGTTAACATAATATTAATCTCATCTGGTTTTCAACTAGGACTAGAATATATAATCTCTAAAACTTTTAGAAACTATATATTCTCTGCAAAATATTTCTTCGATGAAGTTATGAATCAATACTTCATCGTTTGTTGTTGTTGGTATTCCTTGGTATCTGATATCACATATTTTATACACGTTTTCCTTAGCGATATCGATCATAATTTAGTCCGTTCGGATACAATTTGGTGTTTATTTTGATAATATTGGGAATGTTCGAGTTTGAAGAGCTTCTTGTAGAAGAGATGCGGTTTTTGAAGCTTTTGAGGCATTTTGTCGATTGGTTGTTATTATTAGTGCATCGAGGATTAAAACGTTAATGTTTTATTGATTAATGAGGTGTTGAGATAATTAAAGCAAGTAAAAAGAGAAAAATAAACGTGGGATTCAGTTTCAGTTGTTTGTCGCGGCGCGAAAAATGTGTCCGCGGCGCGACGTTTGCCTATTTTCCAGATCAGAAGTTGGTTTAAAAGGGGTTTCAGATTCAATGTTATGTCGTGGCGCGAGGATTTGGGTCGCGGCGCGACCGTCTGTCGGTTCAGGTAATTTTGGCAAGTATAAAAGGCCCGAAAAATACCCTAATTATTCATTTCTTCCATCCAGACGAATTGTGGCAGCTTTTGGACGATTTTTGGTGATCTTTGGAGAACTCCAAGGTCATTCTAAGGCATCAATCATTCCGGAAACAAGTTTCGATCCGTTTATCGTTCAAGAGTCAATCATTAATTAGGTTAATCTCTTTGTTTAAAACAATGAATTCTTCTATTACTTTGATTGTTATTTTGGTTTTAGCTATGATTTTTGGCTAAGTCTTTAATGTTTGTCTACATTGAATATTTGCATGTGTTTGGATGATACTTTGTAGTTTTATTGATTAATGCATGATAATTATGAGTTTTGATTAAGAACCATTCTTGTGGGTGTTGATTATTGTTACTAGGTTGATTAGTGAATCTTGTTTGAACAAAGGGAACCCTGTTTCAATTTAGTGATCTAATTTCCAATTGATTTGTCTTAACCGATTGGGTGCTTACTGGACCAAGGGGTAAACCGGGTAACATTGATTGAACAAAATAGGGGTGAATTGTGTGGAGCGAACGCGTAACCAATTGAATCTTAATCTTGTAGTTAGTTAATTACTAAGTCACAAATGAAAGAGGTCTTTGGTGAAAGGGAACCCTAAGCCAATAAATCCTAGTTTGACGTGTTTGCTAAAAGAGAACTCTGGGTAAACTGACTCTGTAGTTGCGTGCATTGATAAATAGAACTAGTGCTTAATAACAAATCATCCAACACTGCGAATAGGAGATCTAGGCGAGCATTCCTTTATCTATTGAATTCAAACTATCTTTATTTTCCGTTGAGTCTGCAATTTGATTTATTTAAACTTAAAAACCCAAAAATATTGTCTTTTACTTTTGATCTATCTTTGATTTGGCTAATCGTTAAATAGCCACAAAACAAATATTCTCGTACTTTCGATTTTCATAGATTAACTTAGTTTACTTTATTAGTCGCAATCTTAATTCTCATGTTAAAACTGTCCTTGGAACGATCTTGGATTTTACCAAATTCTATACTGCTACACGATCGGGTACACTGCCCGTTAGTGTGTAGTAATCATTTAACCGGCATTTTTCCAATATAAATTATAGACACGATAATACACATCAAGTTTTTGGCGCCGCTGCCGGGGACAGTTGTGTCGAAAATTAAGATTGTTATCTAATTGTTCTTAGTTTAGTTTAGTTATAGTTTATTATTTCTTTTCGTTATTCTCAGTTGAATCGGTGCGTTTAATCAGTTGTTAGTTGTGATTTCACAGGTAACAGGTAGTGCATGCCACATACGCGTTCTTCTAATTCTCCGATTCTTCAATCATTTGCAGAACCCGAAAGAGAGTTATTCAGAGCTTTAAGTCAAGAGCATCAATCTACAGTGGATTCATCTTTTTCTTCAAGTGCTAATATAATTAATTTGGGAAGTAGTTCTGAGACTGTGGTGCCCGATACACCACCTGAAATCAGAGAAGAAGAAGAATCTTACATTTCATTAGATCTTTTCGAGACTGAAGATATGGCTGACCAAGAACAACCACCTCGTCCTCAGACTATGGCAGAAAAGTTAAAGGCCACACGAGGGGGCCAAGGCAATTCGATTACTCAACCGAACATTACTCAGCCTTTTCAAATTACAGGGCCGATCCTGAGTTTGATTTCTTCTGACTGCCAATTTTATGGCAAGGATAGTGAGGATGCTAACGAGCATCTTCGTGTTTTCAATGATGTTTGTAATTTGTTTAAGTTGCATGAGGTTGCCGATACGTCGATCAAGACAAGGCTTTTTCCTTGGACTCTTAAGGGAGAAGCAAAAAGATGGTTAGATAAGCAACCGGAGGGTACGATTACCTCTTGGGAGATTTTGATGGATAAGTTTTTATCGAAGTTTTTCCCTGCATCTCGAGCTGCTAGACTTCAAGCAGAAATTTCTCAATTCAGACAAAAGAGCAGCGAGACACTATTTGATGCTTGGGACCGTTATTCTAATATGCTACGCTCGTGTCCGCAACACTGGTTGAATGATTTACAGAAGGTCCAGATTTTCTACAAGGGTTGTGATATCCCAACTCGTCAGACTATTGATCAAGCAGCAGGTGGTAAGTTAATGGATAAGACCGAAGAAGAGGCGCTAGAGATAATTGAAAAGCAAGCTGCTTATTCTCACAAATGGCATCAAGATCATGAGTCATTCCATTCAGCTTCAGTTAAGAGAACCGAAACCCATGGTGCATATGATGATTTTGGGTCTATAAGTGCTAAGTTGGATTCCTTTGGTAGGAATTTCGAGAAGATAAATAAGGATATTCATGGTATGAAGGTTGGTTGTGAGTATTGTGGGGGATTACATCTGGCAAAAGATTGTGATGCAGGTTTGACTATGAATCAGAAGGAAGAGATTGCTTATATTAGTCAACAGAACAATAATTAGTTTCAGGGACGTACTCAGTTTAATAGGAATTTTAACAATCCCTATAATCCTCAAGGTAATCAAGGTTCGAGGTTCCAGTCAGGTTCTAGTGGAGGATATCAACAGCAAGCTCCTGGGTATTTTCAGAAACCCCAAGCCGAAGAGAAAAAGTCCAATCTTGAAGCTATGATCGAGAAGCTTGTGATTTCTCAAACTCAACTTGTCACTACTGTTACTCAGAACAATGAGAAGAATGATCAAATGTTTCGAAATCAACAAGCAGCTATTCAGAATCTTGAGAAACAAATTGGTCAACTTGCTAGTCAGAGTAATGTGAGGAAACCGGGGGAGTTACCGAGTAAGACCGATAACAACCCGAAGAATGGGCACGTTAATGCTATCACTACCCGTAGTGGTTTAGCATATGATTCACCGAGTAAGCCCGATGAGTATGATTTACGAGTGCCGTTGGTTAAGGATAGTGAGCCGGTAATTGTTAGTGAACCGGAGGGGGATAAGGAGCTGGAACAGGTGATTGAGAAGGTTGTGAGGGTACCAGAAACTGTTGCTGCTAAACCGATAGTTAAAGAGTATCAACCACCGCTTCCATTCCCAAGAAAGCAGAGACTGGAGAAGCTGGAGGCAGAAAAGTCCAAGTTCATGGACTTGATTAAAAAAGTTAACATTAATTTGCCTTTTATTGATGTGATTGCAGGTATGCCCAAGTATGTAAGGTTTCTTAAGGACTTGCTAACTAACAGAAAGAAGTTGGAGAACGTGTCTTCAGTTAGGTTGAATGCCGCATGCTCAGCGGTAGTTGCAAACAAGCTTCCCAAGAAGCTTTGAGGATCCTGGGAGTTTTACCATTCCTTGTTTACTGGGTAACTTGAATTGTATGAGGGCGTTGGCAGATTTGGGGGCTAGCATAAATTTAATGCCCTACTCTATTTATTTGAAGCTAGACCCCGGGGAGTTGAAACCCACGTGTATAGCTATTCAGCTAGCAGACCGCTCTATTAAATTCCCTCGTAGAATTATCGAGAATATGCTAGTTAAGACCGGGTCGTTGGTTTTCCCGGCCGATTTCGTGGTGTTAGATATGGAAGTGGATGATAGGATTCCACTGATTTTGGGTCGGCCATTTTTAAATACTGCTAGGTGTATCATTGATGTATATGGCCAACAGTTGACCCTTCGGATAGATAATTTGCATGCAACTTTCTCAATCGACCACATTTTAAAATACCCTGCGTACACCGATGATGTATGCTATTTTCTTAACACTGTGAATGTCCACTCTGAGTTGTTGCAGGAATTTCCAGAGTTACAGGGTTCAGGAGAGTGTTCATTGGTTGAAATTGATGAAGAGTTGCAGGTTGAGGAGGTGGATATTTTGACCACTTTGATGGAAAACGGCTATGAGCCGACTGAGGAGGAGTTCAAGGAACTCGAACGTGATGCGGATTATCGGAGCAAGTCTTCAATTGAAGAACCTCCCGAGTTAGAATTGAAGCCACTTCCTGATCATTTGGAATACGCTTATTTACAGGAGGAATCTAAGCTTCCGGTAATTATTTCTTCTTCTCTTACTACAGGTCAGAAAACTGAGCTTGTAACCATGCTGCAGGCCCATAAACCGGTCATTGCGTGGAAAATTCACGACATTAAGGGTATTAGTCCCTCCTATTGCACCCACAAAATCCTAATGGAGGATAACTCCAAACCTGTGGTGCAACGTCAAAGGAGGTTGAACCCGCACATGCAAGATGTCGTGAAGAAAGAGATCATTAAGCTCCTCGATACAGGTCTGATTTACCCGATCTCTGACAGTCCTTGGATTAGCCCGGTACACTGTGTACCTAAGAAAGGTGGTATGACTATTACCACCAATGATAAAAACGAGTTAATTTCCACTCGGACTGTCACGGGGTGGTGTGTTTGTATTGACTATCGAAAGTTGAACGACGCCACACGTAAAGACCACTTCCCGTTACCTTTTATGGATCAAATGCTAGAGAGGTTAGCGGGAAACAGCTTTTATTGTTTTCTTGATGGTTTTTCAGGCTATTTCCAAATTCCTATCTCGCTCGAGGACCAGGAAAAAACTACTTTCACGTGCCCGTATGGCACATTTTCATACCGACGCATGCCCTTTGGCCTTTGCAATGCTCCGGCCACTTTTCAAAGGTGCATGATGGCCATATTCCATGATATGATAGAGGATTGTATGGAGGTGTTCATGGATGACTTTTTGGTTTTCGGTGACACTTTTGATTCATGCCTTCTTAATTTAGAACGGTTGTTGGAACGGTGTGAGAAGTCTAATCTTGTGCTCAATTGGGAAAAGTGCCATTTCATGGTACAAGGGGGCATAGTTCTCGGGCACAAGATTTCTAGGGACGGTATCGAGGTGGATCCCGCGAAGGTAACGGCTATTAAGAACCTTCCACCTCCCACCGATGTTAAGGGTGTTCGGAGTTTTCTCGGGCACGCCGGTTTTTACCGGCGATTTATTAAAGATTTTTCTAAAATTGCTAACCCGATGAACAAACTCCTCGAAAAGGACACGCCGTGGAATTTCTCCGATGAGTGCCAAAAGGCATTCGATCTTCTTAAGGAGAAACTGATCAATGCACCAATCATAATTGCTCCGAATTGGTCCCTTCCATTCGAGCTTATGTGCGATGCTTCCAATTTTGCTGTTGGCTCTGTTTTGGGTCAAAGGGTCGAGAAACATTTTCGACCCATCTACTATGCAAGCAAGACCTTGCAGGGAGCATAATTGAATTACACTACCCCTGAAAAGGAGCTCCTTGCGGTGGTCTTTTCGTTTGATAAGTTCCGGTCCAACTTAGTCTTATCTAAGACTATTGTTTTTACGGACCATTCTGCTCTGAAGTACCTATTTTCAAAACCGGATGCGAAACCTCGACTGCTTAGATGGATCTTGCTTTTGCAAGAATTTGACATCGAGATCCGGGATAAGAAGGGTGCTGAAAATCTAGCGGCTGACCACTTGTCTAGACTCGAGAACCCAAATCTCGAAGTCCTTCATGAATCGAGTATCCATGATGATTTTCCCGATGAATATCTCATGGCGATGGACATGGTGGACGAGCCGTGGTATGTGGACATTGCTAATTATCTCGTTGGGGGATTCTTGGAAAAAGGGTGGTCACATCAAAAGAAGAAGAAATTTTTCAGTGACCTTAAGAACTATTTCTGGGAGGCTCCCTATCTTTTTCGTTGTTGTCCCGATGGGGTTATCCGCCGGTGTGTTTCCGGTGAGGAGTGTATGTGTATTTTGACCGAGTGCCATAGTGGGCCTACCGGTGGGTATTTTGGACCCCAAATCACGGGGCGTAAACTCTATGATGCCGGCTTCTTTTGGCCGACAATTTTCAAGGATGCCCACCGGATTTGCAAGTCGTGCGATTCTTGTCAAAGGGCCGGTAAAGTCACCAAACGGGATGAGATGCCTCAACAAAGCATCCAAGTTTGTGAAGTATTTGACGTTTGGGGAATTGAATTTATGGGGCCATTTCTGAAATCTCAGCATTATAGTTACATACTCGTTGCCATTGACTACGTGTCTAAATGGGCCGAAGCTCAAGCTTTGCCCACAAACGATGCACGAGTTGTGATTTCCTTCCTTAAGCATTTATTCTCTCGATTTGGAACTCCTAAAGCTTTAATTAGCGATAGGGGTACTCATTTTTGTAACGCCCAAATGGAGAAGGTATTGAAGCGATATGGAGTTTTCCATAAAGTTTCTACTTCATACCATCCCCAAACGAGCGGACAAGTTGAGAACACCAATCGAGCTCTTAAAGGGATTCTTGAGAAAACAGTGGGGTCGAATCCGAAGGAGTGGGCGAATAAGCTCGATGAAGCTTTGTGGGCATTTCGAACCGCTTACAAAACGCCAATTGGTACCACTCCTTATCGGTTGGTTTATTGGAAAGCGTGCCATCTCCCGTTGGAGATTGAGCACAAGGCTATGTGGGCACTTAAGAAGTGCAATTTGGATTTGAAGGAAGCCGGACGCCTAAGGGCTGGGCAATTGAATTAGCTTGGTGAATTACGCCTTGATGTGTATGAGAATTCGTTGATTTATAAGGAGAAAACCAAGCAATGGCATGATAGGAAGTTAAAGGGTCCAAAAGAGTTTAATGAAGGCGATCGAGTGCTTTTGTTTAACTCTAGATTAAAGCTTTTACTGGGAAAACTTAAGTCCCGGTGGACGGGACCATTTGAGGTTGTTAAGGTGTACCCTTACGGTGCGATTGAGTTGAAAAATGCTAGTGGTACGACCTTTAAGGTTAATGGACGTCGTGTGAAGAAATATTTCGATGGTCCGATGGAGATTGATGACGGGGTTCACATTGAACCCGATCCTAAGATTACTTGAAGTTGGAAACGAGTTTTGTGAACGACTCGTTAAACATGGTTCACATTGTTGTATAGTTTGTATTAATAGGTTTGATCACGGGTTTGTTGAGTCTTAAATGCTAAATGATTAATTATGATAGATTACTTGTTATTTTGTTTGTTGTTTTGGTGTTTAAAAGTATTTGAGTGTGCTGCATAGCTTAAAAAGTCGAGGGATCAGGATAAGCACATAGCCGCAGCGCGACGAACATAGCCGCGGCGCGACATAACAAGGGTGTTGGTAACAGAAAGCCATTTAAAAATGGGTTTTAAAGACGTTCATCTCCGCGTCGCGAGGATTGGGGTCGCGGCGCGAGGTTTCAAAGGTTTTGCGGGTCACGTATTTTAAAAAAAAATCAGAATCAGGTATAGCGTTCTGCCCGCGACAATCCTGTCGCACAGATTCTACCCGACGGTCAAGGTTTTTAGTCATTTGGGTCAACCCGACCCACTACATAACCCGACGGGATTTCACCCTTTTTAGTGGTTTTTGGATCTGTTTGTACCCACCATTCTCACACTTTCTTCTCAAACAAAGTTAGAGCTCTTAAACCCTCGTTTCAATTAACACTAATTGCTACCTAGTTTCTTCAATTCATTGTTCAATCATGCCGGTTAAGGTCCGATTTTGACTAATATCTTGATTTTTCTCTCATGTTTCTTGATTAATTGTATTAATTCTAGGGTTCATGTTTAAAATTTTAAGGGGTTTGTTTAATTAAAACTTTTATGCCTTAATATTTGATGAATTGTTGATGAATATGATATTATTGTGTTTTCTTCATGAATTCTTGTGTAGTTTATGCATAATATTGATTCTTGAGATTAGGGTAGTGATACATCCGAATTTGATGTTGAATGTTTGGGGATTTTGTTTGTGAGGGAGATGTTTACTAATAGATACATGTTTTAAGATAGTGTGGGGTGATTTGAGCGGGTTACATGTGATTTTGGAAATTGGTAAAGCATGATGATTTTTGTTATTTGTGAGATGTTTATTTGTTGTTGGAATGGTTTATTCTTCTTGGAATAGGTTAATTAACTAGATGAGTTTGTGAAATTGAGTTAAATTGTAGTGACCCGAACTTTTCCACATTTATATATATATATTAAATGAAATTGTTATTTACATGATTAAGTGTTTCCAACATGTTAAGCAATCAAACTTGTTAAGACTTGATTAATTGAAATAGGTTTCATATAGACAATTGACCACCCAAGTTGACCGGTGATTCACGAACGTTAAAACTTGTAAAAAGTATACGATGACATATATATGGTTATATATATAGTTAACATGATTTTATTATAAGTATGTATCTCATTAGGTATTTTAACAATGAGTTATTGATAAGGCTAAAAAGGAACATATATTTCATAGCAATATCCCTCCTAAATAATAGGTTTTCATATGTAATTGTATTATATTTTCATTGTAATTGTTTAAATAAATAAGTGCGAAGACAAAAGGCGAAAACGAAGATTTGAAGACACAAACGTCCAAAAAGCTTAAATGTTCAAGATACAATTCAAAAGGTTCAATTTATTGATGAAAAACGTCTAAAAATGACAAGAGTACAAGTTACAAAACGCAAAGTACAAGATATTAAATTGTAAGCAAGGACGTTCGAAAATCCGGAACCGGGACATGAGTCAACTATCAACGCCCGACGCAAAGGACCAAAAATTATGAGTCAACTATGCATAAGAATAAAATATAATATAAAAATAATTATATAAATTATTTATATATTATAAATATATATATAATCATGTCGACAAGCTATGAGACAAAGGATCCTGAGCTGGATTTTCAAACTCCACGACTCGCGGAGTTTGAAGGCCAAAAACTCCACGACTCGCGGAGCTGTCAGAAATCAAAACGCCTATAAAAGGCCATGCATTCTGCCGAGTTTATATATAAAAAATAATAATAATAATACTCTGTAATAAATAAATAAATAAATATATATATAATATATATAGTATAGGGTAGTTTTATATTAGATTAGTTCGGGTTATGTAAAAGTTATTTTTACGGGTTTTTGAAGTCGAAATTCTGTCCGTGTAACACTACGCGATAAATACTCAATGTAAGTTATGTTCTCCTTTTTAAATTAATGTCTCGTACTTAAGTTATTATTATGCTTATTTGAGCCAAAGTAATCATGATGTTGGACTAAATATTAAAGATGGGGTAATTGGGCTTTGTACCATAATTGGGGTTTGGACAAAAGAACGACACTTGTGGAAATTAGAGTATGGACTATTAATGGGCTTTATATTTGTTTAACTAAATGATAGTTTGTTAATTTTAATATAAAGATTTACAATTGGACGTACCTATAAATAACCACATACACTCGATCGGACACGATGGGCGGGATATTTATATGTACGAATAATCGTTCATTTAACCGGATACGGGAATGGATTAATAGTCTATGAAATTATTAAAACAGGGGTGAAATTATGTACAAGGACACTTGGCATAATTGATAACAAAGTATTAAAACCTTGGGTTACACGCAGTCGATAACCTGGTGTAATTATTAAACAAAGTATTAAAACCTTGTTACAGCTTAAGTCCCCAATTAGTTGGAATATTTGACTTCGGGTATAAGGATAATTTGACGAGGACACTCGCACTTTAAATTTATGACCGATGGACTGTTATGGACAAAAACCAGACGGACATATTAAATAATCCAGGACAAAGGACAATTAACCCATGGGCATAAAACTAAAATCAACACGTCAAACATCATGATTACGGAAGTTTAAATAAGCATAATATATTTTATTTCATTTTTCCTCGTACTTTTATTTATTGTCATTTTAATTATTGTTATTTATTTTATATTGTTAGTTAAATATCGTCATTTACTTTACGCTTCGCTTAAAATATAAAATCCACAAACCGGTCATTAAACGGTAAAACTCCTTTTATATATTATTAATATAATATATTTTGTACGAATATAATTGTTTAAAATATAGTGTGAAATAAGCCAGCTCCCTGTGGAACGAACCGGACTTACTAAAAACTATACTACTCTACGATTAGGTACACTGCCTATAATGTTGTAGCAAGGTTTAGGTATATCCCATTTGTAAATAAATAATTAAAACTTGTGTAATTTGTAACGTATTTCGTAGTAAAATATAGTACTATCACGTACCCCCACGCTACCACATCAAGTTTTTGGCGCCGCTGCCGGGGAACTTGGCGAAACGCTAGATTTTTAATTTATTTTTGTATAAATATATTTATATATCATTTTAGAAAAACAATATAAAATTTAAAAAAAAAAAACCGAAAATGCAAACTCCACGACTCGCGGAGTTTGCAGGCTTAAAACTCCACGACTCGCGGAGCCACCCTGACAGACGCACCCAGAACCCTAATTTGGCATTTATTACGAGTATAATTTAATTATTATTATTAAAACTTAATTAGGTTTATATTTAATATTAATATTTAGTTTTAGTTTTTAAATTAATTTGTATTTTAAATATTAATTAGTATTATTAAATATATATATATATATAAATTAATACTTTTATAAAATAAATAATATAAAAATAATATTTTTATAAAAATAAATAATTTTTATAACTTTAAGTTTATTTTTATATTTTGTATCTTTTCATTTGTTTTAGCGTAATATTTGTATATTTTTCGTTCGTAGCTAGTTTTAAGAAATAGTTTTTGATGTAGCTTATTTTTATTTTCTAGATTTTTAGGCTTTGCCGTAAAATCCCTTAAGTGCTTTTTCTTTAGACTAAGATTTAGGTGCTTTAGAATTTTGCGACGCCGTTTTTCGCCTTAGTTTTAAATAGATTTTAGTGCCTTTAAGTAATTGCCGTTTTCTGAATAAAATTGCATTTACCTTTAGACCTTTAGGCGCAACTTTTTAGATATAATTTTTAGACTTTTAAGTTACGACGCGCTATTTTCTTATTTTTATTTTTTGACGTTTTTCGACGCGCAATCTTTTTCTTTCTTATTTCTCGACGCTTTAGTTTTTAGGACTTAGAAATTTTCTCTATTTCTTATCTAATATCTCAAACGGAAAGAAAAATTATTTAAGTGGTTAAATTAATGGACGTTGACAATTTTCTGCTTCGTAGTAATAGTTGGATTTGTTAGTGGCTGAGTTGTGAGCTTCCGATTTAAAGGGTTCTGGCTCTCTGCTGCATCTTTTGGCTATTCGAAACGTGGACAAAAGCAGAAAAGTCAATTAATTGGACAACTTATATAAGTTTTTCTATTTTTATAACTAATAGGATAATTAGTAAATGCACCACATTGTAGCTAAAATTTGACCATCGCAATAAAATGGAAAATTTTGAAAACAAGGCTATGGAAACCCTTTTTGATATCCAAAATCAATTAAATCAATACTCTCAAACGAGTGTTGATGACAATTCGTTCGGTCAATCTTGGATCACGAATGACGAAACAATAACTGGTTGTGAAATCTGTGGAGATTATCACTCAACATGGGAATGTTATTATTACGTTCCTATGAAAAATTACGCACCCACAGAACCTGAATGGAATGATTATGAAGAATACAATTCAAATTGGGATTATTCCCAAGAATATATCCAAACTCAACAACCAGTAGACGAGGAAAATTACGTGTTTGAAAATTTATTAGACAATATGAAAATCAAACTCGAAGAACTCAATGCTCAAAATGAACAAATGAGAGGGTTTGTAAACCGGCAAGCTGAAACTCTATCAGACTACACACCTGTTGATCTGAGGAGTATTGTGCAAGAAAATCTCATATCATCGAATTTTGATGAATTCGAGAGCTCCGAAATTACCAACTATCCCGATGATACTTTTTATTCAGTCTTACCAATTTCACAACATATCGACACATTAGCCTCTACCGACGAAATCATCGATCCATCAATGGATAAAGAAGAAGTAAGGGTGACAAATTGGTACTCTTGGGAAAACGATAACGTTGAAAATTTTACCCCCGAGACCAAAATGGTGAGACCAATAAGTACCGTTAATGAAGAAGAATCTACTCCAATCCCGAAATTCATCATTCCACAACCTTCCAACCCAATATTCTCAATAGACGAGTCATCTACCAAAGATGAACTACGAGCTTTAATAGATAATGACACCTCGAATTTCACCCAATTGGGTAATAGAGGTGAAACCTTTGATCCCGAGAATGAACGGAAGGAAATGTTAGGAATTATCCACCCTATAGAAATATGTATGTCGATGTATATCGATCCATTTGACCAAGAACCAGAAAAGAGACATATTCATTTACTAAAAGCTACACTTAAAAAAGAATTAAGTAGTGACAATCGGGTGGGTCTAAACTTTAAACCCATTGATATATTTTATGCCACCCGAGATGTAAATAACTGGCTCACTATTTTAATTCGTGGAACTTATTCTACCGACTTCACATGTCGTCAGCTAAGTATGGGGAAGTCTAACACCACTTAACGTTAAATTAGGGGTTCGGGTTAGTGCATAACTCGTTAATAAACATGCATAATAAGTTAGGGTAAAAGACGCATTTTCAAAGATTAGCAAACAGTCCAGAAAAGCAACCGTTTTTGAAGAAAAACATGTGTGATAAAACAATAAAAGGAATAAACGATGAGGCGCGCCATCTATCATTCGACGAGCTTTGTAATTACAAACTGGGTATTTTTAATTACTTTTCTACACTAATCACCCTCATGAATTTATAATTATAGTCTGATTTCATGCAAATGAGGGCATTACATGATCTCAAGTGTGGGGAAGGGTTATAAATTCTCTGTGGTTTACACTTAGTTTATTTGCCAAATTTTGTGAAAATTTGAAAAATTTTCAACTAAATGAAGTCAAAATCATGTTTATACATCTTTATGAACGATGAAAACTAGGTGTTAATACTGAAATTATCGTTACCTCGAAAAGGACATAAATTGAGAAACAACCAAAAACGCTTGAATTCATTTAAAATGGAATAAAGGAGAATAAAAAGGTAAAGAAAGAAACTAAGTGTGGGGAAAATGTACCAAGTTATTTAAAAACTATCTATCACATGTTTGTGCAAAGTTATTGCAGGTGTTTTTGTTTTGGACTAAATTAACTGTTTTACCCGATGAAAGAAAAGAAAAGATGGATCTACACGATGAATCAATTCCATCATTAAGAGAAAGTAAAGTCTTCCGAAAAAGACACGCGCTTCTTGGTTTAGGTCAAGAAGTTGTCGTCCAGACCAGCTGTAGGTTGACGAAAAATCTAGAAAAGTCATCTCTAAAATCAACAGGAAATCCACGGACCTCAGCATCAAACAGGGTCGTCAAGTGGTCAGATTTATCCTAACCATGAGAAGGATTTATCTCGTACAATGGGGGGCACCTTGCAAATTAGCTTGATAAGACTAATGAATCAGATCCCCAGAAAGGATAATCTCCTTAAAAGATCAAAAATCAGCTTTTAAGACTGATATTACTCAATCCTTGAGATTGACCTTAAAGATTGAGAATTCAAACTCATGGAATTCAATGATATCTAAACTCGAGCTTGAACGAGAAAATATTTTGATCAAAAGTTATAAACCGATTTATTTTCTGAAAACCTATTTTCAATGCGTTCATTACCATTGAACGTAAAATCCTAGGAATTCACCTGGAATTCATTAGGTCACCTGAACCAAATCGGGTGTCAACCGTAAGAACGGTGGTTGCATAGCATGGTCAAAGACAGGACCTTGTGCCAGACCGAAAAAATTATAGGATGATCTTTACTATTGCTCCTACAAAGGATAGTAATTGCGTCCGACACGTTATAGACCATAATTAAATGCATGTCATTAGACATTGCCTTAACAGTTTCTTGTTCATCGCTTTCCTTTACAACCGGACGGTAGTTTGCCGAAAGGTAATATACGGGACAAGTGAACTGGATGTGTTGCTTTCCTAATACAAGGTTAGCAAGTGGGTAACACAAAACCACAAGTGTTGAGCTAAAATTTTCAAATCCGAAACCCATACAACCCATAAAAATATTTTGCAAACACCGGTGAAGGGTTATTCCGGAAAACTTGTCTAGGGTAAAAGCTAGATTGAATTTTCAAAAGATCAAATGTTTTCATAAAGATCCAATTTCCTAACGGATCTAAATTTTCATAGTCATGTGGGACTGTAAACCGCCTTTCAAATGTGCACTTTGCTTTGGAAACCGAAAGTAAATCGGCTATTTGATTGCAAGTGTCGTTGACCTAAACCCGAGGCAACTGTGGATGACACACCCACCTTTAACCATGGTTCTATCGTTACTATCATTGTTTATACCACCATATCAAAATCACTTATGTACAAAGTGTGATGAATAAAAAAGTGATTCATTTATGTTTTTATTTCAAGTTCTGTATTGCTTGAGGACAAGCAACGCTCAAGTGTGGGGATGTTTGATAAGGCTAAAAAAGAACATATATTTCATAGCAATATCCCTCCTAAATAATAGGTTTTCATATGTAATTGTATTATATTTTCATTGTAATTGTTTAAATAAATAAGTGCAAAGATAAAAGGCGAAAACGAAGATTTGAAGACACAAACGTCCAAAAAGCTCAAATGTTCAAGATACAATTCAAAAGGTTCAATTTATTGATGAAAAACGTCTAAAAATGACAAGAGTACAAGTTACAAAACGCAAAGTACAAGATATTAAATTGTACGCAAGGACGTTCGAAAATCCGGAACCGGGACATGAGTCAACTATCAACGCCCGACGCAATGGACCAAAAATTATGAGTCAACTATGCATAAGAATAAAATATAATATAAAAATAATTATATAAATTATTTATATATTATAAATATATATATAATCATGTCGACAAGCTATGAGACAAAGGATCCTGAGCTGGATTTTCAAACTCCACGACTCGCGGAGTTTGAAGGCCAAAAACTCCACGACTCGCGGAGCTGTCAGAAATCAAAACGCCTATAAAAGGCCATGCATTCTGCCGAGTTTATATATAAAAAATAATAATAATAATACTCTGTAATAAATATATATATATATATATATATATATATATATATATATATATATATATATATATATATATATATATATATATATAATATATATAGTATAGGGTAGTTTTATATTAGATTAGTTCGGGTTATGTAAAAGTTATTTTTACGGGTTTTTGAAGTCGAAATTCTGTCCGTGTAACACTACGCGATAAATACTCAATGTAAGTTATGTTCTCCTTTTTAAATTAATGTCTCGTACTTAAGTTATTATTATGCTTATTTGAACCAAAGTAATCATGATGTTGGACTAAATATTAAAGATGGGGTAATTGGGCTTTGTACCATAATTGGGGTTTGGACAAAAGAACGACACTTGTGGAAATTAGAGTATGGGCTATTAATGGGCTTTATATTTGTTTAACTAAATGATAGTTTGTTAATTTTAATATAAAGATTTACAATTGGACGTACCTATAAATAACCACATACACTCGATCGGACACGATGGGCGGGATATTTATATGTACGAATAATCGTTCATTTAACTGGATACGGGAATGGATTAATAGTCTATGAAATTATTAAAACAGGGGTGAAATTTTGTACAAGGACACTTGGCATAATTGATAACAAAGTATTAAAACCTTGGGTTACACGCAGTCGATAACCTGGTGTAATTATTAAACAAAGTATTAAAACCTTGTTACAGCTTAAGTCCCCAATTAGTTGGAATATTTGACTTCGGGTATAAGGATAATTTGACGAGGACACTCGCACTTTAAATTTATGACCGATGGACTGTTATGGACAAAAACCAGACGGACATATTAAATAATCCAGGACAAAGGACAATTAACCCATGGGCATAAAACTAAAATCAACAAGTCAAACATCATGATTACGGAAGTTTAAATAAGCATAATATATTTTATTTCATTTTTCCTCGTACTTTTATTTATTGTCATTTTAATTTTTGTTATTTATTTTATATTGTTAGTTAAATATCGTCATTTACTTTACGCTTCACTTAAAATATAAAATCGACGAACCGGTCATTAAACGGTAAAACCCCTTTTATATATTATTAATATAATATATTTTGTACGAATATAATTGTTTAAAATATAGTGTGAAATAAGCCAGCTCCCTGTGGAACGAACCGGACTTACTAAAAACTATACTACTCTACGATTAGGTACACTGCCTATAATGTTGTAGCAAGGTTTAGGTATATCCCATTTGTAAAAAAATAATTAAAACTTGTGTAATTTGTAACGTATTTCGTAGTAAAATATAGTACTATCACGTACCCCCATGCTACCACATCTGTTATATACATAAAAATGAGACTATTAATTTAAGAAACTTGAAAACGATATATATAACGATTATCGTTATAACAACGTCTTACTAGGTACATATGAATCATATTAAGATATTGATACACTTGGTTAATTATGTTAAATGATAAGTAAATATATTATTAAGTGTATTAACAATGAAATACATATGTAAAAATAAGACTACTAACTTAATGATTTCGAAACGAGACATATATGTAACGATTATCGTTGTAACGACATTTAACTGTATATATATCATAATAAGATATATTATATATCATAATATCATGATAATATAACAATTTAACATCTCATTTGTTATAATAAACAATGGGTTAACAACATTCAACAAGATCGTTAACCTAAAGGTTTCAAAACAACGTTTACATGTAACGACTAACGATGACTTAACGACTCAGTTAAAATGTATATACATGTAGTGTTTTAATATGTATTCATACACTTTTTAAAGACTTCAAGACACTTATCAAAATACTTCTACTTAACAAAAATTCTTACAATTACATCCTCGTTCAGTTTCATCAACAATTCTACTCGTATGCATCCGTATTCGTACTCGTACAATACACAGCTTTTAGATGTATGTACTATTGGTATATACACTCCAATGATAAGCTCTTAGCAGCCCATGTGAGTCACCTAACACATGTGGGAACCATCATTTGGCAACTAGCATGAAATATCTCATAAAATTACAAAAATATGAGTAATCATTCATGACTTATTTACATGAAAACAAAATTACATATCCTTTATATCTAATCCATACACCAACGACCAAAAACACCTACAAACACTTTCATTCTTCAATTTTATTCATCTAATTGATCTCTCTCAAGTTCTATCTTCAAGTTCTAAGTGTTCTTCATAAATTCCAAAAGTTCTAGTTTCATAAAATCAAGAATACTTCCAAGATTGCAAGTTTACTTCCAAGTTTTCTAAATCCATTCCAAGTAATCATCCAAGATCAAGAAACCTTTGTTACTTACAGTAGGTTATCTTTCTAATACAAGGTAATAATCATATTCAAACTTTAATTCAATTTCTATAACTATAACAATCTTATTTCGAGTGGAAATCTTACTTGAAATTGTTTTCGTGTCATGATTCTGCTTCAAGAACTTTCAAGCCATCCAAGGATCCTTTGAAGCTAGATCTATTTTTCTAATTTCCAGTAGGTTTATCCAAGGAACTTGAGGTAGTAATAATGTTCATAACATCATTCGATTCATACATATAAACCTATCTTATTCGAAGGTTTAAACTTGTAATCACTAGAACATAGTTTAGTTAATTCTAAACTTGTTCGCAAATAAAAGTTAATCCTTCTAATTTGACTTTTAAAATCAACTAAACACATGTTCTATATCTATATGATATGCTAACTTAATGATTTAAAACCTGGAAACATGAAAAACACCGTAAAACCGGATTTACGCCGTCATAGTAACACCGCGGGCTGTTTTGGGTTAGTTAATTAAAAAACTATGATAAACTTTGATTTAAAAGTTGTTATTCTGGGAAAATGATTTTTATTATGAACATGAAACTATATCCTAAAATTATGGTTAAACTCAAAGTGGAAGTATGTTTTCTAAAATGGTCATCTAGACGTCGTTCTTTCGACTGAAATGACTACCTTTACAAAAATGACTTGTAACTTATTTTTCCGACTATAAACCTATAATTTTTCTATTTAGATTCATAAAATAGAGTTCAATATGAAACCATAGCAATTTGATTCACTCAAAACGGATTTAAAATGAAGAAGTTATGGGTAAAACAAGATTGGATAATTTTTCTCATTTTAGCTATGTGAAAATTGGTAACAAATCTATTCCAACCATAACTTAATCAACTTGTATTGTATATTATGTAATCTTGAGATACCATAGACACGTATACAATGTTTCGACCTATCATGTCGACCCATCTATATATATATTGCGGAACAACCATAGACACTCTATATGTGAATGTTGGAGTTAGCTATACAGGGTTGAGGTTGATTCCAAAATATATATATAGTTTGAGTTGTGATCAATACTGAGATACGTATACACTAGGTCGTGGATTGATTCAAGATAATAGTTATCGATTTATTTCTGTACATCTAATTGTGAACAACTAGTTGTAGGTTATTAACGAGGACAGCTGACTTAATAAACTTAAAACATCAAAATGTATTAAAAGTATTGTAAATATATTTTGAACATACTTTGATATATATGTATATATTGTTATAGGTTCGTAAATCAACCAGTGGCTAAGTCTTACTTCCCGACGAAGTAAAAATCTGTGAAAGTGAGTTATAGTCCCACTTTAAAAATCTAATATTTTTGGGATGAGACCTGCAGGTTTTATAAATGATTTACAAAATAGACACAAGTACGTGAAACTACATTCTATGGTTGAATTATCAAAATCGAATATGCCCCTTTTTATTAAGTCTGGTAATTTAAGAATTAGGGAACAGACACCCTAATTGACGCGAATCCTAAAGATAGATCTATTGGGCCTAACAAACCCCATCCAAAGTACCGGATGCTTTAGTACTTCGAAATTTATATCATATCCGAAGGGTGTCCCGGAATGATGGGGATATTCTTATATATGCATCTTGTTAATGTCGGTTACCAGGTGTTCACCATATGAATGATTTTTATCTCTATGTATGGGATGTGTATTGAAATATGAAATCTTGTGGTCTATTGTTACGATTTGATATATATAGGTTAAACCTATAACTCACCAACATTTTTGTTGACGTTTAAAGCATGTTTATTCTCAGGTGAATACTAAGAGCTTCCGCTGTTGCATACTAAAAATAAGGACAAGATTTGGAGTCCATGCTTGTATGATATTGTGCAAAAACTGCATTCAAGAAACTTATTTCGTTGTAACATATTTGTATTGTAAACCATTATGTAATGGTCGCGTGTAAACAGAATATTTTAGATTATCATTATTTGATAATCTACGTAAAGCTTTTTAAACCTTTATTGATGAAATAAAGGTTATGGTTTGTTTTAAAATGAATGCAGTCTTTGAAAAACGTCTCATATAGAGGTCAAAACCTCGCAACGAAATCAATTAATATGGAACGTTTTTAATCACTAAGAACGGGACATTTCATAAATGGGGGTTGTTTAATGGGGCACTTATATGATATAGTGTTTTGAGAATTGGTTTGAATTTGATACCATGGAACACGAACATATGTTGTGAATACTTGCTTTTGTCTAAATGCCTAATTGAAGTTGAGACGAGTATTAATGGTACTTGGTGCAAGTATGTGGAACATGTTGATTTTTCTAACGCTAACTTTTCGATGTTTTGTGTTTGGTTTGGTTTTTGTTTCATGTGTGTAGAGAAGCAGATTTGATGCTCCATCATCCTCCACGGCTCAATCCCGAAGGGATGAAGAGCGAAGAACTAATCCGGAGGTTTGGTTGCAAAAAGTTGAGGAGCAATTCTCGGAATATTTTGGATACATTTCAGCTCGGAATATTCAAGCGACCTGGTATTTTAGTTGGGATGAGTTGAATAGTGCATCTAGTGAGGTTAGGGAGGATATTGCTTATATGTTGGTGATGTCGAGACAGGGGGTCGATCTTGGCACTTGGGAACGTGCTTTTTCATTAAGAGGCGATCTTTACCATGAGTTAATTGTTGAGTTTTTCTCCTCTTTAAGTTTCCGTTCTCGAAGGGATGGGACGGATCAAGCCTTTTTGACATTTCATTTAGGAGGAGAAAGTCGAGCCATGAGTCGAATTGATTTATCTCGAGCACTAAATTTGTATGAAGAATTGGATGAAAAGTCTTTAACACGCTATTTGAGAAAAAAAACTGAGTTCATGGGGAATCAGGATGATTATAACGAGCGAGACTTTTGGTTTGAAATTTCAGGTTTGACTCCATTTGTGTCTAATGAGTCGAAAGGGTCCGACATTCGAAGCAGAGATCTACGGTTACTCCATAAACTGTTGTCGTGTACTTTTTGTGGACGAAGAAATGGAAACGATAAGGTTAATTCTACTGAGTTGTGGATAATGCATCGATTTTGGGCTAATGCGCATGTTGATTTGTGTATGTTGGTTGCTACATATTTATCTAATCAGTCGAGGGAGACACGCTCTTCGAGGCCACTGCTGGGTGGTCATTTTGTTACAACATTTTTAACAGTCATTTTGTTACAACCTCACAACGAAATCAATTAATATGGAATGTTTTTAATCAATAAGAACGGGACATTTCAGTTGGTATACGAGTGTTGGTCTTAGAGAACCAGAAAATTTGCATTAGTGTGTCTTATCGAGTTTGTTAGGATGCATTAGTGAGTCTGGACTTCGACCGTGTTTTCTTTAAAAATGATTGCTTAACATTTTTGTTGGAAACTATATATTATTAACATGTATATATTATGTGATATATTAATCTCTTAACATGTTTGATATTGTGTGATAGATGTCTACCTCTAGCACAAATCCCATTGACTCACCTAATAATAACGAAGAGTCGAATATATATTGGACTGATTCACAAGTTCCCGAAGAGGAACCGGAAGAAGAATCAAAACCGGAAGAAGAATCAGAACCGGAAGAGGAGGAACCGGAGGAGGAAATAGAACCGGTGGGGGAAATAATAAAACGGTTAAGTAAAAGAAAATCCTCAACCAACCGACCAAGGTTAATTATGGTCAATGGTGTTTCCGCCAAGGAAGCAAAATATTGGGAGGATTACCAATTCTCCGATGAATCGGCTTCCGATGAGAATTCCGATGATGTTATAGAAATTACCCCAACTGAATTTAAAAAGGCAACAGAAAATAATAAGGGAAAGGGCATAAAAATAGAGAAATCTAATTCCAACCCCGATGAACTTTATATGTATCGTCAACCCCCGAAGTCCTTAAGTTGTAACAATGACCCGGGAACCTCTAAACCACCAGGTTTTTCTAAACCGTTGTGAAAAACGACAGCTAGTATTAGGGGAACATCATATAGAAACTTGTCAAAACGAACCAAAACCGAAGAAGAAGAAACGAGCGAGTCGGAATAAGATAGTTGTATTCGTGTGGTGTAATATTTGTAATATAGTGTGCTTATGCTTTATGATATATGTAAAAATTGCTTGTATTAATAAGTATTTTTTTATGAATCTAACTCTTGTCTATTTTACAGTATAAAAACACAAAATGGATAGACAACACAATATTTTAAGAGACCTACCCGGAGACATGATTGATGAAATCTTGTCTAGAGTCGAACAGAATTCCTCGACACAACTATTTAAGGCGAGATCAGTTTGTAAGACATTCGAAGAACGTTCCAAGAATTCCTTGGTTTATAAAAGGCTTTCGTTCGAAAGATGGGGGATATCACATTGGGAAATCCATAAGTTACGATGTGTTTACTTTGACGCATATATTGCGGGGAACCCAAATGCTATTTTACGCAACGGGTTAAGAAATTATTTTGACTCAATATATCCGAATATAGGACTTCGTGATTTAGAAAAAGCGGCTAACATGCAACATAAAGAAGCATGTTATGCTTACGGCTTAGTAATGTTCACTTCTCACCAAAGTGAGAACAAGAACATCGGGCTACAACTATTAAACAAAACGTTCCCACAAGTGACGGAGTCGGTAATTGGGGTAAGAAATGAGGTTTTTAGATTGTTAAGGGACTGTTGGATATTACGTAACCCTCGTCCCTTTGATGACGTTACAACACGCTGTCTTATCAACGGCCATAACGGTTATGTTCCACAAGACCAAGGATGGGAAGTAGTCCTAGTAAAACCAGAATGCATGACTTGTTTCTGGACGTATGAATTACGTGTCTTTATTGCCTTTGCTGAATGACTTGTGTACTAGCTAGAATTATCTTCACAACTATCTTGTATCAAAGTTATTGTGTGCTATATTTCATGCTTTATGTAAAATAAGCGGTATTGTAAGTTTGTAAAATATTGTATAAAAGTTTGAATGCGAAATATTATTATAATCAGTTTTTCATATAGAATTGTAGTAGTTGAATTGTATATTAGCTACTAAGTATGAACTTAACGGGTAGGTACTACCCGAATTTAAACTTATAAAACACTAATATTAAGAAAAAGCTTTTATAAATGAGTTCATATTATGCTACGAAATACTATTAACTACTCTTAATATTCTATATGATTAACTTGTTCCATTTTACTATTTTGAAGGAAATGGCACCGACTACTCGACACACCGTGAATATGAATGAAGAGGAATTCCGTACTTTTCTAGCTTCAAACATAGCCGCAGTACAGGCTGCGCTACATACCAATAATAACCTTGGATCTAGCAGTACAGAAAATCGTGTAGGATGCACCTACAAAGAATTCACTGCCTGCAAACCTTTGGAATTTGATGGAACCGAAGGACCGATCGGATTGAAACGGTGGACCGAGAAGGTCGAATCGGTGTTTGCCATAAGTAAGTGTACTGAAGAGGACAAAGTGAAGTACGCTATGCATACCTTCACAGGTTCTGCGTTAACATGGTGGAATACCTATCTAGAGCAAGTGGGACAAGATGATGCGTACGCACTACCGTGGTCAGCATTCAAGCACTTGATGAACGAGAAGTACCGTCCCAGAACCGAGGTCAATAAGCTCAAGACAGAACTTAGAGGGTTACGAACCCAAGGATTTGATATTACCACGTACGAAAGACGATTCACAGAATTGTGCCTATTGTGTCCGGGAGCGTTCGAAGATGAGGAAGGGAAGATCGACGCGTTTGTGAAAGGATTACCGGAAAGAATCCAAGAAGATATAAGTTCACACGAGCCCGCCTCCATACAACAGGCATGTAGAATGGCTCACAAACTAGTGAACCAGATTGAGGAAAGAATTAAAGAACAGACGGCTGAAGAGGCCAATGTGAAGCAATTCAAAAGAAAGTGGGAGGAAAACGGTGATAAGAATCACCAATACAACAACAACAACAGCAATTACAATAATAATCGCAACAATTATCCCAACAATCGCTACATCAATCGCAACTACAACAAATGGCCCAACAACAACAACAACAACAACAACAACAACAACAACAACAACAACAACAACAACAACAACAATCATCCCAACAACAATAACAACCGCAACAACAACAACAATCAGAAGCAGCTATGCCAAAGGTGTGAAAAGTATCACTCGGGGTTCTGCACCAAATTTTGCAACAAGTGTAAAAGAAATGGTCATAGCGCGGCGAAGTGTGAGGTCTACGGACCAGGGGTTAACAAAACGAAAGGAACAAATGGTGTCGGAATGAGTAATGGCGGAGCAAGTAGTGTCGGAGAAAGTTATGCCAATGTAGTTTGTTATAAATGTGGAAAACTGGGCCACATTATTAGAAATTGCCCGAACCAGGAGAACACAAATGGACAAGGTCGTGGAAGAGTTTTCAATATTAATGCGGCAGAGGCACAGGAAGACCCGAAGCTTGTTACGGGTACGTTTCTTATTGACAATAAATCTACTTACGTTTTATTTGATTCGGGTGCGGATAGAAGCTATATGAGTAGAGATTTTTATGCTAAATTAAGTTGTCCATTGACGCCGTTGGATAGTAAATTTTTACTCGAATTAGCAAATGGTAAATTAATTTCAGCAGATAATATATGCCGGAATCGAGAAATTAAACTGGGTAGCGAAATATTTAAGATTGACTTGATACCAGTAGAGTTAGGGAGTTTTGATGTGATAATCGGTATGGACTGGTTGAAAGAAGTGAAAGCAGAGATCGTTTGTTACAAAAATGCAATTCGCATTATACGAGAAAAAGGAAAACCCTTAATGGTGTACGGAGAAAAGGGCAACACGAAGCTACATCTTATTAGTAATTTGAAGGCACAAAAACTAATAAGAAAAGGTTGCTATGCTGTTCTAGCACACGTCGAGAAAGTACAAACTGAAGAAAAGAGCATCAATGATGTTCCTGTCGTAAAAGAATTTCCTGATGTATTTCCGAAAGAATTACCGGGACTACCTCCACATCGATCTGTTGAATTTCAAATAGATCTTGTACCAGGAGCTGCACCAATAGCTCGTGCTCCTTACAGACTCGCACCCAGCGTGATGAAAGAACTACAAAGCCAATTACAAGAACTTTTAGAGCGTGGTTTCATTCGACCAAGCACATCACCGTGGGGAGCTCCTGTTTTGTTTGTCAAGAAGAAAGATGGTACATTCAGGTTGTGTATCGACTACCGAGAGTTGAACAAACTTACCATCAAGAACCGCTACCCACTACCGAGAATCGACGACTTATTTGATCAACTACAAGGCTCGTCTGTTTATTCAAAGATTGACTTACGTTCCGGGTATCATCAAATGCGGGTGAAAGAAGATGATATTTCAAAGACTGCTTTCAGAACACATTACGGTCATTACGAGTTTATAGTCATGCCGTTTGGATTAACTAATGCACCAGCTGTGTTCATGGACCTTATGAACCGAGTGTGTGGACCATACCTTGACAAGTTTGTCATTGTTTTCATTGATGACATACTTATTTACTCAAAGAATGACCAAGAACACGGTGAACATTTGAGAAAGGTGTTAGAAGTATTGAGGAAGGAAAAATTGTACGTTAAATTTTCAAAGTGTGCATTTTGGTTGGAAGAAGTTCAATTCCTCGGTCACATAGTGAACAAAGAAGGTATTAAGGTGGATCCGGCAAAGATAGAAACTGTTGAAAAGTGGGAAACCCCGAAAACTCCGAAACACATACGCCAGTTTTTAGGACTAGCTGGTTACTACAGAAGGTTCATCCAATACTTTTCCAGAATAGCAAAACCCTTGACTGCATTAATGCATAAAGGGAAGAAATTTGAATGGAAGGATGAACAAGAGAAAGCGTTTCAGTTATTGAAGAAAAAGCTAACTACGGCACCTATATTGTCATTGCCTGAAGGGAATGATGATTTTGTGATTTATTGTGACACATCAAAACAAGATCTCGGTTGTGTATTAATGCAACGAACGAAGGTGATTGCTTATGCATCTAGACAATTGAAGATTCACGAACAAAATTATATGACGCATGATTTGGAATTAGGCGCGGTTGTTTTTGCATTAAAGACTTGGAGGCACTACTTATATGGGGTCAAAAGTATTATATATACCGACCACAACAGTCTTCAACACATATTTAATCAGAAATAACTGAATATGAGGCAGCGTAGGTGGATTGAATTGTTGAATGATTACGACTTTGAGATTCGTTACCACCCGGGGAAGGCAAATGTGGTAGCCGATGCCTTGAGCAGAAAGGACAGAGAACCCATTCGAGTAAAATCTATGAATATAATGATTCACACTAACCTTACTACTCAAATAAAGGAGGCGCAACAAGGAGTTTTAAAAGAGGGAAATTTAAAGGATGAAATACCCAAAGGATCGGAGAAGCATCTTAATATTCGGGAAGACGGAACCCGGTATAGGGCTGAAAGAATTTGGGTACCAAAATTTGGAGATATGAGAGAAATAGTACTTAGAGAAGCTCATAAAACCAGATACTCAATACATCCTGGAACGGGGAAGATGTACAAGGATCTTAAGAAACATTTTTGGTGGCCAGGTATGAAAGCCGATATTGCTAAATATGTAGGAGAATGTTTGACGTGTTCTAAGGTCAAAGCTGAACATCAGAAACCATCAGGTCTACTACAACAACCTGAAATCCCGGAATGGAAATGGGAAAACATAACCATGGATTTCATTACTAAATTGCCAAGGACTACAAGTGGTTATGATACTATTTGGGTAATAGTTGATCGTCTCACCAAGTCAGCACACTTCCTGCCAATAAGAGAAGATGACAAGATGGAGAAGTTAGCACGACTGTATTTGAAGGAAGTCGTCTCCAGACATGGAATACCAATATCTATTATCTCTGATAGGGATGGCAGATTTATTTCAAGATTCTGGCAGACATTACAGCAAGCATTGGGAACTCGTCTAGACATGAGTACTGCCTATCATCCACAAACTGATGGGCAGAGCGAAAGGACGATACAAACGCTTGAAGACATGCTACGAGCTTGTGTTATTGATTTTGGAAACAGTTGGGATCGACATCTACCGTTAGCAGAATTTTCCTACAACAACAGCTACCATTCAAGCATTGAGATGGCGCCGTTTGAAGCAGTTTATGGTAGAAAGTGCAGGTCTCCGATTTGTTGGAGTGAAGTGGGGGATAGACAGATTACGGGTCCGGAGATAATACAAGAAACTACCGAGAAAATCAACCAAATTCAACAAAGATTGAAAACCGCCCAGAGTTGACAAAAGAGCTACGCGGACAGTAAAAGAAAAGATATAGAGTTTGAAATTGGAGAAATGGTCATGCTTAAGGTTTCACCTTGGAAAGGCGTTGTTCGATTTGGTAAACGGGGGAAACTAAATCCAAGGTACATTGGACCATTCCAGATTATAGATCGTGTCGGACCAGTAGCTTACCAACTGGAGCTACCTCAACAACTCGCGGCTGTACATAACACTTTCCACGTCTCAAATTTGAAGAAATGTTTTGCTAAAGAAGATCTCACTATTCCGTTGGACGAAATCCAAATCAATGAAAAACTTTAATTCATTGAAGAACCCGTCGAAATAATGGATCGTGAGGTTAAGAGACTTAAACAAAACAAGATAACGATTGTTAAGGTTCGATGGAATGCTCGTAGAGGACCCGAGTTCACCTAGGAGCGTGAAGATCAGATGAAGAAGAAATACCCGCATTTATTTCCAGAAGATACGTCAACACCTCCAACTGCTTAAAATTTCGGGACGAAATTTATTTAACGGGTAGGTACTGTAGTGACCCGAACTTTTCCACATTTATATATATATTAAATGAAATTGTTATTTACATGATTAAGTGTTTCCAACATGTTAAGCAATCAAACTTGTTAAGAATTGATTAATTGAAATAGGTTTCATATAGACAATTGACCACCCAAGTTGACCGGTGATTCACGAACGTTAAAACTTGTAAAAACTATACGATGACATATATATGGTTATATATATAGTTAAAATGATTTTATTAAAAGTATGTATCTCATTAGGTATTTTAACAATGAGTTATATACATAAAAATGAGACTATTAATTTAAGAAACTCGAAAACGATATATATAACGATTATCGTTATAACAACGTCTTACTAGGTACATATGAATCATATTAAGATATTGATACACTTGGTTAATTATGTTAAATGATAAGTAAATATATTATTAAGTGTATTAACAATGAAATACATATGTAAAAATAAGACTACTAACTTAATGATTTCGAAACGAGACATATATGTAACGATTATCGTTGTAACGACATTTAACTGTATATATATCATACTAAGATATATTATATATCATAATATCATGATAATATAATAATTTAACATCTCATTTGTTATAATAAACAATGGGTTAACAACATTCAACAAGATCGTTAACCTAAAGGTTTCAAAACAACGTTTACATGTAACGACTAACGATGACTTAACGACTCAGTTAAAATGTATATACATGTAGTGTTTTAATATGTATTCATACACTTTTGAAAGACTTCAAGACACTTATCAAAATACTTCTACTTAACAAAAATTCTTACAATTACATCCTCGTTCAGTTTCATCAACAATTCTACTCGTATGCACCCGTATTCGTACTCGTACAATACACAGCTTTTAGATGTATGTACTATTAGTATATACACTCCAATGATAAGCTCTTAGCAGCCCATGTGAGTCACCTAACACATGTGGGAACCATCATTTGGCAACTAGCATGAAATATCTCATAAAATTACAAAAATATGAGTAATCATTCATGACTTATTTACATGAAAACAAAATTACATATCCTTTATATCTAATCCATAAACCAACGACCAAAAACACCTACAAACACTTTCATTCTTCAATTTTCTTCATCTAATTGATCTCTCTCAAGTTCTATCTTCAAGTTCTAAGTGTTCTTCATAAATTCCAAAAGTTCTAGTTTCATAAAATCAAGAATACTTCCAAGATTGCAAGTTTACTTCCAAGTTTTCTAAATCCATTCCAAGTAATCATCCAAGATCAAGAAACCTTTGTTACTTACAGTAGGTTATCTTTCTAATACAAGGTAATAATCATATTCAAACTTTAATTCAATTTCTATAACTATAACAATCTTATTTCGAGTGGAAATCTTACTTGAAATTGTTTTCGTGTCATGATTCTGCTTCAAGAACTTTCAAGCCATCCAAGGATCCTTTGAAGCTAGATCTATTTTTCTCATTTCCAGTAGGTTTATCCAAGGAACTTGAGGTAGTAATAATGTTCATAACATCATTCGATTCATACATATAAAGCTATCTTATTCGATGTTTTAAACTTGTAATCACTAGAACATAGTTTAGTTAATTCTAAACTTGTTCCCAAATAAAAGTTAATCCTTCTAACTTGACTTTTAAAATCAACTAAACACATGTTCTATATCTATATGATATGCTAACTTAATGATTTAAAACCTGGAAACATGAAAAACACCGTAAAACCGGATTTACGCCGTCATAGTAACACCGCGGGCTGTTTTGGGTTAGTTAATTAAAAAACTATGATAAACTTTGATTTAAAAGTTGTTATTCTGGGAAAATGATTTTTATTATGAACATGAAACTATATCCAAAAATTATGGTTAAACTCAAAGTGGAAGTATGTTTTCTAAAATGGTCATCTAGACGTCGTTCTTTCGACTGAAATGACTACCTTTACAAAAAAGACTTGTAACTTATTTTTCCGACTATAAACCTATACTTTTTATATTTAGATTCATAAAATAGAGTTCAATATGAAACCATAGCAATTTGATTCACTCAAAACGGATTTAAAATGAAGAAGTTATGGGTAAAACAAGATTGGATAATTTTTCTCATTTTAGCTACGTGAAAATTGGTAACAAATCTATTCCAACCATAACTTAATCAACTTGTATTGTATATATTATGTAATCTTGAGATACCATAGACACGTATACAATGTTTCGACCTATCATGTCGACCCATCTATATATATATTGCGGAACAACCATAGACACTCTATATGTGAATGTTGGAGTTAGCTATACAGGGTTGAGGTTGATTCCAAAATATATATATAGTTTGAGTTGTGATCAATACTGAGATACGTATACACTGGGTCGTGGATTGATTTAAGATAATAGTTATCGATTTATTTCTGTACATCTAATTGTGGACAACTAGTTGTAGGTTACTAACGAGGACAGCTGACTTAATAAACTTAAAACATCAAAATGTATTAAAAGTATTGTAAATATATTTTGAACATACTTTGATATATATGTATATATTGTTATAGGTTCGTGAATCAACCAGTGGCCAAGTCTTACTTCCCGACGAAGTAAAAATCTGTGAAAGTGAGTTATAGTCCCACTTTTAAAATCTAATATTTTTGGGATGAGAATACATGCAGGTTTTATAAATGATTTACAAAATAGACACAAGTACGTGAAACTACATTCTATGGTTGAATTATCGAAATCGAATATGCCCCTTTTTATTAAGTCTGGTAATCTAAGAATTAGGGAACAGACACCCTAATTGACGCGAATCCTAAAGATAGATCTATTGGGCCTAACAAACCCCATCCAAAGTACCGGATGCTTTAGTACTTCGAAATTTATATCATATCCGAAGGGTGTCCCGGAATGATGGGGATATTCTTATATATGCATCTTGTTAATGTCGTTACCAGGTGTTCACCATATGAATGATTTTTATCTCTATGTATGGGATGTGTATTGAAATATGAAATCTTGTGGTCTATTGTTACGATTTGATATATATAGGTTAAACCTATAACTCACCAACATTTTTGTTGACGTTTAAAGCATGTTTATTCTCAGGTGAATACTAAGAGCTTCCGCTGTTGCATACTAAAAATAAGGACAAGATTTGGAGTCCATGCTTGTATGATATTGTGTAAAAACTGCATTCAAGAAACTTATTTCGTTGTAACATATTTGTATTGTAAACCATTATGTAATGGTCGCGTGTAAACAGAATATTTTAGATTATCATTATTTGATAATCTACATAAAGCTTTTTAAACCTTTATTGATGAAATAAAGGTTATGGTTTGTTTTAAAATGAATGCAGTCTTTGAAAAACGTCTCATATAGAGGTCAAAACCTCGCAACGAAATCAATTAATATGGAACGTTTTTAATCGATAAGAACGGGACATTTCATAAATGGGGGTTGTTTAATGGGGCACTTATATGATATAGTGTTTTGAGAATTGGTTTGAATTTGATACCATGGAACACGAACATATGTTGTGAATACTTGCTTTTGTCTAAATGCCTAATTGAAGTTGAGACGAGTATTAATGGTACTTGGTGCAAGTATGTGGAACATGTTGATTTTTCTAACGCTAACTTTTCGATGTTTTGTGTTTGGTTTGGTTTTTGTTTCATGTGTGTAGAGAAGCAGATTTGATGCTCCATCATCCTCCACGGCTCAATCCCGAAGGGATGAAGAGCGAAGAACTAATCCGGAGGTTTGGTTGCAAAAAGTTGAGGAGCAATTCTCGGAATATTTTGGATACATTTCAGCTCGGAATATTCAAGCGACCTGGTATTTTAGTTGGGATGAGTTGAATAGTGCATCTAGTGAGGTTAGGGAGGATATTGCTTATATGTTGGTGATGTCGAGACAGGGGGTCGATCTTGGCACTTGGGAACGTGCTTTTTCATTAAGAGGCGATCTTTACCGTGAGTTAATTGTTGAGTTTTTCTCCTCTTTAAGTTTCCGTTCTCGAAGGGATGGGACGGATCAAGCCTTTTTGACATTTCATTTAGGAGGAGAAAGTCGAGCCATGAGTCGAATTGGTTTGTCTCGAGCACTAAATTTGTATGAAGAATTGGATGAAAAGTCTTTAACACGCTATTTGAGAAAAGAAACTGAGTTCATGGGGAATCAGGATGATTATAACGAGCGAGACTTTTGGTTCGAAATTTCAGGTTTGACTCCATTTGTGTCTAATGAGTCGAAAGGGTCCAACATTCGAAGCAGAGATCTACGGTTACTCCATAAACTGTTGTCGTGTACTTTTTGTGGACGAAGAAATGGAAACGATAAGGTTAATTCTACTGAGTTGTGGACAATGCATCGATTTCGGGCTAATGCGCATGTTGATTTGTGTATGTTGATTGCTACATATTTATCTAATCAGTCGAGGGAGACACGCTCTTCGAGGCCACTGCTGGGTGGTCATTTTGTTACAACGTTTTTAACAGTCATTTTGTTACAACCTCGCAACGAAATCAATTAATATGGAACGTTTTTAATCAATAAGAACGGGACATTTCAGTTGGTATCCGAGCGTTGGTCTTAGAGAACTAGAAAATTTGCATTAGTGTGTCTTATCGAGTTTGTTAGGATGCATTAGTGAGTCTGGACTTCGACCGTGTTTTCTTTAAAAAAGATTGCTTAACATTTTTGTTGGAAACTATATATTATTAACATGTATATATTATGTGATATATTAATCTCTTAACATGTTTGATATTGTGTGATAGATGTCTACCTCTAGCACAAATCCCATTGACTCACCTAATAATAACGAAGAGTCGAATATATATTGGACTGATTCACAAGTTCCCGAAGAGGAACCGGAAGAAGAATCAGAACCGGAAGAAGAATCAGAACCGGAAGAAGAATCAGAACCGGAAGAGGAGGAACCGGAGGAGGAAATAGAATCGGTGGGGGAAATAATAAAACGGTTAAGTAAAAGAAAATCCTCAACCAACCGACCAAGGTTAATTATGGTCAATGGTGTTTCCGCCAAGGAAGCAAAATATTGGGAGGATTACCAATTCTCCGATGAATCGGATTCCGATGAGAATTCTGATGATGTTATAGAAATTACCCCAACTGAAGTGTGGGGTGGGGATGTAAAATCTCTCGGGTTGGTTGTTAATAAAATCATCATCATACTAGTTTTGATATTAAAAGACTTGACGTTTCACGGGTTTTGATCGTAAAATTTTTTTTTTTTTGAAAAATTTAGGGTAAATATAAAAAAAAATGAGAAAAGTTAGTAGAAAAAGAAGAAAAAAATAGAAAAACAATTGAAAATTCGGCCAAAACCTTTATTTTGATAATTAGCTTGGTATTTTATGGTATAATTCGCTTTTTCAAAGAAGCCAAAAGTGTTCCACATGTTCATTACCGTTGGACATGAAATCCTACGAGTTCGGGGAACTCAATAGTAGGTCACCTGTACCAAAACGGGTGTAAACCGTGAGAGAGCGGTGATTACATAGCGTGATTGTGACCGAATCACGTGCTAGATCAAAAACTTTTGGTTACTTGGTATAGCAGACTTCCGAAACTATATCATTTTATTATTACATCATTTAATGGTGTGATACTGTGGGAAGAGGAGCCTCGAGTTTCACCAGTGCTGTCCTTTTTAGGAGCAATAGCTACGTGCTTGTGTTTGCTTAGACAACACAACCCATAGCTAAAAGATATGGCACCCAAAGGTTTTTGGGATTTATTGGAAGGGTAGTATCTACTTCTTACCTTTCTTAAAACAAGCAGAAAAGCTTGTCATGTGGGAAGTAGGCAAACCGGTGTCAATTGAAACAGATTGGCACTTCTGAGTGACTCAGATCCACTCATTAAGGAAGTAAAGTCTTCTGACCGCTTTACTTGGTACGTATACCTCTTAAGCGTGCCATTTCATTACCCATCATATCACGATGAGGTACTGTTAGAGGAGAAAGTCTTGAACTTTCAAAACATGTTCATTATTTTGAATGTGAAATCCTACATGAACATGAAAGTTCATACGTAGGTCATCTGTACCAAGGCGGGTGTCAACCGTATGGACGGTGATAGTGGCGTGAGGTCGAAACCAGACCATTCGCTAGATCGAAAACAAAAACAGGGCGATCCTCATTGTTTCTCCTAACAAGGACAATGTTGCACCCGACCACCTTATTTAACCACACAGGATGTATCTTTTCCATCCTTAAGGGAGTCAAGTCTCCCGAACGACACACTTGCTGATTTGTTTCAGAAGATGTAGTCCAGACTAGTTGTAGGGTGACGAAAAATCTTGAAAAGTCATTGCTAAAATTGACTGGAAATCTACCAGACCTCAACGTCAAACAGGGAAACTGGTAGTCGAAGCTTATCTCAATGAGGGAGATTTGCTAGTCAAATGGGAAGCGCACCATGATACACAAAATGTCAGTGATTGATCAGATTCCCAGTGGATAACCTCCGGAAAGGTAAGATATCAGCTTTTAAGCCTGATGAACCTCAATCTTTATGGTTGACTTAACGGATTAGATGATCACCTCATGATTATCGATGATATCTGGACGTAATGTGTATCCTCCTAAGCACATTATTTTCTTACTGACATCTCGCGATGTTAGGTACTGTGGGAGGCTTGGTTTGACCAATTGCGGGGTAGCCCGTGCGTTCTTTTGGCACATTTGTTCGATTGCTATACTTGTTGGTGCTTGGTTTCCACTTGATTCCCGTTTTCTTTGAAGACTTATTTTGTGATTCGAGATTCTCTACTTCATCATTATGGTACGTTACTCGAGATTATCTTTGGTTACTATATTCATTACATATTGATCGTGGTTTGGGAAGTTACTTTGGGGGAATGCAAGTGGGAACCATGGTTGTTACTTACTCCAAATCGTATCCACGCTAGTTGTTTGTTTGGTTTCTTGTTCGTTTGGTTCTACATACATGTTTGAAGATGTTATTATATGGTAGAAGATCATTATCGAGTTTAATTGCTTGAGGACAAGCAAAACTCTAGTGTGGGGTGGTTTGATATCGCATATTTTATACAGGTTTTCCTTAGCGATATCGATCATAATTTAGTCCATTCGGATACGATTTGGTGTTTATTTTGATAATATTGGGAATGTTCGAGTTTGAAGAGCTTCTTGTAGAAGAGATGCGGTTTTTGAAGCTTTTGAGGCATTTTATCGATTGGTTGTTATTATTAGTGCATCGAGGATTAAAACGTTAATGTTTTATTGATTAATGAGGTGTTGAGATAATTAAAGCAAGTAAAAATAGAAAAATAAACGTGGGATTCAGTTTCAGTTGTTTGTCGCGGCGCGACAAATGTGTCCGCGGCGCGACGTTTGCCTATTTTCCAGATCAGAAGTTGGTTTAAAAGGGGTTTCAGATTCAGTGTTATGTCGCGGCGCGAGGATTTGGGTCGCGGCACGATTGTCTATCGGTTCAGGTAATTTTGGCAAGTATAAAAGGCCCGAAAAATACCCTAATTATTCATTTCTTCCATCCAGACGAATTGTGGCAGCTTTTGGACGATTTTTGGTGATCTTTGGAGAACTCCAAGGTCATTCTAAGGCATCAATCATTCCGGAAACAAGTTTCGATCCGTTTATCATTCAAGAGTCAATCATTAATTAGGTTAATCTCTTTGTTTAAAACAATGAATTCTTCTATTACTTTGATTGTTATTTTGGTTTTAGCTATGATTTTTGGCTAAGTCTTTAATGTTTGTCTAGATTGAATATTTGCATGTGTTTGGATGATACTTTGTAGTTTTATTGATTAATGCATGATAATTATGAGTTTTGATTAAGAACCATTCTTGTGGGTGTTGATTATTGTTACTAGGTTGATTAGTGAATCTTGTTTGAACAAAGGGAACCCTGTTTCAATTTAGTGATCTAATTTCCAATTGATTTGTCTTAACCGATTGGGTGCTTACTGGACCAAGGGGGTAAACCAGGTAGCTTTGATTGAACAAAATAGGGGTGAATTGTGTGGAGCGAACGCGTAACCAATTGAATCTTAATCTTGTAGTTAGTTAATTACTAAGTCACAAACGAAAGAGGTCTTTGGTGAAAGGGAACCCTAAGCCAATAAATCCTAGTTTGACGTGTTTGCTAAAAGAGAACTCTGGGTAAACTGACTCTGTAGTTGCGTGCATTGATAAATAGAACTAGTGCTTAATAACAAATCATCCAACACTGCGAATAGGAGATCTAGGCGAGCATTCCTTTATCTATTGAATTCAAACTATCTTTATTTTCCGTTGAGTCTGCAATTTGATTTATTTAAACTTAAAAACCCAAAAATATTGTCTTTTACTTTTGATCTATCTTTGATTTGGCTAATCGTTAAATAGCCACAAAACAAATATTCTCGTACTTTCGATTTTCATAGATTAACTTAGTTTACTTTATTAGTTGCAATCTTAATTCTCACGTTAAAACTGTCCTTGGAACGATCTTGGATTTTACCAGATTCTATACTGCTACACGATCGGGTACACTGCCCGTTAGTGTGTAGTAATCATTTAACCGGCATTTTTCCAATATAAATTATAGACACGATAATACACATCAGTATCTATGGTGCGTATGACGTTGTTGTTCGAGGTACAGATTGTGATATTGAGGTGTGGGATGCGGATGTTGTTGTTGGTGGTGGTGGTGATGGTACTGTTGGTGTTGCCGATGGTGGTACTGTTGCTGCCGGTGCTGCTGCTGGTGCTTGTAATCTTTGCACCACATCTCCAAAGCCACTACCCGAGCGCGAAGCTCGTTGACTTCTTCTATTACACAGGGGCGATTGTCGGTTTGGACGAGTGGACGAATAAGATCTAGAATTTGAGATAATATATAATCGTGACGAGACACTCTGGAAATGAGAGAGAAAATGGTGTATCGAATAGGTTCGCCAGTAAGTGCTTCAGGTTCTTCGCCAAGAGGGCAATGTGGTGGATAGAAGGGATCACCTTCTTCTTGTCTCCAATGACTAAGTAGGCTACGAACTCATCCCCAATTCATCCAGAATAGGTGATGGCTAATCGGTTGATCCATTCCGGTCACACTGCTTTCGGAGCTCGAGTGAAACTCCATATCGGAATAGTTGTCGAAATCTAAGGAATTTGAACTAGATACGTGATCCATCTTGTATAATCAGGGAATTGATTTTGATTTGAGATAGATTATAGGATTTAGTTTGGTATTCTCCGATACATAATTTACATATGTATATATAATACCAAAATCCCAAAAGTTACGGAGAAATTTTCGGAAAGTGTAAGACAAAGTTTACTGTAATAGATATGCTTAAGATAAGAAATTTGTCCATACACTATCTATGCAATCAATGCAGTAAAACGTGTCTAGACTTAGGAATGATAAGCAAAACTCGGTAAAAATAGATACGGTCATAGTCCAGACTCACTAATGCATCCTAACAATTACCAGTTAAACACACTAATGCAAATTCTGGTTTTCTATGACCTCAAGCTCTGACACCAACTATGACGATCCTTCCAAATCCCTTTGGACGAATACATCATTCATCGATTTCATCGTGAGGTTTTTACCTCTATATGATACGTTTTGTAAACATTGCATTCTTTTAAAAAGGCGCACCATAAATGAATATACAAATCCAAGGTTTTTGACGTCTGATGATTTCTACGTATAGACAATCACCGTATATAATAGTTTACAATACTACATCCGTTGACAATACTGTCAAAATAAGATACATGGTGATGATTTTGTGATTGCAAAGTTTTCTTGAATAAAGCATGTATGACTCCATGCACATAGCTTGTATAACGTATAAGCGAACAGCGGAAGACTTCTATCAACCTTTAGAATAAACATGATTAAAAGTGTCAACACAAAGGTTGGTGAGTTCATAGTTTTAATGTTTCGCATAATTCATATATAAAGGTGGATCACAAGATTTCAGTTATTTCATCCGAAACGTTTATCAAAATATTCTACGAAATTGAGCACCCTGGTAACTAAACTTAACGTATATATAATTTATACTCTTTGTATAATCATCTTAATAATACACGCAAACCAACGTGTACGCTTCTCAAACAGCATACGTCCGTTAAAAGGCTAGTGCTCTAGCTCGAACGGGGATATCAAGCCCTATGGATCCATATACAACTATTCACGCCCACCAGTTCTTATAACTGGCAGTTACTAGTTACCAAAGCTAAGGGATTTTCGGTTCAAACTCAGTGTAGAATTTAGTATGTAATTGTATCCATTGCGTTTAAAATAAAGTGCATGTATTCTCAGCCCAAAAATATAGATTGTAAAAGCAATTAAAAAGGGAGCAAATGAAACTCACCTTAGCAGCACATAAGGTCATTCACCGAAATGTGACCGAAACTCGGAATGCAAAATAACCGTAGATCTAAACCTAGAGAACATATGTTGGTCAATACATGTCTAATAAACTAGGTCAGGTCATAGTGTATCACAGTCCTAATGCTCGAGACCGACATGTGAAAGTTAACAAAAGTCATTTCAAAAGTCAACCTGGCCCAATTTGATCTTTAAATCTATATATGTTTATTATATTAACATAGTATAAGTCTTGATAGTTGAACGAATTTATAGTTTATCAAACTCAAAACATTATTTATTTCAAGAGTTATATTGTATTTGAATGATCATGGCAATTGGATATATTTTAACATTTCATATAGTTTTCCAATACTTGTAAAACTAGATTTAGTATTTATAAAGCTTTAAAACATGATAAGACAGTCAACTTTGATAATTGGTCAACAAAACGAGACGTGCCTTACATAGAAATTCATTTACTCGATTAGTAATATATAAAAATTCCATTTATCAATCTCTTAGATAAGTTGTTTAAATATTAATTTACAGTTTCAAACATAATTTCAATTAACGTTAACCATGATTCAGTTGACCATATCTTTTAATCTGTTCCTCGAAAACACACGATTTCTAAATGAAAAGTTAATAATTTTTTGCCAGCTTTCCAAAAACATACATATCATATACTTTATATCAGTAGCATATGTATCAAATTCGTAAATCATCATAAACTATCTATCGACAAAATTAAAGCATATATGCATGCATAAACATATATACTCGAGCACTAGACATGGATACACTATTAATATATAAAAATTAAATTACGAGTACTCACGTATCAATATTGAGATTCAATATTGCAGGAAAGGTACGTAGACGCAACGGAGATGATAAATACTAAATTGACCTCACGAGCATACCCATGAACCATACTCATCACCTCCATAGCTATAACCCATAATTTCCTTAGCCCTATCCTACCCGAAAAATCTATTTTTAAATTACTCCATCAACACTCCGTCGTAGTATTTTATGTATATACTAATAATAATACTAATACTACTAATAATAATATTAATAATAATCTTTAATAATAATAATAATAATAATAATAATAATAATAATAATAATAATAATAATATATAGAACATAGAGATTGAGAGATGTGTGTGTTCTCTCGAGCCAAAAACTATCGAATTTATAGATGTGGCCAGGAATCTCACCCCATGCGATCGCATGGGTATTGTCAGTGTGTGCCATGCGATCGCATGGACAGTTGTTATGCACCCTATCTCTTTTGTTTTCATTCTGCCGACGCCCAATTCTCATTTCTCATTTGATTAGTATAAATAATATTATTTAATATATAATATATTTAATCTTTAGAATTAATTAAATATTATATTATATTATATTTACGTGCATAGTAAAAATGTAATTTTTGTTCAAATGACTCGTGCGTTGCCACTCGACTCATGTGAAATGTCCCGTTCATATTGATTATAAACGTTCCATATTAATTGATTTCGTCGCGAGGTTTTGACATCTATATGAGACGTTTTTCAAAGACTGCATTCATTTTTAAAACAACCATAACCTTTATTTTATCGATAAAGGTTTAAAAAGCATTACGTAGATTATCAAATAATGATAATCTAAAATATACCATTTACACACGACCATTACATAATGGTTTACAATAAGAATATATTACATCAAAAATAAGTTTCTTGAATGCAGTTTTTACATTATATCATACAAGCATGGACTCCAAATCTTGTCCTTATTTTAGTATGCAATAGCGGAAGCTCTTAATAATCACCTGAGAATAAGCATGCTTTAAACGTTAACAAAAATGTTGGTGAGTTATAGGTTTAACCTACATATTTATCAATCGAAATAATAGACCACAAGATTTCATATTTCAATATACATCCCATACATAGAGATAAAAAAATCATTCATATGGTGAACACCTGGTAACCGACATTAACAAGATGCATATAAGAATATCCCCTATCATTCCGGAAAATCCTTCGGACATGATAAAAACGAATTCGAAGTACTAAAGCATCCGGTACTTTGGACGGGGTTCGTTAGGCCCAATAAATCTATCTTTAGGATTCGCGTCAATTAGTAGATCAGTTTACTAATTCTTAGGTTACCAAGCAAAAGGGGCATATTTGGCTTCGATCATTCACCCATATAATGTAGTTTCATTTACTTGTGTCTATTTCGTAAAACATTTATAAAACTGCATGTATTCTCATCCCAAAATATTAGATTTTAAAAGTGGGACTATAACCCACTTTCACAGATTTTTACTTCGTCGGGAGTAAGACTTGGCCACTGGTCGATTCACGAACCTATAACAAGTATATACATATATATATCAAAGTATGTTCAAAATATATTTACAACATTTTTAATACATTTTGATGTTTTAAGTTTATTAAGTCAGCTGTCCTCGTTAGTAACCTACAACTAGTTGTCCATAGTTAGATGTACAGAAATAAATTGATATATATTATCTTGAATCCATCCACGACCCAGTGTATACACGTCTCAGGATAGATCACAACTCAAAGTATATATATTTTTGGAATCAACCTCAACCCTGTATAGCTAACTCAAACATTACTGCATATAGAGTGTTTATGGTTGTTCCAAATAATATATATACATGGGTCGATATGATATGTCAAAACATTTGCATACGTGTCTATGGTATCCCAAAATTACATAATATATTAGAATACATGTATAATACAATATAAGTTAGCTAGGATATGATTTGTATAGAATTGTTACAATATTTCCCGTAGCTACAACAATCAAAAAATATCCAATCTTGTTTTACCCAAAACTTCTTCGTTTTAAATCCGTTTTGAGTGAATCAAATTGCTATGGTTTCATATTGAACTTTATTATATGAATTTAAACAGAAAAAGTATAGGTTTATAGTCAAAAATATAAGTTACAAGTCGTTTTTGTAAGAGGTAGTCATTTCAGTCGAAAGAACGACGTCTTGATGACCATTTTGAAAAACATACTTCCACTTTGACGGCGTATGTCCGGTTTTACGGTGTTTTTCGTGTTTCCAGGTTTTAAATCAATAAGTTAGCATATCATATAGATATATAACATGTGTTTAGTTGATTTTAAAAGTCAAGTTATAAGGATTAACTTTTGTTTGCGAAACAAGTTTAGAATTAACTAAACTATGTTCTAGTGATTTCAAGTTTAAACCTTCGAATAAGGTAGTTTTATATATATGAATCGAATGATGTTATGAACATCATTACTACCTCAGGTTTTGTAGATAAACCTACTGGAAATGAGAAAAATAGATCTAGCTTCAAAGAATCCTTGGATGGCTTGAAAGTTCTTGAAGCAGAATCATGACACGAAAACAAGTTCAAGTAAGATTTCCACTCGAAATAAGATTGTTATGTAGTGACCCGAACTTTTCCATGCTTATATATATTAATTGAGATTGATATTTACATGATTAAATGTTTCCAACATGTTAAGCAATCAAACTTGTTAAGACTTGATTAATTGAAATAGGTTTCATATAGACAATTGACCACCCAAGTTGACCGGTGATTCACGAACGTTAAAACTTGTAAAAAAAAAAAAAACTATATGATGACATATATATGGTTATATATATAGTTAACATGATATTATGATAAGTAAACATATCATTAATTATATTAACAATGAACTACATATGTAAAAACAAGACTACTAACTTAATGATTTTGAAACGAGACATATATGTAACGTTTATCGTTGTAACGACATTTAATGTATATATATCATATTAAGAGATATTCGTACATCATAATATCATGATAATATAATAATTTAAAATCTCTTTTGATATTATAAACATTGGGTTAACAACATTTAACAAGATCGTTAACCTAAAGGTTTCAAAACAACACTTACATGTAACGACTAACGATGACTTAACGACTCAGTTAAAATGTATATACATGTAGTGTTTTAATATGTATTTATACACTTTTGAAAGACTTCAATACACTTATCAAAATACTTCTACTTAACAAAAATGCTTACAACTACATCCTCGTTCAGTTTCATCAACAATTCTACTCGTATGCACCCGTATTCGTACTCGTACAATACACAGCTTTTAGATGTATGTACTATTGGTATATACACTCCAATGATCAGCTCTTAGCAGCCCATGTGAGTCACCTAACACATGTGGGAACCATCATTTGGCAACTAGCATGAAATATCTCATAAGATTACAAAAATATGAGTAATCATTCATGACTTATTTACATGAAAACAAAATTACATATCCTTTATATCTAATCCATACACCAACGACCAAAAACACCTACAAACACTTTCATTCTTCAATTTTCTTCATCTAATTGAACTCTCTCAAGTTCTATCTTCAAGTTCTAAGTGTTCTTCATAAATTCCAAAAGTTCTAGTTTCATAAAATCAAGAATACTTTCAAGTTTGCTAGCTCACTTCCAATCTTGTAAGGTGATCATCCAACCTCAAGAAATCTTTGTTTCTTACAGTAGGTTATCATTCTAATACAAGGTAATAATCATATTCAAACTTTGGTTCAATTTCTATAACTATAACAATCTTATTTCAAGTGATGATCTTACTTGAACTTGTTTTCGTGTCATGATTTTGCTTCAAGAACTTTGAGCCATCCAAGGATCCATTGAAGCTAGATCCATTTTTCTCTTTTCCAGTAGGTTTATCCAAGGAACTTAAGGTAGTAATGATGTTCATAACATCATTCGATTCATACATATAAAGCTATCTTATTCGAAGGTTTAAACTTGTAATCACTAGAACATAGTTTAGTTAATTCTAAACTTGTTCGCAAATAAAAGTTAATCCTTCTAACTTGACTTTTAAAATCAACTAAACACATGTTCTATATCTATATGATATGCTAACTTAATGATTTAAAACCTGGAAACACGAAAAACACCGTAAAACCGGATTTACGCCGTCGTAGTAACACCGCGGGCTGTTTTGGGTTAGTTAATTAAAAACTATGATAAACTTTGATTTAAAAGTTGTTATTCTGAGAAAATGATTTTTATTATGAACATGAAACTATATCCAAAAATTATGGTTAAACTCAAAGTGGAAGTATGTTTTCTAAAATGGTCATCTAGACGTCGTTCTTTCGACTGAAATGACTACCTTTACAAAAACGACTTGTAACTTATTTTTCCGACTAGAAACCTATAATTTTTTTGTTTAGATTCAAAAAATAGAGTTCAATATGAAACCATAGCAATTTGATTCACTCAAAACGGATTTAAAATGAAGAAGTTATGGGTAAAACAAGATTGGATAATTTTTCTCATTTTAGCTACGTGAAAATTGGTAACAAATCTATTCCAACCATAACTTAATCAACTTGTATTATATATTATGTAATCTTGAGATACCATAGACACGTATACAATGTTTTGACCTATCATGTCGACACATCTATATATATTTCGGAACAACCATAGACACTCTATATGTGAATGTTGGAGTTAGCTATACAGGGTTGAGGTTGATTCCAAAATATATATAGTTTGAGTTGTGATCAATACTGAGATACGTATACACTGGGTCGTGGATTGATTCAAGATAATATTTATCGATTTATTTCTGTACATCTAACTGTGGACAACTAGTTGTAGGTTACTAACGAGGACAGCTGACTTAATAAACTTAAAACATCAAAATATATTAAAAGTGTTGTAAATATATTTTGAACATACTTTGATATATATGTATATATTGTTATAGGTTCGTGAATCAACCAGTGGCCAAGTCTTACTTCCCGACGAAGTAAAAATCTGTGAAAGTGAGTTATAGTCCCACTTTTAAAATCTAATATTTTTGGGATGAGAATACATGCAGGTTTTATAAATGATTTACAAAATAGACACAAGTACGTGAAACTACATTCTATGGTTGAATTATCGAAATCGAATATGCCCCTTTTTATTAAGTCTGGTAATCTAAGAATTAGGGAACAGACACCCTAATTGACGCGAATCCTAAAGATAGATCTATTGGGCCTAACAAACCCCATCCAAAGTACCGGATGCTTTAGTACTTCGAAATTTATATCATATCCGAAGGGTGTCCCGGAATGATGGGGATATTCTTATATATGCATCTTGTTATTGTCGGTTACCAGGTGTTCACCATATGAATGATTTTTATCTCTATGTATGGGATGTGTATTGAAATATGAAATCTTGTGGTCTATTGTTACGATTTGATATATATAGGTTAAACCTATAACTCACCAACATTTTTGTTGACGTTTTAAGCATGTTTATTCTCAGGTGATTATTAAGAGCTTCCGCTGTTGCATACTAAAATAAGGACAAGATTTGGAGTCCATGTTTGTATGATATTGTGTAAAAACTGCATTCAAGAAACTGATTTCGATGTAACATATTTGTATTGTAAACCATTATGTAATGGTCGTGTGTAAACAGGATATTTTAGATTATCATTATTTGATAATCTACGTAAATCTTTTTAAACCTTTATTTATGAAATAAAGGTTATGGTTTGTTTTAAAAATGAATGCAGTCTTTGAAAAACGTCTCATATAGAGGTCAAAACCTCGCAACGAAATCAATTAATATGGAACGTTTTTAATCAATAAGAACGGGACATTTCAGTTGGTATCCGAGCGTTGGTCTTAGAGAAGCAGAAAATTTGCATTAGTGTGTCTTATCGAGTTTGTTAGGATGCATTAGTGAGTCTGGACTTCGACCGTGTTTTCTTTAAAAATGATTGCTTAACATTTTTGTTGGAAACTATATATTTTTAACATATGAATATTATGTGATATATTAATCTCTTAACGTGTTTGATATTATGTGATAGATGTCTACCTCTAGAACAAGTCCCATTGACTCACCTAATAATAATGAAGAGTCAAATGTAAATTGGAATGATTTGTGGACTGATTCACAAGTTCCCGAAGAGGAACCGGAAGAAGAGTCGGAACCGGAAGAAGAATCGGAACCAGAAGAAGAATCGGAACCGGATGAAGAAATAGAACCGGTGGGGGAAATAATAAAACGGTTAAGTAAAAGAAAATCCTCAACCAACCGACCAAAGTTAATTATGGTCAATGGTGTTTCCGCCAAGGAAGCAAAATATTGGGAGGATTACCAATTCTCCGATGAATCGGATTCCGACGAGAATTCCGATGATGTTATAGAAATTACCCCAACTGAATTTAAAAAGGCAAAAGAAAATAATAAGGGAAAGGGCATAAAAATAGAGAAATCTAATTCCAACCCCGATGAACTTTATATGTATCGTCAACCCCCGAAGTCCTTAAGTTGTAACAATGACCCGGGAACCTCTAAACCACCAGGTTTTTCTAAACCAATGTGGACAACGACGGCTCGTATTAGGGGAACATCATATATCCCTAGAAACTTGGCAAAACGAACCAAAACCGAAGAAGAAGAAACGAGCGAGTCGGAATAAGATAGTTGTATTCGTGTGGTGTAATATATGGAATATAGTGTTCTTATGCTTTATGATATATGTAAAAAAATTGCTTGTATTAATAAGTATTTTTTTTTTATGAATCTAACTCTTGTCTATTTTACAGTTTAAAAACACAAAATGGATAGACAACCCAATATTTTAAGAGACCTACCCGGAGACATGATTGGTGAAATCTTGTCTAGAGTCGGCCAGAATTCTTCGGCACAACTATTTAAGGCGAGATCAGTTTGTAAGACATTCGAAGAACGTTCCAAGAATGTCTTGGTTTATAAGAGACTTTCGTTTGAAAGATGGGGGATATCACATTGGGAAACCCATAAGTTACGATGTGTTTACTTTGACGCATATATTGCGGGGAACCCAAATGCTATTTTACGCAACGGGTTAAGAAATTATTTTGACTCAATATATCCGAATATTGGATTTCGTGATTTAGAAAAAGCGGCTAACATGCAACATAAAGAAGCATGTTATGCTTACGGATTAGTAATGTTCGCTTCTCACCAAAGTGAGAACAAGAACATCGGGCTACAACTATTAAACAAAACGTTTCCACAAGTGACGGAGTCGGTAATTGGGGTAAGAAATGAGGTTTTTAGATTATTACGGGACTGTTGGACATTACGTAACCCTCGTCCCTTTGACGACGTTACAACACGCTGTCTTATCAATGGCCATAACGGTTATGTTGCACAAGACCAAGGATGGGAAGTAGTCCTAGTAAAACCAGAATGCATGACTTGTTTCTGGACGTATGAATTACGTGTCTTTATTGCCTTTGCTGAACGACTTGTGTACTAGCTAGAATTATCTTCACAACTATCTTGTATCAAAGTTATTGTGTGCTATATTTCATGCTTTATGTAAAATAAGCGGTATTGTAAGTTTGTAAAATATTGTATACAAGTTTGAACGCGAAATATTATTATAATCAGTTTTTCATATAGAATTGTAGTAGTTGAATTGTATATTAGCTACTAAGTATGAACTTAACGGGTAGGTACTACCCGAATTTAAACTTATAAAACGCTAATATGAAGAAAAAGCTTTTATAAATGAGTTCATATTATGCTACGAAATACTATTAACTACTCTTAATATTCTGTATGATTAACTTGTTCCATTTAACTATTTTGAAGGAAATGGCACCGACTACTCGACACACCGTGAATATGAATGAAGAGGAATTCCGTACTTTTCTAGCTTCAAACATAGCCGCAGTACAGGCTGCACTACATACCAACAATAACCTTGGATCTAGCAGTACAGGAAATCGTGTAGGATGCACCTACAAAGAATTCACTGCCTGCAAACCTTTGGAATTTGATGGAACCGAAGGACCGATCGGATTGAAACGGTGGACTGAGAAGGTCGAATCGGTGTTTGCCATAAGTAAGTGTACTGAAGAGGACAAAGTAAAGTACGCTACGCATACCTTCACAGGTTCTGCGTTAACATGGTGGAATACCTATCTAGAGCAAGTGGGACAAGACGATGCGTACGCACTACCGTGGTCAGCATTCAAGCACTTGATGAACGAGAAGTACCGTCCCAGAACAGAGGTCAATAAGCTCAAGACAGAACTTAGAGGGTTACGAACCCAAGGATTTGATATTACCACGTACGAAAGACGATTCACAGAATTGTGCCTATTGTGTCCGGGAGCATTCGAAGATGAGGAAGAGAAGATCGACACGTTTGTGAAAGGGTTACCGGAAAGAATCCAAGAAGATATAAGTTCACACGAGCCCGCCTCCATACAACAGGCATGTAGAATGGCTCACAAACTCGTGAACCAGATTGAAGAAAGAATTAAAGAACAGACTGCTGAAGAGGCCAATGTGAAGCAAGTCAAAAGAAAGTGGGAGGAAAACGGTGATAAGAATCACCAATACAACAACAACAGCAATTACAACAATAATCGCAACATCAATCGCAACTACAACAAACGGCCCAACAACAACAACAACAACAACAACAACAACAGCAGCAACTACAACAATCATCCCAACAACAATAATAACCGCAACAACAACAACAATCAGAAACAGCTATGCCAAAGGTGTGAAAAGAATCACTCGGGGTTCTGCACCAAATTTTGCAACAAGTGTAAAAGAAATGGTCATAGCGCGGCGAAGTGTGAGGTCTACGGACCAGGGGTTAATAGAACGAAAGGAACAAATGGTGTCGGAACGAGTAATGGCGGAGCAAGTAGTGTCGGAGCAAGTTATGCCAATGTAGTTTGTTATAAATGTGGAAAACCGGGCCACATTATTAGAAATTGCCCGAACCAGGAGAACACGAATGGACAAGGCCGTGGAAGAGTTTTCAATATTAATGCGGCAGAGGCACAGGAAGACCCGGAGCTTGTTACGGGTACGTTTCTTATTGACAATAAATCTGCTTACGTTTTATTTGATTCGGGTGCGGATAGAAGCTATATGAGTAGAGATTTTTGTGCTAAATTAAGTTGTCCATTGACGCCTTTGGATAGTAAATTTTTACTCGAATTAGCAAATGGTAAATTAATTTCAGCAGATAATATATGTCGGAATCGAGAAATTAAACTGGTTAGCGAAACATTTAAGATTGATTTGATACCAGTAGAGTTAGGGAGTTTTGATGTGATAATCGGTATGGACTGGTTGAAAGAAGTGAAAGCGGAGATCGTTTGTTACAAAAATGCAATTCGCATTATACGAGAAAAAGGAAAACCCTTAATGGTGTACGGAGAAAAGGGCAACACGAAGCTACATCTTATTAGTAATTTGAAGGCACAAAAACTAATAAGAAAAGGTTGCTATGCTGTTCTAGCACACGTTGAGAAAGTGCAAACTGAAGAAAAGAGCATCAATGATGTTCCCATTGCAAAAGAATTTCCCGATGTATTTCCGAAAGAATTACCGGGATTACCCCCACATCGATCCGTTGAATTTCAAATAGATCTTGTACCAGGAGCTGCACCAATAGCTCGTGCTCCTTACAGACTCGCACCCAGCGAGATGAAAGAACTGCAAAGCCAATTACAAGAACTTTTAGAGCGTGGTTTCATTCGACCAAGCACATCACCGTGGGGAGCTCCTGTTTTGTTTGTCAAGAAGAAAGATGGTACATTCAGGTTGTGTATCGACTACCGAGAGTTGAACAAACTTACCATCAAGAACCGCTACCCACTACCGAGAATCGACGACTTATTTGATCAACTACAAGGCTCGTCTGTTTATTCAAAGATTGACTTACGTTCCGGGTATCATCAAATGCGGGTGAAAGAAGATGATATTCCAAAGACTGCTTTCAGAACACGTTACGGTCATTACGAGTTTATGGTCATGCCGTTTGGTTTAACTAATGCACCAGCTGTGTTCATGGACCTTATGAACCGAGTGTGTGGACCATACCTTGACAAGTTTGTCATTGTTTTCATTGATGACATACTTATTTACTCAAAGAATGACCAAGAACACGGTGAACATTTGAGAAAGGTGTTAGAAGTATTGAGGAAGGAAGAATTGTACGCTAAGTTTTCAAAGTGTGCATTTTGGTTGGAAGAAGTTCAATTCCTCGGTCACATAGTGAACAAAGAAGGTATTAAGGTGGATCCGGCAAAGATAGAAACTGTTGAAAAGTGGGAAACCCCGAAAACTCCGAAACACATACGCCAGTTTTTAGGACTAGCTGGTTACTACAGAAGGTTCATCCAAGACTTTTCCAGAATAGCAAAACCCTTGACTGCATTAACGCATAAAGGGAAGAAATTTGAATGGAATGATGAACAAGAGAAAGCGTTTCAGTTATTGAAGAAAAAGCTAACTACGGCACCTATATTGTCATTGCCTGAAGGGAATGATGATTTTGTGATTTATTGTGACGCATCAAAGCAAGGTCTCGGTTGTGTATTAATGCAACGAACGAAGGTGATTGCTTATGCGTCTAGACAATTGAAGATTCACGAACAAAATTATACGACGCATGATTTGGAATTAGGCGCGGTTGTTTTTGCATTAAAGACTTGGAGGCACTACTTATATGGGGTCAAAAGTATTATATATACCGACCACAAAAGTCTTCAACACATATTTAATCAGAAACAACTGAATGTGAGGCAGCGTAGGTGGATTGAATTATTGAATGATTACGATTTTGAGATTCGTTACCACCCGGGGAAGGCAAATGTGGTAGCCGATGCCTTGAGCAGGAAGGATAGAGAACCCATTCGAGTAAAATCTATGAATATAATGATTCATAATAACATTACTACTCAAATAAAGGAGGCGCAACAAGGAGTTTTAAAAGAGGGAAATTTAAAGGATGAAATACCCAAAGGATCGGAGAAGCATCTTAATATTCGGGAAGACGGAACCCGGTATAGGGCTGAAAGGATTTGGGTACCAAAATTTGGAGATATGAGAGAAATGGTACTTAGAGAAGCTCATAAAACCAGATACTCAATACATCCTGGAACGGGGAAGATGTACAAGGATCTCAAGAAACATTTTTGGTGGCCGGGTATGAAAGCCGATGTTGCTAAATACGTAGGAGAATGTTTGACGTGTTCTAAGGTCAAAGCTGAGCATCAGAAACCATCAGGTCTACTTCAACAACCCGAAATCCCGGAATGGAAATGGGAAAACATTACCATGGATTTCATCACTAAATTGCCAAGGACTGCAAGTGGTTTTGATACTATTTGGGTAATAGTTGATCGTCTCACCAAATCAGCACACTTCCTACCAATAAGAGAAGATGACAAGATGGAGAAGTTAGCACGACTGTATTTGAAGGAAGTCGTCTCCAGACATGGAATACCAATCTCTATTATCTCTGATAGGGATGGCAGATTTATTTCAAGATTCTGGCAGACATTACAGCAAGCATTAGGAACTCGTCTAGACATGAGTACTGCCTATCATCCACAAACTGATGGGCAGAGCGAAAGGACGATACAAACGCTTGAAGACATGCTACGAGCATGTGTTATTGATTTCGAAAACAGTTGGGATCGACATCTACCGTTAGCAGAATTTTCCTACAACAACAGCTACCATTCAAGCATTGAGATGGCGCCGTTTGAAGCACTTTATGGTAGAAAGTGCAGGTCTCCGATTTGTTGGAGTGAGGTGGGGGATAGACAGATTACGGGTCCGGAGATTATACAAGAAACTACCGAGAAGATCATCCAAATTCAACAACGGTTGAAAACCGCCCAAAGTCGACAAAAGAGCTACGCTGACATTAAAAGAAAAGATATAGAATTTGAAATTGGAGAGATGGTCATGCTTAAAGTTGCACCTTGGAAAGGCGTTGTTCGATTTGGTAAACGAGGGAAATTAAATCCAAGGTATATTGGACCATTCAAGATTATTGATCGTGTCGGACCAGTAGCTTACCGACTTGAGTTACCTCAACAACTCGCGGCTGTACATAACACTTTCCACGTCTCGAATTTGAAGAAATGTTTTGCTAAAGAAAATCTCACTATTCCGTTAGATGAAATCCAAATCAACGAAAAACTTCAATTCATCGAAGAACCCGTCGAAATAATGGATCGTGAGGTTAAAAGACTTAAGCAAAACAAGATACCAATTGTTAAGGTTCGATGGAATGCTCGTAGAGGACCCGAGTTCACCTGGGAGCGTGAAGATCAGATGAAGAAGAAATACCCGCATCTATTTCCAGAAGATTCGTTAACACCTTCAACAGCTTAAAATTTCGGGACGAAATTTATTTAACGGGTAGGTACTGTAGTGACCCGAACTTTTCCATGTTTATATATATTAATTGAGATTGATATTTACATGATTAAATGTTTCCAACATGTTAAGCAATCAAACTTGTTAAGACTTGATTAATTGAAATAGGTTTCATATAGACAATTGACCACCCAAGTTGACCGGTGATTCACGAACGTTAAAACTTGTAAAAAAAAAAAAAACTATATGATGACATATATATGGTTATATATATAGTTAACATGATATTATGATAAGTAAACATATCATTAATTATATTAACAATGAACTACATATGTAAAAACAAGACTACTAACTTAATGATTTTGAAACGAGACATATATGTAACGTTTATCGTTGTAACGACATTTAATGTATATATATCATATTAAGAGATATTCGTACATCATAATATCATGATAATATAATAATTTAAAATCTCTTTTGATATTATAAACATTGGGTTAACAACATTTAACAAGATCGTTAACCTAAAGGTTTCAAAACAACACTTACATGTAACGACTAACGATGACTTAACGACTCAGTTAAAATGTATATACATGTAGTGTTTTAATATGTATTTATACACTTTTGAAAGACTTCAATACACTTATCAAAATACTTCTACTTAACAAAAATGCTTACAACTACATCCTCGTTCAGTTTCATCAACAATTCTACTCGTATGCACCCGTATTCGTACTCGTACAATACACAGCTTTTAGATGTATGTACTATTGGTATATACACTCCAATGATCAGCTCTTAGCAGCCCATGTGAGTCACCTAACACATGTGGGAACCATCATTTGGCAACTAGCATGAAATATCTCATAAGATTACAAAAATATGAGTAATCATTCATGACTTATTTACATGAAAACAAAATTACATATCCTTTATATCTAATCCATACACCAACGACCAAAAACACCTACAAACACTTTCATTCTTCAATTTTCTTCATCTAATTGAACTCTCTCAAGTTCTATCTTCAAGTTCTAAGTGTTCTTCATAAATTCCAAAAGTTCTAGTTTCATAAAATCAAGAATACTTTCAAGTTTGCTAGCTCACTTCCAATCTTGTAAGGTGATCATCCAACCTCAAGAAATCTTTGTTTCTTACAGTAGGTTATCATTCTAATACAAGGTAATAATCATATTCAAGCTTTGGTTCAATTTCTATAACTATAACAATCTTATTTCAAGTGATGATCTTACTTGAACTTGTTTTCGTGTCATGATTTTGCTTCAAGAACTTTGAGCCATCCAAGGATCCATTGAAGCTAGATCCATTTTTCTCTTTTCCAGTAGGTTTATCCAAGGAACTTAAGGTAGTAATGATGTTCATAACATCATTCGATTCATACATATAAAGCTATCTTATTCGAAGGTTTAAACTTGTAATCACTAGAACATAGTTTAGTTAATTCTAAACTTGTTCGCAAATAAAAGTTAATCCTTCTAACTTGACTTTTAAAATCAACTAAACACATGTTCTATATCTATATGATATGCTAACTTAATGATTTAAAACCTGGAAACACGAAAAACACCGTAAAACCGGATTTACGCCGTCGTAGTAACACCGCGGGCTGTTTTGGGTTAGTTAATTAAAAACTATGATAAACTTTGATTTAAAAGTTGTTATTCTGAGAAAATGATTTTTATTATGAACATGAAACTATATCCAAAAATTATGGTTAAACTCAAAGTGGAAGTATGTTTTCTAAAATGGTCATCTAGACGTCGTTCTTTCGACTGAAATGACTACCTTTACAAAAACGACTTGTAACTTATTTTTCCGACTAGAAACCTATAATTTTTTTGTTTAGATTCATAAAATAGAGTTCAATATGAAACCATAGCAATTTGATTCACTCAAAACGGATTTAAAATGAAGAAGTTATGGGTAAAACAAGATTGGATAATTTTTCTCATTTTAGCTACGTGAAAATTGGTAACAAATCTATTCCAACCATAACTTAATCAACTTGTATTATATATTATGTAATCTTGAGATACCATAGACACGTATACAATGTTTCGACCTATCATGTCGACACATCTATATATATTTCGGAACAACCATAGACACTCTATATGTGAATGTTGGAGTTAGCTATACAGGGTTGAGGTTGATTCCAAAATATATATAGTTTGAGTTGTGATCAATACTGAGATACGTATACACTGGGTCGTGGATTGATTCAAGATAATATTTATCGATTTATTTCTGTACATCTAACTGTGGACAACTAGTTGTAGGTTACTAACGAGGACAGCTGACTTAATAAACTTAAAACATCAAAATATATTAAAAGTGTTGTAAATATATTTTGAACATACTTTGATATATATGTATATATTGTTATAGGTTCGTGAATCAACAGTGGCCAAGTCTTACTTCCCGACGAAGTAAAAATCTGTGAAAGTGAGTTATAGTCCCACTTTTAAAATCTAATATTTTTGGGATGAGAATACATGCAGGTTTTATAAATGATTTACAAAATAGACACAAGTACGTGAAACTACATTCTATGGTTGAATTATCGAAATCGAATATGCCCCTTTTTATTAAGTCTGGTAATCTAAGAATTAGGGAACAGACACCCTAATTGACGCGAATCCTAAAGATAGATCTATTGGGCCTAACAAACCCCATCCAAAGTACCGGATGCTTTAGTACTTCGAAATTTATATCATATCCGAAGGGTGTCCCGGAATGATGGGGATATTCTTATATATGCATCTTGTTATTGTCGGTTACCAGGTGTTCACCATATGAATGATTTTTATCTCTATGTATGGGATGTGTATTGAAATATGAAATCTTGTGGTCTATTGTTACGATTTGATATATATAGGTTAAACCTATAACTCACCAACATTTTTGTTGACGTTTTAAGCATGTTTATTCTCAGGTGATTATTAAGAGCTTCCGCTGTTGCATACTAAAATAAGGACAAGATTTGGAGTCCATGTTTGTATGATATTGTGTAAAAACTGCATTCAAGAAACTGATTTCGATGTAACATATTTGTATTGTAAACCATTATGTAATGGTCGTGTGTAAACAGGATATTTTAGATTATCATTATTTGATAATCTACGTAAATCTTTTTAAACCTTTATTTATGAAATAAAGGTTATGGTTTGTTTTAAAAATGAATGCAGTCTTTGAAAAACGTCTCATATAGAGGTCAAAACCTCGCAACGAAATCAATTAATATGGAACGTTTTTAATCAATAAGAACGGGACATTTCATGTTATAGTTATAGAAATTGAATAAAAGTTTGAATATGAGTATTACTTTGTATTAGAAAGATATCTTACTGTAAATAAGAAAGATTTCTTGAGGTTGGATGATCACTTTACAAGATTGGAAGTAAGCTAGCAAACTTGGAAGTATTCTTGATTTTATGAAACTAGAACTTATAGAATTTATGAAGAACACTTAGAACTTGAAGATAGAACTTGAGAGAGATCAATTAGATGTAGAAAATTGAAGAATGAAAGTGTTTGTAGGTGTTTTTGGTCGTTGGTATATGGATTAGATATAAAGGATGTGTAATTTTGTTTACATGTAAATAAGTCATGAATGATTACTAATATTTTTGTAATTTTATGAGATATTTCATGCTAGTTGCCAAATGATGATTCCCACATGTGTTAGGTGACTCAAATGGGCTGCTAAGAGCTGATCATTGGAGTGTATATACCAATAGTACATACATCTAAAAGCTGTGTATTGTACGAGTACGAATACGGGTGCATACGAGTAGAATTGTTGATGAAACTGAACGAGGATGTAATTGTAAGCATTTTTGTTAAGTAGAAGTATTTTGATAAGTGTCTTGAAGTCTTTCAAAAGTGTATGAATACATATTAAAACACTACATGTATATACATTTTAACTGAGTTGTTAAGTCATCGTTAGTCGTTACATGTAAATGTTGTTTTGAAACCTTTAGGTTAACGATCTTGTTAAATATTGTTAACCCAATGTTTATTATATCTAAAGAGATGCTAAATTATTACATTATAATGATATCATGATATATTAATATATCTTAGTATGATATATATACAGTTAAATGTTGTTACAACGATAATCATTACATATATGTCTCGTTTCAAAATCATCAAGTTAGTAGTCTTGTTTTTACATATTTAGTTCATTGTTAATACATTTAATAATATGTTTACTTATTATTTATCATGATTAAACATAGTGTATTCATATGTATTTAGTAAGACGTTGTTATAACGATAATCGTTATATATATCGTTTCGAGTTTCTTAATTCAATAAACTCAATTTTATGTATATAACTCATTGTTAAAATACCTAATTAGATACTTACTTATCATAATATCATGTTAACTATATATATAATCATATATATGTCATCATATAGTTTTTACAAGTTTTAACGTTCGTGAATCACCGGTCAACTTGGGTGGTCAATTGTCTATATGAAACCTATTTCAATTAATCAAGTCTTAACAAGTTTGATTGCTTAACATGTTGGAAACACTTAATCATATAAATATCAATTTCATTTAATATATATAAACATGGAAAAGTTCGGGTCACTACATCATGTACCACTTTCGGTTTTTCGAGCGAACTTTCGTACGTTTAGAAAACTGGTACTTTACGTTTCGTGTAATGTACCTTTATCAATAACAAGACTCAAATCAATGAAAAATTATCCCACTCAAAGTGTAACTTATTCATTTGAGTGTTTTGGTCATTTGCTTCTATAAATCGACGTCTCATTATTTACCAATATATATTATAATAATACTATTTTAAATCCAAACGTTTTATGACTAAATTATCATTATATTTTATCACATTATAAAATATATATATTTATATATATTTTTATTCATGCCTAATATTTGTTCGTGAATCGTCGGTCAAAATCATATAAATTTTAAATTTAAATTTTGTCAGAAATTTCTGGGTTGTCACATAAACTTTCTTATTTTATTCATAATCATAATTCAACAACCTTAATTTATTAATTATATTCATTATCATTATTCATGCATAATTCATACTTATTAAACATAATCTTTTAGCATAATTTATTCATTAATCTTTAACATCTAACAACATGATCATACTTAATATAATACTTATAACCAAGGTTGAAAAAGACGTGAGACGGGGCCGAAACGTTAGCGACCTCAAAACGTCGCAACGAAAAAAAGAGGTCGAAACGGATGTTGACTAACGTTGACTTATATATATATATATATATATATATATATATATATATATATATATATATATATATATATATATATATATATATATAAAGTTGACTGTTTTTTCCGTCTTTGACCATTTTTCCGTTTTTTTCGTCTTTGACCGTTTTTCCCCGTCTTTGACCGTTTTTTTTACCTTTTTTAAGCGGTGACAGTCTTTTTTTCCGTTTCAAGGCCCGTTGCAATGATACTAAGGTAAATCCATTGCGGCGTCCGTTGCGGCGCCCGTTTCGACCGTCTTTTACAACACTGCTTATAACATAATACTTATGAATAACACTTATAAATAACTTAAAAGTAATAGATTTAAATGCATGATTAAGCTAGGGTTTAGGGATACCTTTAGAGGTTAGGATCAAGAAGAAAAAGATGGTGATTATGGAATCGTAACAACAGCAGATTCAGCAGGAAATCACGACCCAGAAGAGGGTTTCTTGGGTCTGATTGTTCGACAGAAGCAGCAGAAAAACCAGAAAAAAAATGCAGCAACAATGGACACCTTTGGGGCTGTTTCAGGGGTGAAACAGGAGCAAGAAGAGGGCTGTTTATGGGCTGAACAGCAGGCAAGAAGGTGGCAGATGCAGGCTGAAAAAGGAGCTGTAATGGAAGGGTTTGGATGTCGACTTGCAGCCGGATGTTTTGGGGTTTTTAGGTGTCAACTAAAAGGCTGTTTTGATGCTGTCTATAAATAGACAGAAAGAGGGGGAAAAGCTGGAGAAGACTGTCAACTAATGTGCAAGGCAAGGAGGAAATTTTGTGGTGCAATTTATGGAATAACATGAGTCCTTTTATAGATGTGTTAACTTGGTGATCAAGCACTTGGGTTTGATTAGGAGACAAGTAATTAGAATTAGACTAGGATTTTGCTAGATTAATGATCAAGTATTATCTCTATTTTTTTTTAATTAAGCTAACCGAATTATTTAGTACATATATTTATTTTATTTTTTACGGCATTCTGTACATATATACATATTTTTTTTACTAATTACAGATATCATTTTATTTTATTTTTTTACTTTGGTCCCATAGATTTAATTATCTTCATTCGTTCCCAAACATATCATAGTTTATATAATTGATAAATTTATTATATATATTTTTACTGTAAATATATTATTTATACATTTTATTTTGATCATAATAATATCATTAATAACAATAATAGTTATTAGGGTTTGAGTTTAATATTTAATATTAAATGGTACTAGGGTTTAGTATTTAATTTATAGGGTTAGGTTTAGGGTTTTAAATAATATTAGGGTTTTAGTTTTAATTACTCCATTTACTATATTCGGATAACAACCCTAGTGCTAATACACAGAATATGACAATGAAATCCTAAGGGCAATTTAGTAAATTCAGAATGAAAATGTGAGGGTTGTTATATACCTAGAATGAGCAACACTTGTCAAGTCGTTTAAATGTCCAATTGAGCCAAAAAAATATAAAGTTTAAACGATTTCAAGAAGCAGCGAGAAAAGACGTGGAATGAGCTTTCGCTGTTCTTCAAGGTCGGTGGGCAATACTAAAACACCCAGCAAGACCTTTTAGTATCAATAAAATACGTCGAATTATGTACACTTGTGTTATACTTCACAACATGATCACCAAAGACAACGTGCGCAACATATGCGACCTCGAAGAGGATTATCTCCGAAATCGAGATAACATGCCGCTACGTACTTGGACGGAGAGAGTTGAGCTCCAGGATCGGATGTCACGAGAGTTGCGAGATCGAAGAGCGCATCATGTCCTTCGCAACAATTTGATCGAACACATTTGGACACTCCCGGATGATTATATTGTTCGAAACAATTAGCGTTATTTATTGTGTATTTTTATCGATGTAATGTCTTTTATTTTAATTATGTCATGTATTTAGTTTTTAATAATGTAATGTTTTTATTTTTAATAATGTAATGTTTTTATTTTATTTAATAAAATGTTATTTGTATGTATCTATTGTATTTAAATAATAATTTTAAATTAGTTAAAGTTTGAAATTGAGTGTATGATAGTGAGAGTTTAGTGAAAGGAATTTTAAAGGGTTTGTGCTGATGTGACGCTGATGTGGAGGAGAGAAGTTCAGTGAAAATGTGGTATGATAGTAACTGGCCTAAGTTAGGTTTCTCCGCAATTTTTTTTCGCCGCAAGTTAGGTTTCTCCATCATCACCGTTCAACTCGAAATAAGTTTATGAATAAAACGCAACTAGTTATATTTGAAACAGAGTTTTTCTATATAAAACATTCTAGATAAATTTTATTTATATATAATATATAAACAAATCACCTAATTATATCAACCGGATGGCTAGAGGAAGTTGTAAGTTCATGAGTTTGTAAGTAAAAATACCCGAGTTCGACTCCTTCTGCCCATCCTTTTTTTTTTCGCAATTGTTTTTCTCAGTTTTCGCTCAACATTAGTTTCATAAAAGATATTAAAATGTTCCAACGCAACGCGCGGATCATTATATATATATATATATATATATATATATATATATATATATATATATATATATATATATATATATATATATGTGTGTGTGTGTGTGTGTGTGTGTGTGTGTGTGTGTGTGTGTGTGTGCGCGCGTGTTTTCCTTGAGAAGAATTAAATAAAACACTATAATACATCATGGTGTCGGTAATTAGTTTTGATAGAAATAAAGAAAACACTATAATACATCCGAGACCAAATTTTTTTCTAGTTGACATACTAAAGAACACATATTTATTTACGACTCATTAGTCATTACTTAATTCATACAAAGTATATCGTTCTTGTTATGATTTTTTTCTGGATAAAAATATGAAAACTCGTATTAAAACGAAGGCATTTTTTAAAAATAAAACGTCAAAAATCGAGGAATTCAAAGCGGGAGCCGCGGGACGAGGCTCGAACCTAGAGAGTTATAACAACTATTTATAAGAGAACATCCTCCTAAAATAATATTCAAAACACTTAACAAACAAAATTTTTATTCATATAACACGTTAATAAGGTAATTTTACTCAATTCATATTATTAATTTAATATTTAATTTGAATCATAAAATCAGGTTCAATTTGTTGAAATGATTTTCTTTGATTTTTTTTTTATAATTAGTTGTTAGAAACTAAATTTTTTAAAATAAAACTTTATAACTTTATAAAATATTATATGTGTAAGTTCATAACGAAAGTAAATAGGTTAAAGAAATGTATTATTTTTTTAATCAAGACAAAGAATGTCTAATAACATCTAATGTAAAGTATGACCATTAAGTAAACAATAAAACGCACATACCAAATTATAAGAGACTTTGTCGTCGATGCCACTCACAAACATCAAGTATTCGTCACATCATGTTACTACAAACAAATGGGCGACTAGCGACAATGCGCGTAGGCTCTCACCTAGTTGGTTATGTTTACAAATTAGCTCAAGCTCGAATATAAAGCTTATATTTGAAGCTAAAAGTCATAATTTGTTTTAGTGTATTTATGTGATAAAATAGATGGTGGTGAATGTTGATAGTAGTTAACTAGCAAGCAGTGGCGGTACCAGGATTTTTTTTCAATGGGGGCAAAAAAAAAAATTAAAATCGTAGCAATTTTTTTGGGCAAAATATGGAAGTTTTGGGGCAAAAATGAAGGTTTTTAGGCAAAATATGGAGGTTTTGGGGCAAAATATGGAGGTTTTGGGGCAAAATTTGAAGGTTTACGGGCAAAATTTGGAGGTTTACGGGCAAAATTTGAAGGTTTTAGGACAAAATATGTAGGCTTTGGAGCAAAAAAAAAATCCATTGGGGGCAAAGTCGAAAAATCCAAAATTTTTACACTGAAAATTGCAAATTCACTGGGCGCGACTGCCCCCCCTTGTCCCTTCTAAAAAACGCCCCTGCTAGCAAGGCAACTGACCGCGCGTTGCGGCGGTAGAGTTTAGTAGGCATGCGAAACTTTTAGGTAGTTACCTACAGTGCACATTACTAATACACATGTTCATACATACAGGTAGTTGTACGCACTAAAGAAACGACGGGTAACTTTGCATACTAAAGAAACGACTTACATAGTTGAACACACTAAAGAAACGACGTCTAACTTTACTAATACATAACGACGGCTAACTTTATTAATACATAGTTATTTGAGGATCTTCGTAGCTGGTGGTCAGTCTTTCTTTTTCTTTGTGGTGTTTGTTTCAACGTCTTGAAATATCGATCTTTTAGTTGAGGTGTTTGGTTGGTGTTCGTTTTGTTTGATTGGAGTTGCTGGAATAGGTGTTGCTGGAATAGGTGTTTGAGTGGTGATGTGTAATAACCCGACTTTTTTACGTTAACGTTTCGTTAAAAACTTAACAACTGTTACTTAAAATTTACAATTTTGTATGTAATATTTTTTTAATATACTATTATTAATATTGGTTATATGTTTTTTTAAAAACACTACGGTTAGTGAAAACGAGAAAAATATATTTTAAGACAACAAAACGTATGATTATTAATTTTAATAATTATGTTATATAACAATTGAGTTTTAAAAATCATTTTAATTAAGTAGGATGTCAATACTTATATTTTTATTGGTATTCAACAAGTATTTATACGCATATTATACAAACGTTTCTACATGTATGTGCATAGTTATATACACTAATAATTCAAACTAATAATTCTGTTTATTATTATTATTATTATATATTAGATAATAGATACAAAATTCGTGACTCATTTGCCAACTACTCCCATAAATTACGTAACACATGATTTATAAACATTATAATTACTTTATTATATAATTTAAATATAAAAACGATATTTAAATATATTCTTAATAATTGATTTGAATTAAATATAAAAGGTTTCGAACAATATATATATATATATATATATATATATAGATGTATTTTTTTTATAAATATAAAATTTACCGACTATTGAATCATATTTAGATAGGATACATTTGATTTAACTAACGGATAAAAACTTAATTATCACCCTTGACAATATATTATATCTATATTTTCTTACTATTAAACCCGTGACTACACACTAATACCCGTGTTTATCTAACTTAAAACCGTGACTCTATCTTATCTATATTATTTCTGATTCAATCATTCATTTCATCTAACACACACGTACACAATTTTCTCAAAGAACACCCATCCACTATTCATCATCATCATCGATCTTCTTTCCTCAAGAACACCTTCAAGAAATCACTTGATCATAAAATCGTTTACATATTCGGATTCCTCTCGAAGAGCTCTACACATCCATCCCAACAATTTCTTGATTAGAGTAAGTTTTAAAAACTCTAATTTTTGGGTTTTCATGTTTTTGTTACATTCTAGGGTAGATATAGTGTCTAGTGCTCAAGTCCTTGTATGTATGCATGATATTATTCGTTAATTTGACCGATTGATGACTTTTTGATTAATCACGAATTTGTTTTGTGTGAGGTCAGAAACTTGAACTTGTTAAATGTATAATATTATGAGATAATCAGAATCCTCTTGAAAAACTAATAAGTTTGGGCTTTGGAATTTCGAATTTTCATTACCGTATGCTCATGTTATGCTTAATTGAAGTTTTAACTCGTTTTATGAATGATCACGAATTTGAATGGTATGCTACTGATATGAACATGATATTTTTAATTTATGGTATGTGCATAAATGTATTCCTCTTGAAAAATTATTAACTTTTCATTAAGATATCATGTGATTTCGATTTCTAGATCAAAAGTTATGATTAATTGATTTCGGGTTAAAAAAATTCGTATTTGAAACTGAGATTCTGGAAAAGTTGAGTTTATAATCTGATCATGGCATGATGATATTTGAAATGAGCTTGAAAAATTATTAACTTTTCGTTTAGATATCATATGTTTTTGATTTATAGAAGTTAAGTTATGAACGATTTAAGTTATGTTTTTATATGTTGTTTATGAACGTTTTTGACATGGTTAATGACTTGTAGCTGCTAATATGAGTTCATAGGGTTGTTGGACTTGAAAAACGACTGATACTAGACTCAAGAATTGGGTCGATTCGAATTTTATTTAGACTTTTACGCTCGTTCAAAGTTTGGTACATTTTAATAAAAATGCTGTTTGAATTCTGAAAACTGCACGAACCACTGTTAACGTTTTCTGCAACTGGGTCTGATCTGAGTCGAACCAGGTTATGAGAATTTTTCTGTAGATTCTTCACTTAAAAACGCCGCATCTCCAATTGGCGGTGACTGATTTGGAGTTACGATGATTTTTCTAAAATTCACAGAAGTTGATGCTGTAACTACGTTTTTAAACTTGTATTTTTGCAAATGTTTCGGGTTATAAAAATAATGACCAATACTTGAGACTTGAGACTTTTTGTATGAACTTAATACACTTATATTAACTATTTTATATAGTGTGAAGTGTTCTAAAGTGGTAATTTTGTATATATATATATAAACCATGTAATTTAAATCGCCGGTTTGGACATTTGACCCGTTTAAGCCAAAAAGTGTCAAAATGAGTAACGGGCACCGTGGACACGTCCGATATATTAATTTAAGTAAGTTTGAAGATTTTAATGTTTTAAAAATGAGTTTTTCCATGTTTTGGTCAAAATGGGTATTTATGACCCATTTGGGTCATACGCGCTTACTTTGACCCATATACGAAATTTTGAGAAACAAAGGCATCTAACACGTCTAAAATATCATTTTGGACTTGTGACGTGATTTTTACATGCTCAAGTATTATGGTTTAGAATTTGAGGTGTCAATGGAAAAATTTTAGTATTTTAACAAAAGTGTCAAAATGACTCTCGGGCCTACTTTGCGGACTCGTAAGTTGAAATCAGTTAAGTATGGATAAAAACTATTAATTGGTAATGAAAGTATTTACGACAAACTTTAAAACGATATATTATATGTATGATTTTGTTGAGTCTAAACAGGTTTAAAACAAGCGACAAAATGGAGAGTCGTTGCTGATTTTGACACTTAACAGCATTTTAACAGCATTTTAAGCATTTTAACAGCATTTTATGTTTCGGGAGACTGTTTTCGCGAGGTCATAACTTTAAAACCGTAACTCCGTTTTTGTCAAATAAACTGTCTATAGAAAGGTGGGATGACACACTTTCCAATGGTCACGACCTAAGGTATTATATCGAATTTGGTGGGACCCGAAATCAGCTACAAAATACTAAAAAATACATATATGTAAATAATATAAATTTTTCTAAGTAAAAATGAATAACTTAAGTTTGACATATGTTTGACTATTTGACCAACTTGTGTAATTTTATACGGTTGTTGACTTGTGTTAACCATGTTGACTGTGTTTGACTTGCGTTTGACTTACATTTGACTTACTTTGACTTGCGTTGACTTTTGTTGACTTTTGCTAAATGTTGCTAAATTTATGAGTCGAACTTGAGCAATAGGACTATACTTACCCTATGGACCGACCTAGCTTATTAGACACTTATTGACCAACATATGTTCTCTAGGTTGAGGTCTACGGTTACTTGCATTCTGATTTTCGGTCACATCTCTGTGATTTATTTCTGAAGTTGTCAGGTGAGTTTCATTTGCTCCCTTTTTAATTGCTTTTGCAATCTATATTTTTGGGCTGAGAATACATGCACCTTATTTTAAACGCAATGGATACAAGTACATACTAAATTCTACACCGAGTTTGAACCGAAAATCCCCTAGCTTTGGTAACTAGTAACTGCCAGTTATAAGAACTGGTGGGCGCGAATAGTTGTATATGGATCCATAGGGCTTGACATCCCCGTCTGTTCCAGGTATAGAGACCCTAGCCTGAACTATAAAATAGACGTATGCTATTTGAGTTTAGTACACATTAGATTGCGTGTATTGTACATGTTGGTTGCGTGTATATTAAAACAGGGGTACTTATTATATATACGTTAAGTTTAGTTACCAGGGTGCTCAATTTCGTAGAATATTTTGATAAACATTTTGGATGAAACAACTGAAATCTTGTGGTCCACCTTTATATACAGATTATGCGCAATATTAAAACTATGAACTCACCAACCTTTGTGTTGACACTTTTAAGCATGTTTATTCTCAGGTCCCTAGAAGTCTTCCGCTGTTTACTTATACGTTATACAAGCTATGTGCATGGAGTCATACATGCTTTATTAGAGAAAACTTTGCATTCACAAAATCATCACCATGTATCTTATTTTGACTGCATTGTCAACGGATGTATTATTATAAACTATTATTTACGGTGAGTGTCTATATGTAGAAATCATCAGATGTCGAAAACCTTGGATTTAGATATTCATTTATGGTGTGCCTTTTCAAAAGAATGCAATGTTTACAAAACGTATCATATAGAGGTCAATACCTCGCAATGAAACCGGTGAATAACGTACTGCGTCAATAGCGATTTTGGCGGGTCATTACAGGTGGTATCAGAGCGTTGGTTGTAGGGAATTAGGTGCATTAGTGTGTCTGACCTAGACTGTTTGGATACATTAGTGGTCTAGTCTACAACCGTGTCGTTACACTTATATGTGATTATGTGCGTATTCTGACATTAATATAATATTATTATTACTATCGGTGAGAAAGTATTTCTCCTTTTGATTACAAACCTTCTCCTGCTCAAGCGAGTTCATTTTCAAAACCCCGGTTATTGAAAAACCAGGAAGCGTCATTCAGGACTTTCGAAATTCCAGACATTCCTACGTGAGTTATTACTTATATATTTTTATAGATATCATTTGTGTTATATTATGTGCTTATGTGCTTCGATTAAGAAATTCCGGACATCTCGAATTCTGAATCGGAAGAAGTCTTTTCCAGCTCACGAAGATTCTCGGTAGTTTCAAAGACATTCTTACGACGTTCCCTTTCAATATTTTAATTATAATAAATATTATATTCCTGTACTATTTTTAGTACACCTCTTTTTGAAATCATTTTGATTTATTAATTCTGGAAAACGACACTTGTTTCATATCCATAAATATTTTGGAGTAGTGTTGGAATGGAAGCATGAGTTAGTGTAATATAATGACGCCCGATCAACGTGGTTATATTATGGTAAGTCATGCGGAAGTTCTAAGGGAACGTGATGGGGTAAAAATTGATCAACCTTACCTTCACCATGTACCATGTTACATGATTCCTTTATTTTCTCTGCTGACATCTGAATATACTAAGACTCTATATGTGACATCATCTAAGGTCACACATAATTCCCTTCCAATCCTTGTCATATCATACTTGCACTCCGAGCAATTTATTCAAAGGTATTCGTCATCAAAGGAACATGATCTCGTTTTACCCAAATTCCATACTTAACTACAAGATGCTCGATCTTTCTACATCAAGACGAACATTTCTATCCTCACTTGTTTCCTAAACGTCGTTTAATCTCACCAATCAAAATTTCGGGACGAAATTTTCTTTAAGGGGTGGGTAATGTAATAACCCGACTTTTTTACGTTAACGTTTCGTTAAAAACTTAACAACTGTTACTTAAAATTTACAATTTTGTATGTAATATTTTTTTAATATACTATTATTAATATTGGTTATATGTTTTTTTAAAAACACTACGGTTAGTGAAAACGAGAAAAATATATTTTAAGACAACAAAACGTATGATTATTAATTTTAATAATTATGTTATATAACAATTGAGTTTTAAAAATCATTTTAATTAAGTAGGATGTCAATACTTATATTTTTATTGGTATTCAACAAGTATTTATACGCATATTATACAAACGTTTCTACATGTATGTGCATAGTTATATACACTAATAATTCAAACTAATAATTCTGTTTATTATTATTATTATTATATATTAGATAATAGATACAAAATTCGTGACTCACTTGCCAACTACTCCCATAAATTACGTAACACATGATTTATAAACATTATAATTACTTTATTATATAATTTAAATATAAAAACGATATTTAAATATATTCTTAATAATTGATTTGAATTCAATATAAAAGGTTTCGAACAATATATATATATAGATGTATTTTTTTTATAAATATAAAATTTACCGATTATTGAATCATATTTAGATAGGATACATTGGATTTAACTAACGGATAAAAACTTAATTATCACCCTTGACAATATATTATATCTATATTTTCTTACTATTAAACCCGTGACTACACACTAATACCCGTGTTTATCTAACTTAAAACCGTGACTCTATCTTATCTATATTATTTCTGATTCAATCATTCATTTCATCTAACACACAGTACACAATTTTCTCACAGAACACCCATCCACTATTCATCATCATCATCGATCTTCTTTCCTCAAGAACACCTTCAAGAAATCACTTGATCATAAAATCGTTTACATATTCGGATTCCTCTCGAAGAGCTCTACACATCCATCCCAACAATTTCTTGATTAGAGTAAGTTTTAAAAACTCTAATTTTTGGGTTTTCATGTTTTTGTTACATTCTAGGGTAGATATAGTGTCTAGTGCTCAAGTCCTTGTATGTATGCATGATTTTATTCGTTAATTTGATCGATTGATGACTTTTTGATTAATCACGAATTTGTTTTGTGTGAGGTCAGAAACTTGAACTTGTTAAATGTATAATATTATGAGATAATCAGAATCCTCTTGAAAAACTAATAAGTTTGGGCTTTGGAATTTCGAATTTTCGTTACCGTATGCTCATGTTATGCTTAATTGAAGTTTTAACTCGTTTTATGAATGATCACGAATTTGAATGGTATGCTACTGATATGAACATGATATTTTCAATTTATGGTATGTGCATAAATGTATTCCTCTTGAAAAATTATTAACTTTTCATTAAGATATCATGTGATTTCGATTTCTAGATCAAAAGTTATGATTAATTGATTTCGGGTTAAAAAAATTCGTATTTGAAACTGAGATTCTGGAAAAGTTGAGTTTATAATCTGATCATGGCATGATGATATTTGAAATGAGCTTGAAAAATTATTAACTTTTCGTTTAGATATCATATGTTTTTGATTTATAGAAGTTAAGTTATGAACGATTTAAGTTATGTTTTTATATGTTGTTTATGAACGTTTTTGACATGGTTAATGACTTGTAGCTGCTAATATGAGTTCATAGGGTTGTTGGACTTGAAAAACGACTGATACTAGACTCAAGAATTGGGTCGATTCGAATTTTCTTTAGATTTTTACGCTCGTTCAAAGTTTGGTACATTTTAATAAAAATGCTGTTTGAATTCTGAAAACTGCACGAACCACTGTTAACGTTTTCTGCAACTGGGTCTGATCTGAGTCGAACCAGGTTATGAGAATTTTTCTGTAGATTCTTCACTTAAAAACGCCGCATCTCCAATTGGCGGTGACTGATTTGGAGTTACGATGATTTTTCTAAAATTCACAGAAGTTGATGCTGTAACTACGTTTTTAAACTTGTATTTTTGCAAATGTTTCGGGTTATAAAAATAATGACCAATACTTGAGACTTGAGACTTTTTGTATGAACTTAATACACTTATATTAACTATTTTATATAGTGTGGAGTGTTCTAAAGTGGTAATATTGTATATATATATAAACCATGTAATTTAAATCGCCGGTTTGGACATTTGACCCGTTTAAGCCAAAAAGTGTCAAAATGAGTAACGGGCACCGTGGACACGTCCGATATATTAATTTAAGTAAGTTTGAAGATTTTAATGTTTTAAAAATTAGTTTTTCCATGTTTTGGTCAAAATGGGTATTTATGACTCATTTGGGTCATACGCGCTTACTTTGACCCATATACGAAATTTTGAGAAACAAAGGCATCTAACACGTCTAAAATATCATTTTAGACTTGTGACGTGATTTTTACTTGCTCAAGTATTATGGTTTAGAATTTGAGGTGTCAATGGAAAAATTTTAGTATTTTAACAAAAGTGTCAAAATGACTCTCGGGCCTACTTTGCGGACTCGTAAGTTGAAATCAGTTAAGTATGGATAAAAACTATTAATTGGTAATGAAAGTATTTACGACAAACTTTAAAACGATATATTATATGTATGATTTTGTTGAGTCTAAACAGGTTTAAAACAAGCGACAAAATGGAGAGTCGTTGCTGATTTTGACACTTAACAGCATTTTAAGCATTTTAAGAGCATTTTATGTTTCGGGAGACTGTTTTCGCGAGGTCATAACTTTAAAACCGTAACTCCGTTTTTGTCAAATAAACTGTCTATAGAAAGGTAGGATGACACACTTTCCAATGGTCACGACCTAAGGTATTATATCGAATTTGGTGGGACCCGAAATCAGCTACAAAATACTAAAAAATACATATATGTAAATAATATAAATTTTTCTAAGTAAAAATGAATAACTTAAGTTTGACCTATGTTTGACTATTTGACCAACTTGTGTAATTTTATACGGTTGTTGACTTGTGTTAACCATGTTGACTGTGTTTGACTTGCGTTTGACTTACATTTGACTTACTTTGACTTGCGTTGACTTTTGTTGACTTTTGCTAAATTTTGCTAAATTTATGAGTCGAACTTGAGCAATAGGACTATACTTACCCTATGGACCGACCTACTTATTAGACACTTATTGACCAACATATGTTCTCTAGGTTGAGGTCTACGGTTACTTGCATTCCGATTTTCGGTCACATCTCTGTGATTTATTTCTGAAGTTGTCAGGTGAGTTTCATTTGCTCCCTTTTTAATTGCTTTTGCAATCTATATTTTTGAGCTGAGAATACATGCACCTTATTTTAAACGCAATGGATACAAGTACATACTAAATTCTACACCGAGTTTGAACCGAAAATCCCCTAGCTTTGGTAACTAGTAACTGCCAGTTATAAGAACTGGTGGGCGCGAATAGTTGTATATGGATCCATAGGGCTTGACATCCCCGTCTGTTCCAGGTATAGAGACCCTAGCCTGAAATATAAAATAGACGTATGCTATTTGAGTTTAGTACACATTAGATTGCGTGTATTGTACATGTTGGTTGCGTGTATGTTAAAACAGGGGTACTTATTATATATACGTTAAGTTTAGTTACCAGGGTGCTCAATTTCGTAGAATATTTTGATAAACATTTTGGATGAAACAACTGAAATCTTGTGGTCCACCTTTATATACAGATTATGCGCAATATTAAAACTATGAACTCACCAACCTTTGTGTTGACACTTTTAAGCATGTTTATTCTCAGGTCCCTAGAAGTCTTCCGCTGTTTACTTATACGTTATACAAGCTATGTGCATGGAGTCATACATGCTTTATTAGAGAAAACTTTGCATTCACAAAATCATCACCATGTATCTTATTTTGACTGCATTGTCAACGGATGTATTATTGTAAACTATTATTTACGGTGAGTGTCTATATGTAGAAATCATCAGATGTTGAAAACCTTGGATTTAGATATTCATTTATGGTGTGCCTTTTCAAAAGAATGCAATGTTTACAAAACGTATCATATAGAGGTCAATACCTCGCAATGAAACCGGTGAATAACGTACTGCGTCAATAGCGATTTTGGCGGGTCGTTACATGATGTCTTGTGTGTTTTCTGAGTTAGTGGGCGTTGGCGGATATTGGTCTGCTTTTTCGGTTGTTTGTGGGTTTGGTATTTCTGGTGTTATTTTTCGGTGAAGGATAAATTCTGGTAGTCCGTAATCGTTGTCGCTAAATTTGAATTGTAAAGTATGTTTAGTACCTTGTAATTGCCTGATTTGGGGTGGTATTTCTCGTTTGTCATCATGTCCCATTGTTGTTACCAGGGTTTGGCAATCTGTTCCGACCAAGTCGTTTGCAGCATCGGAAAAAAGGTAAATATGGTTGTTCCTGATTCGTCACCGAACGTTGCTTTGAAGCAGTAGCTGTTGAGGTATAAGTTACTTAGTTTGAGTTTGTAATTGGGCATGTATTTAGATAGAGTTTGTTTGGTATGTTCGTTGTTTACCTGATGATGTATTCTCCTTTTGTGTCGTGTTTTCTGCAGTAGAGGTCAGGTAGATTTCCTCTAAGTACTTTACGGCATATCGGGCAGCCATAGTAAAACCAATCTTTGTTTGTCAAGATGTAACCGATTGTTCCTTCGCGGGTGTAGAATCTCCCCTGTTATTGTAGTTGTTAGTATATAAGGTTAAGGCAAAAATTGGTTGTTGGTATTTCCAATTTTTTTAGTGATACCTGATAAAAAAATTACATAACCATCTCTAAAATTTCTTTGTTAAGTTATTATATATATTTATATATATATATATATATATATATATATATATATATATATATATATATATATATATATATATATATATATATATATATATATATATATATATATATATATATATATATATATTGAATTTTGGTGTATGCATGTTTTATATATATATATATATATATAACGCAGCAGGTACATTTATATATATATATATATATATATATAAATTTATATATATATATATATAAATGTTTATAGAACCTGAGTTTTTTTGTTGTTGTACCTGCTGCGTTATAGGGTCATATTCCATTAATTCGGCGAGGCTTGGTTCGTGGTCTTCTTCATCTCCTTGGTGGATTCTGTTGGCTATTAGAAGGGGTTTTCTTTGGATTTTTTCTCTGTAGCTGTGGATATATGTGTATGTTAGTAGAAGACTAAAAACCCTTATTAAATCTCAAACAATCAGCTGTTTAGCTAGGCATTCGTTTTTAACTCACTAATATCAAAACAAATGCCTACAATATCTGAAACAAAATATTTAGGCTGAAATAATATGTGCTTACAAGTTTATTGATTGGTGAAATTCGTCTATGTCGGGGTTGAAGTAGTAGTGAGTTCCTGATGTTCTGGACAGCTGAAGATTTCCGTTATCTGTGATGTTGTTTAACGTATATGTTAGGGGTTAGGTTTGCAAAAGAGATTTAATATAAATGAAACTTACATGTGTTGTCTTTCACCCAGCAAGCTGTGACTGTGATTATGACTGGTGGTGGCAGCGCATTGTAGGTCTCCAAGTCAAAATTTATAGCCATTTTGTTCCATATTGTCAATTGTATCGGTGTTTCACTGTGGGGATAGATTATATTAAGTACTAAATATTTTTGTAGTTGTTATTTAGGTTACTTACTTGAGATTCATAATGTCTATTATTCGATGGTGCAAGATTTCTTGGCGTGATCCTTTGCCTTGGAGTTCTTCGACGTCCCCAATTTTTTGAATGAATCCTATGTAATCTTTTTTTTTGTTTTTGTTAATATTGGTTAAGATATAATGTATTGAGAAATTGAAATTTTATAAGTTTTACTATTTAGGGTGGAAGTTGTACCTGTTATTGTTGAGGGTTGCAAGCGGCTATGATGTGTGAATTCGAAGTGTTCTCTTGGGAAGCCGTCGGTTGGTATTCCTTCTGATATTAGTTGTTCGCCTATTGATATACATGTAGGATTTGAGACTGCTTTGTCATATAGATCCACTGGTTCGCATATGAAATTGGATAGTCGATAGGCTGAGTTGAGTTGCAAAAGATTTGTGAAGTGCCTCTTTTGGCTGTAGTCTGCTACAGCTTGGATGGCATTTCCCTGTAGGGTAGATTAGTTGCATAGTCAGTAGGTAATGTTTTTTTGTTCAGCAACTTAATTGTTTTTTTTAATAAAAAAATAGAGTATGTTAAAAGCAGTCTGTTTCTATCAACTTTTAAACCAACATTTCATTATAAACAATACATATAATTGATGCAATTACTATAAGCAGCAAATACCAAAAATGCAATTACTATAAGTAGCTAATAATGTTTGGATAAAATAAGATAACAAAAACCAACCTTGAACCACTTTGGTCAAACATGATTAAATATTACTGTATCTTTTTGTGATTAGGGCAGATTTTTTTTTTATTTTTTTTTTTTTGTAACTTAATTTGCAATTATGTATATTAAATTATTTAATGTGCACATATCGTGCTACGCTATCAAGTATAATTTATGAGAGTATTTAGATAATGTTTATAATTTTGTTGTGTGCTTACATATATGTCAATTAGGAGAATGCAGAAACCAGCAGGCTTCGTGTTTCTTGCCCGCTTCATTACCCAGTGTCTGTAAGCCAAAACTTCGATCATTTTATGTCGATCACCTGGACGTAGTGAGGAAATTGGAACCAATTCAGATTGTTGTTCCATCCTGCAACAGTTGTTAGAAAGCAAATACTATTAGTCAAATGTATATATAAATATGCATAGATGTATAGTACTTGTTCATGTAAAATGCTTTTCAAAAAGTCTTTGTAGACTATATTTTTGGTGATGTTGGGGTCTCTTTTTTCGTCTTTTTATGAGGATTTTTAAGCCGTCGGGAGAAGTTGCTCTTGATAGAGCAACGTATAATTGACCATGACTGAAAACGGGTTTTGGAACGTAGATTCCTATTTTGTTCAATGATTGTCCCTGACTTTTATTACTCGTCATGGCGTAGGATATTTTGACGGGATGTTGGACTCTTTTGAAAATATAGGGTAAGACATTGTCTTTGTGAATTAAGTTTATTCTTGGGAGGTGCACTTTCTGCCCGACTTTGGTTCCAGTGATGATTTCAGCCTCGATATGTCGTGTTAACAATTGTGTTGTTATCATCCGTGTTCCGTTGCATAGACCGCCAGCTATGTTTAGGTTTCTTAGTAGTATTATTGGAACGCCGACTTTGAGTGTAAGCACGTGCGGAGGGACGCTGGGAAAATTTTGCGAGTTGAGATACTCTGCCGGATATAACAATTCTGTTTGGCCTCCGTCATTATTGTAAGGTATAGAAGAATCGCAACTGGTATAAGTTCTCTCTTCTTTGTCGATCTTTTGCATAATTGTTTCATTAATGATATCAGCGGTTTCATTTTTTGGACATACAATAGCTTTTTGCTGCAGTTGTAACGCATCTGGGTTGCGTAACAGTTTATCGTTATATATGAATGAAATCAGGTTTGATAAACCATTCTCGACGTCAGTGATGCAGTATTTATCTGGAATTTTAACCCATGATGTATTTTGAGGATCACTGTCATCTGGGTCGCCTATGTTTCCATCTCCGATCTGTAACAACCACTCTGCAAATGTTTTGATGTTTTCTTTTTATGTATTTGAAAGATTTGGTTCTAATAGGCGCATATTTTCTTCTAATGTTACTATCCGAAAATATTTCCATAAGGGTGAAAAGACGATCGAGGCATTTAAGATTTCTAGTTTACTGCATCTCTTTTTAACTGGTAACGTTTGTCGAAAATCTCTGCCTAAAATGAAAATAAGACCTCCAAAAGGAATGTCAGGAGCATCGAAGATGTCTCTTAACATTCGGTCTAGGGTTTCTACACATTTTCGATTGTTCATGGGTACTTCATCCCAAATAATAAGATCTGTTTTTGTTAAGAGTGTTGCCATTTGAGTCTTCTTTTTTATATTACAAAAGCTCTCATCTGTTAGATCAAGCGGTTTTCTAAACCGTGAATGCGCCATTTGACCGGATGGTAACAGTAATGATGCAATACCGGAAGAAGCTACAGCTAAAACTATTTTCCCTTCAGCTCATAATGACGTTGTAAGGGCTTTCCAAAGGAAAGTTTTCCCCGTACCTCCATGACCGTAAACAAAAATTAGTTCTTGTTTTCGGTTCACGTTGGCGTTAATAACTGTATCATAAACCATTTTTTTTTTTGGTTTAGCTAGCTCAATAATATTGATCTCTAAATTGCTAATGCATCACGATCATAGTTCCTTTCCTCCATTATAAGCTTATTTGGTAAATCATCTAGTAAATGTTGAGGGATCGCTGGTAAACCGAAGTCAAAAACATTTTTCGAATGCTCGTTTAGCAATATTTGAAGCTCGTAGAGTATATAACCTTGTAATTCTTCTGAATTTATGATTATACTCGACATGTGCAAAGATGCTGATGCACGAAGAGGAATATCATCCGACATTAATTTCCACGTTTCTCTCCAAAGTTTGGCCGGATCAGCAATGTCACAATATAAAAGTATATGACAGAAAAGAGTACGTAATTCTTTTGATGTTGCTGTTGCACCTGCCTCTTCCATAGCTATTAACCACTCCCTGTCGTCACCTAAAAGACCCATTGCCAAACAGGCTTCGCGATATGTACAATAAGTACAATCTCTTACCGTCATTAAGTCTTTGAAAGACATACTACCTTTTTGATGGCATAACAACATTCTTAGATAGAATACCTCTCCAAAGGCAGGGTGCATATATGATAATCGACCGATAGATGGTTTATTGAGGTTAAACCTTTGTTTCCATCTTCTTTCGTTCCCGACCCAGACATATTCGGAAGGAAAGTCTAGATATGTCAAGTGCCTTCAGTCAGAAGAATCCTTGTTGTACGAAAGCCATTCAGTAAAAGTTGTCTTCTTACCCACAGGATTTCGTACTACTGACTGTAGCCGTTGATTAGAACGAAATGTAACTAACTGCATGTCTTTTAGATGAACCTAGAACTTGAACTGCAGGTTCTCTGTAATGTATCAGAAAGTTGTAGATTCTCCAAGCAGCTTCGTGAGGACAAATGAACCGGGCGTCGACAAAGTTTTGTATCTCATATACATTAGCAGAATGTTTAGCATTAGTAGATGATGATGAACCAATTGGTTTTGGAATATGCGCTGCTATTCGGTCAGAGCCTTTGGATATATATTTGAACAAATATTTTATGAGCATCGTCCATCCACACCACTCAACGTTGATATGGGCGTGAAATCTGAGACACAGGGCACGATTGTATGGCACAACGTAACCGTTATCTAGATTGCATATTCCTGCAATAAGAAATAGACGTATAAAACATTATCAGTCGATTTCTATTAAATACTCTAATTCTAACTAAAAACTGACTTAAAAAAAACAGTTGACAAAGTAGTTATTTTATTTGGTAAGTATTATTTTTTAAGTTAATTTCGTGCTCCATATAATGAATTATTATTCACTTGTGTTTAATCAATTAACTTTTTGAGTTAAATCCTTTGTTAAATAACTAAAACTTATAACCTAAGGTATAAAATTCTCATACCTATTTTATAAGTATCATATAATCAGGAAGCAAATACATTTAATTTCATAAAAAAAGAATAACCTAATGTTTTGTCTCAGTTTATACCTTTATCAACTGAAATTCCAGAGTTACGCCTCCGGTAATGCACAAATCCATCTTTGTCGAAATACGTTGCTTCATTAAAAAATTTTGGGAACCTCTTCAAACAGACATTGTCCTTGTTAAACACACCGGATGGGCTGATTTCTACATCCTGAATGCAAGGTGCACTTTTATTAACCAAGCCACATGGTCCGTGCATCATCATTTCCGATACTACTTTAAAAGCTTTTGGATCCCTTATTGGGTCTGGTAACTCGGCAGATATGTACTGATCAACATCATGCGGTTCGAAGGAATTTGAAAGAGAATGAGTCCATAATAACGTGTGACAATGTGGCAAGCCCCTCTTTTGAAACTCTATAGTGTATAGCCCTGCATCAAATATAGAACATTAGCGATTACAATTAGTATACTAAATTTGTATTAAATAGTAAACGTTATAGTAAGTATAATAATTTTGTATCATTACAGATTTATTACGCATAGTAATAGATTTTACATTACAATATATCATATTCAACTAATTATATTTTTGACTTGCATATACCGTATCTGAAGTTATCATATCAGCCTTACTACCATCAGACATACAACAATTTATTTATTTATTAACAACATGTATGATACTCAATCTGATTAAGCATTTCCTATTACAAAATACATCCTAGTTCAGTGTTTCTATTTTAAAAACACACTGAACAGCAAAATAAAGTCATTCAGAATTTATCTGTTATAGTATGAAGCAGTTAACAAATAAATTCTATTAATTACATATTCCAGATCATGATAACACAGCTAAATTACTCATTTAATCATATACTTTGATCTATTGTTTGAAATGGAAACATAAATTAGGATAAGTGAATACGTATCAAGCCGTACCAAATAATTAAAAGGAAAGATAATAATAGTATACCTCCTCTCCATGAACCGAGTAACTCTTCTTCCTTTAAAACAGCGATATATAGCCTGACTTTCATACGAAAAACTCTTGAAATTATGTCGGCACGATCATTAGCAGATAGGTGAGAATATTTCTGGAGATATCTTTTAATCTCTGGCCATTTGGAATTACAGGTAAAAGTGATAAAGAATCTAGGATTTCCATAAACACGACAAATGGCTAACACATCTAAGTAATGACTATACATGTACCTAGGGCCTCCTGTAAATGATGCTGGCAAAATAGTTCTTGAACCAACTTCAGACCCATAATGATCACCTCTATCCAAAGCATCATATAATCCGGATAAGTACTCATTACGAATATCTCATTGATTATGTCTTACATAATCCAACCTGTCTAACTCTATACTACAATATACAGTAACGATGTACTGTTGAAACAACCGTCCGCATCTCAAAAGAAGACCAAACTGATTGAACCTGTCATGTAGTTGGTAACTGTAAAACATATTCATAGTTAAATTTTTCTTATGCCTGCTTGTTTTACCACTAATACTTCTCAATGTCATTCCTGGATGGTAGCCCGGCTGACCAAAAACAAACAACAGAGGAAACTGAAGGGACATGTATGACGGATGCAATTTATTAACATGCTGAGGTGTACCTCCTTTACACTCGATAATAAGATCATAATCGGTCCGCGTGCCATCATCAAAGCCATAAACAATAGCTCCTAATGCATCGGAAGTTGGATATTCATATTGTCTTGAACCTATCACACTAAACAACCGAATCCTCAAATCTGGCACATCAGACTCGGTAATCTTATCCCTTGCGATCCTAAAGAGTTTTACTAACTCATTCTTCGAGTTCAAAAGATCTATTAGATTAACAACTACATCATGACTGAGGCTACCAGTATTGTCACCACCAAAAAACCTCATTCTATTGCTTGCTTCATTACCCGTATCATATATATACAGTTGAAGAAACCTAGGAGGATTACCTTTTTCAGGACATAAATGTGATGCCCCGTACTAAATCATCATGTACGGACCATCAACAACAGGATCATTACAAGGTTAAGTACTATATGCGATTTCAAAAGAAGTTTGCATTCATATTAAAAGTGATGTCATAACCAACATCGAATGTTTTACAACCCAAAAGCATGCTTCACTAAGTAGAAGCAAATAATAATTGTAATAAAGTTTGTATGTAAAAGTAAACGTTCATGCAGGACATCTCTAAAGCAGCGGGTTGTCTACAGCAAGACTAGTACAACAGCGGAAGCAACCTTAAGCACCTGAGAAAAACATGCTTAAAAATGTCAATACAAAGGTTGGTGAGCTATAGTTTAAGTATAACAGTATGTAAGGTAGGCCACGAGATTTCAATGCTACAAAGAGCGTTTCAAAACAGTATGATAAAGTATATGTTAATCGTGGGCACTTGGTAACTAACTTAACGTTTATACCCCATGAAAGTACACTTGGCAAGTGCGTATGTTTACGAAGTATTAAACACTCGTTAAATGCTAGCGCTACTAGCCCGAGTGGGGATGTCAAACCCTATGGATCCATATCTAAGATTTGCGTTCACGGTTCAAAAACCAATGATTAAACGTTACCGAGCTAAAGGGAATGTTTATGCCGTTGTATAACCCACACATATATAAGTTTAAGTACTGGTTCCTAGTATATAAAACATAAAATCCGCATGCATTCTCCGTTCCCAAAATAAGTTAAAGTAAAAAGGGAATGCTATAACTCACAATGATAAAGTAGCGGTAAAGTGTGACTCGGAAAGTAAGCAAGTAATGAAGGTTGTCCAAACGGGTCCTCAACCTAAGTCAAATAGTACTAAGTCAGTAAATCGTCCGAAACGGTTTAAAAGTATGTAAATAAGGTCTTAAGGGTCATCATCATTCATCATCAAACAAAAGGTGTAAAGTAAGTTTCGTTCATGAAAGGAGTTTAAAACAAAGGCTGAGTTTGGTCAGTCACCACGGCCTCTACACCTACGAAAATAAGGTGAGACCAGTGGACATGGCTCTGTATGTGAGTCCTTTAGTTGTGGTAAAAATTCCAAAAGCAAACTCGTCTTCGTTTTACCGTGGCGACGGTCTAAGTGCGAGTAGGTCAGAATTTTTTCAGCACAACGTTAAATGGACATAGTGACGATCGGAGGGCCATAAATCCTAAACCGTAACTTGGATTAAGATGAGTCCTAAATAAAAAGTTATCTACTCAAACAGAGCTATCGGAAAATCATAATTAAAGTAGCCTAAGTCGTACAGGTTAGTCACAGAAACAGTAGAACAGTAGGGTCAGTAGGTTCCAGTGGTTCTTGGTGTTCGATGCTTATCATGGTTCTCATCCTTGATGAATATAGCTTCAAGTGTATAACTCGTTGATGTGTTTGCATCATTTTCACCAAGGTTTGACCATCATAACCCAAGTGTAAGTCTAAGACATGAAGCACAACTCACTTAAGTGTTGCAAGTGTTTTGATGAACCAAAGTTACATCAAAGTCTTAGATTCAACACATACATGAAATGTAAAAGTAATATTAACCAAGTTTTGACTATTATGACACAAGTGTAGGTCTAAGACATGTAGCACAACTCACTTAAGAGTTGTATGAAGTTTGATGAACTAAGGTTATATCAAAGTCTTAGATCTAACACATACATGAACTTTAAAACTAATAATAAGTTACAAACTTGAAAGTAAACTTATGAAATCAAGATCTTGAGTTGTAGAACATGGTTCTTAGTTTGATCTTGAAGATCCAAGACTCAAAAGTCTAGATCTAACATAAGTGTACCAAGTTATAATTAAAGAAAGCTTACTTACATGTTCTTGAACTTTTAAAGTTAATTTTAGTTCAAGAAAGTATGAGATCAAGACTAACTTGTAATACTTGACCATTTTAACCAACAAACATGAAATTAAAGTACATAATATAAAGAAATAAACTAAGTAAACAAGTAACTAGTTCATGGGTTGTTCATACTTTAAAGATTCAAACCAAAGTTTGATCTTCAAGAATGTAAACTTTAAGTTTACAAACATGACTTACAAGTAATGATTTACAACCCATGAACTTACAATCTTTTAAGAAATTAAATGTAGAACATAACTAGTAAGTTAGGTTCTTGTGTGTTCTTGTAAATACAAGATAATATGAAGAATCAAACTAAAGAGTTTGATTCTTAATAACATGTAAGTAATCAACAACAACTACAAGTAATCAACAACAAACAAAGATTGATGATGAGAAGGGTTGTTTGCCACAGTTTTAACAAGAGAAAGAAGAGAGAAATATGTCCAAGTTACTTACAAGAATGGATAGAAAAGAGAGAAAAATGAGAAGCAAGTTTGAAGTGTGTGTAAAATGAAATGAAACAAGTAACCAAGTGATACAAAAATTGAAAGCAAAACTCCTCCCCATGTGCCTAATGCCAACGGTTTTCAAAGAGGAGTGGGGGAGGGAAGTGTCCACAAGATCCTTTCATGCATTTGACTAAAAAGTTGGTAATTAGGGGTGTTTGCATGGGAAAGGTGTAAGTAACTAGATTCCACCAAGTTAATTCATCTAGTTAAACCTTAAGTAATACTTGCATTTAAAAATGGGCTTATTAATCCAATTAGTGTGTAGGGTGGGCTCTTAAGTCCATTAATACTAATAAAAGCCCAAGTTCAAGTAATTCCCAAGTCAATCCAATTAAATCCCAAGTAATTAACTAATAAACTTAGTTAATTAAAATGATTAATAAAACTTAATCATGAATGTAAATAATATTCTAAAAATATTATTCGTGAAAGTTTCGTGTGTCACAAAGACGTTTCGGGCATTCAAAAGTTAATCGCAATAACAAGTAAATGTATATAAACAATACATTCAATAAAACACAAGTATTAATAATAATTATTATTAATTAAACGTTGGAAAATCCAGGGTCGTTACATTACCCACCTGTTAAAGAAAATTTCGTCCCGAAATTTTGAGGAGTGACCAATAATGGTACCGTATATAAATAAGGAGGAGCGTATCAAAGTTCCGTGAGTCTCGTGACTCAGAAGTGAGTTATTTACCTTGAAATGTACTTCGGCGTATGAAAGTAAGAATAGGTATATGCCATTAATTAAGTCTCTTGTCCTAAGAGATCGACAAATTGATTTCGTTTCTGTTAATCATGAGTATATCATCTGAACATATATCCCCAAAAGGAAAGATGGTGTGTTTGGCCTTACAGGCACCTTCAGTAAGCTGGATGAGTGAAATGCATCATGAATGATTCTAAGCTCATCTAAAACATTGTGCGTGTATGTCGTAATATAGGCTGACAGGTAGAATGGAAAATATGGTGATCACAACCATGTGCTTTGATGTCTGGATAATGTTAGCCACAGATTTTACAAAACCCCTTGATTTCAGAAGGAGGCAATAGGCATAAGGAACCCGATATTTAAGAACGTTTCATTTGAATAAGTGAATTGAAATTTTAGCTAAAAGTGACCAATCGAACTTGCAAGCCATAATTATTCATAGTGTCTTCAGAATGGTCTGAACGAACAATGAGGGATATCACCTAGTTTACCATACTGCAGGTGAACCTATCCTTGGATGAAATGAAAACACAGTTCCGTAATGTAACTTCATCCTTTCAGTTACATGTTGAAGTTAGTGTTAACGTTAACTAGAGCAACACACAATTGCAACCAATGAAGGAAGGAACATATAGAGTATCCATATCAGTGTCGTAAATGTTTTAAGCAGTCCCCTCCTAAGGGATAACAAGATTCATAGGTTCTCAAAGTATCTTATATTACATTTCCGAAAGAAAGTCGCACGAAAAGTGTGGTCTTTGAACGAGGGTGAACTCTTCGAGTGGTTCGTTCTGAATTTATCAGTGTACTTAAGGAGATGTGCGGATGAGAAGATACGTGAACCCTTGGTCCTAACGAATGGTTTACTCCGAGTGAAAAGAATCTCCAAAAATGATTCTTGTGTCTCAACATACAGATTCATAGAGATGAGGTTTACGAGGGTGTTGTGATTTGCCGTGAAGTATTGAGAACAGTAACCCACCTAGTACCTTTCCTACAATAGGGTGACCAATGAGTGTACCTCAGAAAGCTAATTTATCGGCCCGCGTTTTTGTCATGTCTAGCTTTAAAAAGAACACTTTATGGGTGTAAAGATTTTCTAACAAATTTTATAAAATCGCTATCCAAAGTAGCTCAAGAGTTTTTAACAAAGTTCTTAATAGTAAGTTTCATCTCTAACAGAGGGCGAGAAAAAGTGTGTTCCATACATGGTGTAGTCTAATACGAAAACCTTTAATAGAATCAACCAAGAAAGTTTTGAAAGACCTTTAAACGTTTGATGTGTTAACATAAACGGAACGAAGTTCCTAGTAAATTTAGAAGTAAGTACAACGTGTACCATTTTGCACAAAACTTTTCGACTTAAGTTGAATAACTCGGTAAAGGAGCGGTTTTTTTTTTAAATAATTTGAAGATGTAACTTAGCATCACAATAAGTAAGTATAAATTTATACATATATGATTTTATAAATCGCATAGGTGACAGAAAGTTTTATTACTTTCCCCTTGTCCATAAATCTCGTGGGGATCACACGAGTAATCAACGTGTAAAAGTCGACGTGTAAAATTTTTGATAAACATAGCTTTTCGTATTTTAAAGGTTACGAGTTGAAAAAGATTGAGTGAAAAAGCTTGGAATCCTCGGGTGACCAGTTACTAGGTAATGAAAACTAATGACATAAATGTAGTTTTGGTAATTATCAGGACACAGGTCTTTGGGCCGAAAAATATTTACGTACGAAGCCGTTGCTAAAAGTGGGGTACGAAGGATAAAGCACGAGGATGAGAAGTTAATTGCTTCTTGAATTTGCAAAGTGCCAAATAGGTTATGGCTAGTGTTAAAGTCGGAATAATGATGGTATTAATACCACTAAATGAGGATCCCTTGAAATGAGTCAGGACTTAGAGTTATGTAAGAAAGAGCATTGTTCCAACAGGCGTGGCAAATAAGGTTCTTGGGATAACGCAATGACTTTTAAATGGTTTAAGTGTCAGTGGATGCCCAAAGGCTCTGTATGACGTGGCAGAAGCGTCTTCAACACACGCACACATGAAGTTCTCAATTTCGACGGTTATAAAGTCTTCACGATGACTTGGGTACGAATGAGTAACGGAGAATTTTATATAGCAAGCAACGAAAAATTTTATAGAAATTGTTTAAGGTGACAATGTATGGAAAGAAATGAAGTTTTAGTAAACTAGGGTTATGTACAACCCGTACCATTCAAAGTAAAATATATTTTGAACAAAAGATTTGATTTGTAAGAGTGAAAGTAAAATTTTACACGTATTTGTCAAAGGTAAGTAATCATTTACTTTATTTTATATAATGTATAAGATTTCAAAATTTGTACGAATGGCGAACAAAATATATTTAATTTTATAAAGCTCTGAGAGGATAGCACAGTAAAATAATGTGTGTAAGATTTTGGCAAACAAAATTTTCATATTTCGGAGGTTACAAGTGAGAATCGAGTAAAAGACTTTTGAAAATTTCGAGTGATATTTGAGGTAATAAAAACCATTGAATTTATATGTGATGACGACTATTAGTAGGGCATAAGTCCTTTGAACAAAAATGCTTAAGTGTGAAGTTGTTGCTTATAAGTGAGATACGAATGGGAGAGTATGAGGATGAGAATGAACCACCCATTGATTTTTGGAAAATTTCGAACTGTTATGACTAATATCGAAGTAAAAAGGATGGCGGTGTGGTTATCATTGAATAAGAAATTCCTCGTAATAAGTTAGGATTTAGAGTTGCGTAAGAATGAGTATCAAATGAGATACTTGGGTAATCCTCAATGTAGAATTTGAATTGCTGAAGTGACGGGATACAATTTCCTTTAAGTATCGTTGTGAAAGTTTGTCCATTGTATCGGTTTCTTTCATGGCTAAAAAGTGAGCAGTTTTGGCGAGATGGTCAATAATAACCCAGATGATGTCCTAACCGCATACCGTCTCTGGTAGTTAATGATGAATTTCTTCTCATTTCCATTGTGGGATTTCGGGTTGTTGTCATGTAACTAATAAGGTTCAGTTTTCAGGCTACATCTCTCCCCATAATAGTTTCACCATTCTTGCGAGGTATACAAATAAATTTTTTCCATTATAAATAAATTCCGCTTTCATCCTTGAAAGTCAGTTCGTTCCAACTATTTCATCAAAGCTTTCTAGCTTGATGAGTATTAGGTTAATCTTAAAGTTCATCCCAAATCAAATCTTACTGTACTACTGTGAAAAGTTCTATCAATCTTCTCAAATAACATATGCCTGTACGTAGGTAACTAATCCTTTTCAACTACTACATTAAAACTCCCAAGTTTGGTTAATATGAGGTCATCTCCAAATGACCCACCTGTTAATCTTAAAGTACTACCTTAAATTATTCCTCTATCTTCCCCAGTTTACCATTTGCTTGTGTCCTATAGAATACTTAATTCCTATGGTTGTTAATGGTTTATTATTCATGATAATGCTAAGGTTCTTAGACGTAAGGTTTCTATCATTCTAGTATTAAACAGCTCCGAAACAATAAAACGTTGTGCCAAAACGTACCCTAACTAAAATCAGGATCCATGTGAGTTTCCATAACTAAGATAACGATTGCTTTACCGTGGTAAGTTTTAAGTTTTCCCTATATGGGAACTTTTTCCTTAAATGTCCAGGGTGTTGATATCTATAACAAATTTTCGGGTTATCAGTTCTGCAATCAAGGCCCTTCTTGTACAGTATCTGGGCTACGTGGTTATCCCTTCCCTACCTTTAACAGACTATAATGCGTATGCTCAAATGATCCCTGCCAAAATTTTCCCTGGATCACCCCATATTCCTCATGTAGTAACATTGGAACTTCTGCGTGATTTACTTCAATATAGTCACGCTGGCCCGGCGTAATTATATTGTACTAAATCGTACGTTTATTCCAATATCACTTCATATGGTCAATGTAACGTGATCACTTCAAGTTCTCCTCAATTTCATCTAACGGTGCTTTATCTGTGTTATCTCAAAATAAAATCTACATAATTAATCTCACAGTTTCTCGATGTGGGTGCGTAGGTTCCGTAGATCATGTATTAATGCCTAAGTGTCCCGAAGTTTCTTCAAAGGTTCGGATTCAGGTAACGTTGTTAGGTTCCTTTTAGATATTCTTTCCGGGTCTCCCATCGGGTTGTACGTGTAGCAAGTAGTGATACGATATGTCTCGAGGCGACTCACAAGTCTTTGGGTATGGCTGAGTATTAGTAGAAGACACTATGACCTCATTAAAGGGAATACCTTCCCGACTTCTCCAATGTCTAGGAGTTGTAGGGACCTAAGTGCAGAAGTGTCGTTAGATCGTTGAGCAGTCGTGAAGAATGAGAGAGTTAAGTGACGGTCAAGAAAGCGTACAATGTATGTGAACAATCTTCTAGATTACGTGAAGTAATGTTTTGATCTCTGGAACGGTGGAACAGTAGTAACAGGTGGGTTACACTACTAGTTCTTAGGGTTAGACGAGTGGGAAAGTACTTCAGGAAAACATTTGAACCGGGAAGGATAAGTTCTCCAAGTCGGTATAGCGGATAGTAGGCAGGTAGCAAGAGCGTAATCAGGCATAACAACTACAGCAGCCTAGATCGTTTACAGCAGCACGTAGCACGGCAATAGTAACAGTATCATACCGAGGTAACATGCTAAAGGCAGATAGTAGCATGCAGTAATATAACACAGTAGCATGCAATCAAAAGTAGGTAATATCATGCATTAGTGTAAACAAGTAGCAGCATACGATATATAGTAGTAAAAGCAAGCAGCAGTATGCAGTAAGTTCAGCGGAAACAAGTAAACTAGCAAGTTGTAGATTAGTCCTATTAGTGAATCCTACTCGGGTCGGTCTTAGACTCACTAATGCAACCTAATTCCCTACAACCAATGCTCTGATACCAAATGTGATGCCCCGTACTAAATCATCATGTACAGACCATCAACAACAGGATCATTACAAGGTTAAGTACTATATGAGATTTCAAAAGAAGTTTGCATTCATATTAAAAGTGATGTCATAACCAACATCAAATGTTTTACAACCCAAAAGCATGCTTCACTAAGTAGAAGCAAATAATAATTGTAATAAAGTTTGTATGCAAAAGTAAACGTTCATGCGGGACATCTCTAAAGCAGCGGGTTGTCTACAGCAAGACTAGTACAACAGCGGAAGCAACCTTAAGCACCTGAGAAAAACATGCTTAAAAATGTCAACACAAAGGTTGGTGAGCTATAGTTTAAGTATAACAGTATGTATGGTATGCCACGAGATTTCAGTGCTACAAAGAGCGTTTCAAAACAGTATGATAAAGTATATGTTAACCGTGGGCACTTGGTAACTAACTTAACGTTTATACCCCCTGAAAGTACACTTGGCAAGTGCGTATGTTTACGAAGTATTAAACACTCGTTAAATGCTAGCGCTACTAGCCCGAGTGGGGATGTCAAACCCTATGGATCCATATCTAAGATTCGCGTTCACGGTTTAAAAATCAATGATTAAACGTTACCGAGCTAAAGGGAATGTTTATGCCGTTGTATAACCCACACATATATAAGTTTAAGTACTCGTGCCTAGTATGTAAAACATAAAATCCGCATGCATTCTCAGTTCCCAAAATAAGTTAAAGTAAAAAGGGAATGCTATAACTCACAATGATAAAGTAGCGGTAAAGTATGACTCGGAAAGTAAGCAAGTAATGAAAGTTGTCCAAACGGGTCCTCAACTGTAGTGACCCGAACTTTTCCATGTTTATATATATTAATTGAGATTGATATTTACATGATTAAATGTTTCCAACATGTTAAGCAATCAAACTTGTTAAGACTTGATTAATTGAAATATGTTTCATATAGACAATTGACCACCCAAGTTGACCGGCGATTCACGAACGTTAAAACTTGTAAAAACGACATGACGATATATATATGGATATACATATGGCTAACATGAGATTATGATAAGTAAGTATCTCCATAAGTATATTAACAATGAGTTATATACATATAAACAAGACTACTAACTTAAGGATTTCGAAACGAGACATATATGTAACGATTATCGTTGTAACGACATTTAAATGTATATATATCATATTAAGATATATTAATATATCATAATATCATGATAATATAATAATTTAACATCTCATTAGATATAATAAACAATGGGTTAACAACATTAATTGAGATCGTTAACTTAAAGGTTTCAAAACAACACTTACATGTAACGACTAACGATGACTTAACGACTCAGTTAAAATGTATATACATGTAGTGTTTTAATATGTATTTATACACTTTTGAAAGACTTCAATACACTTATCAAAATATTTCTACTTAACAAAAATGCTTACAATTACATCCTCGTTCAGTTTCATCAACAATTCTACTCGTATGCACCCGTATTCGTACTCGTACAATACACAGCTTTTAGATGTATGTACTATTGGTATATACACTCCAATGATCAGCTCTTAGCAGCCCATGTGAGTCACCTAACACATGTGGGAACCATCATTTGGCAACTAGCATGAAATATCTCATAAAATTACAAAAATATGAGTAATCATTCATGACTTATTTACATGAAAACAAAATTACATATCCTTTATATCTAATCCATACACCAACGACCAAAAACACCTACAAACACTTTCATTCTTCAATTTTCTTCATCTAATTGATCTCTCTCAAGTTCTATCTTCAAGTTCTAAGTGTTCTTCATAAATTCCAAAAGTTCTAGTTTCATAAAATCAAGAATACTTTCAAGTTTGCTAGCTCACTTCCAATCTTGTAAGGTGATCATCCAACCTCAAGAAATCTTTGTTTCTTACAGTAGGTTATCATTCTAATACAAGGTAATAATCATATTCAAACTTTGATTCAATTTCTATAACTATAACAATCTTATTTCAAGTGATGATCTTACTTGAACTTGTTTTCGTGTCATGATTCTGCTTCAAGAACTTCGAGCCATCCAAGGATACATTGAAGCTAGATACATTTTTCTCTTTTCCAGTAGGTTTATCCAAGGAACTTAAGGTAGTAATGATGTTCATAACATCATTCGATTCATACATATAAAGCTATCTTATTCGAAGGTTTAAACTTGTAATCACTAGAACATAGTTTAGTTAATTCTAAACTTGTTCGCAAACAAAAGTTAATCCTTCTAACTTGACTTTTAAAATCAACTAAACACATGTTCTATATCTATATGATATGCTAACTTAATGATTTAAAACCTGGAAACACGAAAAACACCGTAAAACCGGATTTACGCCGTCGTAGTAACACCGCGGGCTGTTTTGGGTTAGTTAATTAAAAACTATGATAAACATTGATTTAAAAAATGTTATTCTGAGAAAATGATTTTTATTATGAACATGAAACTATATCCAAAAATTATGGTTAAACTCAAAGTGGAAGTATGTTTTCTAAAATGGTCATCTAGACGTCGTTCTTTCGACTGAAATGACTACCTTTACAAAAACGACTTGTAACTTATTTTTCCGACTATAAACCTATATTTTTTCTATTTTGATTCATAAAATAGAGTTCAATATGAAACCATAGCAATTTGATTCACTCAAAACGGATTTAAAATGAAGAAGTTATGGGTAAAACAAGATTGGATAATTTTTCTCATTTTAGCTACGTGAAAATTGGTAACAAATCTATTCCAACCATAACTTAATCAACTTGTATTGTATATTATGTAATCTTGAGATACCATAGACACGTATACAATGTTTCGACCTATCATGTCGACACATCTATATATATTTCGGAACAACCATAGACACTCTATATGTGAATGTTGGAGTTAGCTATACAGGGTTGAAGTTGATTCCAAAATATATATAGTTTGAGTTGTGATCAATACTGAGATACGTATACACTGGGTCGTAGATTGATTCAAGATAATATTTATCGATTTATTTCTGTACATCTAACTGTGGACAACTAGTTGTAGGTTACTAACGAGGACAGCTGACTTAATAAACTTAAAACATCAAAATATATTAAAAGTGTTGTAAATATATTTTGAACATACTTTGATATATATGGATATATTGTTATAGGTTCGTGAATCAACCAGTGGCCAAGTCTTACTTCCCGACGAAGTAAAAATCTGTGAAAGTGAGTTATAGTCCCACTTTTAAAATCTAATATTTTTGGGATGAGAATACATGCAGGTTTTATAAATGATTTACAAAATAGACACAAGTACGTGAAACTACATTCTATGGTTGAATTATCGAAATCGAATATGCCCCTTTTTATTAAGTCTGGTAATCTAAGAATTAGGGAACAGACACCCTAATTGACGCGAATCCTAAAGATAGATCTATTGGGCCTAACAAACCCCATCCAAAGTACCGGATGCTTTAGTACTTCGAAATTTATATCATATCCGAAGGGTGTCCCGGAATGATGGGGATATTCTTATATATGCATCTTGTTAATGTCGGTTACCAGGTGTTCACCATATGAATGACTTTTATCTCTATGTATGGGATGTGTATTGAAATATGAAATCTTGTGGTCTATTATTATGATTTGATATATATAGGTTAAACCTATAACTCACCAACATTTTTGTTGACGTTTTAAGCATGTTTATTCTCAGGTGATTATTAAGAGCTTCCGCTGTCGCATACTTAAATAAGGACGAGATTTGGAGTCCATGTTTGTATGATATTGTGTAAAAACTGCATTCAAGAAACTTATTTTGTTGTAACATATTTGTATTGTAAACCATTATGTAATGGTCGTGTGTAAACAGGATATTTTAGATTATCAATATTTGATAATCTACGTAAAGCTTTTTAAACCTTTATTGATGAAATAAAGGTTATGGTTTGTTTTAAAATGAATGCAGTCTTTGAAAAACGTCTCATATAGAGGTCAAAACCTCGCAACGAAATCAATTAATATGGAACGTTTTTAATCAATAAGAACGGGACATTTCAGTTGGTATCAGAGCGTTGGTCTTAGAGAACCAGAATTTTGCATTAGTGTGTCTTATCGAGTTTGTTAGGATGCATTAGTGAGTCTGGACTTCGACCGTGTTTACTTGAAAAATGATTGCTTAACAAATTTTGTTGGAAACTATATATTTTTAACATGTGAATATTATGTGATATATTAATCTCTTAACGCGTTTGATATTATATGATAGATGTGTGCCTCTAGAACAAGTCCCATTGACTCACCTAATAATAATGAAGAGTCAAATGTAAATTGGAATGATTCGTGGACTGATTCACAAGTTCCCGAAGAGGAACCGGAAGAAGAGTCGGAACCGGAAGAAGAATCGGAACCGGAAGAAGAATCGGAACCGGATGAAGAAATAGAACCAGTGGGGGAAATAATAAAACGGTTAAGTAAAAGAAAATTCTCAACCAACTGACCAAGGTTAATTATGGTCAATGGTGTTTCCGCCAAGGAAGCAAAATATTGGGATGATTACCAATTCTCCGATGAATCGGATTCCGACGAGAATTCCGATGATGTTATAGAAATTACCCCAACTGAATTTAAAAAGGCAAAAGAAAATAATAAGGGAAAGGGCATAAAAATAGAGAAATCTAATTCCAACCCCGATGAACTTTATATGTATCGTCAACCCCCGAAGTCCTTAAGTTGTAACAATGACCCGGGAACCTCTAAACCACCAGGTTTTTCTAAACCAATGTGGAAAATTACGGCTCGTATTAGGGGAACATCATATATCCCTAGAAACTTGGCAAAACGAACCAAAACCGAAGAAGAAGAAACAAGCGAGTCGGAATAAGATAGTTGTATTCGTGTGGTGTAATATAAGTAATATAGTGTGCTTATGCTTTATGATATATGTAAAAATTGCTTGTATTAATAAGTATTTTTTTTTTCTAACTCTTGTCTATTTTACAATATAAAAATACAAAATGGATAGACAACCCAATATTTTAAGAGACCTACCCGGAGACATGATTGATGAAATCTTGTCTAGAGTCGGTCAGAATTCTTCGGCACAACTATTTAAGGCGAGATCAGTTTGTAAGACATTCGAAGAACGTTCCAAGAATGTCTTGGTTTATAAAAGGCTTTCGTTCGAAAGATGGGGGATATCACATTGGGAAATCCATAAGTTACGATGTGTTTACTTTGACGCATATATTGCGGGGAACCCAAATGCTATTTTACGCAATGGGTTAAGAAATTATTTTGACTCAATATATCCGAATATTGGACTTCGTGATTTAGAAAAAGCGGCTAACATGCAACATAAAGAAGCATGTTATGCTTACGGATTAGTAATGTTCGCTTCTCACCAAAGTGAGAACAAGAACATCGGGCTACAACTATTAAACAAAACGTTTCCACAAGTGACGGAGTCGGTAATTGGGGTAAGAAATGAGGTTTTTAGATTGTTACGGGACTGTTGGACATTACGTAACCCTCGTCCCTTTGACGACGTTACAACACGCTGTCTTATCAACGGCCATAACGGTTATGTTCCACAAGACCAAGGATGGGAAGTAATCCTAGTAAAACCAGAATGCATGACTTGTTTCTGGACGTATGAATTACGTGTCTTTATTGCCTTTGCTGAACGACTTGTGTACTAGCTAGAATTATCTTCACAACCATCTTGTATCAAATTTATTGTGTGCTATATTTCATGCTATATGTAAAATAAGCGGTATTGTAAGTTTGTAAAATATTGTGTAAAAGTTTGAACACGAAATATTATTATAATCAGTTTTTCATATAGAATTGTAGTAGTTGAATTGTATGTTAGCTACTAAGTATGAACTTAACGGGTAGGTACTACCCGAATTTAAACTTATAAAACGCTAATATGAAGAAAAAGCTTTTATAAATGAGTTCATATTATGCTACGAAATACTATTAACTACTCTTAATATTCTGTATGATTAACTTGTTCCGTTTGACTATTTTGAAGGAAATGGCACCGACTACTCGACACACCGTGAATATGAATGAAGAGGAATTCTGTACTTTTCTAGCTTCAAACATAGCCGCAGTACAGGCTGCGCTACATACCAACAATAACCTTGGATCTAGCAGTACAGGAAATCGTGTAGGATGCACCTACAAAGAATTCACTGCCTGCAAACCTTTGGAATTTGATGGAATCGAAGGACCGATCAAATTAAAACGGTGGACCGAGAAGGTCGAATCGGTGTTTGCCATAAGTAAGTGTACTGAAGAGGACAAAGTGAAGTACGCTACGCATACCTTCACAGGTTCTGCGTTAACATGGTGGAATACCTATCTAGAGCAAGTGGGACAAGACGATGCATACGCACTACCGTGGTCAACATTCAAGCACTTGATGAACGAGAAGTACCGTCCCAGAACCGAGGTCAATAAGCTCAAGACAGAACTTAGAGGGTTACGAACCCAAGGATTTGATATTACCACGTACGAAAGACGATTCACGGAATTGTGCCTATTGTGTCCGGGAGCATTCGAAGACGAGGAAGAGAAGATCGACGCGTTTGTGAAAGGATTACCGGAAAGAATCCAAGAAGATATAAGTTCTCACGAGGCCGCCTCTATACAACAGGCATGTAGAATGGCTCATAAACTAGTGAACCAGATTGAAGAAAGAATTAAAGAACAGACTGCTGAAGAGGCCAATGTGAAGCAAGTCAAAAGAAAGTGGGAGGAAAACGGTGATAAGAATCACCAATACAACAACAACAGCAATTACAACAATAATCGCAACAATTATCCCAACAATCGCAACATCAATCGCAACTACAACAAACGGCCCAAAAACAACAACAACAACAACAACAGCAACTACAACAATCATCCTAACAACAATAATAACCGCAACAACAACAACAATCAGAAGCAGCTATGCCAAAGGTGTGAAAAGTATCACTCGGGGTTCTGCACCAAATTTTGCAACAAGTGTAAAAGAAATGGTCATAGCGCGGCGAAGTGTGAGGTCTACGGACCAGGGGTTAATAGAACGAAAGGAACAAATGGTGTCGGAACGAGTAATGGCGGAGCAAGTAGCGTCGGAGCAAGTTATGCCAATGTAGTTTGTTATAAATGTGGAAAACCGGGCCACATTATTAGAAATTGCCCGAACCAGGAGAACACGAATGGACAAGGCCGCGGAAGAGTTTTCAATATTAATGCGGCAGAGGCACAGGAAGACCCGGAGCTTGTTACGGGTACGTTTCTTATTGACAATAAATCTGCTTACGTTTTATTTGATTCGGGTGCGGATAGAAGCTATATGAGTAGAGATTTTTGTGCTAAATTAAGTTGTCCATTGACGCCTTTGGATAGTAAATTTTTACTCGAATTAGCAAATGGTAAATTAATTTCAGCAGATAATATATGTCGGAATCGAGAAATTAAACTGGTTAGCGAAACATTTAAGATTGATTTGATACCAGTAGAGTTAGGGAGTTTTGATGTGATAATCGGTATGGACTGGTTGAAAGAAGTGAAAGCAGAGATCGTTTGTTACAAAAATGCAATTCGCATTATACGAGAAAAAGGAAAACCCTTAATGGTGTACGGAGAAAAGGGCAACACGAAGCTACATCTTATTAGTAATTTGAAGGCACAAAAACTAATAAGAAAAGGTTGCTATGCTGTTCTAGCACACGTCGAGAAAGTACAAACTGAAGAAAAGAGCATCAATGATGTTCCCATTGCAAAAGAATTTCCCGATGTATTTCCGAAAGAATTACTGGGATTACCCCCACATCGATCCGTTGAATTTCAAATAGATCTTGTACCAGGAGCTGCACCAATAGCTCGTGCTCCTTACAGACTCGCACCCAGCGAGATGAAAGAACTGCAAAGCCAATTACAAGAACTTTTAGAGCGTGGTTTCATTCGACCAAGCACATCACCGTGGGGAGCTCCTGTTTTGTTTGTCAAGAAGAAAGATGGTACATTCAGGTTGTGTATCGACTACCGAGAGTTGAACAAACTTACCATCAAGAACCGCTACCCACTACCGAGAATCGACGACTTATTTGATCAACTACAAGGCTCGTCTGTTTATTCAAAGATTGACTTACCTTCCGGGTATCATCAAATGCGGGTGAAAGAAGATGATATTCCAAAGACTGCTTTCAGAACACGTTACGGTCATTACGAGTTTACGGTCATGCCGTTTGGTTTAACTAATGCACCAGCTGTGTTCATGGACCTTATGAACCGAGTGTGTGGACCATACCTTGACAAGTTTGTCATTGTTTTCATTGACGACATACTTATTTACTCAAAGAATGACCAAGAACACGGTGAACATTTGAGAAAGGTGTTAGAAGTATTGAGGAAGGAAGAATTGTACGCTAAGTTTTCAAAGTGTGCATTTTGGTTGGAAGAAGTTCAATTCCTCGGTCACATAGTGAACAAAGAAGGTATTAAAGTGGATCCGGCAAAGATAGAAACTGTTGAAAAGTGGGAAACCCCGAAAACTCCGAAACACATACGCCAGTTTTTAGGACTAGCTGGTTACTACAGAAGGTTCATCCAAGACTTTTCCAGAATAGAAAAACCTTTGACTGCATTAACGCATAAAGGGAAGAAATTTGAATGGAATGATGAACAAGAGAAAGCGTTTCAGTTATTGAAGAAAAAGCTAACTATGGCACCTATATTGTCATTGCCTGAAGGGAATGATGATTTTGTGATTTATTGTGACGCATCAAAGCAAGGTCTCGGTTGTGTATTAATGCAACGAACGAAGGTGATTGCTTATGCGTCTAGACAATTGAAGATTCACGAACAAAATTATACGACGCATGATTTGGAATTAGGCGCGGTTGTTTTTGCATTAAAGACTTGGAGGCACTACTTATATGGGGTCAAAAGTATTATATATACCGACCACAAAAGTCTTCAACACATATTTAATCAGAAACAACTGAATATGAGGCAGCGTAGGTGGATTGAATTATTGAATGATTACGACTTTGAGATTCGTTACCACCCGGGGAAGGCAAATGTGGTAGCCGATGCCTTGAGCAGGAAGGACAGAGAACGCATTCGAGTAAAATCTATGAATATAATGATTCATAATAACCTTACTACTCAAATAAAGGAGGCGCAACAAGGAGTTTTAAAAGAGGGAAATTTAAAGAATGAAATACCCAAAGGATCGGAGAAGCATCTTAATATTCGGGAAGACGGAACCCAGTATAGGGCTGAAAGGATTTGGGTACCAAAATTTGGAGATATGAGAGAAATGGTACTTAGAGAAGCTCATAAAACCAGATACTCAATACATCCTGGAACGGGGAAGATGTACAAGGATCTCAAGAAACATTTTTGGTGGCCGGGTATGAAAGCCGATGTTGCTAAATACGTAGGAGAATGTTTGACGTGTTCTAAGGTCAAAGCTGAGCATCAGAAACCATCAGGTCTACTTCAACAACCCGAAATCCCAGAATGGAAATGGGAAAACATTACCATGGATTTCATCACTAAATTGCCAAGGACTGCAAGTGGTTTTGATACTATTTGGGTAATAGTTGATCGTCTCACCAAATCAGCACACTTCCTGCCAATAAGAGAAGATGACAAGATGGAGAAGTTAGCACGACTGTATTTGAAGGAAGTCATCTCCAGACATGGAATACCAATCTCTATTATCTCTGATAGGGATGGCAGATTTATTTCAAGATTCTGGCAGACATTACAGCAAGCATTAGGAACTCGTCTAGACATGAGTACTGCCTATCATCCACAAACTGATGGGCAGAGTGAAAGGATGATACAAACACTTGAAGACATGCTACGAGCATGTGTTATTGATTTCGGAAACAGTTGGGATCGACATCTACCGTTAGCAGAATTTTCCTACAATAACAGCTACCATTCAAGCATTGAGATGGCGCCATTTGAAGCACTTTATGGTAGAAAGTGCAGGTCTCCGATTTGTTGGAGTGAAGTGGGGGATAGACAGATTACGGGTTCGGAGATTATACAAGAAACTACCGAGAAGATCATCCAAATTCAACAACGGTTGAAAACCGCCCAAAGTCGACAAAAGAGCTACGCTGACATTAAAAGAAAAGATATAGAATTTGAAATTGGAGAGATGGTCATGCTTAAAGTTGCACCTTGGAAAGGCGTTGTTCGATTTGGTAAACGAGGGAAATTAAATCCAAGGTATATTGGACCATTCAAGATTATTAATCGTGTCGGACCAGTAGCTTACCGACTTGAGTTACCTCAACAACTCGCGGCTGTACATAACACTTTCTACGTCTCGAATTTGAAGAAATGTTTTGCTAAAGAAGATCTCACTATTCCGTTAGATGAAATCCAAATCAACGAAAAACTTCAATTCATCGAAGAACCCGTCGAAATAATGGATCGTGAGGTTAAAAGACTTAAGCAAAACAAGATACCAATTGTTAAGGTTCGATGGAATACTCGTAGAGGACCCGAGTTCACCTGGGAGCGTGAAGATCAGATGAAGAAGAAATACCCGCATCTATTTCCAGAAGATTCGTCAACACCTTCAACAGCTTAAAATTTCGGGACGAAATTTATTTAACGGGTAGGTACTGTAGTGACCCGAACTTTTCCATGTTTATATATATTAATTGAGATTGATATTTACATGATTAAATGTTTCCAACATGTTAAGCAATCAAACTTGTTAAGACTTGATTAATTGAAATATGTTTCATATAGACAATTGACCACCCAAGTTGACCGGCGATTCACGAACGTTAAAACTTGTAAAAACGACATGACGATATATATATGGATATACATATGGCTAACATGAGATTATGATAAGTAAGTATCTCCATAATTATATTAACAATGAGTTATATACATATAAACAAGACTACTAACTTAAGGATTTCGAAACGAGACATATATGTAACGATTATCGTTGTAACGACATTTAAATGTATATATATCATATTAAGATATATTAATATATCATAATATCATGATAATATAATAATTTAACATCTCATTAGATATAATAAACAATGGGTTAACAACATTAATTGAGATCGTTAACTTAAAGGTTTCAAAACAACACTTACATGTAACGACTAACGATGACTTAACGACTCAGTTAAAATGTATATACATGTAGTGTTTTAATATGTATTTATACACTTTTGAAAGACTTCAATACACTTATCAAAATATTTCTACTTAACAAAAATGCTTACAATTACATCCTCGTTCAGTTTCATCAACAATTCTACTCGTATGCACCCGTATTCGTACTCGTACAATACACAGCTTTTAGATGTATGTACTATTGGTATATACACTCCAATGATCAGCTCTTAGCAGCCCATGTGAGTCACCTAACACATGTGGGAACCATCATTTGGCAACTAGCATGAAATATCTCATAAAATTACAAAAATATGAGTAATCATTCATGACTTATTTACATGAAAACAAAATTACATATCCTTTATATCTAATCCATACACCAACGACCAAAAACACCTACAAACACTTTCATTCTTCAATTTTCTTCATCTAATTGATCTCTCTCAAGTTCTATCTTCAAGTTCTAAGTGTTCTTCATAAATTCCAAAAGTTCTAGTTTCATAAAATCAAGAATACTTTCAAGTTTGCTAGCTCACTTCCAATCTTGTAAGGTGATCATCCAACCTCAAGAAATCTTTGTTTCTTACAGTAGTTTATCATTCTAATACAAGGTAATAATCATATTCAAACTTTGATTCAATTTCTATAACTATAACAATCTTATTTCAAGTGATGATCTTACTTGAACTTGTTTTCGTGTCATGATTCTGCTTCAAGAACTTCGAGCCATCCAAGGATACATTGAAGCTAGATACATTTTTCTCTTTTCCAGTAGGTTTATCCAAGGAACTTAAGGTAGTAATGATGTTCATAACATCATTCGATTCATACATATAAAGCTATCTTATTCGAAGGTTTAAACTTGTAATCACTAGAACATAGTTTAGTTAATTCTAAACTTGTTCGCAAACAAAAGTTAATCCTTCTAACTTGACTTTTAAAATCAACTAAACACATGTTCTATATCTATATGATATGCTAACTTAATGATTTAAAACCTGGAAACACGAAAAACACCGTAAAACCGGATTTACGCCGTCGTAGTAACACCGCGGGCTGTTTTGGGTTAGTTAATTAAAAACTATGATAAACATTGATTTAAAAAATGTTATTCTGAGAAAATGATTTTTATTATGAACATGAAACTATATCCAAAAATTATGGTTAAACTCAAAGTGGAAGTATGTTTTCTAAAATGGTCATCTAGACGTCGTTCTTTCGACTGAAATGACTACCTTTACAAAAACGACTTGTAACTTATTTTTCCGACTATAAACCTATATTTTTTCTATTTTGATTCATAAAATAGAGTTCAATATGAAACCATAGCAATTTGATTCACTCAAAACGGATTTAAAATGAAGAAGTTATGGGTAAAACAAGATTGGATAATTTTTCTCATTTTAGCTACGTGAAAATTGGTAACAAATCTATTCCAACCATAACTTAATCAACTTGTATTGTATATTATGTAATCTTGAGATACCATAGACACGTATACAATGTTTCGACCTATCATGTCGACACATCTATATATATTTCGGAACAACCATAGACACTCTATATGTGAATGTTGGAGTTAGCTATACAGGGTTGAAGTTGATTCCAAAATATATATAGTTTGAGTTGTGATCAATACTGAGATACGTATACACTGGGTCGTGGATTGATTCAAGATAATATTTATCGATTTATTTCTGTACATCTAACTGTGGACAACTAGTTGTAGGTTACTAACGAGGACAGCTGACTTAATAAACTTAAAACATCAAAATATATTAAAAGTGTTGTAAATATATTTTGAACATACTTTGATATATATGGATATATTGTTATAGGTTCGTGAATCAACCAGTGGCCAAGTCTTACTTCCCGACGAAGTAAAAATCTGTGAAAGTGAGTTATAGTCCCACTTTTAAAATCTAATATTTTTGGGATGAGAATACATGCAGGTTTTATAAATGATTTACAAAATAGACACAAGTACGTGAAACTACATTCTATGGTTGAATTATCGAAATCGAATATGCCCCTTTTTATTAAGTCTGGTAATCTAAGAATTAGGGAACAGACACCCTAATTGACGCGAATCCTAAAGATAGATCTATTGGGCCTAACAAACCCCATCCAAAGTACCGGATGCTTTAGTACTTCGAAATTTATATCATATCCGAAGGGTGTCCCGGAATGATGGGGATATTCTTATATATGCATCTTGTTAATGTCGGTTACCAGGTGTTCACCATATGAATGACTTTTATCTCTATGTATGGGATGTGTATTGAAATATGAAATCTTGTGGTCTATTATTATGATTTGATATATATAGGTTAAACCTATAACTCACCAACATTTTTGTTGACGTTTTAAGCATGTTTATTCTCAGGTGATTATTAAGAGCTTCCGCTGTCGCATACTTAAATAAGGACGAGATTTGGAGTCCATGTTTGTATGATATTGTGTAAAAACTGCATTCAAGAAACTTATTTTGTTGTAACATATTTGTATTGTAAACCATTATGTAATGGTCGTGTGTAAACAGGATATTTTAGATTATCAATATTTGATAATCTACGTAAAGCTTTTTAAACCTTTATTGATGAAATAAAGGTTATGGTTTGTTTTAAAATGAATGCAGTCTTTGAAAAACGTCTCATATAGAGGTCAAAACCTCGCAACGAAATCAATTAATATGGAACGTTTTTAATCAATAAGAACGGGACATTTCATCAACCTAAGTCAAATAGTACTAAATCAGTAAATCGTCTGAAACGGTTTAAATGTATGTAAATAAGGTCTTAAGGGTCATCATCATTCATCATCAAACAAAAGGTGTAAAGTAAGTTTCGTTCATGAAAGGAGTTTAAAACAAAGGCTGAGTTTGGTCAGTCACCACGGCCTCTACACCTACTGAAATAAGGTGATACCAGTAGCCATGGCTCTGTATGTGAGTCCTTTAGTTGTGGTAAAAATTCCAGAAGCAAACTCGTATTCGTTTGACCGTGGCGACGGTCTAAGTGCGAGTAGGTCAGAATTTTCAGCACAACGTTAAATGGACATAGTGACGATCGGAGGGCCATAAATCCTAAACCGTAACTCGGATTAAGATGAGTCCTAAATGAAAAGTTATCTACTCGAAATAGCTATCTGAAAATCATAATTACAGTAGCCCAGGTCTTTCGGGTCAGACACAGAAATAGTAGAACAGTAGGGTCAGTAGGTTCCGGTGGTTCTTGGTGTTCGATGCTTATCATGGTTCTCATCCTTGATGCATATAGCTTCAAGTGTACAACTCGTTGATGTGTTTGCATCATTTTCACCAAGATTTGACCATAATAACCCAAGTGTAAGTCTAAGACATGAAGCACAACTCACTTAAGTGTTGTAAGTGTTTTGATGAACCAAAGTTACATCAAAGTCTTAGATTCAACACATACATGAAATGTAAAAGTAATATTAACCAAGTTTTGACTATTATAACACAAGTGTAGGTCTAAGACATGTAGCACAACTCACTTAAGAGTTGTATAAAGTTTGATGAACCAAGGTTACATCAAAGTCTTAGATCTAACACATACATGAACTTTAAAACTAATAATAAGTTACAAACTTGAAAGTAAACTTATGAAATCAAGATATTGAGTTGTAGAACATAGTTCTTAGTTTGATCTTGAAGATCCAAGACTCAAAAGTCTAGATCTAACATAAGTGTACCAAGTTATAATTAAAGAAAGCTTACTTACATGTTCTTGAACTTTTAAAGTTAATTTTAGTTCAAGAAAGTATGAGATCAAGACTAACTTGTAATACTTGACCATTTTAACCAACAAACATGAAATTAAAGTACATAATATAAAGAAATAAACTAAGTAAACAAGTAACTAGTTCATGGGTTGTTCATACTTTAAAGATTCAAACCAAAGTTTGATCTTCAAGAATGTAAACTTTAAGTTTACAAACATGACTTACAAGTAATGATTTACAACCCATGAACTTACAATCTTTTAAGAAATTAAATGTAGAACATAACTAGTAAGTTAGGTTCTTGTGTGTTCTTGTAAATACAAGATAATATGAAGAATCAAACTAAAGAGTTTGATTCTTAATAACATGTAAGTAATCAACAACAACTACAAGTAATCAACAACAAACAAAGATTGATGATGAGAAGGGTTGTTTGCCACGGTTTTAACAAGAGAAAGAAGAGAGAAATATGTCCAAGTTACTTACAAGAATGGAGAGAAAAGAGAGAAAAATGAGAAGCAAGTTTGAAGTGTGTGTAAAATGAAATGAAACAAGTAACCAAGTAATACAAAAATTGAAAACAAAACTCCTCCCCATGTGCCTAATGCCAACGGTTTTCAAAGAGGAGTGGGGGAGGGAAGTGTCCACAAGATCCTTTCATGCATTTGACTAAAAAGTTGGTAATTAGGGGTGTTTGCATGGGAAAGGTGTAAGTAACTAGATTCCACCAAGTTAATTCATCTAGTTAAACCTTAAGTAATACTTGCATTTAAAAATGGGCTTATTAATCCAATTAGTGTGTAGGGTGGGCTCTTAAGTCCATTAATACTAATAAAAGCCCAAGTTCAAGTAATTCCCAAGTTAATCCAATTAAAGCCCAAGTAATTAACTAATAACCTTAGTTAATTAAAATGATTAATAAAACTTAATCATGAATGTAAATAATATTCTAAAAATATTATTCGTGAAAGTTTCGTGTGTCATAAAGACGTTTCGGGCATTCAAAAGTTAATCGCGATAACAAGTAAATGTATATAAACAATACATTCAATAAAACACAAGTATTAATAATAATTATTATTAATTAAACGTTGGAAAATCCAGGGTCGTTACAATAAAGATCCTATCCAATGGTACACTTGCCTAGAAACCTTAAATACATATGGCCCCCTACCATTATTAACATGATCATCTATATGTGCACCATAAGAAGCCATACTAAACATTTGATTATATGCCCTTATATTATCCATAAATTGCTTATCGCCTAATAAGTCTATAATCATTTGTGGAGGAACCTCTTCTCGAGGTAATGAAACACGACCACCTTCGCAACAACGATTATAACTCAAAGAAGATGGTGATACCCTTAACCGTTCTTCATACCAAAACATAGCACCACAATAGGAACATACACAATTACAATCACCAATGTCTTCATAATCATTAGTAACACCTGCAATATACCAAACACATAAATTAAATGAATATTGTAAATATCGACGCGTAGTCATTAGAACCCTTGATGAATTGGCAATAGAAACCAAACCTTGTGAAGCACTCGAATGTTGATGATACGATTGAACAGAGTGAAGAGATGAAACATATGGATTCTGATCTAAAATAGAAAACACAACAATGACAACAGTGTTTAGCAATACAAAAAATATATACACACATACGGATCCGAACTTATAAAAAAACCAAAAAAAACAATTTATACCTATATTAGAAGGCATTCCAGCAGGTGATATGCCACGACCATCAAAGGAACCAAAGACGATAGGATTGGAAGATCCAGCACATTCAGCGGCATATTGTTGAGTTGATTGTTTTCTTTTTTTGACTGACTTAGGATGTGTATCACCGCTGGAACCACCAACAGCAGATGGGCCAGCGTGCTCCACAGACAATTTTTTTTTTTTTTTGGTGGCATTTTAAACCCTCTTTCATACCCAGACCCAAATACAACAATGCAGCATAAAAAAACGAACGGCATATACATAAATAGCAATATGAAAAACATGTTACCAATGGCAGTAAACAGAAATACCAAATTAAAATCGCAACAACAGATAACACAATAACCTAAATTAGCACCATTCAATACTCCCCCAATATGCGATTAAGCATAAAATTATGGTTGGTTAACAATGCGTAACACAAAAAGTAAATCAATAACATCGGAGATTTCAAACAAATCAAATAACAAATTCTAAAAAGATATTAAAAAAACAATAAAGAAAAAGAAGTATACCTGTAAACGCGAAATATATGTAACACTGAAGAAGATGGAGATAACACAATGTAAACCGAGGTGGCAGATTGTCATAACCCGTCCTTAACCATAAGAACGCGTTAGATAACGTATGATTTCATTGCGAGGTATTGACCTCTATATGAGACATTTTTGAAAGAAAACTGCATATATTATACATTACAAACCATAACCATTATTTTTGTTACAAGCTTAAGACAATAAAAAGAAGATTAACGTTTAGCGATAATCTTCGACTTACAAACTTTACAAATGATGACAACAACACGGTTTCTAGCATATTTTACAATACAACATCTCGGATATGCAGTTTTATTTTTGACACAAACATGCGTACGCAAGATCCTGGTTAGATCCAACATGATGCAGCGGAAGCTTTAGAAATCACCTGAGAATAGACATGTTTTAAAAGGTCAACATAAAGTTGGTGAGATATAGGTTTAATGCCGGCAGCAATATATATATATAGACCACAAGATTTCGTATATAAACAGTTTAATAAAAGTATTCTAAGTGGTTGAGCACTTGGTAACCATACTTAACATTTTCACGTCGCATATTCCCTTTAATATGAAATCTTACTACACCGTACCAAGTGTAGTCACAAAACGAAGTACTGTGCAACCGTTGAATACTGGTCGTCCAGTCCGGTTGGGGTTGTCAGGCCCGATAGATCTATCAACAGGATTCGCGTTTACAATACCGCTGTAAATATTAGTTACCAAGCTACAGGGAAGTATGCCAGTGGTACAACTCAACGTAGAATATATTTTTCAGTTACTTGTGTCCATATTGTAAAACATAAAATACATGTATTCTCATCCCGAAATATTTAGAGTTTAAAAGTGGGACTATATACTCACTCTTGTCTTGATGATATAAATAATTTGACTCGGTCTTCCGGTTGATATCACGAACCTATCCATATATAATATATTAATATGTTTTCATTTTAAAACAAACGTTATATATATATACTTGTTATACTTTTAATACTTTGAATAATTCCTTAGTCCGTAGTTAGCAGTCCGATGTTAGTAATTCAATTTTAATGGTTCATTTTTAGATGTTTAATATACCCGCAATAAACAAAACCCCCAACGAAATAAATAAAATCCCATCGTATATGTATTGGTCGAGATTAATCTTGACCCATGGTACCGGTGTTGTCAAATGACGTGTTGCGTACATAAAGTACCGGTGTTGTCAAATGACGTGTTGCGTACAATCATGGGATCTTATGATTAATCTTCTCGTGTTGCTTACGGGTGATCCTGAACCATATGAAATTGAATTATGAGTACATATATATAAAATATCATGTTATCTTAGAAATATGTGATTTATATCATTTTTTTTCCAATTGATCCCGTAGTTGAAATGATCTAGGATAACCAATTTTGTTTCGGTCATAGTTTCTTCGTTACAAATCCGTTTTCGTTGATTCAAATTGCCATCTTCTTGGATCGAGTTCTTCTTTAAGACTATGAACTGTAAATACCCTGGTTTGTATTCAAAATCATACGGCATAAGTGAAACATTAGTGAAACATATGAAGTTAAACATTTTTGTTACAACAAAATCATTTAATGACCATTTTTCTAAAAATACTTATACTTTGAAAAACCAAGTTTTACCTTGTTAAATTAGCATATACATAAGTTATATTACAGGTCTTGAAGTATTTTAAAAGTTAAGTTAGAAGGATCTATTTAGTTTGCAAACAAGTTTGAAAACATTCAAACTATGTTCTTGTTGTTAAACTTTTGTACCACAAAATAAGATAGCTATATATATATGAATCGAATAAGGTTATGAACATAGATTCTACCTCAAGTTCCTTGGATAAGTTTGCTGTAAAAGAGGAGTAAGAAGCTAGAATCAAAAGGGTGATAGAAGTGGATGAAAGATTGGAAGTAAGTTGGTGTTCTTGGAGGGTTTTCTTGAAGTGTTTTTGTATGGTTTTCTTATGGTGTTTTAGTATAGTTTTTGAAGCTAGATCTTCATGGAACTTTGCTGGATTGTTGAAGGTGTTTAAGGGTTATACGTGTGTGTGTTTTAGCTAAGAGATTGAAGTAGTAAATGAATCAAAATGATGGTGCATATATACACCTCAAAAACGTGTTCCATGGGAGACATGGACAAAATTCCCATGTTGTATTTTTGTGTATTTGTCATGCTTGCTTCCAAAATCTAATTACCTAGCTCCAAGGGCAGTAACAAGGGTTGGTTAGGTGGTGATTTGATATGTATTTACTATTAGTAAATACGTATAGAAGCTAGGTATGATACGAGTACTTATACTCTAGATATACGTATAGAAATTTTGTGAAAAATGGAATGAGGATTCAAATATAGCTATCTTTTGTGAATACACTTATATGGTTTTATGTATTTAAGTCTTTAAAAGTGATTAAATACATTACTTATACAATATATGTATAAACATTATATGTTATAAGTATTTAAGTCAAATAACGTTACGTATTGTTATCGTTTTGAAAACTTAAGTTAGTAGTTTCAAAATATACTTATAACTTGTTGTTATTAATACAAAATGAGATATTAAAACATTCATTAATCATGTTAAACATGTATATATACATATATATACACAAACGTATAATTATCATACATTGTATAGTTCGTGATATCATCGGTCAAACTAGACGGTCAAACGTTGTGTAAAACTCTTTTCGGAAATATAAATCTCGACAATTTGGATTGCTTATCATGTTGGTAAGGTTTAATCTATGTAAATATTAATCTTATAAGTATAGAATGATCGAAAAAGTGCGGGTCGTTACATTACCTCCCCGTTAAATAAATTTCGTCCCGAAATTTTAAAATTGTACCTATTTTGCGTCATCGAGAAACAAGTGCGGATACTTTCGTTTCATCTGATCCTCGCTTTCCCAAGTAAACTCGGGACCTCTTCTAGCATTCCAACGAACCTTAACAATCGGTATATTACTCTGTTTGAGCTGTTTAACTTCACGGTCCATGATTTCGATTGGTTCTTCGACGAATTGTAGTTTCTCGTCGACATGGATTTCTTCAAGAGGAATGGTGAGGTCTTCCTTTGCAAGACACTTCTTAAGGTTTGAGACGTGAAAGGTATTATGTACTCCGGCGAGTTGTTGTGGTAACTCGAGTCGATAAGCTACCGGTCCAATGCGTTCGATGATCTTAAACGGGCCTACGTATCTTGGGTTTAGTTTACCCCTTTTGCCGAAACGTATTACACCTTTCCAAGGTGACACCTTTAGCATAACCATGTCCCCGACCTGAAACTCTAATGGTTTCCTTCGGACATCGGCGTAGCTCTTTTGGCGACTACGGGCTGTTTTCAATCTCTCCTTGATTTGCACTATCTTCTCAGTCGTTTCATGTATGATCTCGGGACCAGTTAATTGTCGATCTCCTACTTCATTCCAACAGATAGGAGATCTACACTTCCTTCCATACAATGCTTCGAATGGCGCAGCTCCAATGCTCGCATGATAACTATTATTATACGAGAATTCTGCTAACGGTAGATATTTATCCCATCCGTTTCCAAAATCGATCACACATGCCCTGAGCATGTCTTCGAGAGTCTGAATCGTTCTCTCACTCTGTCCATCGGTTTGTGGATGATATGCGGTACTCATATCCAAACGAGTTCCTAGTGCCTCCTGTAGTGATTGCCAAAACTTTGAGGTAAATCTACTATCACGATCGGATATAATGGAAATAGGTATTCCATGCCTTGAAACAACTTCCTTTATATACAATCGTAATAGTTTCTCCATTCTATCCGTTTCCTTTATAGGTAAGAAATGTGCATACTTGGTGAGACGATCAACAATCACCCAAATGGTGTCGTATCCCCAGGCAGTCTTTGGTAACTTTGTGATGAAATCCATGGTAATACCATCCCATTTCCATTCTGGGATTTCTGGTTGTTGAAGTAACCCTGACGGCTTCTGGTGTTCTGCTTTGACCTTAGAACAAGTTAAACACTCCCCAACATATGTTGCAACGTCGGTCTTTAAATTAGGCCACCAATAACGTGTCTTAAGATCTTGGTACATCTTTCCAACTCCAGGATGTATCGAATATCTTGTCTTATGTGCCTCGTTCAATATCAACTTCCTTAATCCACCCAACTTCGGTACCCAAATACGATTTGCAAAATATCGAATTCCATCTTCCCGCATAACGAGTTGCTTCTCATACTTCTTCATTATTTCATTTCCTATATTTTCTTTAGTAAGTGCTTCTCGTTGAACTTCTTTGATTTGTGAGTTGAGATTCATGCGAATTTTTATGTTCATCGCTCGTACTCGAATTGGTTCTCGTTCCTTTCTGCTTAGAGCATCGGCCACCACGTTCGCCTTCCCGGGATGATAACGAATTTCACAATCATAGTCGTTTATCAGCTCGACCCACCTACGTTGCCTCATGTTCAGCTGTTTTTGATCGAAAATATGTTGAAGGCTTTTATGATCAGTAAACACGGTGAATTTAACCCCATACAAGTAGTGTCTCCACATCTTCAATGCAAACACGACTGCTCCCAATTCTAGATCATGCGTCGTATAATTCCGCTCGTGAATCTTTAATTGTCGGGATGCGAATGCAATAACTTTCTTCCGTTGCATAAGAACACAACCAAAACCTTGTCGCGAAGCGTCACAATATATTTCAAAATCATCGTTCCCTTCTGGTAACGATAAAATAGGCGCCGTAGTTAACTTCTTCTTTAGTATTTGAAATGCGTTCTCCTGCTCCGAGGTCCATTCATATTTCTTCCCTTTTTGCGTTAATGCTGTCAACGGCTTAGCTATTCGGGAAAAATCTTGAATAAACCTTCTATAATAACCGGCTAAACCCAAAAATTGGCGTATCTGCGTTGGTGTCTTAGGAGTCTCCCATTTTTCAATAGCTTCAGTTTTTGCTGGATCAACCTGAATTCCTTCGCTATTAACAACGTGGCCAAGAAATTGCACTTCTTTCAACCAGAAGGCACACTTTGAAAATTTAGCATATAGTTGTTCTTTTCTTAACAACTCCAATATCAACCTTAAATGCTCTTCATGCTCTTGCTCACTCTTGGAATAGATAAGAATATCATCAATGAAAACGATAACAAACTTATCTAAATACGGACTACAAACTCGATTCATGAGGTCCATGAATACAGCTGGCGCATTCGTCAATCCAAACGGCATAACTAAAAATTCGTAATGACCATAACGTGTCCGAAAAGCAGTTTTCGGAATGTCCTCTTCTTTGACGCGTAGTTGATGATAGCCCGATCTTAAGTCGATTTTTGAATAAACACATGATCCTTGCAATTGATCAAATAAGTCATCAATTCTCGGTAGTGGATACCGATTCTTGATAGTTAACTTATTTAATTCACGATAATCTATACACATCCTGAAAGATCCATCTTTCTTCTTAACAAACAAAATTGGGGCTCCCCACGGTGAAGTACTCGGTCGTATGAATCCACGGTCCAGTAATTCTTTTAACTGACTTTGAAGTTCTTTTAACTCGGACGGTGCAAGTCTATATGGAGCACGAGCCACTGGTGCAGCTCCTGGTACTAAATCTATTTGAAATTCTACCGATCTAAATGGAGGTAATCCCGGCAATTCTTCCGGAAAAACTTCAGGAAAATCTCTTGCCACAGGCACGTCATTGATGCACTTCTCTTTTTCATTCTTTTCGACTTTATTAACATGTGCTAAGATAGCATAGCACCCTTTCTTCAAGCACTTTTGAGCTTTCAAACAGCTAATGAGTTTTAGCTTTGAATTACCCTTCTCTCCATAAATCATCACCGGTATTTTATCCTTACCAGGAATACGAATTGCCTTCTTGGCACAAACAACTTCCGCTCCTACTTTGGACATCCAGTCCATGCCGACTATTACATCAAAACCTCCTAATTCTACGGGTATTAAGTCGATTTTAAACGTTTCTCCGGCTAGATTTATTTCACAATCACAACAAATTTTATCGGCTTTAATTAGTTTACCATTAGCTAACTCAATCATGTACTTAGCATCTAGAGGTAATGATGAACAATTCAATTTAGTGTAAAAATTTATACACACGTAACTTCTATCGGCGCCAGTATCAAATAAAATAGATGCTGATAAGTTATTAATGGTAAACATACCCGTAACAAGCTCCGGGTCTTCTCGTGCCTCTCTAGCATTAATAACAAACGCTCTTCCACGTGCAGGTCCGCCATTCTGATTCGGGCACTGGCTCTTATAGTGACCTTGTTTTCCACACCCAAAACAAGTAATGTTAGCCAAAGCAGTTCTATTTGCGTTGGTGGCAGGAGTCTTGTTAACATTTGCATTTGTAACGAGAGCCTTACAGTCTTCAGCAAGATGTCCCTGTCGATTGCATTTGGTGCACAACACACTACAGTAACCAAAGTGATGTTTGTGACAACGGTTGCATAAAGGACTTTGTCCTTTGTAACCAAAGCCTGAACCGCTACCCGCACCTTTCGGGGTTTCTGGTTTCTTAAAAGATTGCTGTTGGTAACCTTGATCATAATTTCCATTCCACTTTCTTTTATTACCTGATACCTTCACATCAGTATTGGATACTTTCTTATCCAAGATGACCTGATCCATTAGCTCGTTTGCCATGGTTATAGCTTCATGAATTGTCTTAGGTTTCGATGCTGTAACATTTGCCTTGACCTTTTTGGGCAAACCACCTTTGTACATTTCAATCTTCCGTGCTTCGGTTGGAACCAATTTAGGACATAGTAAAACCAATTCCATGAATCGCTGATTGTAGTTGGTGATTTCAGTACCAACCACCTTCAAACTTCGTAACTCATCTTCTAACTTAATAACCTCATTCCTTGGACAATACTCGGTGATTATCATTGCTTTGAATTCTTCCCATGGAGTATCATAAGCTACATCTCCTCCTACCGCCTTCACATAATTCTTCCACCATGTGAGTGCACTATCTTGTAAAGTGCACGATGCAAACTTGGTCATGTCTTTTTCATCACAACCGCTGATTTTGAACACCGTCTCCATCTTTTCTATCCATCGGGTTAACCCGATAGGTCCTTCCGTTCCACTGAATGATGAAGGTTTGCAAGCTTGAAACGTCTTGTAGGAGCATCCTACACGAGGATTTGGATTAACTGCAGTAGCTCTTGCAGCTTCGACCCATAGCATTCTATCGTTGACTCGCTGGTTGATGAAGTTCTCGACTTCTTGTTCCGTCATTCGGTTCAATCGCGCCATTTCCTAATGAAAGAAAATAATTATTCACATGGATTATTATAGATGTAGTGTGTATTTATAGTACATTTATAGCTTGTTAATAATATGAACCAGGTATTATTATAAAAGCCTTTTCTTCTTATTAGCGTTTTATAATTATATCTAGGGTAGTACCTACCCGTTAATGTTCATACTTAATAGCTTAGTACAGAACCAATTACTACAATCTAAATAATACTTAACCATGGAAAATTATTGCATTTCATACTTCGCTATTTTACATATGCTTATCTTACATCGAACATTAAACAAACCACACTAATAATATTATACAAAACATTATTTGATTCCATGGTTTAATTTGGCAGCGCATCGTTTGGTCTATTTCCCAAAACATTTATGTCCAGGGAATCCCCCAACGCGAATCCTAGCTGTCTCCCTACGTTTTGGCTGAGGTGCCGAAGTACTAGATGCGGGGATAGCACTAATAGGAATAGCGGGGATAGGAGTGGTAGTGTTGAGTGGAATTGGTGCCACATCATTCTCATTAAACTCGGGATTTGGATTTTCTAATTCATTCGCTTTTCGTTTCTTTCCTTGATCAAACTTTTCTTTCGTAATTTCCTCGGGTTCACTTTCCTCTTCGGGTTCACTTTCCTCCTCGGATTCACTTTCCTCCTCGGGTTCAATTTCCGATATTTCTATAGTTAGTTCATCCGGAAATTGTGAGTCTTCCCCAAAAATACCACTTTCGTCATCGGATATATTAATGACTGAAACACAATCTGAAGATTCTGATTCGGAGTCGCTGAATGTGATAATAAGTTTCGAGCCCGACATCTATCACACAACAACTAACCCATTAGTACTTACATAATATTTACATATGAATTTTTAACCAACAGTGATAAGCAATGGTTTTTTTTTTTTTAAAAATCAAACCCGGTCAAAGTCCAGACTTTACTAATGTATCCTAACGACTTCTCGGTTAGACACACTAATGCAAACCTGGTTCGCTAAGACCAACGCTCTGATACCACATGTCATAACCCGTCCTTAACCATAAGAACGCGTTAGATAACGTATGATTTCATTGCGAGGTATTGACCTCTATATGAGACATTTTTGAAAGAAAACTGCATATATTATACATTACAAACCATAACCATTATTTTTGTTACAAGCTTAAGACAATAAAAAGAAGATTAACGTTTAGCGATAATCTTCGACTTACAAACTTTACAAATGATGACAACAACACGGTTTCTAGCATATTTTACAATACAACATCTCGGATATGCAGTTTTATTTTTGACACAAACATGCGTACGCAAGATCCTGGTTAGATCCAACATGATGCAGCGGAAGCTTTAGAAATCACCTGAGAATAGACATGTTTTAAAAGGTCAACATAAAGTTGGTGAGATATAGGTTTAATGCCGGCAGCAATATATATATATAGACCACAAGATTTCGTATATAAACAGTTTAATAAAAGTATTCTAAGTGGTTGAGCACTTGGTAACCATACTTAACATTTTCACGTCGCATATTCCCTTTAATATGAAATCTTACTACACCGTACCAAGTGTAGTCACAAAACGAAGTACTGTGCAACCGTTGAATACTGGTCGTCCAGTCCGGTTGGGGTTGTCAGGCCCGATAGATCTATCAACAGGATTCGCGTTTACAATACCGCTGTAAATATTAGTTACCAAGCTACAGGGAAGTATGCCAGTGGTACAACTCAACGTAGAATATATTTTTCAGTTACTTGTGTCCATATTGTAAAACATAAAATACATGTATTCTCATCCCGAAATATTTAGAGTTTAAAAGTGGGACTATATACTCACTCTTGTCTTGATGATATAAATAATTTGACTCGGTCTTCCGGTTGATATCACGAACCTATCCATATATAATATATTAATATGTTTTCATTTTAAAACAAACGTTATATATATATACTTGTTATACTTTTAATACTTTGAATAATTCCTTAGTCCGTAGTTAGCAGTCCGATGTTAGTAATTCAATTTTAATGGTTCATTTTTAGATGTTTAATATACCCGCAATAAACAAAACCCCCAACGAAATAAATAAAATCCCATCGTATATGTATTGGTCGAGATTAATCTTGACCCATGGTACCGGTGTTGTCAAATGACGTGTTGCGTACATAAAGTACCGGTGTTGTCAAATGACGTGTTGCGTACAATCATGGGATCTTATGATTAATCTTCTCGTGTTGCTTACGGGTGATCCTGAACCATATGAAATTGAATTATGAGTACATATATATAAAATATCATGTTATCTTAGAAATATGTGATTTATATCATTTTTTTCCAATTGATCCCGTAGTTGAAATGATCTAGGATAACCAATTTTGTTTCGGTCATAGTTTCTTCGTTACAAATCCGTTTTCGTTGATTCAAATTGCCATCTTCTTGGATCGAGTTCTTCTTTAAGACTATGAACTGTAAATACCCTGGTTTGTATTCAAAATCATACGGCATAAGTGAAACATTAGTGAAACATATGAAGTTAAACATTTTTGTTACAACAAAATCATTTAATGACCATTTTTCTAAAAATACTTATACTTTGAAAAACCAAGTTTTACCTTGTTAAATTAGCATATACATAAGTTATATTACAGGTCTTGAAGTATTTTAAAAGTTAAGTTAGAAGGATCTATTTAGTTTGCAAACAAGTTTGAAAACATTCAAACTATGTTCTTGTTGTTAAACTTTTGTACCACAAAATAAGATAGCTATATATATATGAATCGAATAAGGTTATGAACATAGATTCTACCTCAAGTTCCTTGGATAAGTTTGCTGTAAAAGAGGAGTAAGAAGCTAGAATCAAAAGGGTGATAGAAGTGGATGAAAGATTGGAAGTAAGTTGGTGTTCTTGGAGGGTTTTCTTGAAGTGTTTTTGTATGGTTTTCTTATGGTGTTTTAGTATAGTTTTTGAAGCTAGATCTTCATGGAACTTTGCTGGATTGTTGAAGGTGTTTAAGGGTTATAAGTGTGTGTGTTTTAGCTAAGAGATTGAAGTAGTAAATGAATCAAAATGATGGTGCATATATACACCTCAAAAACGTGTTCCATGGGAGACATGGACAAAATTCCCATGTTGTATTTTTGTGTATTTGTCATGCTTGCTTCCAAAATCTAATTACCTAGCTCCAAGGGCAGTAACAAGGGTTGGTTAGGTGGTGATTTGATATGTATTTACTATTAGTAAATACGTATAGAAGCTAGGTATGATACGAGTACTTATACTCTAGATATACGTATAGAAATTTTGTGAAAAATGGAATGAGGATTCAAATATAGCTATCTTTTGTGAATACACTTATATGGTTTTATGTATTTAAGTCTTTAAAAGTGATTAAATACATTACTTATACAATATATGTATAAACATTATATGTTATAAGTATTTAAGTCAAATAACGTTACGTATTGTTATCGTTTTGAAAACTTAAGTTAGTAGTTTCAAAATATACTTATAACTTGTTGTTATTAATACAAAATGAGATATTAAAACATTCATTAATCATGTTAAACATGTATATATACATATATATACACAAACGTATAATTATCATACATTGTATAGTTCGTGATATCATCGGTCAAACTAGACGGTCAAACGTTGTGTAAAACTCTTTTCGGAAATATAAATCTCGACAATTTGGATTGCTTATCATGTTGGTAAGGTTTAATCTATGTAAATATTAATCTTATAAGTATAGAATGATCGAAAAAGTGCGGGTCGTTACACAGATGTATGGAAACCTAAGAAGAAGCGATGATGAAAAAAGAGAAAGAAGAGAGAAAGCGGTGGGATGAACAGAAAATAAGAAAGGGAAAAAAAATAAAAAAAGAGAGAAGCCTAAAACAGAAAAAGTGGAAACCACGTGAGCACAAAAGGAAGTGCCACGTACTGACCTAAAACACGTGGCAGTGAAAGAGGGGGGGAAAAAAAAGAAAAAGAAATGAGGATCGAACCCTGGTATCTTGCAACCCGAAAACCCTTTTAAACCACCTACGCCAAGCAGCTATACCTGCGAGAATCCATTCCGTAAAATATATAAGATGTATTAAACGGCAAGGGTTAATAAGTAAAACGGCAGAAATCTGGGTTGTTATTAGTATATAAGGTTAATTGACTTAAAATAACACAAATATAAAATGCTAAATTTTATAAGCTAATATTATTTCCTAAAAGTTCCTTTTAGAGTTCAGTTTTTAAGAGGTTGATATCTCTACATGCTGTACATGCTAGGTTGATATCTCTACATGCTCAACTTTTAATCTAAGGGTGTGTTTGGGTGACAAGCTTGTTGGAGCTTATAAGAGCTTAAGCTTATAATTTTAATAAGCTCCAAGTCATAAGCTTCGTTTGGTAGATCAAAAAAGTAGAGCTTATGAAAATCATAAGCTCTGGAAAAATAAGCTACTTCTAGTAGCTTATGAAAAAAATTAGAGCTTATGAATTGGAAAATAAGCTCCAGCTAATTTACCAAACACTTATGAAAAATAATAAGTTCCAGCTACTAATTTTAAGAATAAGCTCCAGCTTCCATAAACTCCAGCTCCAACTACAGCTACAAGCTCCAGCTAGTTTCATCCAAACACACCCTTACATATTACATATTATAGACAGATTATATATGATATGAATTATATTCATAAGCTTAAACTCTTATAAATTTTCGCAAAAACTCTTATAGATTGTCATTCAAATACACTCATTATTTAGAACTAACCCTTTTAAGTCTTGAAAAATCTCACCTTTATACATGATTAACCTTGAAAACAATAATTATCTCTTCAAGTAAACATATGGCTTTCTATACTCTTGAATAGTGACATAATTTCTTAAGATAGCTGAATTATGTTTACTTCTCACCTTCCTCGTTATATAAATTGACTATATTTAGGAAGAAATGGAGCAAACCGATAGATTGAGTTTATTGTAAAGCAAAAATTTTGACCCGAAATCGCCTTTTCTTATGTCACTCGATTCCTTTGTGTAGTTTTTTTTCTTAAAAAAAATATGCGTCACACGATGATGTGACAACGTGAGGAAGCTTTATTTTCTTTTTTTTTCAAGTTTTCAATTTTTCCATTAATTATATTTAATTTGTAACAAATGATAGCCTATTATGCGTACAAAAATGGTTGTACTTAACGATTTTTATTGGCGTTTTTGCAATTGATTGATTCAATCATAGAAAATTAATTTATGTCAATTTCATATGTTTAACTGAATTTTCATAATAATTTTGTTATACACGGTACATGTCAAATATTATAACGAGCCCCTACAATTTTTGGTATCTCTTTTGCCTCGGGCCAACCAATATCCACGTTCCTCTATATTTGTGGCATCACACAAATATATACGGGAAAAAAATCGTGCTCTCATGCATCGCGAAAATATTTGAACGCTGAGATAAGGATTCAATCCAGATAAACCCTCTAGCATATGGGTTACAAATAAATGGAGGCCGGCCTAATAATACTACCAGTTTCATGGCCCAATAATATGACTATTAAAACTTGACATACGGGCATGTATTATAGATTTTCAACACTTAGTGGGCTACTGGGCTTTTGTTAATTTCAAGACTTTACGAACGTAAACTATAAACTTTATAAAAATTAAATATTTTAAAGTAGGGTTAACTAGTCCGGATCCGGCCCGCGCGATGCGGCGGGGGCTTTCGGCCTGTGTAATCATATTTAACGTAGCGTTGTGTATTTACAGAGGGGAAAACAGCTCATGTCTTAAACGCCGTTTTAGATGTCGTTGTCTTAAACGTTTTTTAAAAAGTGTCCGTTTCGAATGTAGTTAGTTTCGTTTTGTTCATAAAAAATTTTCGAGTGCAACGGTGCTGTCGGAAAAATTTAACTTGCGGCGAACAGAAAGATACGGGTTGTCGTTGTGTTAAGCGTTTTTTAAAAAGTGTCTGTTTCGCGTATAGTTAGTCCCGTTGGGTTCGTGAGACTTTTTCGAGTTGAACGGTAGTCTCGGAAAAATTTAACTCGCACCGAACGAGAAGATAATACACGTTATAAATCCGGGGGAATTAGTTTATTTCATTTTAATAAAATTATATGTTTACACTTTCTACCCCTGAAAAAGTGTAAACCTGAGGGGTTGTGTAAATTGAGGCAAAGTTGAGGGACCGATTGTAGTGTGAACGCAAACGCAAAACTACAATTCGAAACAACTAAAACTACACTCTTGGCAATGAGTTACTCTTGGCAATGAATTTTAGTATACAAGGGTTAATAATTAATAACTTGAACGTTTTCAGCAGAAAACTTAAATGCAATGGGAGCACTTAATCAAAATGAAAAATGCCTAAACAAACGTACAAGCAAACCGCCAAAAAAAAAAAAAAAAAAAAAAAAGAATAATCTAAACTAGAGGCAACCTAACCTTGATTAGGGACCAACTCCAAACCAATACGAATAAACTAACACTCACCAAAGGAAGACAATCATATCTTTAACAAAAGCCGTAAAAGACTTCGATTTGACTCCTTGAACAAGTTTTTTTCTTGGGTTTCTTGTATTTGGCCACCGACTTGGAATTGATAAGTTTGCCCTCAACCCTTTCGAACTCCAGACCTTTCATGATCGTATCAAAAAGCCCGAACCCTCTTCCAAGCCATGTTCCACACCAATATCGTCATCCTCTTCCAAACCATGTTCCACACTAATATCATCCACGACAAATACAAGTTCATTAACACAAAATGATCCAAAACAATAGGGATATCCGTGACACCCTTTGAACCAGAAAGTGATGTCCCCACGTTAGACGAACAAAACCATTCGAACCCAGCTTGGCCAAAAGACGATCTTGAAACAAAATCATTTCACGTTCACATTCGAACCCTGTTGGACCACTTAGCCGCCTCTTTGATGTCGTCAACCGAGAAATATTTAGCAGGAACACCTAGGAGCTCCAATTGAACCGATCTTGAGAATCGATCTGCCCGATCTACGAATTGGGAAGTAAGCACAAATTCGTCAATAGAAGTGTAACACTTCTTGATAAACTTGTTGAAATCCTCCTCATACGATCAAAGTACAACAAATCCATACACGCCCCTACTTGCACACGTGTTTCGCAAGCACTTTACATCTAGTCAGACACGAAGCGTGTAAGAAAACGGGTATGAAAACAGACAATCTGGATTGATTCCTGATTCGTGAAACACTAACCTAATTAAATATTCCGCCCCCTCACAAGCCTCGGGTTTACACGAAATCCTAATTGGGATAATACAAGAAAGATTTTGTTTTCAGATAAGAAGAAAACAAAATCACATATTAGAGAATCTGTGTGTTTTTGTGTTTTGATGAATGCAGAAAACTGTTGAAAAAACCGAATGTGAAATCAATTTTTGGTAGTTGTATTGAAGAGTCACAACTCTTCATTTTAAGCGGGAAAAACTCTGGAAGACACATAACTTTTCATAAAGTATAGTGTCTTTTCGGTTGATCCTTCGGGGAGCTGCCCCTTGGACCCCGCAAGAGGTTGCAGTCTCGTTGACTCCCGCATTTTAGGCGACAGTTAGTAGCCAACTCTTACGGGCGTGTACTCCATACTCTCCAAACTCGTTGTTAAAGTATAACTAGCTAACTCTTGCATTTATGTAAATCCCAATGTACCAAAATGTATGTTAGATGACACTAAAATCACCAACAAACTTGCGGGCATAGCCTTGGTAGTTCCCTGATGTACTTTATGTCATGGGATAGATGAGAGGTTATGGGTTCGATCATTAAGGATGACATGATTTTCTTTAAAACAATTGAACACCAATAATAGTGGTATATATTGACCCTATAGGGAGGTTTTACCGGATTCGTTCACGGACCTCTACCCAGTAACACTGCCCGAATGGATGTTTTTCGGGTTACCGTCAATCGGGTTCGGGTTTCTGCCCGAACGCGTGTGATACGTGCAAATGATGATGGTCATTGAAATAAATGATCTACTGATGTCAGAAAATCGCAGTTAAAAAAAAATCACCAACATCAAGTTTAACATCCGGCACAGGAGACTTGTCCAAAATTAAAACGCTGAATTTCAGGCTTTCAGCCGCACTTCAACATCATTAGAAGGGTATTTTTTTCAAATTGTAAATCCCTTGCAGCTAATTACCAACACCATGTTTACTTGTCAAAAAGATAGAATGGTCCAATAAAATATTTTGTTGGTGGATGACAAAGATTTGAAGATATATGAATTATCTACGGTCAAAATTTAAGTATGTTTGACACATCAAAACTTCAAATCGTTTGTTTTCATATTAATTACATATGAAGTTTTTATTTGAGAAAAACTATCGAAAAAAAAGAAAAAATACCAACGCAATTTTGCATGAAAATGTGAGTGGTTTTTCCCCCGAAAATATGAAATTAAATTAAGACATTCTTATATCGAACGATTACAGCCGATCATGTCTCTAACAGTAAGCCTGAGTAGATCCAATGATATAAGTGACATATAACCATCTATTTATTCGGGTCCTAACAAGATTATAATCTGTTAACGAACATTGCACAAACATACAACAATATAAAGAACAAACATGGTACGTCGCACCAAAAAATAATTCAACTTCAAATTAATTGTTATTCTAGCAAAGATACATAACTCAATGTCGGATTTTTGGTGGCAGTCGGTTGTTATAACTGAATATGACACCATCGTCTACCAAATTGATGCCTAAATTCATTTCTATTATTTATTCGTAATTTTATTTTGTAACATGTCACATTAAGAAATATCTGCTCGAGATATTTTCAGATCAAATATGACAAAGAAACAGAAACACTTTAGATGGATATACGAATTAAGCTTATCTTAAAAAGATAATACAGACATTTGTATTGTTATGTTTGGTCACACTACCAAATTTATGTTTACATATAGACTCCATTAGACCAATTTCAATGGCCCGCCTCAACCCCTTCCTCACCATTCTTCCTCGAGGGCTCCATTGGCATTGGTGTGTCCTCACAAGCCCTCACCAAGCCCTCATCCCTCTCGCCCTGCTAAGTTTCTTCCACATGAAATGTTGCAGCACGGATATTTTCTCTTTCTTTATTTCCCAGCATTATTTATTTATACATTACTATAAATAACTTGTACATTACATATTTAATTAATTTTGTGGGGTATGTGATGGGGAGGAAGTATGTCATGGTTGTTAATGGTGTGTTGTGAGAGTGTTATGGGAGGAAGTGGTGAGAGAGAGAGAGAGAGAGAAAGCTGATGTGGCGCTGAGGAAGTGTTGATGACGGTGTCATGGTCAGGGGCGAAAGTGTGTAGGGGCATCTAACGACCCGTCCTAATCAATCTGGACGAATACATTACATTTGGTTACATCGCGAGGTACTTGACCTCTATATGATACATTTTACATACATTGCATTCGTTTTTAAAAGACAAACTTTCATTACATCGAAAGTTGACGGCATGCATACCATTTCATAATATATCCAACTATAATTGACTTAGTAATAATCTTGATGAACTCAACGACTCGAATGCAACGTCTTTTGAAATATGCCATGAATGACTCCAAGTAATATCTCTAATATGAGCAAATGCACAGCGGAAGATTTCTTTCATACTTGAGAATAAACATGCTTTCAAGTGTCAACCAAAAGGTTGGCGAGTTTATTAGTTTATCATAAACATTCATTATCATCATTTTAATAGACCACAAGATTTTCATTTCTCATAAATATACGCCTCATGCATAGAGACAAAAATAATCATTCATATGATGAACACCTGGTAACCGACATTAACAAGATGCATATAAGAATATCCTCTATCATTCCGGGAAATTCTTCGGACATGATAAAAATAACATCAAAGTACTAAAGCATCCGGTACTTTGGATGGGGTTCGTTAGTCCCAATAGATCTATCTTTAGGATTCGCGTCAATTAGTAGATCGGTTTACTAATTCTTAGGTTACCAAGCAAAAGGGGCATATTCGGCTTCGATCATTCACCCATATAATGTAGTTTCAATTACTTGTGTCTATTTCGTAAAATATTTATAAAAGCAGCGCATGTATTCCCAGTCCCAAAAATATATTGCAAAAGCATTTAAAAATAGAGTAATGAAACTCACCATAATGTATTTTGTAGTAAAAATACATATGACGACATTGAACAAGTGTAGGGCTGACTTTGGATTCACAAACTATATCATTTATATATATTAACACATATAGTGGTAATCGAACAAATTTATATATTATTAGTGATTTAATTGTTATTTTAATTAGGTGTTTCATTAATAACCTAATTAGTTATATTCATTAATATTTATTATAAAAGTATTAATAAAATTATGTTATATGTAGTAAATATAATTTTATATATCTAATAGTTATTTGATAAAATAATATTGATACTAGTATTAATAATAATAATAATAATAATAATATAAAATTAGTGATATTAATGTCAAAATAATAATAAGGATAGTAAAAATAATGATTTTAATGAAAATGATAATTTTTCTAATAATGATAATAATAATAAAAATGATTCTTTTAATAAGAACGATAGTTTTTATACAATGATACTAATAATAATAATAATAATAAGAATAATAATAATAATAATAATAATAATAATAATAATAATAATAATAATAATAATAATAATAATAATAATAATACTTTTATTATGATCTTTTCAACAATAATGATAACAACAATAATATCAATAATGTTAATAATAATAATAATAATAATAATAATAATAATAATAATAATAATAATAATAATAATAATAATAATAATAATAATAATAATAATAATAATAATAATAATAATAATAATAATAATAATAATAGTAATAAATAAATAAATAACTACCTCAAAGAAGTAGCCCTTAAAAATGCCCAAGTCCGGGTTTGAACCCGCGACGTCCCGCTAACCCGATAACTCCTTAACCATTACTCCGTATCATTATTATAATCATTATTATAACCATTCCTTTGTCATCTCATTTCCGATTTAATTGATGCACCAAATCTATTTATCCTAATACAAATGTCTGTCTTCTTTTTCTTCATATATAAAAAAAAATGCCACAATCCGGGCTCAAACCCAAGACCTCTTGTTAACACATAAATACAACACCCTAACCATTGAACCATATTTCTAATCTTCTTTTATATTTTACGCTTATATATTTAACATCAATAGGGCTGTTATGATTCCATCATCTTTATCTATAACATAATCATCATTATCATCCATAACCACCATCTTAATCTAGTCATCTTTCTCATTTCAATATCACGATTATCATCACCTAACCATTACGTTATCTTCATCATCATGACATCTCACGTTCATTAATCTCATCCAATCAACTAGCTCGTGATATATAATACGTGATAACAGATTGATAGTCGGCCCAACTAAAAACATAAAGTAATTCTCGGCCCAACACAATTTTTAATTGGCCCGTGTTCGATCGTTTGGATCATATAACATGAAATACACATTGTTGCTCAACTAAAAGCCTTTACAGCTCATCATCAATAATTAAGAGTTAAGTGATTGTTTTGTAACACTGTGATTTATTTTTGAACATCATCAATAGTCGACAACAGTATTAATCATGTCCTACTAACTGCACTCGATTCCCCTTTTTCTTTAATTATTCCCACAATTCATTAAGTATTAATATATCCTCCCACTATCGATCAAGTAGGATACTACATGTTAGAAAATAAATGACGTTCATAATATGTTATTACCTCCCCACTTGCACATCCTCCTGTAATATTTAATACAACATCTTTATCAATCATCCTTTATTGGACACAGAATTATGAAATTATTAGCAGTGGCAGTCGATAATGAACAGAAACAAAAGCAGTTAACAGCATGTCATGATGATAACGAAGGTGATGTTTTACGGTTGGTTTCTCAGTCTAGAATATGAGAGAGAGAGGGGAAACATAGAAAGAAAGGAAGATGAAAAAGAGGGAGAGTGGCGGTTAATGGTAGTTGTTATGATGAAGAAAGTGGTGGCGTCTTTAAGGTGAAGGTGGCTCGATGGTAGCGATGGTTTTTCAAACGGAAAAAGAAGAGAGATATAGAAACCGTCAGTTGAGTGGTAAGATGATTATGATGAAATGGTGTAGTGTGTTTTGAGATTGGGAAAGTAGTCGGCTAGATGAGGAAGAAGGGTTTCGAGGTTAACGTTGATGGTTGTAACCGTAGTTGGGTTTGTTGTACTTATACACGTTAGCAACTGTCCGAAACATAATCATTCACTCGAATATGGCAAGTGTGTTGCTAAGTTTCTTAGTCGTTTCTAGTTCCAACCCCTTTTTGAAAATCTTTTCTTTGGTGCTTCATTTCTCTTGTAAGTATAGTAGCAACAATTAGTTTTGATGGTTGCATTAGAAAGAGAAGGAGATTGTAGGTACCTGTGAATAGCACAAATGAAACCGAAACAGTAGCAGTTTGTAGTTCTTGAGTGTTGGGTTGGTGATGGTGTTTAACCGAAGGTGAGAGAGGTGGTGGATGGTTTATTGACAAGAACATAAGGATGGAGGTGGTGGATGATGGTTGTTCTTGAAGATGAGGGATGGTGATCGAATCATCACACGATATAAGTAAACAAACGGTGATTGATTTTTGGTGACCTTAGGATGGTGGTGGTTTACACAAAGTAATCAAGGTGGTGGTATTTTGATGATAGACTAGATGTAGGTGGTGTTCATATTGATGGTCAGTTACGAAGAAGAAAGAAATATGAGACTAGTTTAAGTGTTTGTATATATAATATAGACAACTGATTTAGAATCCAAAAGCAGTGAATTCAATCACAGTTTCAATTATCAATAGTAATATAAGATTCAATTATGCACAGAACTCTTTAATCTAATCAACTCACGGGCCATAGAAAAATTTGAATAAAGTAAAAGTTGATAAAGAAGCTTAACAGATTAGGCGTAAATATCTTGAGTTTTTAAATTATTTTCAATATTGATGATTAATAAACATAATAATAATAACACTATTAATAATATAAGAAATAAAAATACTAATTGTAACACCCCGTTTTTCTCCGTACATGATATATAGGTGTATTGTGTAGGTACGACTAGAGTTTGAAGGATTTGAGACGTGTTCGGGTGTTAAAGTCTTGTACGCGGGAGAAGGGATCAGGTCGAGTTTTGGGTCGCGGCCCGATAAACGAGGCCGCGGTGCGGCATTCTATTGAAATTTAGATCAGAAGTTAGTTATAAAATGATCCCAGACTTAGTCAAATGTCGCGGCGCGACATTTAAGGCCGCGGCGCAGCATACTGCACGAACTGGCACCAGATTCTTGTAATTTTAGATGAAGTTCAAGGGCAATTTAGTCTATTCGCGTTTGAGCCAGATTTGAGGATTTAACCTCATCCATTCATTTCATTTCTTATTTTCTTTTCCTTTTTCTTTCATTTTCTCCCAAGAAACTCAAATACCCCAAGTGATTCAAGTGGGATTTTGGAAAGGAAGAAGCGGGTTTTGATCTTTGGCGTAGTTGACAAGTTTGTTCTCCTCGTTCTTAGCTACACGGTGATACTAGTGGTACTTTCCATTGACGAGTTGCGGATTCTTGGAAGCATTCTTCAAGGCGACAAGGTGAGTGTTAATATCCTATATGCATATGTATGTGTAGGATGGGCGCGGGTCGGGTGAAGGGGTTCTCGGTTATAGAGCTCACTTCTGGTTTGGATTTAAATTACCACCGAGGTGGTAATGTGGAAAATCTCGTTGAGAGATAAAGGACGTGTTTGGCTAGCAGGGTGAAATCCCTCGATTAAGGGATGTGTGTGCCGGGTTCTCTTATGGAGAATTGTTGTTTTGTGCCTATGTGCCATATAGGTGGTTCTTGCTCGATTGTGTTGGCGTTGTGTACGCGTACGTATGGTGATGGTTAGTGGTATCCGTTAGGATTCACTATGGTGTAGCAGTGCGTGATGTTACAATACTCGTTGATCGAGGCCAAAAGAGCGTGTGTTGATGGTTAGTGTATTCCGTTAGGATGCACTATGGTGTAGCAGTGCGCGATGTTACACTACTCGTCGTGATGGAGGCCAAAAGAGCGTGTGTGATGGGAGTAGTGTTATATCGGCATGGTATAACATTATCGGGAAATGCGAGTACCGGTGAGAAATGCGAGTACCATTCCTGTGTTGAGATTGTGGATCGCGTGTGTTTGCGGATTCACGATGACGCGTGTAGTTCGGTCATCTTATTGTGGAAGTGAGTCGCGTGTAGTTCGGATTCACAAATGACTCGTGTGGTTTCGGTCATTGTATTGAGGAGTGAGTCGCGTGTAGTTCGGATTCACAAATGACTCGTGTAGTTCGGTCATTCCTCCGGGATAGTGAGTCACGTGTAGTTCGGATTCACTAAGGCGCGTGTAGTTCGGCCAATCCCGATTGTTGTTGTGGTGAAGGTAGTGAGTCACGTGTAGTTCGGATTCACTAAGGCGCGTGAGTTTTCGGCTAGCCTTCGTGTTGTGTGATCTGTCGGTTGTTTTATACAACGATGGTGGGGTCGTAAGGACCGTGATGTTTGAACTATCGGTTGTTTTATACGCCGATGGCGGGGTCGTGAGGACCATGTTGTATGATCAGTGAGGCGATAGCCGTGTTTCGCTCACGTGTTGTTACGGGTGTGACGATAGTCAATTTTGTATACCTTGGGATTAACGTTACCATAGTCGTTTTGGGCGTTATCGGTCTTAACCGTTTGTTAGGATGTTACGGTAGTTGCGTATTGGTCGTATTGTGCACTACAAGGGATGTTTAGTGATTGGTGTTATCCGTAAGGATTCGTTCGGTTCGGTCTTCATCATTTCGGGTTGTTGACCTTAGGTTGAGACTTGGTTGTTTTTAGCGTCGTACTCGGTAAGGGTATGCTAAGGAATTGATATCTCGATACGAGATTGGTTGAGTTTTCCCGATGTGAGGGATTGAGTTAGTGCTAGTGCTCGGAATTATGGAATTTGATAAATCGCGGGTGACGATTTAGTTTTTAAGGGTAACTCTTTGAGAAGAATTGTCTAAGGGATCGTTGTAGACTTCGGTTGTTGCGTGTATTGTACGTCTCGGGATGCGAGCAAGTGTGTGACTTGTCATTGGATTAACCTCCGAGTTAGTGAAATTGTGGTAGAAGATGGTTTGAAACGCATGTTCGAGGACCATTGAGTGTGGGTCCGTTTGGGTTTGTGACTAGGATCACGAGGACGTGATCGAATTTAAGTGGGGGAGAGTTGTAACACCTCGTTTTTCTCCGTACATGATATATAGGTGTATTGTGTAGGTACGACTAGAGTTTGAAGGATTTGAGACGTGTTCGGGTGTTAAAGTCTTGTACGCGGGAGAAGGGATCAGGTCGAGGTTTAGGTCGCCGCGCGACAAACGAGGCCGCGGCGCGGCATTCTATTGAAATTTAGATCAGAAGTTAGTTATAAAATGATCCCAGACTTAGTCAAATGTCGCGGATATATATATATATATATATATATATATATATATATATATATATATATATATATATATATATATATATATATATATATATATGCGACATTTAAGGCCGCGGCGCGGCATACTGCACGAACTGGCACCAGATTCTTGTAATTTTAAATGAAGTTCAAGGGTAATTTGGTCTTTTCGCTTTTGAGCCAGATTTGAGGATTTAACCTCATCCATTCATTTCATTTCTTATTTTCTTTTCCTTTTTCTTTCATTTTCTCCCAAGAAACTCAAATACCCCAAGTGATTCAAGTGGGATTTTGGAAAGGAAGAAGCGGGTTTTGATCTTTGGCGTAGTTGACAAGTTTGTTCTCCTCATTCTTAGCTACACGGTGATACTAGTGGTACTCTCCATTGACGAGTTGCGGATTCTTGGAAGCATTCTTCAAGGCGACAATGTGAGTGTTAATATCCTATATGCATATGTATGTGTAGGATGGGCGCGGGTCGGGTGAAGGGGTTCTCGCTTATAGAGCTCACTTCTCGTATAGGTGGAATTGTTGGACTTGTGTATAGGTCCAATTGGCATGGTTGTGCGTTTTGGTTGACCACGTTGGCGAGGTGCACACTTTGTGTGTACGTTATCACATGGGCGTGTGATGTGGACTTATATAACCCTAATGACGAAGGGTTAATATAGTGAGTGGAATGATTATACATGTGTGTATATAATGTATTTACTTGTACGAGGTTCGATGTGGGTTTAAGTTCGGGCGATCGATACCACATCGGGTCAATATATGATATGGGTTTAAAGTTCGGGCGTTCGATACCATGTCATATAGGTGTGTGTGTGTGGGCGTGTAGTCTGGGTTAAAGTTCGGGCGTTCGATACCACATTACACGTGACGGGTGGATTTTAAGTTCGGGCGATCGATACCACTCAGGGGTTAGTGATATATTTCGTTATACACTAACGGTTGTTGGGAACACCGATGGGAAATTCGAAGTACCATTCCCTTGTACTTGGTTAACCATGGTTATTGCGTTGTAAGCGTAAGCATTTTATGTTATTCGAGTTATATATATATATATATATATATATATATATTTTGTATACGTATAACGTTGTTTTGTCGTGATATAGCTAACCCTCCGGGTGTAGTTTATTGGAATTGTCCACATCGTTGTTGGTGAACTTGTATTTTGTGGATGTATCTTTAGCTCATTGCTTAGTGTTCTTCTGTATGCTTAGACTAGCTTGCCTTTATGCTTGGATGCCCCGGTATGCGGTATTTGGATATTTGTGTGGCGTGTCCATTTTATGCATATATATGTATGTAGTATATTCTCACTCACTAAGCGTTAGCTTACCCTCTCGTTGTTGATATTTTTATAGGTTCGCATGCTCGGCGGCTCGGGTAAGCTTGGGGATTAGAGATCTTGGCTAGGTTGCTTAGAAGATCTTGTTTTTGTATTCGATTAGGATTTGGGTAGCGTAGTTTCAAATCACCATGCTCGGTTTTGTTGGAAACTAAACTAGTCGGGTCGTGTATGTCCGTTTGGAAAATTAACTAATGTATTAAATGTTTTAAGGTTTATTGAACCTTCTATTGTATTAAAGATGTTTATGGAAACACAATTGGGACCTAAAGTATTATTTAACGCGTATTAAAAGGAAAAATTTTATGGGCCGATTTTAATACGGGTTGGGTTGTTTCAAGTGGTATCAGAGCATGGTCTAAGGGATTTAGGCGACTTGAGATAGGTGCTTAGACTTAGACTTTGGTGCGTGTGCTTATTTGTTGCGGGACCTGTAGGTGAACGGGTCGGAATGGGTTTAGTTAGTGCCTTGTTTATAGGTTGACTAACGTTCATATTAGTAATGTGGATATTATTAATATATTATTTGTGTTGTGGTAATAATTCTCGCGTGTGTTTGTATCGCGTAGAATTTTGGTTGTGTTTGTTTATATCATCGAGCGAGGCGGTCATTGTACTAACGAGTCGATGCGGCGTGTGTGCGTAATTGATAATGCTAAAAACGAACATATATTTCATAGCATTATTCCTCAAGAAAGACAAGCTTTTAGTTGCAATTGTTCTATTTACAAGTGATATTCGTTTAAATAATAAAAGGTGAAGACAAAAGACAGATTCGACGAATTGAAGACGCAAACGACCAAAAAGCTCAAAAGTACAAAAGACAATCAAAAAGGTTCCAATTATTGATAAGAAACGTCTCGAAATTACAAGAGTACAAGATTCAAAACGCAAAGTACAAGATATTAAATTGTACGCAAGGACGTTCGAAAATCCGGAACCGGGACCAGAGTCAACTCTTAACGCTCGACGCAACGGACTAAAAATTACAAATTAACTATGTATATAAATATAATATAATATATAATTAATTATATTAATTATATATATATTATATATATATATTAAAAACCGTCGGCAGAGAAAACTCCAAGGGCGTGAGCTGTAAATTCAATCTCCGCGACTCGCGGAGTTTGAAGAGGATATCACCGCGAGTCGCGGAGCCCCAAAATTACAAACTGCCTATAAAGCCAACCGAATTCTGATCAAAATAATAATCTTTTTCTTCCTCATTCATACGTAAACGATATATATATATATATATATAATTTATATTTTAATTTTAATTTTAATTCTAATAATAAGGGTATGTTAGCGAATGTTGTAAGGGTGTAAGTCGAAATTCTGTCCGTGTAACGCTACGCTATTTTTAATCATTGTAAGTTATGTTCAACCTTTTTACATTAATGTCTCGTAGCTAAGTTATTATTATGCTTATTTAAAACGAAGTAATCATGATGTTGGGCTAATTACTAAAATTGGGTAATTGTGCTTTGTACCATAATTGGGGTTTGGACAAAAGAACGACACTTGTGGAAATTAGACTATGGGCTATTAATGGGCTTTATATTTGTTTAACTAAATGATAGTTTGTCAATGTTAATATAAAGATTTACAATTGGGCGTCCCTATAAATTACCATATACACTCGATCGGACACGATGGGCGGGGTATTTATATGTACGAATAATCGTTCATTTAACCGGACACGGGAATGGATTAATAGCCACTAGAATAATTAAAACAGGGGTGAAATTACATTCAAGGGTAATTGGTGTAATTGTTAACAAAGTAGTAAAACCTTGGTTTACACGCAGTCGATAACCTGGTGTATTCATTAAACAAAGTATTAAAACCTTGTTACAATTCGAATCCCCAATTAGTTGGAATATTTAACTTCGGGTATAAGGATAATTTGACGAGGACACTCGCACTTTATATTTATGACTGATGGACTGTTATGGACAAAAACCAGACGGACATATTAAATAATCCAGGACAAAGGACAATTAACCCATGGGCATAAAACTAAAATCAACACGTCAAACATCATGATTACGGAAGTTTAAATAAGCATAATTCTTTTATTTCATATTTAATTTCCTTTATTTTATATTTAATTGCACTTCTAATTATCGCACTTTTATTTATTGTTATTTAATTGCACTTTTAATTATCGTACTTTTTAATTATCGCAAGTTTATTTTATCGCACTTTTATTATTTGCAATTTCATTATCGTTATTTACTTTACGCTTTAATTTAAGTCTTGTATTTATTTTATATTTTACATTAGGTTTTAACTGCGACTAAAGTTTTAAAATCGACAAACCGGTCATTAAACGGTAAAAACCCCCCTTTATAATAATAATATTACTTATATATATATTTGTATTTTTATAAAAGTAAACTAATATAGCGTTGAGCTTTGTTTAAAGATTTCCCTGTGGAACGAACCGGACTTACTAAAAACTACACTACTGTACGATTAGGTACACTGCCTATAAGTGTTGTAGCAAGGTTTAAGTATATCCATTCTATAAATAAATAAATATCTTGTGTAAAATTGTATCGTATTTAATAGTATTTCCTGCTAAAATATAAACTATTTTATATACCCCTCGCATAACATCAAGTATTTTTGGCGCCGCTGCCGGGGAAACTCTTAAACGCCGGAAGCGCAACGCTAATATAAAAAAAAAAAAAAAAAAAAAATTTTAGCTTACTTCTATTAAAAAGTCGCTTTTGTAAAAATACGTTTTAATTATTCAAAAATATAAAAAGAAAAACAAAAATATAAGTATTTTTAAGAATATTTAAGTTTTATAAGTTTCTTTATTTCTATTTTAGTTTATAAAAATATAAGTTTTATTTTAAAAACAAAAAATAAATATAAAAAAAAAAAACGCGTAAAATTTCAAACTGATCCAGAGTTGAAAACTGGAACCCTGCGACTCGCGGGGTTTGAAGCGTAAAATACCGCGACTCGCGGAGACCATCTGACACGCCGACAGAAGCCCTAATTCAGCATTAATTACGGTAATTATTAATTATTATTATTATTTAACCCTAATAATTATTATTATTATTATTAGTTTTATTTTTACTTTTACTTATTATTTAATTTATATATTTTAGTTAAATTAGTTTTATTAAATTGTAAAATTAGTAGTTTTATAAAATAAATAATATAAAAATAATATTTTTATAAAAATTGTACTTTTTACAACTTTTTGTATATTTTTATATTTTGTCCCTTTTTAATCGTTTTAGCGTAACTTTTGTATTTTTAGCTCATATTTAATTTTAAACTTAGTTTTTGCCATAGTTATTTTTACTCCTAGATTTTTAGGCTTTGCCGTAGAATTCCTTAAGTGTTTTTTTCTTTAGACCAAGATTTAGGTGCTTTAGAATTTTGCGACGCCTTTTTAAGTTTTAGTTTCTTTTTAAGTTATTTCCATTTGGGATTTAGTTTTTCCTGTAAGCTTTAATATTTTTAGACACTTTTTACTATGTATCAATTATCATTCCAATTAGTAATTTCAATTTGCGATTATAATTTTAAGTTAGTTGTAGTAATAAGGTTAGGTTAGTCAAGTATTTTTAAGTTTTTATAAGTTTCTTTTATTTTTCCGTCACCTTTTATTTTTCAACCATTATTTTTTCTTTTTCGACCTTTTTCGACGAACTCTTTTTCTTTCTTATTTCTCGCTATTCTAGTTTTAGGACTTAGAATTTTTTTTTTTACTTCTTATCTAAATTTCTTAAAATTACGAAAATTTATTTTAAGTGGTTAAATTAATAGACATCAAAATTTTCTGGTTCGTAGTAATAGTTGGATTTGTACGTGGACCGGGTTATTGGAGCCAAACAGTCCTCAATTATATTGAGACCAAACGAATCCTGCCCCTCTGCTGCATCTTTTGGCTATTCGAAACGTGGGCAAAATCAGAAAAGTCTATTGATTGGATAACTTATTATAATTTTTCTTCCTTTTTAAAACTAATAGGATATTCAGTGAATGCACCGAGCAAGACGTTCACCACCTTTTGTACGTTCACCACCTATAACTCGATCAAGACATTTAGCAAATATAACCACCGTTGATTTTTCTTTAGAATCGTCATCCAGTCGACCAAGTACTTCAGTTCAAATTTCCGATAATCCATTTTTTGAACCCGACCTCACAATTGAGAATCCGGAAAATATTCAGGAACGGTTCGTAGATCCTGAACCATTAAACTTTCCTCCGGAGCCACCAATCATTCAAACAGAGATTGTTGAGGAACGAATCATTAAATCAGAATCATCTAGTGATACCGATTCAACAAATTCAATTATGGAGAATCTGGAACCTCTAAGTATGGAAGACCGAATGAGAGCTAAACGCACTGGCCAAGGTCACGCAATTACTCATCCAGACATTAATGCGCCAGATTATGAAATCAAAGGACAAATTCTACACATGGTGACTAATCAATGCCAATTTAGTAGTACGCCGAAGGAAGATCCAAATGAACATTTACGTACCTTTAATAGGATCTGCACACTATTTAAAATCCGAGAAGTGGAGGATGAACAGATATATCTCATGTTATTTCCCTGGACTTTAAAGGGAGAAGCCAAAGATTGGTTGGAATCGTTACCTGAAGGGGCGATCGATACATGGGATGTTTTAGTTGACAAATTTCTTAAACAATTCTTTCCTGCATCTAAAGCCGTAAGACTTCAAGCAGAAATTGTTACGTTCACACAGAAACCAAATGAAACTCTATATGAGGCGTGGACAAGATATGGAAAGTTATTAAGAGGATGTCCGCAACATGGTTTAGACACCTGTCAAATAGTACAAATATTCTACCAAGGATGCGACATCACTACAAGAAAAGACATAGATATAGCAGCTGGTGGTTCTATTATGAAGAAAACCGAAACTGATGCTTACAAAATTATTGATAACACTGCTTCCCACTCACATGAGTGGCACCAAGAAAAAGATATCATTAGATCATCTAAAGCAGCTAGAGCCGATTCTAGCCATGACTTAGATTCCATTTCCGCAAAGATAGATGTTGTGGAGAGACGAATGGAAAAGATGACTAAAGATATTCACTCAATACGAATTAGTTGTGAGCAGTGTGGAGGACCACATTTGACAAAAGATTGTCTCAGTATTGAATTAACAATGGAACAAAGAGAGAATATTTCATACATAAACCAAAGGCCTGGAAATAATTATCAGAATAATTATCAACCGCCAAGACCAATTTACAATCAAAACCAGAATTATAACCGAAATATTCCATACAACAACCAACAAGGTCCTAGAAATCAACAAGTATCCAATAATACTTATAATCAGCAAAGACCTAATTTTCAAAACAAACCACCACAACAAACCGATGATAAAAAGCCGAATTTAGAAGATATGATGACAAAGCTAGTTGAAACTCAAACGCAGTTTTTCACATCTCAGAAACAAACAAATGAACAAAATGCTCAAGCATTTAGAAATCAACAAGCTTCTATTCAAAATCTGGAACAAGAAGTAAGTAACCTAGCAAGGTTAATAGGTGAAAGAAAACCGGGAAGTCTACCTAGTGATACAAACGCTAACCCCAGGAATGAAACAGCTAAAGCTATTACCACAAGAAGTGGTACAACACTTAAACCTCCTGAAATACCTGTAACTTCTGATGAAGCTATTCCTACTCCACAAGAACCACAACCTGATCAAGATAAGGAAAAAGAACCGGTAGTTGAAAAGGTTAATGAAGATAACACAGTTAAGGATAAACCTTATGTTAAACCATACCAACCACCACTTCCTTATCCGAGTAAAATGAAGAAAGAGAAACTTGAAGCCGAGCAATCCAAATTCTTGGATATGTTTAAACAGATAAATGTAAATCTTCCTTTCATTGATGTGATTTCAGAAATGCCTAGATATGCTAAATTCTTGAAAGATCTAATTTCAAATAGAAAGAAAATGGAAGAACTCTCGGCTGTTACTATGAATGCTAATTGTTCAGCAGTACTGTTGAATAAGATACCAGAAAAACTATCTGATCCAGGAAGTTTCACAATTCCATGTTTTCTGGGTAGTCTTAGTTCAATAGAAGCATTGGCAGACTTAGGTGCTAGTATAAATTTAATGCCGTATTCACTATACGCTAAACTAGACCTTGGAGAATTAAAACCAACCAGAATAAGCATACAACTAGCCGATAGATCAATAAAATATCCTAGAGGGATAATGGAGAACATGCTAGTTAAAGTTGGTACTTTAGTATTCCCAGTAGATTTTGTTGTTCTGGACATGGAAGAAGATTCTCAAGTTCCTCTCATATTAGGAAGACCATTCTTAAACACGGCTAAAGCAATGATAGACGTGTTCGGTAAGAAACTGACCCTAAGTATAGAGGATGAGAGTGTTACCTTTTCAGTTGATAGAGCAATGCAACAACCACAATCTGCAGATGATACATGTTATTATATTCAAACTATAGATGCACATGCAGAATTATTAGAAGAATTTCCAGAATTACAAGGAACAGGAGAATGTTCTTTAGGAGAAGGTAATGAACCAATTGATGAAGCTGAAATGTTAGCTACACTTATAGCTAATGGATATGAACCAACAACAGAAGAAATTCAAATGCTAAAAGAAGAAGACAGATATCGATATAAATCATCGATAGAAGAACCCCCGAAATTAGAGTTAAAGCCACTTCCAAACCATTTGGAATACGCTTATTTACATGGTGAATCTGAATTACCTGTAATAATATCGTCTTCTCTTACTGAAAATGAGAAATCACAACTCATTTCTGTGTTGAAAGCTCATAAACCAGCCATTGCATGGAAGATTCATGATATTAAAGGAATAAGTCCTTCGTATTGCACACATAAAATCCTTATGGAAGAAGGTCATAAAACGTATGTGCAACGCCAACGAAGACTAAATCCTAATATGCAAGATGTAGTTAAGAAGGAGATTATTAAACTGCTAGATGCAGGCTTGATATATCCAATTTCTGATAGTCCATGGGTAAGCCCAGTTCAATGCGTGCCGAAGAAGGGTGGCATGACTGTCATTACAAATGAGAAAAATGAGCTTATTCCTACTAGGACTGTAACAGGATGGCGTGTATGTATTGATTATAGAAAATTAAATGACGCCACTAGAAAAGATCACTTTCCCTTACCTTTCATAGATCAAATGTTGGAAAGATTAGCCGGAAATAGTTACTATTGTTTTCTAGATGGATTTTCCGGATATTTTCAAATTCCAATAGCACCCGAAGATTAAGAGAAAACCACATTCACGTGCCCTTATGGTACTTTTGCTTACAAACGCATGCCATTTGGACTTTGTAACGCCCCTGCAACCTTTCAAAGGTGTATGATGGCGATTTTTCACGACATGATAGAAGAATGCATGGAAGTATTCATGGATGACTTTTCAGTCTTCGGTGATACATTTAAATCATGTCTAGTTAATCTGGAACGAATGCTAATTAGATGCGAAAAATCAAATCTAGTACTTAATTGGGAGAAATGCCATTTCATGGTTAAAGAAGGCATCGTTCTTGGACATAAAATTTCAAAAGAAGGAATTGAAGTGGATAGAGCTAAAGTAGATGTAATTGCTAAACTTCCGCATCCCACCAATGTTAGAGGAGTTAGGAGTTTTCTAGGGCATGCGGGTTTTTACCGACGTTTCATAAAAGATTTTTCTAAAATTGACACTCCTATGAATAAACTCCTAGAAAAGGATGCGCCATTCATCTTTTCAGATGAATGTATCAAATCTTTTAATATTCTTAAAGAAAAACTCACTAATGCACCGATCATGATAACACCAAATTGGAATCTACCATTTGAACTAATGTGCGATGCAAGTGATTTTGCAATGGGAGCCGTTTTAGGACAAAGGATTGAAAAACGATTTCAACCTATATATTATGCTAGTAAGACGTTACAAGGAGCACAAACGAACTACACAACTACTGAAAAAGAACTCCTTGCTATTGTCTTTGCTTTTGACAAATTTCGATCATATCTCGTTCTAGCAAAAACGGTGGTCTATACCGACCATTCTGCTCTTAGATACCTATTTTCAAAACAAGATGCTAAACCAAGATTAATCCGTTGGATCTTACTCTTACAAGAGTTTGATATTGAAATCCGAGATAAAAGAGGAGCAGAAAATCTCGCCGCTGATCATCTTTCTCGTCTTGAAAATCCCGAATTAAAAGTTCTAAATGAATCGGCCATACAAGACAACTTTCCTGATGAATATCTATTGAAGATAGATTATAAAGAAATCCCATGGTTTGCAGACTATGCAAACTACTTAGTTTGTGGATTCCTTGAAAAAGGATTATCGTACCAAAGACGAAAGAAATTCTTCAGTGATATAAAACACTATTTCTGGGAAGATCCACATCTGTTTAAAAGTTGTCCCGATGGAATAATACGCCGATGTGTATTCGGAGATGAAGCCAGTAAAATATTAAACCATTGTCACACAGGACCAACAGGAGGGCATTATGGGCCTCAACTAACAGCAAGAAAAGTTTATGAAGCTGGATTCTATTGGCCTACAATTTACAAAGACGCACACCTCCTTTGCAAATCCTGTGATGCTTGTCAAAGGGCCGGAAAAATAAGTCAACGTGATGAAATGCCACAAAATGTCATCCAAGTATGTGAAGTATTTGACATTTGGGGTATTGACTTTATGGGTCCATTTCCAAAATCTCATAATAATCTATATATACTCGTAGCCATTGATTATGTATCTAAATGGGCGGAAGCACAAGCTCTCCCAACTAACGATGCACGAGTTGTAGTCAACTTTTTAAAACGTCTTTTTGCAAGGTTTGGAACACCGAAAGCTTTAATAAGTGATCGGGGTACTCATTTCTGTAATAATCAACTTGAGAAAGTTCTTAAAAGATATGGAGTAACTCATAAAATCTCCACCGCATATCATCCACAAACAAGTGGACAAGTTGAAAATACCAACCGAGCTTTAAAACGTATTCTAGAGAAAACCGTAGGATCAAATCCGAAGGAATGGTCCATTAAATTGGAGGATGCACTCTGGGCTTTTAGAACAGCCTACAAAACTCCAATTGGAACCACACCTTTTAGACTTGTTTATGGAAAAGCATGTCATCTTCCAGTAGAAATTGAACACAAAGCATTTTGGGCTTTGAAGACATGTAATCTTGATTTACATGAAGCCGGACGTCTACGATTAAGTCAACTAAACGAATTAGAAGAGTTAAGACATGAAGCATACAATAATTCATTAATCTATAAAGAAAGAATGAAGAAATGACATGATAAAAGAATCAAAAGTTCAAAAGAATTTAAAGAAGGAGACAGAGTTCTTCTTTTCAATTCACGATTCAAGCTATTTCCTGGAAAATTAAAATCAAGATGGTCTGGACCATTCATAGTCAAAAGAGTTTTCCCATACGGAACGATAGAATTGATAAATTCAAATGGAATTGAATTTAAAGTTAATGGTCACAGAGTTAAACATTACATACATGGTCCGATGGAAGTCGACAACGAAGTTAATCACAATTTCGACACCACAGCTAACTAAGTGTGGGGAGAATCAAGTCTTTAAAGGATAATATATATTTCTGTTAGAGTTAGATTGTCTGTTTTCGTGTAGTTCTCGAAAATGGAACACGTATGGTCTTTCCCTAGCAGACCCTAAAGAACTAGTCTTCTCCCCCCATTCTAAATTTTTATTTTTTTAGGTTTTTACAAAATGAAGACTGCCTGTGAACTAAACCATGGTCTAATGCTACACGCTTTGATCACTAAAAGAAATAATGACATACTACCGAGTGAAATAGTATCAGTAATCAGAGAAAGAATGGACGGAGTTAGAAAAGAATCCAGATGCGAAGATAATAAGTTACAATTTGGTAAAGGAAAATCAAAATCCGCAGCGAAAAGAAGAGCACGACACTTAGAAAGATGTCACAAATGCGGAAAATGGTCACATGGAGGTAAATGTTCAAATAATCAAACCTATTCAAATACCGAATTTGTTACTTTATGCAGAGACGGACCGTTCATATGTTTAGAAGAAAAGACACTGAATGCTCGAGGTTACGCCTATGCAGCCATGGAAAATCAATTAAACCGACTATCTTATGAATGGGATAGATCATATAACTAAGAAATCTATTCCACAGGTATGTCTGTACAGTTTTTATTTTTATTTTTATTTTTAACCTTTTGATAATAAACGCTAATTTGTTCGCTAAAAAGTATTAAATTGGTATTGAATAAAATTAGGTTTGGCGACCGAAATTATTGATATCATTCAAAAATTTATTACATCACTGCGAAATTTAACGTTTATTCTTAAGGTATAAATATCTTTAATCAATCAACCCAAAATATTTCAAAAATTCGTCATGAGTTAAATTAGGTCTTGGAACCGAAATTACTTTACCGAAAAGAGGGGCGCATATTTTTGATAATATTTGATTGATTAAAGTGGGATAAAAAGACAAAAAGATTTTTAATTTTATTTTTACCATATTTTTAAAATTAATATTTAAATCTTAAATTAATATTGTAAACTTTGTAAAAACAATATTTTTAAAATTGTAAATATTTGAAAAATTAATATAAGATTGGTATGAATTTATAATATGAATTTTTAAATTAAGTTTGGTGTGAATTTTTAATTTTTAAAATATGAATTTTTAATTTTATGCATTTCAAATTTTAAGTTTGGTGTGAATTTTTAATATTAATTTTGAATTTTATATTTAAGTTGTGTGAATTTAAAAACAAAAAATTTACTTTATCTCATTAAGTTAAGAATATGATTTTTAAAATTCGTCGTAAGTTGAAGACTAGGTCTTTGAACCGAAATTGCTTTACCCGAGGGAGGGACGAGAACTTTTATTATCATTATTTTTAATCTTATTGAATTAAAGTATGCCAAAAACATTAAAAAACCCAAAAATCTTAGCTTTTAAAACAAATCGCTACAAAAAAGACAAATTTTAAAATTTTGTCAAGGGACGGACTAGGACATCGATCCGAAACGACCTCGTCCTAAATAACAAGGGAAACAAAATTTTAAAATTAATTACTTAATTGTTTTAATAAGTTAATGATTATTAAAAAAAAAAAAAAAAATACCAAACTCCGCGAGTCGCGGAGTTTGAAGGGTAAATCCCCGCGACTCGCGGAGGTACCGAAAATCAGAAAAAAAATAAAAAGAGCTGAACGATCAGTGCACTCCAAAACCCAAAACACAGAAAAAATACTGCGAAAATAGCTGCGAAAAACCACCCAAAAACACCCCAAAAATCACGATTTTTAACCGTTAATCATCAAATCTTTTGCTAAAATCATGTTGAGAAGGATGCTATCTAAGAATTACTCAAGAAAAACGGTAAATTTCTACACCTAAACACCATTTAATTCGAAATTTGATGTTCTTGAGCTATTTTTTCCCCAATTTGATTTTGATGCTTTTTAGTGTAATTAAGCTTAAATTGTTTATGTATTATGCTTGTATAACCTAGATTGATGCTGTTTAACATGATTAGAAGCCTTAAACTTCAAATTTTGAATAATCTAGGGTTTGTGTTCTTGAGCAAATTGGGACTTTTTGATATAAACAGGTTATGGCCGATTTTTGTCATGAATTGTTGCTAAATTGAGTAGTGTAACATGTCTAGGTAGTTAAATGATCCAAACTTTGAGCCTAAACATGATTTTGAGAATTAAAGTGGACTTTTTCAAGTCTAAAATTCATGAACTTGATTTTTGAAAGATAATGCCATTTGAGACTTGTTTGATTGCTAGTAATGATTATTTTGACATGTTATTTGAGTTGAATGCTTATGAACTTGGCGAAAATTTTCGAATATGCTTATTTGAAAAAGTGTAGATTTGATAAAAATGTGAAAATAAGCTTAAGTTTGATATAAATTGATAATGTCATTGTAATTATTTTGATTGATGATTTTGCTGACACTAATGCATATTTGGATGCACAAAAATTGTGTTTGATGTGTTTTGCAGAATGAAAGGGGTGAATCTTCATCCCAAGCCCGCAATGCTCCTGCTGAGAATTTGGAACAACAGGAGGTGGATAACTACTACAAGCAGGATATACCTCATCCAGTCATGACCTTTTCTGATATGCACTTGGAAGAGTTGCACCCGAACCTGAGATTTGACAGACTTTGGATAGATTATCCAAAATATCAACGGGGTTTGCATACTCTTCATTCTAAGGTTGTTGAGGTACCGAGGGTCATAGAATGGGGACCCTTAGAAGCTGTAGAATTGGCCGGGCCAATTAGGGAATTACTTGTACAGAGGTATGGTAATTCTTCTTTTAATGACTGGATATGTTTATTCACCATACGTAGACCTGTATATAAAGTATGGTGTGAAGAATTGTTATGTAGTATAGAGTTGAATGATCGGGTAGCTAGTTTAACCGATCGTTCTTTTATTAGATTTTTGTTAGGCGGTTCGATGCGCCACATGTCTTTACTGGACATGGCTCAGGCTTTACGTATATATACGCCTGAGGAGTTAGCGTCTGCCGATTGTAGAGGATTGATACTAAACGGTAGAAAGATAGATGAGAATTTTGATACACACGGTGTGTGGAGTCAAATGACAAGCCATCACCGTTTCAAAGGGGGAAATTACTCTTATTTGGATATAGATAGAGCCGAATTAAGAGTGATACATAGGTTTTTAGCTAATTCGATTACACAAAGGGGTAAAAACAAGGAAAAAGTAAATGAACAGGATTTGTTTTACCATATGTGTATTCGAGACCCACAAAGCGCTGTAAGTATACCATATTGTGTGGGTTATTATTTATCAGCTATGGTTCGGGGGATGCGACCACATAGCATAATAGGAGGTGGAATTTTTATTACTTTGATTGGTGAATATCTCGGTGTGAATATAAGTCGGGGGGGATTATTAGTAGAAGAACCAGAACCCCGCGATACTATAGGTTTAAATGTATACCATGGTGCGAAAGTTTTGAAGAGGCGAAATAACGTCGCAGTACGATACCATGGTAGACATCCACAGGTGGAGAGAAACCGGCAGCAAGGTAATGTAGGAGAGGGGAATGAGATGCAAGAAATGCATAGGTTTATAGCTTCTCAGGAATACGAAAATGCTAGACAGAGAGCATTTGAAGATTGGCAAGTTCATAAGAACCAGATCATAGCTCATTGCCAACATATAGGTAGAAACTATATTCCTACACCGAAACCCATCTTCCCTCCTTGGTCTATAGAGATGCAGCCACCATATCCTACGTATGACCCTGCCGAAGCATTCTATAGCACTTATGGTTATGCCTGGAACCCCTATTGGTACCAATATCATCCTTAGTTTACTTATTATTTTTTATTATTTTGTAATTTGTAATTATTGATACGTTTAATACTTTTGTTAATATTGTAATCATTTTTATAATTATCTAACTTTTATTCTTAGATTTTAATAATTTTTGAATGTGGGGTAATATACCAAACTTCAAAAATATGTATATATGTTTGCAAGTTTATCTTATGTACACAACAGGGTAAAACAACGCATTTTCAAAGACTGGCATTAAGTTCAGCAAAAGCAACTAATTTTGATGACAAGATGCAAAATATATGTGAAATAACAACAAGACGGAATGAACAAATGATGTGCACCATTTATCATTCAGCAAACAAACGCCAATATATTTGGAAACTTTGGTAAAAATTTAATCATTTTCACACAAATCACCCTCAATAATTTAAATTGTTACTGATTTCTTGCAAATGAGGGCATTGCAAGATCTTAAGTGTGGGAAGGGGTTAAATTCTTTCGGATTTTAAAAATTTTTACTTTAAACATTTGGTTACCATTAAAAATACTAGTAAAGCAGTAGTTGTATTAGAATCTAGTGCTCTCTGATAAAAAAGAACAGCCCTAGTCTTATATACTGACTACCCAATTCTAGTAAAATTTTTCAAAATTTTCAATTAAATGAATTCAAAATCATGTTTATACATATTTATGAGCGATAAAACTAGGTTTTAACACCGAAATTATTGTTACCTCGGAAAGGACATAAATTGAGAAACAAACTAAAATGTTAAAATTCATTTAAAATGGAATAGAGGACGATAAAAAGGAAAATAAAAGCCAAGTGTGGGAAAATTTACCAAGTTATCTTAAACATATGTCACATATATCTGTAACAAATAACTGAAAATACTTTTGCTTTGGACTAAACTAAACTGTTTTACCCGATGAAAGAAAAGAAGAGATGGATCTACACGATGAATCAATTCCATCATTAAAAGGAAGTAAAGTCTTCCGAAAAAGACACGCGCTTCTTGATTTAGGTCATGAAGTTGTCGTCCAGACCAGCTGTAGGTTGACGAAAAATTTAGAAAAGTCATCACTAAAATCAGCAGGAAATCCACGGACCTCAGCATTAAACAGGGTCGCCAAGTGGTCAGATTTATCCTAACCATGAGAAGGATTTATCTCGTACAATGGGGGGGCACCATGCAAATTAGCTGGATAAGACTAATGAATCAGATCCCCAGAAAGGATAATCTCCTTAAAGATTAAAAATCAGCTTTTAAGACTGATATTACTCAATCCTAGAGATTGACCTTAAAGATTGAGAATTACAAACTCATGGAATTCAATGATATCTAAACTCGAGCTTGAACGAGAAAATATTTTGATCAAAATTATAAACCGATTTGTTTTCTGAAAACCCTATTTTCAATGCGTTCATTACCATTGAACGTAAAATCCTAGGAATTCACCTGGAATTCATTAGGTCACCTGAACTAAATCGGGTGTCAACCGTAAGAACGGTGGTTGAATAGCATGGTCGAAGACAGGACCTTGTGCCAGACCGAAAAATTATAAGGGTGAGCTTTACTATTGCTCCTACCAAGGATAGTAATTGCGTCCGACACGTTATAGACCATAATTAAAAGCATGTCACGGGACATTTCCTTAACAGTTGCTTGTTCAACGCTTTCCTTTACAACCGGACGGTAGTTTATCGAAAGGTAATATACGGGACAAGTAAACTGGACGTGTTGCTTTCCAAATACAAGGTTAGCAAGTGGGTGACACAAAACTGCAAGTTTTGAGCTAAAATTTTCAAATCTGAAACCCACCAAACCCACAAAAATATTTTGCAAACACCGGTAAAGGGTTATCCCGGAAAACTTATCTAGGGTAAAAACTAGATTTAATTTTCAAAAGATCAAATGTTTTCATAAAGATCCAATTTCCTTAATGGATCTAAATTTTTATAGTCATGTGGGACTGTAAACCATATCGTTACTACCATTGTTTATACCGCCGTATAGAAATCACTGATGTACAAAGTATGAAGAATAAAGAAGTGATTCTAGTATTTCAAGACGATATTGCTTGAGGACAAGCAACACTCAAGTGTGGGAATATTTGATAATGCTAAAAACGAACATATATTTCATAGCATTATTCCTCAAGAAAGACAAGCTTTTAGTTGCAATTGTTCTATTTACAAGTGATATTCGTTTAAATAATAAAAGGTGAAGACAAAAGACAGATTCGACGAATTGAAGACGCAAACGACCAAAAAGCTCAAAAGTACAAAAGACAATCAAAAAGGTTCCAATTATTGATAAGAAACGTCTCGAAATTACAAGAGTACAAGATTCAAAACGCAAAGTACAAGATATTAAATTGTACGCAAGGACGTTCGAAAATCCGGAACCGGGACCAGAGTCAACTCTTAACGCTCGACGCAACGGACTAAAAATTACAAATTAACTATGTATATAAATATAATATAATATATAATTAATTATATTAATTATATATATATATTAAAAACCGTCGGCAGAGAAAACTCCAAGGGCGTGAGCTGTAAATTCAATCTCCGCGACTCGCGGAGTTTGAAGAGGATATCACCGCGAGTCGCGGAGCCCCAAAATTACAAACTGCCTATAAAGCCAACCGAATTCTGATCAAAATAATAATCTTTTTCTTCCTCATTCATACGTAAACGATATATATATATATATATAATTTATATTTTAATTTTAATTTTAATTCTAATAATAAGGGTATGTTAGCGAATGTTGTAAGGGTGTAAGTCGAAATTCTGTCCGTGTAACGCTACGCTATTTTTAATCATTGTAAGTTATGTTCAACCTTTTTACATGAATGTCTCGTAGCTAAGTTATTATTATGCTTATTTAAAACGAAGTAATCATGATGTTGGGCTAATTACTAAAATTGGGTAATTGTGCTTTGTACCATAATTGGGGTTTGGACAAAAGAACGACACTTGTGGAAATTAGACTATGGGCTATTAATGGGCTTTATATTTGTTTAACTAAATGATAGTTTGTTAATGTTAATATAAAGATTTACAATTGGGCGTCCCTATAAATTACCATATACACTCGATCGGACACGATGGGCGGGGTATTTATATGTACGAATAATCGTTCATTTAACCGGACATGGGAATGGATTAATAGCCACTAGAATAATTAAAACAGGGGTGAAATTACATTCAAGGGTAATTGGTGTAATTGTTAACAAAGTAGTAAAACCTTGGTTTACACGCAGTCGATAACCTGGTGTATTCATTAAACAAAGTATTAAAACCTTGTTACAATTCGAATCCCCAATTAGTTGGAATATTTAACTTCGGGTATAAGGATAATTTGACGAGGACACTCGCACTTTATATTTATGACTGATGGACTGTTATGGACAAAAACCAGATGGACATATTAAATAATCCAGGACAAAGGACAATTAACCCATGGGCATAAAACTAAAATCAACACGTCAAACATCATGATTACGGAAGTTTAAATAAGCATAATTCTTTTATTTCATATTTAATTTCCTTTATTTTATATTTAATTGCACTTCTAATTATCGCACTTTTATTTATTGTTATTTAATTGCACTTTTAATTATCGTACTTTTTAATTATCGCAAGTTTATTTTATCGCACTTTTATTATTTGCAATTTCATTATCGTTATTTACTTTACGCTTTAATTTAAGTCTTGTATTTATTTTATATTTTACATTAGGTTTTAACTGCGACTAAAGTTTTAAAATCGACAAACCGGTCATTAAACGGTAAAAAACCCCCTTTATAATAATAATATTACTTATATATATATTTGTATTTTTATAAAAGTAAACTAATATAGCGTTGAGCTTTGTTTAAAGATTTCCCTGTGGAACGAACCGGACTTACTAAAAACTACACTACTGTACGATTAGGTACACTGCCTATAAGTGTTGTAGCAAGGTTTAAGTATATCCATTCTATAAATAAATAAATATCTTGTGTAAAATTGTATCGTATTTAATAGTATTTCCTGCTAAAATATAAACTATTTTATATACCCCTCGCATAACATCAGTAATAAGGACTTACAAACCTTATTACGGGTGCAAATCGTGTCTAACAAGTGATGTACGACGAGTGTTTAGCAAGATGGACCGGTGTGGAGTGTGTGTTTTATACGTTCGTGATCTAATCGCTTTGCATTCCTTAGAATGGCGACGGGAAGTGGGATCGAGACTAACAATGCTGAGTTTAACACTAGAGTTGCGGCCGCCGTTGCAGAGCAAATGAGTGCGTTTCGAGAAGAAATGGATAGGAAGTATTCCGAATTTCGGGGTAGTAGTGAAATGGAGCGTTGTCTTAAGAGCTTCATGAGGTCTAAACCCCCGATATATGACGGAAAACCGGATCCTTTGGTAAGCACAACTTGGATCACGGATGTCGAAGGGTATTTTCGTACTATTGAATGCCCTCCTGAGAAGAAGACGAGACTCGCTACTAGTTTGTTGCGGGGTAGGGCAAAGGATTGGTTGGATGGTAAGATTGATCTTGTCGATGGTGAACCTTCAAGTGAGAGAAGGGTTGTTTCATATGGTGCTCCGAGTAAGAGGACTAAGGGTCCGAGTGTGAGCACGGGTGGTACGCAGACGGGTATACCGGATTCTAGTGCATCTAGATGTTACAATTGTGGGATGAGGGGTCACAAGTCTTGGGAATGTTCGGTACCAAAGGGTGATGGTATGGTGTGTTTCAATTGCCAAGAAGAAGGACATCGTAAGTCGGAATGTCCCAAGTTAGCGGGGACGGGTGCGGCAAGGAGACGTTAAGGTACGTTTCATTTTAATAAATATGTCCTTTGATTATTTATTAAGTGCCATTGAATTTGAGTTTGTAAAATGCCTTGTGTTGTGCATATTGTTGTTATGGGTGACGTTCCTAATGGAAGTACCCTATGGTGATGTTTTGATTAATGGGCGAAGGGCGTAAGACTTGGTGCAACCAAGCATTCCTTAGTATTTGAGAATGTTTCTACCAAGCCATGAAAATGGGTTTTGGTGTTCGATTGTTAAGCGCATGTTCGCTATAATGTGGAAGTTGATGAACCATGAGGTTCGTCGGGTGGATTGGAACCCGAAAAAGAGCGAGTGTTTGATCTCGATGTATGTTGGTAAAGGAGTCTACGTGACGCGACATTAGGTGCCTCTTTTATACCTACTAGCGTGGTGTTCGACTCCGATTGTGTTGCGGTTACATTGTACTTAGGGTACCGAAGTGAAACCCTTAAGTACATGAGTGATTGGGTGAAGTTTGACAAGCTATAGCAATTGGATGATTGCGAGGGTAGAGTTATGTAATTTGCGGTACACTTTTTGTTCGAAGTATTTAAGGATGGTTTGAAATCCATCGTGTGCTCAAGATTGGAGCAAGATATGGTGATGGGTCGTGTGAGCCCAATCGTTTGTAAAGTCTACCTTTAGTAGCATTGTACGGTTGTACGAGTTGTGGATATGGGACGTAGTTCCAAGTGGGGGAGTTACACTCCCGCACGAGGAAGTTTTAGTGTGAGATTTCGGATGATGCTTTTGGTGGATCCGGAAAATATTGTCGAGACCTGGTTTTGGTCGATTTTTGGTAGATTACAATTTCGGATAAATTGTACTTATGGTTTGGATTTAAATTACCACCGAGGTGGTAATGTGGAAAATCTCGTTGAGAGATAAAGGACGTGTTTGGCTAGCAGGGTGAAATCCCTCGGTTAAGGGATGTGCGTGCCGGGTTCTCTTATGGAGAATTGTTGTTTTGTGCCTATGTGCGATATAGGTGGTTCTTGCTCGATTGTGTTGGCGTTGTGTACGCGTACGTATGGTGATGGTTAGTGGTATCCGTTAGGATTCACTATGGTGTAGCAGTGCGTGATGTTACACTACTCGTTGATCGAGGCCAAAAGAGCGTGTGTTGATGGTTAGTGTATTCCGTTAGGATGCACTATGGTGTAACAGTGCGCGATGTTACACTACTCGTCGTGATGGAGGCCAAAAGAGCGTGTGTGATAGGAGTAGTGTTATATCGGCATGGTATAACATTATCGGGAAATGCGAGTACCGGTGGGAAATGCGAGTACCATTCCTGTGTTGAGATTGTGGATCGCGTGTGTTTGTGGATTCACGATGACGCGTGTAGTTCGGTCATCTTATTGTGGAAGTGAGTCGCGTGTAGTTCGGATTCACAAATGACTCGTGTGGTTTCTGTCATTGTATTGAGGAGTGAGTCTCGTGTAGTTCGAATTCACAAATGACTCATGTAGTTCGGTCATTCCTCCGGGATAGTGAGTCACGTGTAGTTCGGATTCACTAAGGCGCGTGTAGTTCGGCCAATCCCGATTGTTGTTGTGGTGAAGGTAGTGAGTCACGTGTAGTTCGGATTCACTAAGGCGCGTGTGTTTTCGGCTAGCCTTCGTGTTGTGTGATCTGTCAGTTGTTTTATACACCGATGGTGGGGTCGTAAGGACTGTGATGTTTGAACTATCGGTTGTTTTATACGCCGATGGCGGGGTCGTGAGGACCATGTTGTATGATCAGTGAGGCGATAGCCGTGTTTCTCTCACGTGTTGTTATGGGTGTGACGATAGTCGATTTTGTATACCTTGAGATTAACGTTACCATAGTCGTTTTGGGCTTTATCGGTCTTAACCGTTTGTTAGGATGTTACGGTAGTTGCGTATTGGTCGTATTGCGCACTACAAGGGATGTTTAGTGATTGGTGTTATCCGTAAGGATTCGTTTGGTTCGGTCTTCATCGTTTCGGGTTGTTGACCTTAGGTTGAGACTTGGTTATTTTTAGCGTCGTACTCGGTAAGGGTATGCTATGGAATTGATATCTCGATACGAGATTGGTTTAGTTTTCCCGATGTGAGGGATTGAGTTAGTGCTAGTGCTCGGAATTATGGAATTTGATAAATCGCGGGTGACGATTTAGTTGTTAAGGGTAACTCTTTGAGAAGAATTGTCTAAGGGATCGTTGTAGACTTCGGTTGTTGCGTGTATTGTACGTCTCGGGATGCGAGCAAGTGTGTGACTTGTCATTGGATTAACCTCCGAGTTAGTGAAATTGTGGTAGAAGATGGTTTGAAACGCATGTTCGAGGACCATTGAGTGTGGGTCCGTTTGGGTTTGTGACTAGGATCACGAGGACGTGATCGAATTTAAGTGGGGGAGAGTTGTAACACCCCATTTTTCTCCGTACATGATATATAGGTGTATTGTGTAGGTACGACTAGAGTTTGAAGGATTTGAGACGTGTTCGGGTGTTAAAGTCTTGTACGCGGTCAGGTCGAGTTTTGGGTCGCGGCGCGACAAACGAGGCCGCGGCGCGGCATTCTATTGAAATTTAGATCAGAAGTTAGTTATAAAATGATCCCAGACTTAGTCAAATGTCGCAGCGCGACATTTAAGGCCGCGGCGCGGCATACTGCACGAACTGGCACCAGATTCTTGTAATTTTAAATGAAATTCAAGGGCAATTTGGTCTTTTCGCTTTTGAGCCAGATTTGAGGATTTAACCTCATCCATTCATTTCATTTCTTATTTTCTTTTCCTTTTTCTTTCATTTTCTCCCAAGAAACTCAAATACCCCAAGTGATTCAAGTGGGATTTTGGAAAGGAAGAAGCGGGTTTTGATCTTTGGCGTAGTTGACAAGTTTGTTCTAGTCGTTCTTAGCTACACGGTGATACTAGTGGTACTTTCCATTGACGAGTTGCGGATTCTTGGAAGCATTCTTCAAGGCGACAAGGTGAGTGTTAATATCCTATATGCATATGTATGTGTAGGATGGGCGCGGGTCGGGTGAAGGGGTTCTCGGTTATAGAGCTCACTTCTCGTATAGGTGGAATTGTTGGACTTGTGTATAGGTCCAATTGACACGGTTGTGCATTTTGGTTGACCACGTTGGCGAGGTGCACACTTTGTGTGTACGTTATCACATGGGCGTGTGATGTGGACTTATATAACCCCAATGACGAAGGGTTAATATAGTGAGTGGAATGATTATACATGTGTGTATATAATGTATTTACTTGTACGAGGTTCGATGTGGGTTTAAGTTCGGGTGATCGATACCACATCGGGTCAATATATGATATGGGTTTAAAGTTCAGGCGTTCGATACCATGTCATATAGGTGTGTGTGTGTGGGCGTGTAGTGTGGGTTAAAGTTCGGGCGTTCGATACCACATTACACGTGACGGGTGAGTTTTAAGTTCGGGCGATCGATACCACCCAGGGGTTAGTGATATATTTCGTTGTACACTAACGGTTGTTGAGAACACCGATGGGAAATTCGAAGTAACATTCCCTTGTACTTGGTTAACCATGTTTATTGCGTTGTAAGCGTAAGCATTTTATGTTATTCGAGTTATATATATATATATATATATATATATATATATATATATATATATATATATATATATATATATATATATATATATATATATATATATATATATATATATATATATATATATTGTATACGTATAACGTTGTTTTGTCGTGATATAGCTAACCCTCCGGGTGTAGTTTATTGGAATTGTTCACATCGTTGTTGGTGAACTTGTATTTTGTGGATGTATCTTTAGCTCATTGCTTAGTGATCTTACGGTATGCTTAGACTAGCTTGCCTTTATGCTTGGATGCCCCGATATGCGGTATTTGGATATTTGTGTGGCGTGTCCATTTTATGCATATATATGTATGTAGTATATTCTCACTCACTAAGCGTTAGCTTACCCTCTCGTTGTTGATATTTTTATAGGTTCGCATGCTCGGCGGCTCGGGTAAGCTTGGGGATTAGAGATCTTGGCTAGGTTGCTTAGAAGATCTTGTTTTTGTATTCGATTAGGATTTGGGTAGCGTAGTTTCAAATCAACATGCTCGGTTTTGTTGGAAACTAAACTAGTCGGGTCGTGTATGTCCGTTTGAAAAATTAACTAATGTATTAAATGTTTTAAGGTTTATTGAACCTTCTATTGTATTAAAGATGTTTATGGAAACACAATTGGGACCTAAAGTATTATTTAACGCGTATTAAAAGAAAAAATTTTATGGGCCGGTTTTAATACGGGTTGGGTTGTTTCACTAATACTAATAATGAAGATAATAATAATATTAATGAGAAAAAAAAATATAATTAAGGATATCAATAAAAATTATACTAATAATAATAACATTGATAAAAGTAATAAAAATAATAAAAACGATAATTGTTAGTAATCTTGTTAATAATGATAATAGTATGTATTTTGATAAAGATAATAATAATAATAATAACTATAAAAATGACAAATGATAATAATAATAATAAATGGTATTATTATTATTATTACTTTTTTTTATAATAATAATGATTGATAATTATAATAACCCAATAATAATAACTAATAATATTTAAATTACAACTACGTTATAATTTTAATTATTCTTATATTAGTATTTATAACTTTATATATATACACACACATTCATTTACAATTAATTGTTCGTGAATCATCGGAATGGTCAAAGGTCAAATGTAATTGAATTCATGAACATAGTTCAAAATTTTAAGACTCAACCTTTACAAACTTTGCTTATCGCGTCGAAACCATATAAAGATTAGGTTTAAATTTGGTCGAAAATTGCCGGGTCGTCACAGGGCAGAGGGGGGCGGGCGCCCCCAGTGAATTTTTTTTTCAGTGTAAAAATTTTGGGTTTTTCGACTTCCCCCGGTGGATTTTTTTTTTTTGCCCCCAAAATCTTCAAATTTTACCTCAAATTCTCCAACTTTTGCCCCAAAATCTTCAAATTTTGTCCAAAAAAATTGCTACGGTTTAAAAAAAAAAATTTGCCCCCGATGAAAAAAATCATAGTTTCGCCTCTGGTCATGGTTGGGATTGGTCTTACAATAACTTCGTTAATAGTTCAAAAGTGTAATATGATTTATTCAGCTTCCGAAAAACTATAAACGAAATACTTTCGTAATCACTTTCACTTGTATTAAAATTGATGTGTTGATATGATACTCATCATTTTACTATTTATATTTTGAAAATCATGTAGTAATTAATAATTAATTTACACGATTAAAATTTATAAAATTCCTATTATAAAGTACTATATATTTATTTATATTTTGGATGAAATCAAATGTTTCTCAATGATAAATTTCACAAATGATACAATATTTATAGAATACAAAACTGAAACCCTAATGCTAAAACACTAACGGGCCGAGCCCGTCTATACACTTGGGCTTATCCAAATACATATATACATACAATCTAATACGCCCCCGCAGTTGGAACGGGAGTTAGAGAACGGACGTTCAAGCTGGACTTGAAATCTGTAAATAACTGTGCAGGGAGTCCCTTAGTAAAAATATCAGTATACTGAGGAGTAGTAGGGACGTGAAGAACACGAACATCGCCCGTAGCGACCTTATCACGCACAAAATGTATGTCGATCTCAATGTGTTTTGTGCGTTGATGTTGTACTGGGTTGGTAGAGAGGTAAACCGCACTCACATTATCACAATAAATCAAGGTAGCGTGAGAGAGCGGTGAGTGAAGTTCGCGAAGTAAGTTGCGTATCCAGCATGTCTCGGCAACAGCATTAGCAACTGCCCGATATTCAGCTTCGGTACTCGAACAAGATACGGTGGCCTGTCTTTTAGAAGACCAAGATAGAATATTATCATCAAGGAATACGCAATACCCAGAAGTAGAGCGACGAGTATCAGGACAACCTCCCCAATCTGCATCAGAGTAGGCAATGAGTTTCGTAGTGGAGGAAGGAAAAATTTGAAGCCCATTATCAACTGTCCCACGAACATAACGCAACACGCGTTTAAGAGCACCGAAGTGAGGTTCTCTTGGGTCATGCATGAACAAACACAACTGTTGAACAGCATACGTAATGTAAGGTCGAGTAAATGTCAAATATTGAAGTGCACCAGCCAAACTACGATATAGAGTGGGATTCGTGACTGGAGGCCCGTCAGGTCCAAGTTTGGACTTTGTATCAACAGGAGTGCTGCAGGGCTTACAATTAGACATATCAGCCCTATCCAAAATATCAAGTGCATATTTTCGTTGAGACAGAAACATGCCCTGTGTAGTACGAGTAGCAGATATCCCCAAAAAATAATTAAGCGGTCCAAGATCAGTCATGGCAAATTCCTTGCCAAGAGAAATTATAATCTTTTGTAAAAGAGAGTTGGACGAAGCAGTAAGAACAATATCATCCACATATAACAATAAATAAGCAGTATGGGTCCCATGTCGGTAAATAAACAATGATGAATCACAACGGCTATGTTGAAAACCAACACGAAGAGCATACTGAGCAAACCTATGAAACCAAGCGCGAGGAGCATGTTTGAGACCATATAATGATTTGCGAAGATGACATACAAAACCTGGTTTTGTTGGATCATGAAACCCTGGTGGCTGATGCATGTAGACGGTATCTGTAAGATCACCGTATAAAAAGGCGTTCTTGACATCTAGCTGATGAATCGGCCAATGTCGAGAAACAGATAGGCTAAGCACAGCCCAAATAGTTGCTGGTTTTACCACCGGACTAAAAGTCTCACCACAATCAATACCAGGTCGTTGGCTTTTTCCATTAGCCACCAAACGAGCTTTGTACCTGTCTAAAGTGCCATCAGAGTGTAACTTACGTTTAAACAACCACATAGATCTCACAATATTAACACCCGAAGGTCTCGGAACCAGAACCCAAGTACCATTTTTAATTAAAGCATTATATTCATCAATCATTGCTTGTTTCCTGTTAGGGTCGGAAAGGGCCTGGATGTGAGATTTAGGAATATCAGGTGGGGTATTAACATTTAAGTTTAAGCGAGAGATGGGTTTGTGAATTCCAGTTTTGGCATGGGTGAGCATTGGGTGTTGATTGTGGATTGCTGGAGTGGGGGTGGTCGAACCAGTCGAGGAAGGGTGAACAGAGGTCGAAGCATCAGGAGTAACTGAAGTATCGATAGAAGAAAGATCAGGGTTGGCGGAAGCAGGAACCGAAGTAGTAGTAGTAGTAGTAGTAGTAGTAGTAGGTGGGATGCTAGGGTTTTCGGTGTGGTGGTGGAGTGGGTGAGGTTGGAACTCACCGGGAATATCGAGAAACGAGTAAGAGGGAGAGGAGTTTGGTTGCATAGAACCAAATGGAAATATAGTCTCATCAAAGGTGACATGGCGAGAAATAATGATCTTTTTGGTTTCAAGATCAAGACACCGATACCCACGATGATTGTATGGGTAGCCAAGGAAGATGCATGGGCTGGAACGTTTGGCGAGTTTGTGAGGTGTTGGAATATGTGGATAACACAAGCATCTGAAGACACGAAGATGAGAAAATTTAGGGTTTTTGTTGAAAAGCTTAGTAAATGGTATATCATTTGAGATAGAACTGGAGGGAAGAATGTTAAGAAGGTGTGTGGCCATGTGAAGTGCCTCAACCCAATATACAGGAGGAAGGTGAGCATGAAAGAGAAGAGAGCAAATACTATTATTAATTGTGCGGATCATCCGTTCCGCCATACCATTTTGTTGGGAGGTATGCGGACATGAGAAACGAAATTCAATGCCATGGGTAGCAAAGAGGTCATGGAAGGAGGCATTATCGTATTCACCCCCGTTATCACATTGGAGGGCTTTAATTGTGGTATTGAATTGATTTTTAATATATGCTTGAAAGTTTAAGAATTTGGAAACGGCGTCAGATTTCTTGCGAAGAGGGTATATCCACAAAAAATGTGTAAAGTGGTCTAACAATAACATGTAATATTTGAAACCACCTACACTAACAATGGGGGATGTCCATAGATCAGAATGTATTATTTCAAAGGGTTTTGAAACAACAGAAGTAGAACGAGAGAACGGTAATTTAATATGTTTTCCTAATTGACACGCATGACATAAGATTTTAACGGGTGGTTTCTTACAATTAAAGAAACCACGAGAAACTAAAGTACGTAAGATATGATCGCCCGGGTGTCCCAAGCGATTGTACCAAAGAGGTTGACTCGATGTAAGTAAAGCAATGTTGGATATGTTCGAAGAGGTGACGGGGTAAAGGTCACCATCACTATCACATCGAAGGAGAGTATGTCTGGTTCGAGCATCCTTTACAGAGAAACCAAATTCGTCAAATTCAATAGTGGATTTGTTATCTTTATTAAATTGTTTGACAGAAATTAGATTTTTCACAATGTTGGGTGTAACAAGGATATTATGTAGGTGTAGGGGTCGGTAGGGATTGGGTAATGTGGCGTTTCCGGATGGTAATACCGGTATGGTGGAACCGTCACCAACAATAACTGATGGTATAATCCTTTTATTAAAAACAGTGTCGAGTTTACCTGAGTCAGAGGCTAGATGAGTAGAGGCCCCTATATCCATGTACCACTTGTCATCACCCAAGTTTTGACGCACACACGTACTAAAAACTTGCGAATAAGGCTGCTGAATATTGCCATTGGACCTAAGAGCCTGCTGAGATGGACTAATTAATTGTTTTTGACTCTGAAAAAATGATGGATATTGCCTCGAAGGATGGAAGGCCCAAGGTGAACAATAAGTTTCTTGAATACAAAGATTACTCCCTCTAAAATAATTGTCGGTACAATCATTCTGTCTGTAGGATGTTTGGTCCATTAAAAAGTGATAACAATAGAGATTTATTCACTTGGAAAGTGTAACATCCCGCCTTTTTCCGTTTACTTTTCCGTTTAATGATTTAAATTCCATTATATGTTTATGACATCCCTCGTTAATACGCGTTTTAAAAATATCTCGTTTAGGAAATTCCAGCACCCGAATGAAACTAGAGGGACCAAACTTGCCAAAGTGCCAAACCTTTGACTAGGTCAAAGGTCAACACTCCATCTCCTCCATTCACTTTATCAATTTCTTTTCTCTTTTCTTTTAACACTTTCAAACTATCTCTAAAACTCCATCTCCAAGAATCATCATCTAAATTCGTTCAAGAAAGCTTCAATCAAAACAAATTACATATTTGAACTCCTTGCGACTTCCTCTTCGATTCCATACCGATTACATCTCATTTGGGTAACTTTCTAAAATCACTAGATTTTGTGTTCGTGGTGTTTTTAACTTATAAAGTTGTTATTTAGGGTCTATGGCTCAAGTCTAACATGAATATATGATTTATATGTTCGATCTTGTTATTTTTGATAACTAGCATGAACTTGAAAGTTTGGTATGTTTGATTGATGATTTGGTTGCTTAAATGTTGTTAAATGTTATAAATGCATGTATTAAATGTGCTCCTAACATCGCTAGCTTCAATTTGATGTGTAGGTTGTTTTAGAAAACTTCATAAACTTGATTAGTAATTTTGGTAAATTTGGGTTAGGGTTTGATGAACTTGAAATGAACTTTTGATGTATTGAATGCCATAAATTGTTGTTAGTAAGTAGTTAGTTGTATTGTATGCTTGATTACCTACGAAACGGCGCGTTATATGGATGCATTTATTTTCCGAATCCTATTTTGTGCATTTATGAACTTGAGCATTTATGGTGAGCATTAATTGAGCATTAAATGTTGGAAAGTCTGTTATTGCAAATGATGTTTTTGGTTGGTGAAATGTATTTAGTTGTGTTCTTTGTCAAATTACCTTTCTAACGATATAAGATACGAGTTCTAAGTGTTTACGGTTTGTGTTTTATGTTTGTTTGAATTTTGGTTTGAGACTTAGAAAACTGAAACTGGCCAGGTACCAGCTCGCGTGTAATGCCGCGGCGTGGCCAGCCTTTGTCGCGGCGCGACATAAGGCGTGTCCAGCTTCTGACCACCTTGTCCAATATACGAAAAATGTTTGGCACGCTATGGACCTCCGATTCACATGAGACTTGTTCTAACATGCTTATATATGAATAAAAACCTCAGAAAATAGTTCAGGACCCGACCCGAACGTGTTGACTTTTTCGTTGACTTTGACCGACCAAAGTTTGACTTTTTGTCAAACTTAACCAAATGATTATGCAATCTTTCTAACTTGTTTCTATACTTGTATCTTGCACGAAACTTGGACAATTTGATTCACATGCTACATAATCGAGTCGTAACGAGCCATAGGACTAACTGAACATCTTTGACCTATCGTGTTTACCGTTATTGATACGACCTATTTGTTTAGGTCAAGACTAGCATTGTTCTTTGTACACGTTACTTGTTGAAGTACTTATTACTCGTGTACACAAGGTGAGATCATAGTCCCATCTTTCAAACAACTTTTATGCTTTAAACTATGGGATGAGAAACATATACGTATCATACTTTTACACTTTGAACACAAGTACGAAAACGAACATTCCACGTACGGGTTTGAACAAAAATCCTCAATTCAATTATCATTAGTTACACTTGCAGGGTGTAAACGTGAACTTATATTATGTGATCACATGGGCTTGACGAGCCTCATTCGGACGGTTCACTACCGTTAGCGGATGAAATATATTTTCGGGTCTAGTGTATGTTCTAACACTACGCAAAGGGTGCAAAACAGTTAAGTTTGATAATTGGGTGCCCGCGAAACAAATAACAACTTTGGAATGCAAATGATTTTGATAATCATATTATATTAAATCTTGTGGTTCAAATGCAACGTTTACTAAAACACCTATGATTTCACCAACGTTTTCGTTGACAGTTTTTCTATATGTTTTCTCAGGTCCTTGAGCGCTACTTGATACATGCTTCCGCACTCTTTTTGATACTTGCTTGGATGTCGAGTATACATGCATAGTTGGAGCGTCTTTTGACAACTTTTAAATTGTGTCGCATAGGTTTCATTCGTACGTTAAACTTTGTAATGTAACTAGTCTTTGAACTACTTTTGTAGACTTAAAACATCCTTTTACTTATGAAATGAATGCGAAATATTTTGGTCAAACGTCATGTTAAAGACTTATGACCACGTAACGGGACCTAAGTAGTCGGTGCCGTCAAACATGATTTGGTCGGGTCGCTACAAATGGTATCAGAGCGTTGGTTGTAGGGATTTAGAGTTCATTGGTGTCAACCCCGAGTCATAGGGTACATTAGTGAGTCTAGATTACAACCGGCATATAGACTTGAAGTAGGAATTACTTGACTACTTGTGCATTATACTCGAACTCTTCTATCATATCTGATTCTTATTCAACCTTAATCTCACGTTACTTGATTTAATTGACGCGCCACCTTGACTATATGAAATGATGTTGAATGCACATATGAATCAGGGTAATATAATTTTCGGGATTATATTACGGTGACTCATATGAACGTTCCGACATTGTGGCATAAAGAATTTAAGGCGAGTCAAGGAAAATTTTTCTCTCTATCCTTATTCCATATCATGATTAGTATTATTGAAAATACTAATCAACGGTATTCTTGTGTTTTGAAGGAACAATGCCTCCTCATCGTGTGCCACGCCATGAGACTCCCGAACAAGCTCTACAACGAATGATAGCCACCGCCGTGGATGCGGCCATGGCCGGTCACTCCTCCAACAACAACAATAACAACAACCACAACAACAACAACAATCAAGGGGCCGGTAACTCAAGCGAAGGGTGCTCCTATAAAGCTTTCATGGGGTGCAAACCTCATACTTTTGATGGGACCGGGGGACCGGTTGTACTCACTCGATGGTTCGAACAAACGGAAGCCGTTTTTAGCATAAGCGGTTGTCGGGATCAAGATAAAGTCAAATATTCCACCCACACCTTTGCCGGTATCGCCCTCATGTGGTGGAACACATATGTACAATCGGTGGGTACCGATGAAGCTCACGCCCTCTCTTGGGCCGATTTAAGGGAAAGGTTAATCGTCGAATTTTTCCCTCGTGAAGAAACCCGAAAGCTCGAACATGAGCTAAGAACTTTAAAGGCGGTCGGAAACGATCTCAAGGCCTACAATCAACGATTCGCCGAGCTATCCTTGATGTGTCCCAACCTCATGAACCCCGAATCTCAAAGGGTTGAACTCTATATGGATGGTCTTACAAAGAGCAATAAACAAGGAGTGATGTCATCCAAACCCGCTAACCTACAACAAGCCTTAAACATGGCCCGCCAATTGATCGAAACGGTTGACGAAATCGTAGTTCTGGCACCTAAGGCCGAGGATAAATCGGGTGGCAACAAAAGAAAATGGGAAGCCCCCCAATCAAGCAACAACTACAACAACAATTTCACCAAAAAGCCTTTCACCTCCGACGCCAAGAAAAGTTATGGCGGAAATAAACCCTTTTGCAACAAATGCCACAAACACCACTATGGTGAATGTAGCAATCTATTTTGCCACTGGTGCCAAAGGGGTGGTCATGTGGCCAACGATTGTAGAAGTGCCGCCCCCGTCACTCAAAAAGTGCCCAATGCACCAAAACCGGGTACTTGTTATGAATGTGGCCAAACGGGTCATTTTAGAAATGCATGTTCGAAGAAGAAAGCCAACCCCAACACACGCGGCCGAGCTTTCAACATCAACACCGAGGAAGCCCGAGATGACAATGAATTAGTCACGGCTACGTTTCTCCTCAACAACACTTATGTTACTTGTTTATTCGATTCGGGTGCCGATAAGAGTTTTGTATCCAAGACTTTGACTCATTCTTTTAGCACTCCACCATTTCCACTAGATACCACTTATACCATTGAAGTGGCCAACGGGAAACTATTGAGTGCCGACACATATTACCGGGGGTGTACGTTAAATATTTTGGGTAAGGAGTTTGAAATTGACTTGATACCCATGGAACTAGGGAGCTTTGATGTAATAATCGGTATGAATTGGCTAGCCAAAACGAAATCTCACATCCTTTGTGATCTTAACGCAATCCGGATTCCTATCGAGAACGGCGAACCTTTGATCGTCTATGGCGATAAGAGTTGCACCGGACTCAACCTCGTTTCATGCATTAAAGTTAGAAAACTACTCCGTAAGGGTTGTTTTACGATCCTTGCTCACGTTAAGAAAGTCGAGTCCGATGAGAAGCACATCGATGATGTGCCAATTGTTAGTGACTATTCCGATGTATTTCGCGACGAATTTCCGGGTCTTCCACCTCATCGGCCGGTTGAATTCTAAATTGATCTTATTCCGGGAGCTGCACCCGTAGCATGTGCACTATATAGACTCGCCCCATCCGAAATGCAAGAATTGCAAAGTCAAATCCAAGAACTACTTGATCGTGGTTTTATCCAACCTAGCCATTCACCTTGGGGCGCTCCGATTTTGTTTGTTAAAATGAAAGACGGATCCCTACAAATGTGCATTGATTATTGTGAACTAAGCAAATTGACGGTTAAAAACCGATATCCTCTTCCTCGCATCGATGACCTCTTTGATCAACTACAAGGGTCTTGTGTATATTCGAAAATCGATCTCCGCTCGGGTTATCATCAATTAAAGGTTAAAGGGGAAGATGTCTCCAAAACCGCTTTCCGAACTCGTTATGGTAGTTATGAATTCCTTGTCATGCCATTTGGTCTCACTAACGCACCAGCGGTGTTCATGGATCTTATGAACCGCGTGTGCAAACCGTATCTTGACAAATTCGTTATCGTGTTCATCGATGATATTTTGGTTTATTCTAAAAGCGAAGAAGAACACGAGGAACATCTCCGACTTGTGCTTGAACTCTTAAGACAAGAACGACTCTATGCCAAATTCTCCAAGTGTGAATTTTGGTTGAAGGAAGTTCAATTTCTTGGTCATGTTGTAAGTGATCAAGGTATTAAAGTCGATCCATCAAAAATCGAAGCCAATAGTAAATGGGAGACTCCTACTACTCCTACTCACATTCGTCAATTTTTGGGTCTTACCAGATACTATCGTAGATTCATCAAAGATTTTTCTTTGGTTGCTCGTCCTCTAACCGCGTTAAATCATAAGGGAAGAAAATTCATTTGGGCAACCGAACAAGAATCCGCATTTCAAATCTTGAAAATGAAGCTAACCACCGCTCCTATCTTGTCACTTCCCGAAGGCAACGATGATTTTGTTGTGTATTGCGACTCCTCGAAACATGGTTTTGGGTGTGTGTTGATGCAACGAACGAAAGTCATTTCTTATGCTTCTCGACAACTCAAAATTCATGAACAAAACTACACGACACATGATCTCGAACTCGGAGCCGTTGTCTTCGCACTTAAAATGTGGAGACACTATATTTATGGAACCAAAAGTACCATCTTCACCGATCACAAAAGTCTACAACACATCTTCGACCAAAAGCAACTAAACATGAGACAACGAAGGTGGATTGAAATCTTAAACGACTATGATTGTGAGCTTCATTACCATCCCGGGAAGGCAAACGTAGTAGCCGATGCCTTAAGTCGTAAAGAAAGAGCGGTGCCTCTTCGTGTCCAAGCCTTAAACATCACCATCCACACCAACCTTAATAGCCAAATTCGGGTAGCCCAAGATGAGGCTCTCAAGGATGAAAACGTTTCACACGAGCTCTTGAACATTCTCGTCTCTCGATTCGAAATTAGGGAGACCGGACTCTGATATTTCGCCGGAAGGATTTGGGTGCCTAGATATGGGGACCTACGAAGCCTTATTTTAGATGAAGCCCATAAGTCACGATACTCGATTCACCCCGGTGCTAATAAGATGTACCACGACCTTAAAGAACAATATTGGTGGCCGAACATCAAAAGGGACGTAGCTACTTATGTTGCCAAGTGTTTGACATGTTCCAAAGTCAAAGCCGAACACCAAAGACCGTCCGGGTTACTTCAACAACCCGAAATCCCGCAATGGAAGTGGGAAAGAATAACGATGGACTTCATCACCAAGTTACCAAAGACAACGGGCGGCTATTATACCATTTGGGTTATTGTTGACCGTCTCACCAAATCCGCACACTTTCTCGCTATGAAAGAAACCGACAAAATGGAGAAACTTGCACAACTTTACATCAAGGAGATCGTAGCCCGACACGGTGTACCTTTATCGATTATCTCCGACCGAGATGGCCGTTTTGTTTCTAGATTTTGGCGTACCTTGCAAGAAGCGTTGGGAACGCGTTTAGACATGAGCACCGCATATCACCCTCAAACCGATGGACAAAGCGAACGCATAATTCAAACCTTGGAGGACATGTTACGAGCTTGCCTGGTTGATTTTGGAAAAGCTTGGGACAAGCACTTACCTCTTGCCGAGTTCTCTTACAACAATAGTTACCACGCGAGTATTAAAGCCGCACCTTTTGAAGCGCTATATGGCCGAAAATGTCATTCACCTCTTTGTTGGGCCGAGGTAGGCGACGTGCAAATCACCGGACCCGAACTCATTCACGAAACCACCGATAAGATCGTACAAATCCGAGATAGGCTTCGGACGGCCCGGAGTCGTCAAAAGTGCTATACCTACAAAAGACACAACGACCTAGAATTTCAAGTCGGTGATCGTGTATTGTTAAAAGTCGCGCCTTGGAAAGGTGTAATCCGTTTTGGGAAACGCGGGAAGCTAAATCCAAGGTATATTGGTCCTTTCGAAATCTTGGAGCGTATTGGAACCGTTGCTTATCGTTTAGATCTTCCACCTCAATTGAGCTCCGTTCATCCTACCTTCCATGTGTCTAACTTGAAAAAGTGTCTTGCTAAACACGATATCTTCATCCCTCTCGAGGAACTTACTATTGATGATAAACTTCATTTTGTGGAGGAACCGGTTGAAATTGTGGACACCTCCGTCAAAACGTTAAAACAAAGCCGAATTCCAATTGTCAAGGTCCGTTGGAATGCCAAAAGGGGACCCAAGTTTACTTGGGAAAGACAAGATCAAATGCAAAGGAAGTATCCTCATCTATTCGCGAATTCGAAAACGCAAGATCCTGAGGAAGAAACAACGACTACTACGACTACTTAAATTTCGAGATGAAATTTCTTTTAAGGAGTAGGTAATTTAACATCCCGCCTTTTTCTGTTTACTTTTCCGTTTAATGATTTAAATTCCGTTATATGTTTATGACATCCCTCGTTAATACGCGTTTTAAAAATATCTCGTTTAGGAAATTCCCACACCCGAATGAAACTAGAGGGACCAAACTTTCAAAAGTGCCAAACCTTTGACTAGGTCAAAGGTCAACACTCCATCTCCTCCATTTACTTTATCAATTTCTTTTCTCTTTTCTTTTAACACTTTCAAACTATCTCTAAAACTCCATCTCCAAGAATCATCATCTAAATTCGTTCAAGAAAGCTTCAATCAAAATAAATTACATATTTGAACTCCTTGCGACTTCCTCTTCGATTCCATACCGATTACATCTCATTTGGGTAACTTTCTAAAATCACTAGATTTTGTGTTCTTGATGTTTTTAACTTATAAAGTTGTTAATTAGTGTCTATGGCTCAAGTCTAACATGAATATATGATTTATATGTTCGATCTTGTAATTTTTGATAACTAGCATGAACTTGAAAGTTTGGTGTGTTTGATTGATGATTTGGTTGCTTAAATGTTGTTAAATGTTATAAATGCATGTATTAAATGTGTTCCTAACATCACTAGCTTCAATTTGATGTGTAGGTTGTTTTAAAAAACTTCATAAACTTGATTAGTGATTTTGGTGAATTTGGGTTAGGGTTTGATGAACTTGAAATGAACTTTTGATGTATTGAATGCCATGAATTGTTGTTAGTAAGTAGTTAGTTGTATTGTATGCTTGATTACCTACGAAACGGCGCGTTATATGGATGCATTTATTTCTCGAATCCTATTTTGTGCATTTATGAACTTGAGCATTTATGGTGAGCATTAATTGAGCATTAAATGTTGGAAAGTCAGTTATTGCAAATGATGTTTTTGGTTGGTGAAATGTATTTAGTTGTGTTCTTTGTCAAATTACCTTTCTAACGATATAAGATACGAGTTCTAAGTGTTTACGGTTTGTGTTTTATGTTTGTTTGAATTTTGGTTTGACACTTAGAAAACTGAAACTGGCCAGGTACCAGCTCGCGTGTAATGCCGCGGCACGGCCAGCCTTTGTCGCGGCGCGACATAAGGCGTGTCCAGCTTCTGACCACCTTGTCCAATATACGAAAAATGTTTGGCACGCTATGGACCTCCGATTCATATGAGACTTGTTCTAACATGCTTATATATGAATAAAAACCTCAGAAAAATAGTTCGGGACCCGACCCGAACGTGTTGACTTTTTTGTTGACTTTGACCGACCAAAGTTTGACTTTTTGTCAAACTTAACCAAATGATTATGCAATCTTTCTAACTTGTTTCTATACTTGTATCTTGCACGAAACTTGGACAATTTGATTCACATGCTACATAATCGAGTCGTAACGAGCCATAGGACTAATTGAACATCTTTGACCTATCGTGTTTACCGTTATTGATACGACCTATTTGTTTAGGTCAAGACTAGCATTGTTCTTTGCACACGTTACTTGTTGAAGTACTTATTACTCGTGTACACAAGGTGAGATCATAGTCCCATCTTTCAAAAAACTTTTATGCTTTAAACTATGGGATGAGAAACATATATGTATCATGCTTTTACACTTTGAACAAAAGTACGAAAACGAACATTTCACGTACGGGTTTGAACAAAAATCCTCAATTCAATTATCATTAGTTACACTTGCAGGGTGTAAACGTGAACTTATATTATGTGATCACATGGGCTTGACGAGCCTCATTCGGACGGTTCGCTACCGTTAGCGGATGAAATATATTTTCGGGTCTAGTGTATGTTCTAACACTACGCAAAGGGTGCAAAACAGTTAAGTTTGATAATTGGGTGCCCGCGAAACAAATAACAACTTTGGAATGCAAATGATTTTGATAATCATATTATATTAAATCTTGTGGTTCAAATGCAACGTTTACTAAAACACCTATGATTTCACCAACGTTTTCGTTGACAGTTTTTCTATATATTTTCTCAGGTCCTTGAGCGCTACTTGATACATGCTTCCGCACTCTTTTTGATACTTGCTTAGATGTCGAGTATACATGCATAGTTGGAGCGTCTTTTGACAACTTTTAAATTGTGTCGCATAGGTTTCATTCGTACGTTAAACTTTGTAATGTAACTAGTCTTTGAACTACTTTTGTAGACTTGAAACATCCTTTTACTTATGAAATGAATGCGACATATTTTGGTCAAACGTCATGTTAAAGACTTATGACCACGTAACGGGACCTAAGTAGGCGGCGCCGTCAAACATGATTTGGTCGGGTCGCTACAGAAAGAATGGAAATAATAATTAATAATATGTGAGATAAACGATGACCACTAGTTGATTGTGAATTCAACACAAACAATTAATTCAAGGCACCAAATTCAATAAGTGCAATGTAAGTAGGGAAATAAATATTATTTACCGATGAAGCAATAGCAAAGCGATGAATATGAATATTCCAGTGGCAACGTATAAGTTGGCGGCAAAGTATACAAGTCGACCAAGAACAGTAAAATAAAATAAATAGTAGGCTAGGGTTTTAAAGTGGAGAAGAAAAAGAAAAGAAAGTGATCGAGAAAAGTATGGCTCTTGATACCATGAAATCAAATGTTTCTCAATGATAAATTTCACAAATGATACAATATTTATAGAATACAAAACTGAAACCCTAATGCTAAAACACTAACGGGCCGAGCCCGTCTATACACTTGAGCTTATCCAAATACATATATACATACAATCTAATATTGGATTTATCTAAACATAATCCCAAGGACAATGCAGTAAAACCTGGCATGACGGTTTGATGGTGTTAGATAAATTAAAGCACCTTACAAAGCGGCCTTAGAAAATCCGGTTTAGCCACGTACGGCAACTTCGGTTTAAAGTAAAATGTGTCAAATCAGCCTTAGAAAGTTCGATTGTACTTATTATGAAAAAAGAAATAGGTTTAAAAGTCCTTTAGTTCAAAGTTGATGGTTTTTAATATTACTCAGTTGCAAAAATCAAAGATACAAACATTTCATACAAATATTAGACCACTATTTTTAGAAAAATGTTAGGGTAATTGCAGTTACCAGTAATCAACTACAAAAAGCCGACTTGGAGATTATTTTTCGGCGCCGAAACATACTAGATAACTAGTGCCGAAAGACACGTTTTATATAATAGTGATCATGTCGGCTTTGTCCATTTCCTTTAAACTCAAAATTACCAAAAAGTCCATTTTGTCTACAAACACAACACATGCCTTTTAATATAACACTATAAATTATAATATTCCCACGTTTTTTAACGTCATTTTCATTTCAGACCACTATTTATACCACCCTCATTTCTCCAAAAAAATTCACACATAAAATACTACCAAAAAATTAAATGGGAAGCCTTGAAGATTGGCCCGAACCCGTTGTTTGTGTACAATCTTTATCCGAAAATGGTAACCAAGTGATCCCAAACCAATACATCAAACCGAAACTCGAAAGGCCTTCTTCGTGCCTAAACGACGTAAACATACCAATAGTTGATTTATCCGGTTTGGTCACTTCACGTGAAGTGACCATGAAACAAATTTCACACGCGTGTCGTGAATGGGGGTTTTTCCAGTTGGTGAATCATGGCGTTAAGACGGAGTTAATTGATGAAGCTAGAGATATTTGGAGGGAGTTTTTTCATGAACCAATGGAAGTGAAAAAAATATATGCAAACTCACCAAAAACTTATGAAGGATTTGGGAGTAGATTAGGGGTTGAGAAAGGAGCAATACTTGATTGGAATGATTATTATTACCTTCATTATCTTCCTTTTTGTCACACAAAATGGCCTGCCCATCCTCCTTCATTAAGGTATATATTATAACCAAATATTTAATATAACTTGTATAGATTCTAAGGTTTTTTATTTCGTGAAATAGCCTCTATGTACTAGGGTTAGAGAGATGACTTTTTTGCTCTGGAGTAGGGCGAAGACTTTTTTTTCATTCCAAGATAGTGAAATAATTGTTTACGTCTGATTTTGTTGTTTATTTCATGAAACTATAAGTTTTGTATGGACAATAAAATCATAGAGAAATGGTTGTGACTTGTGATATGAAAAGCTCGATCGAATCAAACTTAAAATGAGCTCAATCGACAATAAACTAATTTCATTGCCACCTTATGCCAAGATCAAACATGTTTTCAAATACTTCAAAGTTTGTTCATATTTATTGCTATAATTAAGATGTTGACAAAGTAAATGGTTCTCATTTTGATAATTGTTCTCCTTCCATCAATTCCTCTCAATTCAAAAGAGAAATGAGCAGGTTCCCCTGAGGGTTTGCATCAGTTGGTATGGCATTTTACTAAAACCACAAATGGTTAATTAAAAATACAAGTTCATATAGGTTTTCCTAAGGTCATGTTGATGTCCTAACTCACAATTCATTTGATCATATGTAGAGACGTGATGGAGGAATACACGAAAGAAATACTAAGACTAGGAGCGGTTTTATTAGAGGTATTGTCAATAAACCTTGGATTAAAAGAGGATTCACTTCAAAATGCATTTGGTGGGAAAGAAGCTGGAGCTTGTTTAAGAGCAAATTTTTATCCAAAGTGTCCGCAACCCGAATTGACCCTTGGTTTATCGTCTCACTCGGACCCTGGTGGAATGGCCTTTTTACTACCAGACGAGCAGGTCGCAGGACTTCAAATCCGAAAAGATGATCAATGGGCAACCGTTAAACCTGCACATAATGCTATAATTGTCAACATTGGGGACCAACTTCAGGTATTATCAATTAATTAACCCTTATCCCTCATGTATATATCTATATATATCCTGAAAATTGAGTTGTTAATCTAAAAAGGTGGCAAAATAAGTGGGTTGGCTAGATTGGTTTTCAATTAGATTTAGGTTTAAGAGATTGATTTTAACACTAATTTATGAACAAAAGTTGTATTACCAGTAAAAAGTTGCATTCTTGTTTACTTTATGATGATATTAGGCAGCAGTTCATTAAAAATATTCGTCAAACAAATAACATATGGACCTCACTTAAAGATAAACATGTGTGTATATATTATATATATACATGCATTTGGGGCCCATATTTTGTGTGTAATATATGTTGAAAGTGGCTGTATATATATCATCATCTAGTTAATCTATCCCTTTTTCAATCTTATAATTAAGAATTTAATTTGAGTTCAGATGAAGTACAGTTGTGAACCTTTAACTAATTAAGTGAAGTGGTTTAGTCAACAAAAAACATCTTAACAAAGACAATTACCTAAAAGTTGTTCCCCACAGATTTAGTGAAGTAAATAGATTAGAAATATTGTCCTTTTCAAGAAATAAAACAATTGTTATCACCCTGAAGATTGTAGCAAACATTTGGACATATATGTACTTGAACTTATATAATAATGCATCTGGTTTCATAATTTGTAGCTTCTCATATTATCTAATTTAACAGAGTTCTATTGTCACAAAACATCAGGTGTCGGAAGTAGGATTTTTTTTTTTCACCGGGGGCAAAAGAATTTTTAAACCGTGCAATTTTTTAAGGCAAAATATGAAGATTTTTGGGCAAAATATGGAGGTTTTGGGACAAAATTTGAAGGTTTTTGTGCAAAATTTGGATGTTTTTGGGCAAAATATGTAGGTTTTAGGACAAAAAAAAAAATTCACCGGGAGCAAAGTCGAAAAATCCGAAATTTTTACACTGAAAATTACAAATTCACTCGGCACGGGCACCCCCTTGCCCCTACATAAAACCGCCCCTGAGAACATCTAAGCTATTATTAATTATTAATTATTAATTATTAATTATAAACTATAAATGATGATACGATCCACTGAGTGGCAGTGGCCTTGGTGCCACGATGAGATTCACCCTGTCACTCAGATTCGTTAAAAAAGCCCGAACAGAAAAACCTTCTACCTTTTACCTTTTACCTATAAATGATGATTAAAACACAATGCTAAAACCTTTTTACTTCAACTTCACCAAATGTTTAAATAAATGCTTTGTTCGCGACCGTAGGTTTTAAGCAACTCGATATATAAGAGCGTGGAACATAGGGTGGTTGTGAACCCAAATAAAGAGCGAGTTTCGTTGGCTTATTTCTATAATCCGAAAAATGATCTTCTTATTCAACCGATATCAGAACTTGTGACCACAAAAACGCCTTCTCTTTATCTACCGATGACATTTGAAGAATATAGACGTTACATACGTACTAAAGGTCCTCAAGGAAAATTTCAGGTGGAGTCTTTAAAATCTCCTAGATAACATACATGATGTTCTATCAAAGTTATACTATTTCTTTTATACTTTGTAATACTGTTCTATCAAAGTTGTAATATCCATTATATCGAAGCTACTGTTAAAGCGTCTTTGAATAATAAAGTTGTAAAACTAACATCATCATATGTGATAATATGGAGTATTTGATTTGATCCAGTGTGTTTGTGTAGACGAATTAAGGATCTTAGATCATACGTTTATGACCAGTTTAAAAGCGGAAAACAATAAACTAGATTGAGACGAATACGTTCACACTTCGGGATCGATTAAACCAACACCTAGATGATTAGAACAACGCCTAAGGGTTTGTATTCGGTTGGGTTTGTCTAGGGACGATTGGAGATCACAATATGACGACTAAGTGCCGTAGGGCTCGTAAACTAACAATGAACCCCGTAACCCATATTTATAGCCATCTGCAGTGACCATCGGGCGATGGTCCTTGACCATCGGCCAATGGTCCACGTCCCTCGTCCGATGGTGCCTTCCATCGGGCGATGGTCAAAGTTGCCAACCAACAACTCTAAACTCATCCTTCGGCATTGGTTAAACAAGATAAACATAAATAAACAATAACCAATATTCAAATACAATTGTTCATACATGACATGATCGAATTAAACGTCTAACAAACATAGAATTGGGGATTACATGCACCAACAGTGTGAAATGTTACTGTATAATAATGTCATTGTAACACACGGGCATATTTTGCCACTTTAAGATTATTTGTTGGCCCTCCAGTGGCGGATCTAGAGGTGGTCACTAATGTCACCGGTTAAAACTCAAAAAAAAAAAATTTACTGGATGGCTTAATTGAATTGGTGTCACACAAAAAAATTTACACTATCCACATGTATCACTAGTTAAAAATCCAAAAAAAATTCCACTGCATCGCGTATTTCATTGATGTCCAGTACAACTACGGATAACATAGTACATCGGCCCTTGTGGCCCTCTCCTTTGCATCTTTTATGCGTTTACATACATATAAATCATATAACTATTTACTTTTGAATTTATCATACTGAGAAGAATATATATACAATTTAGGATCACATTTATAGATACCCAAAACTTTTTTTTTAACTAGTAATAGTTTGAAAAACTAGTGGCGGATCTAGGAATCGTAATCACGAGTGTTACTAGTTAAAAACTCAACAAAATTTACAATATTCAATGATGTCACTCAAAAAAGTTTACACTATTCAATGACGTCACTAGTTAAAAATCCAATAATAAAATTTACTAGATTGAGTATTATAATTTCACTAGTGCAACCAGTGCTACGTAAGTAGATCCGCCCTATGACAAACACCATATATATATATATATATATATATATATATATATATATATATATATATATATATATATATATATATATATATATATATATAAAGTGTGATTTTTTTGTTTTTTTTTTTTTTTTTTTTTAGGTTATTAAGCCGGGTATTTTTGACTCAGATATATACATTCTAATTAAGAAATTCTCGTGATCACTTTTTTCCGTGATTCCTAAAATGTTTACTAGATCAGTACGTGGTTAGCTAGAGAAAACAACGAGCATAATTAAAAATTTGGAATGCTAAAAGTGACATATGTAGACAATATATCTTTTGGATAAATTCGATTGACTAACTAGATAAAAAGCAAAGAAACAAAATTCGTTTAGTCCATTAAAAGTGATAAGTTTGGAAAAAGATATGTATAAAATAAAATTATCTTTATGAAAGAATAAAAAAAATAAGATGACAAGCATAAGTTGACATTTAGGTTCCTAGTTCTAGAAAGAAGCAGCACAACACTTCACTTGTTTCTATTTATAGAAAATATATAACAAACTTATCCAAATATACACCGAGTGCCAAATTAAATAAGTTTGCATAAATGACTTCCTGACAAACAAATACCAGTCTTTTTGGTTAATATGATTTCAGAATATGTATATAAGCACATGATCATGCCATTCATGTCATATTAATTGTACAAAGCCATTATATGTCTGGTATAATAAATAGGTTAACCAGATTTTTTGGTTTGTACTTTACTTGAATCTAAACCCACACAGATGGAGCCGCTTAACCGATGAGAGGTTAACTGATGTTTTTTGGTTTAGTTACAGTTAACTGATATTGGGCAGAGTTAACTGATATTGGGCAGAAATTGCCCAATCAAGTGGCTGCACAGATTGTTATTTAAATAGCCTCACTTATACACACACTGTATTGATCGAGAACAAATTGTTACGTTTTTGTAATATGATCAACTGACTCGAACCTTATCTAGCAAAGGGATGAAGCTACAAATAGATGAAAACATAATCAAATAAGAACAAATCACCGTTACAGAATTAGAGCAGATTTTTAATCATTGCAAATCTGTAAACAACAGTTTGTGGAACTCAAACTTTAATCCCTAAAGAGTAATCTGGTGCTGCAAAATCTAAACTAATTTTATCTGGGGTGATTAATAATAACCTGATATGGTTCTGTTTTACTATAGTTTGGCACATAGTGTTACAGATTCTAACTAGTTAGTATTTGTATGCCTGAATAAAAGATTGAAAACCCTAACCAAACAAAAAACCAAAAGATTTACCGGTTCAGTTAACATAATCAAGAATGATTAGGAAAAACAGTTTGATTATCTCAAAAATCGCAACTTTTGGAAATCTTCGTTTTTCAACTGTTAAACCCCCCAACCCCCCCCAACCCCCCCCCCCCCCCCCCCCCCCCCCCCCCCCCCGCAAAAAAAAAAAACGCAATTGTTTCCCCAAGACGCCTAGTACACAAAAAAAAAAAAAAAAAAAAAAAAAAAAAAAAAAAAAAAAAAAAAAAAAAAAAATCGGCTCATATAAGACTGCTATCAACCTGGACAGAGGCAAATGGTGCATTTTCTAGTAAAAAAGTAGATTTTTCACTATGAGTGTATTTGAACTTTGTTAACTCAAAAAGTCAAATTTTTGTGTCAAATATTTGTAAGGTTATGTAATAAATTCTGATTAGAAATTAAGTGGAAAAAAAATTAATTAATAATAAATAATACTCCGTAATATATTAATATTAAATCATGATTTGGTTGGATTTTGCGTCACCCTTCCATCACATTTGTGACTAACGGTGAGTTAAATTCGTTACCTTCCATCAAATCTGGTCCAGCTCATCTCATGCTTCTGACTCGCGCTGTGTTAGTGAAAGTCTAAGGAACAAAATATAAGAAGAATTAGACACGTGAAAGCCTATATGTCAGGCAAACACATCAAGTTTCTATCAGTTAATTTGGAGCTTGAACCCAGACCGAAGATCGGTTAAGATTTTAAATCAAACTTGTCTATTTTTAAGCTATTCAAGCTCAAAAATAGCGTTTGAATCTTCTTCCAACTAAGCGCTCAAGCCAGTTCAAACTAAGCCAAAATTCATCGAGTCCCACTCGCAGCACTTTTGCAATCCAACGGGTTGAAATAATGATTTTAAATACGCAATACAATATATATTATATAAACTCTGGATAACAGTTGGTAAATGTTACTGACTAAAATAATGAAACTGAAGTGCAAGCATAAGACAAGGGGGCAACAAGCACTGTAGCACTAATAACCTGCTAAACAGCTAAATAATAAAACATAAAATCCTGCAAAATAAACCATATCCTAAACGAACAAGTTAACATCACTTTAATAACCACATATAGATAGATATCCGTCATGTTTGAAGGGGGTGTTACTGTTACGGTCTTACGGGCGGCCTTTTTTTGTGGTGCAAGAAGGGCATTTGTACTGCTTAATGCTTTCAGCTTTAGCGGGTGTTATCTTCACACACTTACCGTGATACCACCTCTCGCAGATATCGCACCCGATCCAAAACTCGTCCCCGCTGTAATTCCCGCCGCAGCTCCCGCAAAGGGTTTCACCGTGTTCATCGTCTTCTTCCGCGTAACCTTCATCGTAAACCCTTGGTGTGTTTTTAGCTTGTCCTTCATTTGTTCTCTGTAAGCAAAGATAAATTATTATATTATATTATATAGCATCATATATGATGTTAAAATGTGTGTGTGATAAATCAATTGATTACTTTTGTGCTGGATCTGGATTTGTTGCCGTTATCCGCACTGGGCTTGTCCTTGACATGTTTCCGCTCTGTTACGACTTCAAAGACAGTGGGCAGATCGTTTATCAAGCTGAAAAGACGTTTCCTATACAAGAATAGGGTTTCAACTTGTTAATTTAGTAAATAATAATAATGTATAACCTAAGAAGATCAATTTTACTGTTAATATATGTTGTAAACACGAGAACTTCAACCAAATATGTAAACACTTGATAATGACACAGAGGCACAAAGTTATCATCATGTAACAGCATATTAACAGTATTTTTCTCAATGATGTAGTGGATACAATGAGGAGCTTACGGTTCTAGAATCTTAGTTAAATAAATTTTCATTAAAAAAGTACTAAAATGTAAAGATACATACTTCCTTTCTTTCATATTAGTAATTTGTTCCCTTGGTTAAGCTAATTTTTTCTGATTGGGATTACATGGCATAATTTTATACAGTTAGAATTATTGATAACATAAAACTATAGATGACAGATCATAATATGATAAAGAGCACCAGAGATAAGGTTCACAAAAATCGAACACTTCTACTATAACTGAGAGTATAGGACTGGCCCACTAATCCATCAGTAAACTTATTGCTAGTGCTAATCCTAACTAAAAGAACTTCAATAAAGGTAAGTAAATAAAAACTATACATATTTACTCCTACAGAGGATGATACAGTTGCCGCAACTTAAAAAGAGACATGAATGTTTCTATATACGCAGCTATGTTTTTTTGTTTTAGTTGGTCTGAGTGTCGCAGGCTCCCAAATCACAAGGTTAAAACTAAAAACATAGTGACATTCAACTCAGATCTATTAACAAAAAACATTATTTAGTAAACCATACATCTTTGGTCTTTTGGATCCATCAAATCACAAAGTGCCAAAGTGGCAGCCATTTCCATTTGCAGAGACTAAAGCCAAATCTTTTTATTTATAAAATTTTATGTGAAAAACCCCTTTAGAAAAAAATAAGAAAGAAGCAAAATGTGCTCCATTATACTTTTTTGAAAGATTCCACTGCCAATTAAATGTAATCTTCGCCTTACGTCAATTTTTCATAAAAGCCAAAAGAAACAAAACGTCAATTATTTCTAGAAAGATTTAAAAAGTCAATCTATAACCTTTCCATGTAAAGCATGTAGAGAGACTTAGGTCAACAGTAGGACAAAGGACAAGCGAACAAAAAACATCATAATAACCAAGGTTATATAATGGGAAAGGAAATGTATAATGGTGCTTGGTTATTATAATGCAATCATTCATTTCCCACTGGTGGGTAATCACCCATTCTCCACCATATTGGGGATAATGGCTATCATTACATTATAACATTTATATACATATCGCAGCCCGTCAATCCACTAACCCTAGACTCTGCAACCCATTTAATTTTTTGGGTCGGACTCGGGTCAAGTTTCGGATTAACAGGCCAGCCCCTCAAACTAAAAAAAAAAACTATCAAAATTGACCGGTTTTTACTCAAAACCAACACATCAACCCGGACTTAATCAAAAACCAAATTGCACTTCTTAACCCGTTTGACTCGTTTACTAAAACGAGTTATGAAGATCGTGTTCGTATTGGGAACTTTTCACTTGTCAATCGGCTAACTCGAAACTCGCAAACCCAGCTAAATTTCCAGGTCAGGCTCGGGTCAAATTTTGGTTTATCGGGTTGACCCACCAACCCATAAGTAAGCCATTATATTTGACTTATTTGACCCACAACCCGTTTGTTGAACCATGTTGAAGACGGGTCCAGTACTTTTGACCCGTCAACTTGACCTGACCAGTTTGTTACCCGTACCCGTAGCTGTATGAACCAAGCAACATCATTGACAAGGATGATACTAAGGAATGCTCATTGCATTGCTTAGTATTCCCTTTCCCACTCACAATTTCTAGCCAATCGCACACTAAGGGCCTGTTTACTTTCCTATTATTGATTATACAGCTATTTATTCAGTAAGTAAAAATGTTGTTTCTTTGTCACTTAATCTGAAAATTAGTGTGTTCTAGGAGACAAAGAATCAGATACCCCTTCCCAAATAGAGGCAAATTGAAACATACAAATTCAGAAAAAATAGTAAATAATCCCTAAGCTTTGAAGGACAAGTTCCCAAATTAAATACTTTCACTAAAGGAAGATGACAAACTCCAGAAGATAACAAAATTCAGATCACATATGAACAAATGTGGACATGCTAAGTTGTATGCATGAGAATGTATTACAAAATAGATCGGTCATATGTAAAAGAGTGACAAAACTTATAAATTAGAAGATACCTCTCATTTCTATTCAAGCGAGCACCAAAGTAAAAAGCAACTGCCAACAACCAAGAATCGGTATGCACAGCCACCAACGACAGCCAATCTCTTCTTTGCATCCCATCCCTTGCAAAATTAATCCCCAAAGCTGGTTCCGGAAGTTCCGGAGGGACTTCCTCCGCTGGCAACGTTACTTCCCATGTATCATTTGGATGTCCGTACAAACACAAATTCTCCTTTTCTGCAAGCACACAATAACATAAACATATTCAGTCAATTAACCCAAATGAATTCATCATAAAACACTACGCAACAATGAGAACCAAAAAACATGACCACCAAACAAAAACTACTCATGTCATTTCATTAAGACTATTGATATTGATTTGAAGCTTTATTAGACCCTCCAAAGCTTGCACTTTCAAATTTTAAAAATCAATAATCACTTTACCGTACATCCTTACTAGTTCCACCTATTGAATATGCAAACCCTTGTAGATAGAACATATTATTAATCACTGTATATACAATGAAACTGTAACTAAACCCCAACGCCCTGGTATCAGTTAACTCCGAACAACTCCAAACGATTTATGAGTTATAACCAAAACAGGTTTGGCCGAAAATTAGGACTTCTGTTTATATAAGGTAGTACGAGATGGTGGATAGGGAGACGTGACATGGTGACATTAAGATAGCAGCACATGTCGGCCGACTAGGTAACAAGGGACCCAACCCGCTCTGATACGATGTGGGATAATGATTTCCTCGAAGAGATAACATATTATATGAAACCGTAACTAATCCCTAACGGGCCTTAAGCTAACAATCGAGCTTGGTCTAACCGTCTATCGTTTAATACACCTAGTTCCTACTACCGAAGCTTGGCTTGAGTGGTATGGGGGTGGGATCCAACTTGGGGTACTGGGTTCATATGCAAGGTAAGTTACCAGTTACACACCCGCTATAGTGTGTCTCCAACTGTACAGAAATTCAATGCAACATCACTCTTGCATTTAACTAGCCAAATTAGTCAAAGATGGCAGTCTGACTTTAAAAGGTAAATAGAACCACGCCAAAAAGAATTTCACTCACCACAAATATGAAATAAGTCAAATAACTACATTATTTATTCTTATTTTAATCTTTACTTGCTACCATAACAATAAAGTTTTACTTTCTGACGTAAATGTAGCCTAAATTTATTATATTTAACTATAAACACATTTGAATTAATCATCAAGTATATATAATACGGAGTATTTGTTTTTCATACCAATTTTCTTTATTTAAATTAAGTAAATGGTAAATTTGAGTTACAAATAAAAATATTAAGCTAATTTAGCATTCTCCATTATAAAAATACCTAGTTTAAATATTACAGTGCATACCAAAAACGCATAAAATCACTAAAATCAGCCCTGACAATAGATTCGAAGCGGTGCTTAAGATTAAAATAAAAAAAAATAAACCTGGATCGCAGGTAGCGTAAAATTCATCAACATCTGCAACAACAAAAAAAATAAAATAATAAATAAATAACAATAATAGACAAAGTCCAAAAGTAATAAGTACATGTATATATACGTATATATGTATGTATACCGTAAGTTAAAGCTCGAACGATGCCGGATCGACGAGCACTGTAATCCTTAAAGATCTCTTCAACGCTACGCGGACTTGAAGAAATTGCAGCCATTTCCATAAATAAATTAAATATAGTTTTTTAAAAACTGAAAGTGTAATTTTGTTCAGATCTGAGATATTTGAGACCGGAGCGACAGTTAGGGGACGGATTAAAGATGAATCGACGGTTGACGTTGATTGGCCATCGATGGATTAGAAGGTTCAGATTGACCTAAAGTTTAATCGTGAAAGAGAAAGAGAAATTATTATACTAGTAAATAGAAAGAGATGAAAAGGGAATTTTGACCTTTTTTTTTTTGTAAGGATTTTTTGATGATGAAATTACAGCCGTTGGATCTTTTTCCGTACTTTTTTAACTAATAAATTTAGGAGAGAGAGAGTATTTTTTTAGATATAGAATGTGAGATCTTTGCGCTTCGGTTTTGTATTTTGTTGCAGTTTACCTACTTGTAGATTATATGTAATGGCTTGAACGTCCTTGTACTATTGTTTTTAGTTCACTCGTACGTTTTAAGTTTTTGTACTTGTACTATTGTAGATTATATGTATTTTGTATTGTTTTATATCTTTACCTACTCAATTAGATACCGAGTACGTTTTAAGTCTGTATGGTAAATGGTAATATCCTTGTACGATGTCACAGATAAATTTGAAAATTGATCAAAAGAGGTTGTGATTAACCTCGAATATTAGTTGTTGTAAATATTAAATAAGATAAGATAGCTTACATTTTACTCCATAACTCAATACATCAAGTCATATCTTAAAGTAGAAAATATACTTTAGAATTTAGATTATCTTACGAGGTTAATAGATTTGTGATTACATACTACAATGTGATAGACATTCCGGAGAAGATGTCACTTTGGTAACTGGTAAGAAAAGTTTACATGTTATCTAGTGATGGATTTAAGTGTGTTTGATGAAAGGACAATCTACTTAGACCACCTGTATTGGTTAAGGCGTTTCTTGCTCGTGTCACTTGTCTTTTTGTACTTTTTGAATGAGTATGACGTGTTTCTTTTTTGAGTGGAGTAGTGGTGGTATTTCTTCTTTGGTGTTATTTTTAGTGGAATGCTCAGGTGGTATTTTATTTTTATTTTTTCTGATTTATTTATTTCTTTATATTACTTGTTTAATAAAAATGCAAAATAAAAAATGTCACATATTATAAATTAAATAAAAACGCATTTAATTAATACCATTACTAATAAAAAAAATACATAATCAAGAATTTGAAAAACATACAATAAGCATTAAACTTAAATACCTGTGTATTATCTGGTATGAGTTTAATTACCCATTTAATTTAATGGGTTAGGACGCCCCTATTTAATGTATTATCTGTTTCCCCATTTAATGTATCATATGTTTCCCATTCTTCCCTCTCGTTCGTACTTTTCCCAAACCATGAACCCTAGTTTAATTTGATGAAGATGATGATTAATCCAAGATTTAAATCAGATTTCTTGCATACATCTAGCAACAAGGTTTGTTTCCCTCAAATTTTTTTTAATCAACAAGTTTTTTTTTTTAATTTGATGAAGTGACGTCCGTGTCTTTTCCCGTTTCAATCGAACGGCACACCACCAAAATTCGCCAAGTGACGTCGCGATACGGGTGGCTCCGGCGTTTCTTCGGTGCCACGTCGCCAAGTAACGGCGTGTCTTGTGCCCGATACAAATCGTCTTAATGCCAGAAAGAGTGAAACTAGTATGAAGGGCAAAAAGTTAATAATAATACTGTAATAACTTATTTTGTTAACTATATGTGACGATCGCTCCAAATCCATATGGACGAACACATCATTCATCGATTTCATTGCGAGGTATTTGACCTCTATATGATACGTTTTGTAAACATTGCATTCTTTTGAAAAGGCACACCATAAATGAATATTTAAATCAAAGGTTTTCGACATCTGATGATATCTACATATAGACAATCACCGTAAATAATAGTTTACAATGGTACTTCCGTTGACAATGCAGTCAAAATAAGATACATGGTGATGATTTGGTGAATGCAACGTTTCCTTGAAAAATATGCCATGTAAGACTCCATGCACATAGCTTGTCTAACATATAAGCAAACAGCGGAAGACTTCTAGGGAACCTGAGAATAAACATGCTAACAAGTGTCAACACAAAGGTTGGTAAGTTCATAGTTTTAATGTTTTGCATAATCTGTACATAAAGGTGGATCACAAGATTTCGGTTGTTTCATCCAGAAACGTTTATCAAAATATTCTACAAGATTGAGCACCCTGGTAACTAAACTTTAACGTAAGTACCCCTGTTTTAACATACATGCAACCAACATGTACAATACACGTAAACCAACGTGTACTAAACTCAAATAGCATACGTCTGTTTAATAGTTCAGGCTAGGGTTTATAAACCTGGAACAGACGGGGATGTCAAGCCCTATGGATCCATATACAACTACTCGCGCCCACCAGTTCTTATAACTGACAGTTACTAGTTACCAAAGCTAAGGGATTTTCGGTTCAAACTCGTTGTAGAATTTAGTATGTACTTGTATCCATTGCGTTCAAATAAAGTGCATGTATTCTCAGCCCAAAAATATAGATTGCAAAAGCAATTAAAAAGGGAGCAAATGAAAACTCACCTTAGCAGCATATAAAGTCGTTCACCAAAATGTGACCGAAACTCGGATTATCAAATAACCGTAGATCTCAACCTAGAAAACATATGTTGGTCAATAAATGTCTATCAAGCTAGGTCAGGTCATAGTGTATCACAATCCTAATGCTCGAGATCGACATACAAAAGTTATCCAAAGTTGTTTCAAAAAGTCAATTTTGACAGTTGTTTAACAAAACGAGACGTGTCCTATATAAGGATTCATTTACTCGGCTGGTAATATTCAAAAATCCACTTTATCAATCTTATTAACAAGTTGTTTAAATATCAATTGCAGATTCAAAAGCAATTTCAATTAACGTTAATCATAATTCAGTTGATCATAACTTTTAATTCGTTCACCGAAATTACGCGATTTCTAAATGAAAAGTTATTGATTTTTCGCCAGCTTTCCAAAAACATGTATATCATATACCTTTTACCAGTAATATATGTATTTAATTCGTGATTCATTATAAACTGTTTAACGACGAAATTTAGCATACAAGCATGTGTAAATATATATACTCGAGCACTAGACATGGATACACAATTAATATATAAAAGATAAGATATGAATGCTCACGTATCAATATTGAGATTCAATATTGCAGGAAAGTACGTAGACGCAACATAGACGATAAATACTAGATTGACCTTACGAGCATACCCTAGAATCATACTCATAACTTCCATAGCTATAACCCATAGTTTACTTAGCTCTATCCCATTTGAAAACCAATTTTGAAAGTGTTTGGCCATAACCTCGTCGTAATATTTTATGTAAAATACTAATAATAACGGTAATAATAATAAGATTAATAATAATATTAATCTTAATAATAATAATAATAATAATAATAATAATAATAATAATAATAATAATAATAATAATAATAATAATAATAATAATAATATAAATAATAATAATAATTACAGAGGGAGTAATATGTATTCGAATATGTGTGTGTGTTATAAGTGCAGGAACCAACTCGATTTATAGATGTTTTCTGAATTTCCTTCCCATGCGATCGCATGGGAAACTAGTGTAAAGGCCATGCGATCGCATGGCTTCGCTGTCCAGCTCAAAATGATTTTGTCTCGTTGTTTGTCGACATAATATTTAATTATATATATAATTTATATAATTAATTATATATTATATTAAATTCACGTGCATAGTTGACTTGTAAATTTCGTTCCGATAAGTCGTACGTCATTACGCGACTTATGTCCCGGTTCCGATTTTTCGAGTGTCCCTTCGTACGCTGAGAAAACTTGTAATTTACATTTTGGGACACGTACCCTTGTCAAAATATAGCCTTAAATTATCCCTAAACTATACCACTCAAAGTATATCTTAAACTTACGAGTGTTTTGGTCATTTACTTCTATAAATCATCGTCTCGTAGTATATACATATACATATATACATTTTCATTTTGAAATAGTGTCTTACTGTAGCAAAGTTGATGTAGCAAAGTTTTTTACTGTAGCAAATAGTGATTTTCGAAAACACTGTAGCTTTTCGGGTACTGTAGAAATTCGAAAATACTGTAGCAAATTAGTGTTTTACTGGTTCATCTTAAACGTTTTAGTTAACTTATCTAAATATTAATCGAATCAATAATCGAATGTTAATATCGTTTACTAAATAACTTGAAATCATATATATATATATATATATATATATGCACATTAAGTTATATATATATTGTTCGTGAATCTTCGAGAACAGTCAAAGAATAATTGATTACATGAATATAGTTCCAAAACTTTGAGACTCAACATTACAGACTTTGCTTATCGTGTCAAAAACATTAAATCATTTAAAGATAAAGTTTAAATTTGGTCAGAAATTTCCGGGTCAACACACTATAGTGTACAAAAATGTGCTACTGTGTTTTTATAAAGAAAAAAAAAATTAAGATGGGGCAAACTCCTCAAATTATACTAACGATTGTTTATTTTTTTTCTTGAGTTTGTATATGTTTCTATTTGCATATGTTTGAAAAAAGGTGTCTGTAACTGTTTACTTTCCACTTAATATTTATTTCTGTACAAATTTTAATTCAATATGTAAAATTGCTGTTTCTTTGTCACTAAATTTGAAAATTGGTCTGTTCTAATAGACATAAATCACACGCAACCTTCTCATTAAGAGTCGAATTGAAACATAAACAAATTCAGAAGAAAAGTAAACAACCCCTCTACGTCTCCTATAAATAGACTAATTTTCAGATTATGTGACAGATTAATTGACAAAAAATCAACAATTTAATTCCTGCATTGAGAGTTGTACAGAAATAGATCATTAAATGAATTTATAAAGACCCTAAATTCCACCCCTGAATGTACGTTTGAACTTAATATATTTAAGTTTATATAAGATATGATTTTTTATTTTTAATTTTTAATAATGATTTTTCTTGTTTAAATTTAGTATTAATATATATTCATGATTTATGATAACTTTGAGTTATAAATAAAAAAATAGTTGGATTATAATATTAACATTTAATTTAATTTAATTAATATAATATTATATGAATTTGAATTTGATATACGATATGTTAGTGAGAGAATAATACTAATTGTTAGAAGGTTTCCATATAAGTGACATTTTCGTTCTTGAATTTGTAGCTTTTAAGGTCAAATATTATACAACACTTTATAAGTGTTATAAATTATAGAGATATAAATATAAATAGATTTAATTTAATATTCTTAGCATTATTATATGCATTTTAGTTTAAAAAAAAATTATGTAACTATGAATGAATACCTGTTATGTAACTATGAATGAATACCTGTTATCGATATTTATGCATATGCATTAGATGTTACCTTTGGTAAAACATAATGATAAGTGAGTAGAAGTTTGCATTTGCAAAATTTGCACCACACATTATGTCATTATTTATACGCAACAATTGTGTCTGTCACATTCGATAGACCAAGCTAAACATTCGACAGACCCTCTGTACCGAATTTTGACATTTCAGTTTAGTTACACGTTTGCCCTAACTATAATCACCAATTCTGAAAAAATGTCAACATCCATACCCTTGTAACAAGAACACGAGTACATAAAAATAACAATCTAAAGAGTGTCAAACAACATAAGAAGCTTTACAGATTGGTACATGTCACCCTGTTGAGAGTATAACGGAACAGATCGAACGCCTTTATGCAAATCTCTTACTGGTAAACATGCTTGGCCTGCAAAATCATCTTTCTCCGATACATCACTTTCATGAACTTCAATTCGAATTAGTGCTAGTTCTGGAACCGTTATAGGAAACTCAAATTCTTCGTTCCATGTTGGGTTCCAGCTGTCATTTATCGTTTTTGATTTCTTCATCACTGAATCATCAGGCACTCCAGCAACTCCAATCTGCAAGCACTCCAAAACTGAACCAATTAACAATCATAGATTCAAAATACAAATGGGATGTTCGATGATTGGTTAAGAACCGTTTAATCTGAAACGCAAACCCAATCAACTGACAACCGAACCGAATGAATACCCCTAAATACAAAAGTTTGCATATTAATAGACAACATGTAAGGTTTGTAGATCTTATTATGTCTTATGTCTGCACGCCTGCACTGCAGATTGTTTGTTTTTCTGAAGACATGATAAAATAATGTCTTGTTCTGTCTGCAAACTTGCAGACTTAGAAATATGTTTCTAAGTGTTGATTAAATTATTTTGCAGACATAAAAACAAACAGTATTCAGCATACAGACATTTAGACTACATATTCTTTACAGACATGGTTTGCATATCTTCTTCATCATCAGATAGAAACATCTTAAAAAAACAAACAACGACAAACTGACTTACCCTCACATAGAAATCTGGAGGAGAATACGGGTCGAAATGGGTGTGTTTAAAATCACAATGCCATCCTTCACCCATATAAAGAGTTATCTGAGTACTATCAAGAAGTTAAATTAGTCAAAAAAAAGAAAAATAAAATAACTCTTACTATCAACCGAGCTAAGTGGATTAGTAACTTGCCTTAATGGTCAATTTAACGGGTAATGAGACACTCGGATCAAAGACATCTTCACCACCCTTCAACAGGAATTCGGGCTTCTTAACATATCCACAACCTCCGTTGCCCCTAAACATTCCTTGCATCAACCACAATGATCTTCCAAACCCCTGTCGCATGAAACTGGTATACATAACATTGTCACAAATATTTTAATAAAATCATAAAGTTAGTAGCTCCATATTAAAGGATCAATGAATATTATTTATATTAATCTACTTCAATTACAATGTGACTGAAGTTTAAACACTGATGCACATTAAATAAAGAGATTGTAGCAAAAGAATCGGAATTCATAGATGGAAGTAGATATATTTAACCTGCATGTTGAAGGCCACCATCTGAGCTCCATGCATCCACCCAATCATCGGGTTGTAATTTGATGAGTCGAATCGTATTCCTTTAGGATAAACTCTCAAGATATTTCTTTGGGTGAACCTATAAACATTCAATGATGATAAATGTGACAATAAGGAATATAACAGGCTTAATTCAAATGTGTAAGAAAAAAACATCCTAAATCATTTATTATGCAAGGTTGAGTAATTCTAATAGCAGTATAATTTTGGTTATTATAATTAGAAGATAAGGAAAATTTAAACCTACATAATTTTGACTTGAATCCATCTTGACCCATCACCCAGCCCACCCAACCAGATCCTATGCCACCTCAAGTATTCAAGCAGGCTTCCTTGACACCCCAGTCATACATTTTAGTGAATAACACAATAATTACTTTATTTATTCCAAGAACATTAGCTCATTTGAGCAACGGGTTGTACTATTTTTCCTTATAAGACTCAATATCAGAATCAACAGTTTGAAATGATCTCATCATCACATACACAACAAAAATTGTTTGACAGAATAATTTGATACCTGACAATCTGTGGGCCGTGAGTTTTAGCTGCCTTCTCAAGCTCGTGTTCACTTAAGCTAAGACGTCTTACTTTATCTGGGTCCACTTTCAGCCAATCATCCAAACCACCCTTCCCCTTTCCAGCACGGATGCCAATCAAACTCTTGTATTCGGGAGCTACATTTTCAGATTGAAGATCTTCATCATCATCGTCATCCGAATCATCTGAATCATCCTGAAACAAATTACAAATGGCCAAAAAGAGTTTAAGGGTGACCCAACCATCTTGCCACTTCTATTACAACATGTTTATATACCTTATCTCCAAGAGAGGTTGTAATTTCGCCACCCCAAGATTCTGCAGATGAATCCTTCTCCTTTGTACCATTTTCCTTTTCTTTAGTTTTATCCCCTTTTAGGTATTCTTTAGGTGGCTTTGTAGATATGATGAAACGTTTTCTGAGAGACTCGGGCGATGGGAATTCTTCTAAACATTCTTTGTCAGGAGTAAACAACATGTCTCCAAATATTTGATGGACCATCTACATTTCAGTGATAAAAGGATTAACAAATAAACCACACCAACAAAAAAAAAAAAAAAGACTAGAACAGAGTTACCTCTGCAACTTTAGCCTGAAGATCAGTGGTAAGATGGTCTTCTAAAGTAATCACGACAGGGTACTCAGATGCAGAAAAGGCGTGATTCTTGATAGACACGAAACACTTTCGGAGTTCAACAGGAGTTGTCAATGTCCTATAGAACAGATCAAATATATTACTCATTATTACAGTGCAGACTATATAATTTCACGTGTTGCAAGATTACATTCAATCCATCACTATAACTAACAATCAAGTCACCTTCCATGAAGAACAAGCACATCGTCATTTGATGAATTAGGCCATATATCTAACTCAATAACTCTTACACCTCTTTCAAGCGCTTGAATGATGGGAACATCACTGCAGTCACTACTAAGTTGATTTCCGGTTAGATACGAGTTGTGGCCAGTGTAGATAAAATAATGACACAACGGAGCAGTCATATCTTGGTGAGCCTGAAAAATAATACAACATCAGTTTAAAATTAGAAAACGAACTCGCAATTTTTGAAATGAACCAACTCATACAGTCTAACACATTAAATAACACACCACCAACATCTCTTAACAGATTTTGTTGTGAACAACTATATTAAATACTATTACTATGTAACTAAAAATTTAATCGAACACGAATGATCGATATGCTACTGTTCAACGATTTTTACTAAAACCGACAATTAACAACTGGATAACCGCTTCATGAATCCTGAAAACTAAAATTACTCTATCAATCGCAATCACATACTAGCATATACACATATGCACATATATGTATCTATCCAGATAATATATATGTGGAGCATTGGATATATCATGTAGTACTATGAACACATACAGTAATTTTTTAAAAACTAAAATTACTAGATCAAACACAATTACTGAGTTAGCATATTAATATATTAATATGTACGTATGTATTTGTACGATTCGATGTAAAATATATACAAATGAAAGCAAAATTACCGAATGAGATAGAGATAGAACGGAATTAGAACCACCGATTAGGTATTTGAAGAACGCATCCAGATTGAAACCCTTGCGACGGAAAATAAACGGCGTATTATGCGTAATAATAGCTTCAGCTTCATCAATCGTAGATTTATCCTGTTTCTGAACATCGATTAAAAAATGTAAAAGGTGATCAGCGGTCATTATACCGTTATCGGAATACTTATCAAACAGGAACTTGATTCCGGTAGGAGGTTCCGCTGCCGGAATCCAAAACCGTCGTCGGAAACAGAAACAGACTTTGTATGTTTGCTTTGACATTGGTGTACGAAATGGAATTGGAACAAATTAGGGATTTGAAAATTTGATTGAAAAGGTTTAGCGTGAAAAAATGGGAAGGTAATGGTATGATTTTGGTGCATGATGAGTTGTTGGTGGCATATGTCGATGATTGTGATCGTTGGAATAACTAACTCTGTGGGGTCCACAAATGTGTATTAGATATATCGAGTCCCCCATACAACTGCCGACTTAAAGTATCTCACAATCTCATTTTTTTTTTTATCTAATAAAGTTTAAAGTTTGATTTGATTTGATTATATCTTTGATGAAAATATAAAATTTAAAAACTTTATCTGTGTGTATACATGGATGCCTAGAGTGTTGTCGATGGCTTGTAAAAGGAATATATTTTGGACATGGGAAAATTGATTCAAAATGCATTGAACTTTCACACAATTTTTATTGTATGCATTCAACTTTAAAAGTTCCTATTGTATGCATTCAACTTTATTTTTTGTTCTTTTGTATGCCTTAAATGACTTACACAATGGGTAACCGGTTACAAAGTCAATTTTTTGCCATGTTGGATATTAATATTGATATATTTATGCTTAGATGGAAAAAACCCCTTCCATTTCCTTCTCCTGTACTGATCAACTTTCCCGCTCAAAAAACCCTACCTGCTTCATAACGTAACGAGGACCCAAAATTGGTGAAAAAATCCACTCGATTTTTGTATCATCTAACTTTCAGAAGGTAACTAGTTACTTTTCTTGCATGATTTTAAGATGTTTCAACACAATAATTTTGATTTTAGGGTTTATTTAAAAAAAATCAGATTCAACAGATTAGTGCTTGATATGATTTTTTTGTTCAATTTTGTTTCGTTTTGTACTTTTATTAACTGTTAAAACATTTATTTCAGGATGGTTGGAAGCCCAATTCCAACAAGAGGTTTTGATTTTGATGTTCACCATAGTGGTGCGTTTATGTTCAACCCACTTAGGTATGAGAATGGTAGTGTTCTTCCCATCTTTATTGCTAAACTTGAGTTTGATGAATTGCTTGAGTTTTTGTCACAAGAAATTGGTATGCAATTGTCTGGGTTGTATTATCAAGAATCGGGCTCAACACTTAAAAATGGTTTATTTTTGTTAGAGAACAACGATCATATGAATATAATGTTTGACATTGCCTACTGCTATGGTAAAGTGGATATCTATGTTGACCATTTTAATGATAATTTAAGTGAATATATAGTAAATGGTGAAGGTATAAATCATGAGGAGGATAACATAGAGATGGTTGAGAGTAAATTGGATATTACTGATTTACAGATAGTTGAAACTAAGTTAGATGACACTGAAAGTAAATTGGATGACAAAGATGGAGAAAGTGAGTATGAAAGTGACTATGTAGGTGTAGAAAGTGATAAGTGATAATGCCTCGATAGATCATTTATCAGAAGGGGAGGAAGAGTTGAAGGAACTTAGGATTTTGAAAGCAAATGCCAAAAAAGGAACAAAACCAGTTCCACAACCAAAGTTAGGTGTTCCAAAAAGAGAAAATGACAATCCAATGATGGATGCAATTGATGAACATGAAGAGTTTATGGAAGAGCTTTTGAAGAAGTTAAAAGGTGAGGAAGCAGATAGTGATCCTTTTAAAGAAATTGTTATTGTTGAAAAGGTACCAATACATGATGAGAAAACTAATTGGAGATTGAAGAAACCGGTGGTGTGTGAGAGATATATTAATGCAAAACAGTTTAAGGATTGTTTAACTTATTATGCTCTGGCAAATGTGTAACGACCCGGCTTTTTCGACTTGCTTTTGTGCCTTGTGTTTTTGCGAAACTGCGTATTTGTGCGTACTGTGTTACTTTATACTCTGGAAACTTGATTTACGTGGTTTACTTCCATTTATATGTTAAAACGTGCCTTAGAGTACGTAGGATACATAACTTGATCATTGGAAGCCTTTATAACCGTTAGTGTTATTTGACGTTTCGAATAAACCGCGAACTTGCGCGCACGTTTAACTTTTGTCATAATCGGAATATTATGACTGCGAAATATTAATTATTATTTTATAATAATAATTACCTGGGTTTTTGGATGCTTAATTACGAGTAGTAATTTAATTATGCACAATAGTTAGTCTTGTTGGACTTTCTACCTTGTTGGGCTCAAGCCCACCCTACTCTAGCTAGTGACTCAATTAATTAGCCCTTGTCCATGTCATCAATCCTTGTCAAATTCCTTGCTTATAAATACTAGCCCTTGGCCATATCATCAATCCTTGTCAAATTCCTTGCTTATAAATACTAGCCCTTGTCCATGTCATCAATCCTTGTCAAATTCCTTGCTTATAAATACTAGCCCTTGTCCATGTCATCAATCCTTGTCAAATGCCTTGCTTATAAATACTAGCCATTTACCTCTCATTCAAATCACTTGCTCATTTGGTTTTCACACACACTTGTTCTTTCTTTCTTTCCTTTCTAGTATTGCTTGTTGACGACCTTTCGGACCGACTTACTACTTGCGTACTTTCATTACCGACTTTACCGCTTTTATCACTGTGAGTTATAGCATTCCCTTTTTACTTTAACTTATTTTGGAAACTGAGAATACATGCGGATTTTATGTTTTACATACTAGGCACGAGTACTTAAACTTATATATGTGTGGGTTATACAACGGCATAAACATTCCCTTTAGCTCGGTAATGTTTAATCATTGGTTTTTGAACCATGAACGCGAATCTTAGATATGGATCCATAGGGTTTGACATCCCCACTCAGACTAGTCGCGCTAGCATTTAACGAGTGTTTAATACTTTGTAGACATACGCACTTGCCAAGTGTACTTTCAGGGGGGTATAAACGTTAAGTTAGTTACCGAGTGCCCACGATTATACATATACTTTATCATACTGATTTGAATTACTGATTTAAAACGCTTGTTTGAAGCACTGAAATCTCGTGGCCTACATTACATTACTGAATACAAATAAACTATAGCTCACCAACATTCGTGTTGACTTTTTAAGCATGTATTTCTCAGGTGTTTAGACGTTGTTGCTTCTGCTATTAGCCTTGCTGTTCTAGTCTCGGTGTATAGACTTGCTGTTACAGACTTGCTGTGTTAGACTTCCGCTGCATTACTTAGAGATGTCTCAAGCATGAAACTTTTACTTTACATTCCCAACTTATGTTATTTTTAAAACAATAGCTTTGTAATGACCTTAGTATCATGTACTCATGTTAATGTTTCCTATACATCTTTTGTAAAACGTTATCTGTTCATGAATGCAAAACTGGTTTTCAAACAGCATATAGTGTTTGACCTTGTAATGATCCTGTTGTTGATGTACCGTACACGATGATTTTGTACGGGGCGTCACAGTTGGTATCAGAGCATTGGTTGTAGGGAATTAGGTTGCATTAGTGAGTCTAGGACCGACCCAAGTAGGATTCACTAATAGGACTAATCTACAACTTGCTAGTTTACTTGTTTCTGCGAAACCTGCTGCATGCTACTGTGTTATATTACTACATGTTACTGCTTACTACTACTGCATGCCACTGCTTACTTTTACTACCGTATGAACTTGCTGCATGCTACCGTTTTCTTTTATTGCTATGTAAACTCGCTGCATGCTTTTGCTTATTCTAGCTACTGCATGCTACTATCTGCTTTCGATTGCATGTTACTTCTGTTTAGTACTGTTAATATTGACATGCTATATACTGCTGTAAACGAGCTAGGTTGCTGTAGTGCCTGATTACGTGCTTGCTTCATGCCTGCTATTCATTGCACCGACTTGGAAAAACTTACCTTTCCTAGTTCAGATGTTCTTCTGAACCCATTTCCCACTCGTCTAACCCTAAGGATTAGTATTGTAATCCACCTGTTACTACTGTTCCACCGTTCCAGAGATCGAAACGATTCTTCACGCAATCTAGGAGGAGTACCCGTCGGATTACACGCCCACTAAAGTCGATCCTCGGAGGAGGAGATATTGGAGGATTTGTCGGAGTAACCGCACCCCGAGCTCACTCTAAATAGCCACGTACGACGTGTGAACATTCGAAGGTTGTTCAGTTCCTGTAAGATGGCTCGTATCTCGTACGCTTTCATGATCATCACTTATCTCTTTCGTTCTTCACCACTGCTCGATGATCTGACGACATTTCTGGATTTAGTACCCTAACACTCTTAGGCATTGGGGAAGTCGGGAGGACATCTCCTTTCACAAGGTCAGAGTGCCTTCTACTGATGCTCAACCATACCTAAAGACTTGGGAGTCGCCTTAAGACATATCGTACTACTACTTGCTACACATACAACTCGACGCGAGACCCAGATTGAATTTCTAGAAAGGAACCTAACGATGTTACCTGAACCTGAACATTTTGAAGAAATTTCAAGACATTTAGGCATTGGTGCATGACCTACGGAACTTACGCACCCACACCGAGAAACCGTGAGATTAATTATGTAGATTTTGTTTTGAGATAGCATAGATAAAGCACCGTTGGATGAAATTGAGTAGAACTGAAAGTGATCACGTTACATTGACCATATGGAGTGATATTGGAATGAACGTACGATTTAGTACAATATAATGACGCCAGGCCAGCGTAATTATATTGAAGTGAATTATGCAGAAGTCCCAATGTTACTACATAAGGAATATGAAGCGATTCAAAGGAAATTTTGGTAGGAACCACTTGAGTATACGCATTATGGTCTGATAAAGGCAGGAATAACCACTTAGTCTAGATACTGTACGAGAAGGGCCTGGACTGCAGAATTGATAACCCGAAAATTTGTTATAGATATAGACACCCTGGATACTTAAGGAAAAAGTTCTCAAATAGGAAAAAAAAAAAAAAACTTTGGACTCACATACGATAGAGCAATCATTATCTCAGCTATGGAGACTCGCATGGATCCTGATTTTAGTTAGGGTACGTTTCTTCACAACGATTTATCGTCTCGGAATTGTTTAATACTAGAGTGATAGAAACCTTATATCTAAGAATCCTAGTGTGATGACTAATAAGCCATTAACAATCATGAGAGTTAAGTATTCTATAGGACAAGCTAATGGTAAGTTGGCAGAGATAGAGGAGTAATTTAAGATAGTACCTTAAAAATTAACAGGTGGGTCATTTGGAGATGACCTAATGCCAACAAAACTTGGAAGTTTTATAGTAGTAGTTGGAAAGGATTAGTTACCTGCGCACAAGAAGATGTTATTTGAGAAGGTTGATAAAAATTTTCACGGCAGTATAATAAGATTTGGTTGGAATGGACCTTGAAATTAACCTAATACTCATCGAGTTAGAAAGCTTTGAGAAATAGTTGGAACGGACTGACTTTGAAGGACGAAAGCGAAAGTTATTTATAGTAAGAAGATTATTCTTATACCTCGCGAGAATGGTGAGCCAAAAGCCATCCGGATTACTTCAACAACCCGAGATCCCACAATGGAAATGGGAAGGGATGACGATGGATTTCATTCTGAAACTACCGAAAACAGTCGGCAGTTATGACACTATCGGGGTTATCGTTGATCGCCTCACCAAATCTGCTCACTTTCTAGCCATGAAAGAAACCGATACAATGGACAACGATACATAAAGGAAATTGTATCCCATCACTTCAGCAATTTAAATACTATACTACCCAAGAATCGTATTTGATACTCATTCTTATGCGACACTGAATCCTAACTTATTCCGAGAGAATTCTTAATCAATGATAATCACACCATCACCCTTCTTACTTCGATATTAGTCATACCAGTTCGGAATTTCCAAAATCAATGGGTAGTTAATCCCCGTCCTCATACTCTCCCTTTCGTTTCTCACTTATAAGCAATAACTTTATACTTAAGCATTTTTGGTCGAAGGACTTATGCTCTACTAATAGTCATCAACCACATTAAAATTCAACAGTTTTCATTACCTCGTAACATTTTTGCTCAAATATCACCCGAGATTTTCAAAAGTCTTTTACTCGATTCTCATCAATCTTTTTTCAACTTGTAACCTCCGAAATATGAAAATTTTGTTTGCCAAAATTTTACTTACACTATTTTACTGTGCGATCCTCTCAAAACTTAATAAAAATAAATTTATTTTATTTGCCATTCGTGAAAATTTTTGAAATCGTATACGTTATATAAAATAAAGTAAATAATTACTTCTTTTTGACAAATACATATGAAATTTTACTTTCACTTTTACAAATCAAATCTTTTATTCAAAGGATATTTTACCTTGAATGGTACGTGTTGTACATAACCCTAGTTTGCTAAGAACTTAATTTCTTTTCTTACATCGTCACCTTAAATGAATTCTATAAAATTTTCGTTGCTTGTCAATATAAAATTTTTCGTTGCTTATTCGTATCCAAGTCATCATGAAGACAGACAACTGTCGAAACTAAGAGATTCATGTGTGTGTATGTGATGAAGGCACTTACTACCACGTCATGCAGAGCCTTCGGGCATCCACAAACACTTAAACCATTGAAAATTACTGCGTTACCCCAGGGATCTTATTCTTCACATCTGTAGGAGCGATGCTCTATCTTACATAACTCAAAGTCCTGACCTATTCCAAGGAAATTCTCATCTAGCGATATTAACATCATTAGTATTCCGACTTTAATATTAGCCATAACCTGTGTGGCATTCTACAAAGTCAAGAAGCGATTAACTTCTCATCCTCATGCTCTATCCTTCATACCTCACTTTTTAGCAACGGCTTCGGACGTAAACATTTTTGGGCCAAAGACTTAAGTTCGGATAATCATCAAAACTACATTTAATTCATTAGTTTTCATTACCTAGTAACATGTCAACCGATGATTCAAAGATTTTTCACTCGACCTTTTTCAACTCATAACCTCTGAAATACGAAAAACTATGTTTATCAAAATTTTTACACGTTGATTTACACGTTGCTTATTTGTGCGGTCCTCACGAGATTTATGGACAAATGAAAGTACTAAAAACTTTTCTATCACTTACGCGATTTATAAAATCATATATGTATAAATTTACCCTTACTTATTTTGGGTTAGTACATACTAAGTTATACCTTCAAAATGATTAAAAATCGCTCCTTTATTGAGTTGTTTTAAGTCAAATAATTTTGTGCAAATGGTACTCGTTATACATACTTCTAAATTTACCAAGAACTTCGTTCCATTTATGTTGTCGCATCAAACGTTTAAAGGTTTTTCAAAACTTCCTCGGTTGATTTTATTAAAGGTTTCCGTATTAGACTACACCATGTAGGGATCACACTTCTTCTCTCCCTCCGTTAGGGATGAAGGTTACTATTAAAATCCTTGTTAAAAACGCTGAGCCACTTTGGGTGGCAGATTTATAAAAAAAAAATTTGTTAGGAAGTCTTTGTACTCGAAAAATGTTCCTTTTAAGGTTAAACATGGCAAAATCGCGGGCCGATAAATCAGTTTTCTGAGGTACATTCAATGGTCACCCCATTATAGGAAGGGCACTAGGTGGGTTTCTATTCTCAATATTTCACGGCTAATCGCAACATCCTCGTAAAAATCATCTCTATGAATTAGTAGGTTGAGGTACAAGGAATCGTTTTGAGATTCTTTTCACTTAGAGTAAACCGTTCTTTACGACCAAGGGTCCACGTATCTTCTTGTCCGCGCATCTCCTTAAGTATAAGGATAAATTCAGAACAAACCGCTCGAAGAGTTCACCCTGGTTCAAAGATCACACCTTTCGTGCGATTCTCTTTCGGAAATGTAAAGTAACATACTTTAGGAATCTATGAATCTTGTTATCCTCTTGGAAGGGACTGCTTAAAACATCTGTAATACGGATATGGTTACTCTACACATTCCTTTCTTCGTTGGTTGCAACTATATGTTGTTCTAGTTAATGTTAACCCTAACTTCAACATGTAACTGAAAGGATAAAGTTACATTATGGAACTGTTCTTTCATTCCATCTAAGGATAAGTTCACCTGCAGTATGGTAAACTGGGTGATATCCTTCATTGTTCGTTCAGACCGTCATGAAGGCACTATAGATAATTATGGCTTGCATTGCATATAAGTCCGATTATTCACTTTCAGCAAAAGTTTCAATTCATATAGTCAAATGAAACGTTCTTAAATATCGAGTTCTTTATGCCTATGGTCTCTTTTCGAAATCAAGGGGTTAGTAAAATCCGTGGCTAACACTATCCAGACATCAAATCGCATGGTTATGATCACCATGTTTTCCATCCTACCTGTCAGCTTTGTATTGCGACATAAGCGCTCAATGTTTTAGATGAGTTTAGTAACATTCATGATGTATTTCATGCATCCAGCTTACTAAAGATGCCTGTAAGGCTAAAAACATCATCTTTTCTTTTGTGGATATATTCAGACAACATACTCATGTTAACCAGAAACGAAATCAATTTGTTGATCTCCTAAGAGACTTAATTAATAGCATATACCTATTCTTACTTTTATACACCAGAGTACCTTTCAAGGTAAATAGCTCACTTTTTAGCCCACGAATCTTTCGGAACTTTGATACGCTACTTCTTATTTAAATACGGTACCATTTTTTTTTCACTCCTCAAATTTCGGGACGAAATTTCCATTAACAGGTGGGTAATGTAACGACCCGGCTTTTTCGACTTGCTTTTGCGCCTTGTGTTTTTGCGAAACTGCGTATTTGTGCGTACTGTGTTACTTTATACTCTGGAAACTTGATTTACGTGGTTTACTTCCATTTATATGTTAAAACGTGCCTTAGAGTACGTAGGATACATAACTTGATCATTGGAAGCCTTTATAACCGTTAGTGTTATTTGACGTTTCGAATAAACCGCGAACTTGCGCGCACGTTTAACTTTTGTCATAATCGGAATATTATGACTGCGAAATATTAATTATTATTTTATAATAATAATTACCTGGGTTTTTGGATGCTTAATTACGAGTAGTAATTTAATTATGCACAATAGTTAGTCTTGTTGGACTTTCTACCTTGTTGGGCTCAAGCCCACCCTACTCTAGCTAGTGACTCAATTAATTAGCCCTTGTCCATGTCATCAATCCTTGTCAAATTCCTTGCTTATAAATACTAGCCCTTGTCCATGTCATCAATCCTTGTCAAATTCCTTGCTTATAAATACTAGCCCTTGTCCATGTCATCAATCCTTGTCAAATTTCTTGCTTATAAATACTAGCCATTTACCTCTCATTCAAATCACTTGCTCATTTGGTTTTCACACACACTTGTTCTTTCTTTCTTTCCTTTCTAGTATTGCTTGTTGACGACCTTTCGGACCGAATTACTACTTGCGTACTTTCATTACCGACTTTTCCGCTTTTATCACTGTGAGTTATAGCATTCCATTTTTACTTTAACTTATTTTGGGAACTGAGAATACATGCGGATTTTATGTTTTACATACTAGGCACGAGTACTTAAACTTATATATGTGTGGGTTATACAACGGCATAAACATTCCCTTTAGCTCGGTAACGTTTAATCATTGGTTTTTGAACCATGAACGCGAATCTTAGATATGGATCCATAGGGTTTGACATCCCCACTTGGACTAGCCGCTCTAGCATTTAACGAGTGTTTAATACTTTGTAGACATACGCACTTGCCAAGTGTACTTTCAGGGGGTATAAACGTTAAGTTAGTTACCGAGTGCCCACGGTTATACATATATTTTATCATACTGATTTGAATTACTGATTTGAAACGCTTGTTTGAAGCACTGAAATCTCGTGGCCTACATTACATTACTGAATACAAACAAACTATAGCTCACCAACATTCGTGTTGACTTTTTAAGCATGTATTTCTCAGGTGTTTAGACGTTGTTGCTTCTGCTATTAGCCTTGCTGTTCTAGTCTCGGTGTATAGACTTGCTGTTACAGACTTGCTGTGTTAGACTTCCGCTGCATTACTTAGAGATGTCTCAAGCATGAAACTTTTACTTTACATTCCCAACTTATGTTATTTTCAAAACAATAGCTTTGTAATGACCTTAGTATCATGTACTCATGTTAATGTTTCCTATTCATCTTTTGTAAAATGTTATCTGTTAATGAATGCAAAACTGGTTTTCAAACAGCATATAGTGTTTGACCTTGTAATGATCCTGTTGTTGATGTACCGTACACGATGATTTTGTACGGGGCATCACAAAATGGCTTATCAATATGGTATCATAGGAGCTCTGAAAAGGTGGTGATTGCAAAGTGTGGCCAAAGACCACCTAAACTCAAAAATCCAGATGAAGGTAATATATGCTTTCATAACTGTCTTATATGTATATTATATATTAAATATTAATATTAACACTCCATTTTTGATAATTGATAAGCAGGTAAAAAAAGGAAGTATAAGAGATACTCTGGTGTAGATAAGAGTGAAGAACCTAAATGTGATTGGAGGTGTTATGGTAGAAAAATGAAGAATGAAGATTCATTTCAGGTTATTTCTTTAAAAGATGAACACACTTGTGTTAGGAATTTTAGGTTTGGTAGTTTGATTAATTATAAATGGATTGGAAAAGAGTTTGGTGACAAAATCAGGGCAAATCCAAACATAAGGCTAGTAGATATAGCTGCCTTAGTGATGAAAAAGTACAAGTGTCAAGTCACTCCTAATCAGTGTAGAAAGGCAAAGGATTGGGCATTATCTGAGTATGAGAAATCAATTGAACAACATTACTCTCTTTTAAGGTCATATGGTGATGAACTACTTAGTAGCAACCCAGGGTCAACAGTTAAAATAGGAGTAACTAATGGGCCTGATGAGAAAGTGTTTTTTGACAGAATGTATGTTTGCTTGAATGGACTCAAAGAAGGATGGAAGAATGGTTGTAGGAGGGTAATAGCTTTGGATGGATGCTTTTTGAAAAAACCTAATCAAGGTGAGTTACTAACTGCTATAGGAAGGGATGGCAACAATCACATTTTCCCTATTGCTTGGGCTGTTGTTAGTGTAGAGAATAAACAAAACTGGACATGGTTTTTAGAGCTTATTTCTTTAGATTTGGAAGTTGAAGGTGGTGTTGGACTAACTCTCATGTCTGACCAGCACAAGGGTTTAATAGAAGCAGTCAAGGACATTATGTAGTGACCCGAACTTTTCCATGTTTATATATTTTAATTGAGATTGATATTTACATGATTAAATATTTCCAACATGTTAAGCAATCAAACTTGTTAAGACTTGATTAATTGAAATATGTTGCATATAGACAATTGACCACCCAAGTTGACCGGCGATTCACGAACGTTAAAACTTGTAAAAATGACATGACGATATATATATGGATATACATATGGTTAACATGAGATTATGATAAGTAAGTATCTCCATAAGTATATTAACAATGAGTTATATACATATAAACAAGACTACTAACTTAATGATTTTTAAACGAGACATATATGTAACGATTATCGTTGTAAAGACATTTAATGTATATATATCATATTAAGAGATATTCATACATGATAATATCATGATAATATAATAATTTAAAATCTCATTTGATATTATAAACGTTGGGTTAACAACATTTAACAAGATCGTTAACCTAAAGGTTTCAAAACAACACTTACATGTAACGACTAACGATGACTTAACGACTCAGTTAAAATGTATATACATGTAGTGTTTTAATATGTATTTATACACTTTTGAAAGACTTCAATACACTTATCAAAATACTTCTACTTAACAAAAATGCTTACAATTACATCCTCGTTCAGTTTCATCAACAATTCTACTCGTATGCACCCGTATTCGTACTCGTACAATACACAGCTTTTAGATGTATGTACTATTGGTATATACACTCCAATGATCAGCTCTTAGCAGCCCATGTGAGTCACCTAACACATGTGGGAACCATCATTTGGCAACTAGCATGAAATATCTCATAAAATTACAAAAATATGAGTAATCATTCATGACTTATTTACATGAAAACAAAATTACATATCCTTTATATCTAATCCATACACCAACAACCAAAAACACCTACAAACACTTTCATTCTTCAATTTTCTTCATCTAATTGATCTCTCTCAAGTTCTATCTTCAAGTTCTAAGTGTTCTTCATAAATTCTACAAGTTCTAGTTACATAAAATCAAGAATACTTTCAAGTTTTCTAGCTCACTTCCAATCTTGTAAGGTGATCATCTAACCTCAAGAAATCTTTGTTTCTTACAGTAGGTTATCATTCTAATACAAGGTAATAATCATATTCAAACTCTGGTTCAATTTCTATAACTATAACAATCTTATTTCAAGTGATGATCTTACTTGAACTTGTTTTCGTGTCATGATTCTGCTTCAAGAACTTCGAGCCATCCAAGGATCCGTTGAAGCTAGATCCATTTTTCTCTTTTCCAGTAGGTTTATCCAAGGAACTTAAGGTAGTAATGATGTTCATAACATCATTCGATTCATACATATAAAGCTATCTTATTCGAAGGTTTAAACTTGTAATCACTAGAACATAGTTTAGTTAATTCTAAACTTGTTCGCAAACAAAAGTTAATCCTTCTAACTTGACTTTTAAAATCAACTAAACACATGTTCTATATCTATATGATATGCTAACTTAATGATTTAAAACCTGGAAACACGAAAAACACCGTAAAACCGGATTTACGCCGTCGTAGTAACACCGCGGGCTGTTTTGGGTTAGTTAATTAAAAACTATGATAAACTTTGATTTAAAAGTTGTTATTCTGAGAAAATGATTTTTATTATGAACATGAAACTATATCCAAAAATTATGGTTAAACTCAAAGTAGAAGTATGTTTTCTAAAATGGTCATCTAGACGTCGTTCTTTCGACTGAAATGACTACCTTTACAAAAACGACTTGTAACTTATTTTTCTGACTACAAACCTATACATTTTCTGTTTAGATTCATAAAATAGAGTTCAATATGAAACCATAGCAATTTGATTCACTCAAAACGGATTTAAAATGAAGAAGTTATGGGTAAAACAAGATTGGATAATTTTTCTCATTTTAGCTACGTGAAAATTGGTAACAAATCTATTCCAACCATAACTTAATCAACTTGTATTGTATATTATGTAATCTTGAGATACCATAGACACGTATACAATGTTTCGACCTATCATGTCGACACATCTATATATATTTCGGAACAACCATAGACACTCTATATGTGAATGTTGGAGTTAGCTATACAGGGTTGAGGTTGATTCCAAAATATATATAGTTTGAGTTGTGATCAATACTGAGATACGTATACACTGGGTCATGGATTGATTCAAGATAATATTTATCGATTTATTTCTGTACATCTAACTGTGGACAACTAGTTGTAGGTTACTAACGAGGACAGCTGACTTAATAAACTTAAAACATCAAAATATATTAAAAGTGTTGTAAATATATTTTGAACATACTTTGATATATATGTATATATTGTTATAGGTTCGTGAATCAACCAGTGGCCAAGTCTTACTTCCCGACGAAGTAAAAATCCGTGAAAGTGAGTTATAGTCCCACTTTTAAAATCTAATATTTTTGGGATGAGAATACATGCAGGTTTTATAAATGATTTACAAAATAGACACAAGTACGTGAAACTACATTCTATGGTTGAATTATCGAAATCGAATATGTCCCTTTTTATTAAGTCTGGTAATCTAAGAATTAGGGAACAGACACCCTAATTGACGCGAACTCTAAAGATAGATCTATTGGGCCTAACAAATCCCATCCAAAGTACCGGATGCTTTAGTACTTCGAAATTTATATCATATCCGAAGGGTGTCCCAGAATGATGGGGATATTCTTATATATGCATCTTGTTAATGTCGGTTACCAGGTGTTCACCATATGAATGATTTTTATCTCTATGTATGGGATGTGTATTGAAATATGAAATCTTGTGGTCTATTATTATGATTTGATATATATAGGTTAAACCTATAACTCACCAACATTTTTGTTGACGTTTTAAGCATGTTTATTCTCAGGTGATTATTAAGAGATTCCGCTGTCGCATACTTAAATAAGGACGAGATTTGGAGTCCATGCTTGTATGATATTGTGTAAAAACTGCATTCAAGAAACTTATTTTGTTGTAACATATTTGTATTGTAAACCATTATGTAATGGTCGTGTGTAAACAGGATATTTTAGATTATCATTATTTGATAATCTACGTAAAGCTTTTTAAACCTTTATTTATGAAATAAAGGTGATGGTTTGTTTTAAAAATGAATGCAGTCTTTGAAAAACGTCTCATATAGAGGTCAAAACCTCGCAACGAAATCAATTAATATGGAACGTTTTTAATCAATAAGAACGGGACATTTCAGTTGGTATCCGAGCGTTGGTCTTAGAGAACCAGAATTTTGAATTAGTGTGTCTTATCGAGTTTGTTAGGATGCATTAGTGAGTCTGGACTTCGACCGTGTTTACTTGAAAAATGATTGCTTAACAAATTTTATTGGAAACTATATATTTTTAACATGTGAATATTATGTGATATATTAATCTCTTAACGCATTTGATATTATGTGATAGATGTCTACCTCTAGAACAAGTCCCATTGACTCACCTAATAATAATGAAGAGTCAAATGTAAATTGGAATGATTCGTGGACTGATTCACAAGTTCCCGAAGAGGAACCGGAAGAAGAGTCGGAACCGGAAGAAGAATCAGAACCGGAAGAAGAATCGGAACCAGATGAAGAAATAGAACCGGTGGGGGAAATAATAAAACGGTTAAGTAAAAGAAAATCCTCAACCAACCGACCAAGGTTAATTATGGTCAATGGTGTTTCCGCCAAGGAAGCAAAATATTGGGAGGATTACCAATTCTCCGATGAATCGGATTCCGACAAGAATTCCGATGATGTTATAGAAATTACCCCAACTGAATTTAAAAAGGCAAAAGAAAATAATAAGGGAAAGGGCATAAAAATAGAGAAATCTAATTTCAACCCCGATGAACTTTATATGTATCGTCAACCCCCGAAGTCCTTAAGTTGTAACAATGATCCGGGAACCTCTAAACCACCAGGTTTTTCTAAACCAATGTGGAAAATTACGGCTCGTATTAGGGGAACATCATATATCCCTAGAAACTTGGCAAAATGAACCAAAATCGAAGAAGAAGAAACAAGCGAGTCGGAATAAGATAGTTGTATTCGTGTGGTGTAATATATGTAATATAGTGTGCTTATGCTTTATGATATATGTAAAAATTGCTTGTATTAATAAGTATTTTTTTTATGAATCTAACTCTTGTCTATTTTACAGTATAAAAACACAAAATGGATAGACAACCCAATATTTTAAGAGACCTACCCGGAGACATGATTGATGAAATCTTGTCTAGAGTCGGTCAGAATTCTTCGGCACAACTATTTAAGGCGAGATCAGTTTGTAAGACATTCGAAGAACGTTCCAAGAATGCCTTGGTTTATAAAAGGCTTTCGTTCGAAAGATGGGGGATATCACATTGGGAAATCCATAAGTTACGATGTGTTTACTTTGACGCATATATTGCGGGGAACCCAAATGCTATTTTACGCAATGGGTTAAGAAATTATTTTGACTCAATATATCCGAATATTGGACTTCGTGATTTAGAAAAAGCGGCTAACATGCAACATAAAGAAGCATGTTATGCTTACGGATTAGTAATGTTCGCTTCTCACCAAAGTGAGAACAAGAAAATTGGGCTACAACTATTAAACAAAACGTTCCCACAAGTGACGGAGTCGGTAATTGGGGTAAGAAATGAGGTTTTTAGATTGTTACGGGACTGTTGGACATTACGTAACCCTAGTCCCTTTGACGACGTTACAACACGCTGTCTTATCAATGGCCATAACGGTTATGTTCCACAAGACCAAGGATGGGAAGTAGTCCTAGTAAAACCAGAATGCATGACTTGTTTCTGGACGTATGAATTACGTGTCTTTATTGCCTTTGCTGAACGACTTGTGTACTAGCTAGAATTATCTTCACAACTATCTTGTATCAAAGTTATTGTGTGCTATATTTCATGCTTTATGTAAAATAAGCGGTATTGTAAGTTTGTAAAATATTGTATAAAAGTTTGAACGCGAAATATTATTATAATCAGTTTTTCATATAGAATTGTAGTAGTTGAATTGTATATTAGCTACTAAGTATGAACTTAACGGGTAGGTACTACCCGAATTTAAACTTATAAAACGCTAATATGAAGAAAAAGCGTTTATAAATGAGTTCATATTATGCTACGAAATACTATTAACTACTCTTAATATTCTGTATGATTAACTTGTTCCATTTGACTATTTTGAAGGAAATGGCACCGACTACTCGACACACCGTGAATATGAATGAAGAGGAATTCCGTACTTTTCTAGCTTCAAACATAGCCGCAGTACAGGCTGCGCTACATACCAACAATAACCTTGGATCTAGCAGTACAGGAAATCGTGTAGGATGCACCTACAAAGAATTCACTGCCTGCAAACCTTTGGAATTTGATGGAACCGAAGGACCGATCGGATTGAAACGGTGGACCGAGAAGGTCGAATCGGTGTTTGCCATAAGTAAGTGTACTGAAGAGGACAAAGTGAAGTACGCTACGCATACCTTCACAGGTTCTGCGTTAACATGGTGGAATACCTATCTAAAGCAAGTGGGACAAGACGATGCGTACGCACTACCGTGGTCAGCATTCAAGCACTTGATGAACGAGAAGTACCGTCCCAGAACCGAGGTCAATAAGCTCAAGACAGAACTTAGAGGGTTACGAACCCAAGGATTTGATATTACCACGTACGAAAGATGATTCACAGAATTGTGCCTATTGTGTCCGGGAGCATTCGAAGATGAGGAAGAGAAGATCGACGCGTTTGTGAAAGGATTACCGGAAAGAATCCAAGAAGATATAAGTTCACACGAGCCCGCCTCCATACAACAGGCATGTAGAATGGCTCACAAACTAGTGAACCAGATTGAAGAAAGAATTAAAGAACAGACTGCTGAAGAGGCCAATGTGAAGCAAGTCAAAAGAAAGTGGGAGGAAAACGGTGATAAGAATCACCAATACAACAACAACAGCAATTACAACAATAATCGCAACAATTATCCCAACAATCGCAATATCAATCGCAACTACAAAAAACGGCCCAACAACAACAACAACAACAGCAACTACAACAATCATCCCAACAACAATAATAACCACAACAACAACAACAATCAGAAGCAGCTATGCCAAAGGTGTGAAAAGTATCACTCGGGGTTCTGCACCAAATTTTGCAACAAGTGTAAAAGAAATGGTCATAGCGCGGCAAAGTGTGAGGTCTACGGACCAGGGGTTAATAGAACGAAAGGAACAAATGGTGTCGGAACGAGTAATGGCGGAGCAAGTAGTGTCGGAGCAAGTTATGCCAATGTAGTTTGTTATAAATGTGGAAAACCGGGCCACATTATTAGAAATTTCCCGAACCAGGAGAACACGAATGGACAAGGCCGCGGAAGAGTTTTCAATATTAATGCGGCAGAGGCACAGGAAGACCCGGAGCTTGTTACGGGTACGTTTCTTATTGACAATAAATCTGCTTACGTTTTATTTGATTCGGGTGCGGATAGAAGCTATATGAGTAGAGATTTTTGTGCTAAATTAAGTTGTCCATTGACGCCTTTGGATAGTAAATTTTTACTCGAATTAGCAAATGGTAAATTAATTTCAGCAGATAATATATGTCAGAATCGAGAAATTAAACTGGTTAGCGAAACATTTAAGATTGACTTGATACCAGTAGAGTTAGGGAGTTTTGATGTGATAATCGGTATGGACTGGTTGAAAGAAGTGAAAGCAGAGATCGTTTGTTACAAAAATGCAATTCGCATTATACGAGAAAAAGGAAAACCCTTAATGGTGTACGGAGAAAAGGGCAACACGAAGCTACATCTTATTAGTAATTTGAAGGCACAAAAACTAATAAGAAAAGGTTGCTATGCTGTTCTAGCACACGTCGAGAAAGTACAAATTAAAGAAAAGAGCATCAATGATGTTCCCGTCGCAAAAGAATTTCCCGATGTATTTCCGAAAGAATTACCGGGATTACCCCCACATCGATCCGTTGAATTTCAAATAGATCTTGTACAAGGAGCTGCACCAATAGCTCGTGCTCCTTACAGACTCGCACCCCGCGAGATGAAAGAACTGCAAAGCCAATTACAAGAACTTTTAGAGCATGGTTTCATTCGACCAAGCACATCACCGTGGGGAGCTCCTGTTTTGTTTGTCAAGAAGAAAGATGGTACATTCAGGTTGTGTATCGACTACCGAGAGTTGAACAAACTTACCATCAAGAACCGCTACCCACTACCGAGAATCGACGACTTATTTGATCAACTACAAGGCTCGTCTGTTTATTCAAAGATTGACTTACGTTCCGGGTATCATCAAATGCGGGTGAAAGAAGATGATATTCCAAAGAATGCTTTCAGAACACGTTACGGTCATTACGAGTTTATGGTCATGCCATTTGGTTTAACTAATGCACCAGCTGTGTTCATGGACCTTATGAACCGAGTGTGTGGACCATACCTTGACAAGTTTGTCATTGTTTTCATTGATGACATACTTATTTACTCAAAGAATGACCAAGAACACGGTGAACATTTGAGAAAGGTGTTAGAAGTATTGAGGAAGGAAGAATTGTACGCTAAGTTTTCAAAGTGTGCATTTTGGTTGGAAGAAGTTCAATTCCTCGATCACATAGTGAACAAAGAAGATATTAAGGTGGATCCGGCAAAGATAGAAACTGTTGAAAAGTGAGAAACCCCGAAAACTCCGAAACACATACGCCAGTTTTTAGGACTAGCTGGTTACTACAGAAGGTTCATCCAAGACTTTTCCAGAATAGCAAAACCCTTGACTGCATTAACGCATAAAGGGAAGAAATTTGAATGGAATGATGAACAAGAGAAAGCGTTTCAGTTATTGAAGAAAAAGCTAACTACGGCACCTATATTGTCATTGCCTGAAGGGAATGATGATTTTGTGATTTATTGTGACGCATCAAAGCAAGGTCTCGGTTGTGTATTAATGCAACGAACGAAGGTGATTGCTTATGCGTCTAGACAATTGAAGATTCACGAACAAAATTATACGACGCATGATTTGGAATTAGGCGCGGTTGTTTTTGCATTAAAGACTTGGAGGAACTACTTATATGGGGTCAAAAGTATTATATATACCGACCACAAAAGTCTTCAACACATATTTAATCAGAAACAACTGAATATGAGGCAGCGTAGGTGGATTGAATTGTTGAATGATTACGACTTTGAGATTCGTTACCACCCGGGAAAGGCAAATGTGGTAGCCGATGCCTTGAGCAGGAAGGACAGAGAACCCATTTGAGTAAAATCTATGAATATAATGATTCATAATAACCTTACTACTCAAATAAAGGAGGCGCAACAAGGAGTTTTAAAATAGGGAAATTTAAAGGATGAAATACCCAAGGGATCGGAGAAGCATCTTAATATTCGGGAAGACGGAACCCGGTATAGGGCTGAAAGGATTTGGGTACCAAAATTTGGAGATATGAGAGAAATGGTACTTAGAGAAGCTCATAAAACCAGATACTCAATACATCCTGGAACGGGGAAGATGTACAAGGATCTCAAGAAACATTTTTGGTGGCCGGGTATGAAAGCCGATGTTGCTAAATACGTAGGAGAATGTTTGACGTGTTCTAAGGTCAAAGCTGAGCATCAGAAACCATCAGGTCTACTTCAACAATCCGAAATCCCGGAATGGAAATGGGAAAACATTACCATGGATTTCATCACTAAATTGCCAAGGACTGCAAGTGGTTTTGATACTATTTGGGTAATAGTTGATCGTCTCACCAAATCAGCACACTTCCTACCAATAAGAGAAGATGACAAGATGGAGAAGTTAGCACGACTGTATTTGAAGGAAGTCGTCTCCAGACATGGAATACCAATCTCTATTATCTCTGATAGGGATGGCAGATTTATTTCAAGATTCTGGCAGACATTACAGCAAGCATTAGGAACTCGTCTAGACATGAGTACTGCCTATCATCCACAAACTGATGGGCAGAGCGAAAGGACGATACAAACGCTTGAAGACATGCTACGAGCATGTGTTATTGATTTCGGAAATAGTTGGGATCGACATCTACCGTTAGCAGAATTTTCCTACAACAACAGCTACCATTCAAGCATTGAGATGGCGCCGTTTGAAGCACTTTATGGTAGAAAGTGCAGGTCTCCGATTTGTTGGAGTGAAGTGGGGGATAGACAAATTACGGGTCCGGAGATTATACTAGAAACTACCGAGAAGATCATCCAAATTCAACAACGGTTGAAAACTGCCCAAAGTCGACAAAAGAGCTACACTGACATTAAAAGAAAAGATATAGAATTTGAAATTGGAGAGATGTTCATGCTTAAAGTTGCACCTTGGAAAGGCGTTGTTCGATTTGGTAAACGAGGGAAATTAAATCCAAGGTATATTGGACCATTCAAGATTATTGATCGTGTCGGACCAGTAGCTTACCGACTTGAGTTACCTCAACAACTCGCGGCTGTACATAACACTTTCCACGTCTCGAATTTGAAGAAATGTTTTGCTAAAGAAGATCTCACTATTCCGTTAGATGAAATCCAAATCAACGAAAAACTTCAATTCATCGAAGAACCCGTCGAAATAATGGATCGTGAGGTTAAAAGACTTAAGCAAAACAAGATACCAATTGTTAAGGTTCGATGGAATGCTCGTAGAGGACTCGAGTTCACCGGGGAGCGTGAAGATCAGATGAAGAAGAAATACCCGCATCTATTTCCAGAAGATTCGTCAACACCTTCATCAGCTTAAAATTTCGGGACGAAATTTATTTAACGGGTAGGTACTGTAGTGACCCGAACTTTTCCATGTTTATATATTTTAATTGAGATTGATATTTACATGATTAAATGTTTCCAACATGTTAAGCAATCAAATTTGTTAAGACTTGATTAATTGAAATATGTTTCATATAGACAATTGACCACCCAAGTTGACCGGCGATTCACGAACGTTAAAACTTGTAAAAATGACATGACGATATATATATGGATATACATATGGTTAACATGAGATTATGATAATTGAGTATCTCCATAAGTATATTAACAATGAGTTATATACATATAAACAAGACTACTAACTTAATGATTTTTAAACGAGACATATATGTAACGATTATCGTTGTAAAGACATTTAATGTATATATATCATATAAAGAGATATTCATACATGATAATATCATGATAATATAATAATTTAAAATCTCATTTGATATTATAAATGTTGGGTTAACAACATTTAACAAGATCGTTAACCTAAAGGTTTCAAAACAACACTTACATGTAACGACTAACGATGACTTAACGACTCAGTTAAAATGTATATACATGTAGTGTTTTAATATGTATTTATACACTTTTGAAAGACTTCAATACACTTATCAAAATACTTCTACTTAACAAAAATGCTTACAATTACATCCTCGTTCAGTTTCATCAACAATTCTACTCGTATGCACCCGTATTCGTACTCGTACAATACACAGCTTTTAGATGTATGTACTATTGGTATATACACTCCAATGATCAGCTCTTAGCAGCCCATGTGAGTCACCTAACACATGTGGGAACCATCATTTGGCAACTAGCATGAAATATCTCATAAAATTACAAAAATATGAGTAATCATTCATGACTTATTTACATGAAAACAAAATTACATATCCTTTATATCTAATCCATACACCAACGACCAAAAACACCTACAAACACTTTCATTCTTCAATTTTCTTCATCTAATTGATCTCTCTCAAGTTCTATCTTCAAGTTCTAAGTGTTCTTCATAAATTCTACAAGTTCTAGTTACATAAAATCAAGAATACTTTCAAGTTTGCTAGCTCACTTCCAATCTTGTAAGGTGATCATCCAACCTCAAGAAATCTTTGTTTCTTACAGTAGGTTATCATTCTAATACAAGGTAATAATCATATTCAAACTTTGGTTCAATTTCTATAACTATAACAATCTTATTTCAAGTGATGATCTTACTTGAACTTGTTTTCGTGTCATGATTCTGCTTCAAGAACTTCGAGCCATCCAAGGATCTGTTGAAGCTAGATCCATTTTTTTCTTTTCCAGTAGGTTTATCCAAGGAACTTAAGGTAGTAATGATGTTCATAACATCATTCGATTCATACATATAAAGCTATCTTATTCGAAGGTTTAAACTTGTAATCACTAGAACATAGTTTAGTTAATTCTAAACTTGTTCGCAAACAAAAGTTAATCCTTCTAACTTGACTTTTAAAATCAACTAAACACATGTTATATATCTATATTATATGCTAACTTAATGATTTAAAACCTGGAAACACGAAAAACACCGTAAAACCGGATTTACGCCGTCGTAGTAACACCGCGGGCTGTTTTGGGTTAGTTAATTAAAAACTATGATAAACTTTGATTTAAAAGTTGTTATTCTGAGAAAATGATTTTTATTATGAACATGAAACTATATCCAAAAATTATGGTTAAACTCAAAGTGGAAGTATGTTTTCTAAAATGGTCATCTAGACGTCGTTCTTTCGACTGAAATGACTACCTTTACAAAAACGACTTGTAACTTATTTTTCTGACTACAAACCTATACCTTTTCTGTTTAGATTCATAAAATAGAGTTCAATATGAAACCATAGCAATTTGATTCACTCAAAACGGATTTAAAATGAAGAAGTTATGGGTAAAACAAGATTGGATAATTTTTCTCATTTTAGCTACGTGAAAATTGGTAACAAATCTATTCCAACCATAGCTTAATCAACTTGTATTGTATATTATGTAATCTTGAGATACCATAGATACGTATACAATGTTTTGACCTATCATGTCGACACATCTATATATATTTCGGAACAACCATAGACACTCTATATGTGAATGTTGGAGTTAGCTATACAGGGTTGAGGTTGATTCCAAAATATATATAGTTTGAGTTGTGATCAATACTGAGATACGTATACACTGGGTCGTGGATTGATTCAAGATAATATTTATCGATTTATTTCTGTACATCTAACTGTGGACAACTAGTTGTAGGTTACTAACGAGGACAGCTGACTTAATAAACTTAAAACATTAAAATATATTAAAAGTGTTGTAAATATATTTTGAACATACTTTGATATATATGTATATATTGTTATAGGTTCGTGAATCAACCAGTGGCCAAGTCTTACTTCCCGACGAAGTAAAAATCCGTGAAAGTGAGTTATAGTCCCACTTTTAAAATCTAATATTTTTGAGATGAGAATACATGCAGGTTTTATAAATGATTTACAAAATAGACACAAGTACGTGAAACTACATTCTATGGTTGAATTATCGAAATCGAATATGCCCCTTTTTATTAAGTCTGGTAATCTAAGAATTAGGGAACAGACACCCTAATTGACGCGAACTCTAAAGATAGATCTATTGGGCCTAACAAACCCCATCCAAAGTACCGGATGCTTTATTACTTCGAAATTTATATCATATCCGAAGGGTGTCCCGGAATGATGGGGATATTCTTATATATGCATCTTGTTAATATCGGTTACCAGGTGTTCACCATATGAATGATTTTTATCTCTATGTATGGGATGTGTATTGAAATATGAAATCTTGTGGTCTATTATTATGATTTGATATATATAGGTTAAACCTTTAACTCACCAACATTTTTGTTGACGTTTTAAGCATG